>NW_027518689.1:42902500-43581250 GCF_043159265.1 Tasmannia lanceolata
CTTCCATCCAAACTTTGCCCAGGAGATGAGTCCAAATTTCTTTGTCGAAAACCTGAGCCACATGACCAACAAGATATGTGTAACCCTCATACAAAAGAAGCAAAATATGCCTAACCAAAAAGACATAAAGAAAGTACTATATGGCAAGACAAATTCGGAAGGAAAAGAAGGGTAGACTAGTGGGAGAAGTATTATCTACAAATGTGAGATATTTACAAATTCAAAATAATACATGCCTAACCAAATTTTTTTTTTTTGAAAAGTGACATATTTCATTAATTCTCAGAAAGAGCATTCGGGACCAGGGGTCCCAGCCTGCATTACAAGAGAATAACATGAAAATTGGCACAGGTATACTTGTAACCAATGAAATATATTTGCAGAAAAACAACAAAAAGATCCCTTTCCTCCCTCCTCTATCCTATCTTGCTTATATTACATAGTTAAAGGTTTTCATCCCACAACCTTTTCCGAACCTCAATTCCATGATTGCGTAATGAGTCTAATGACAGAGATTCCCAGGCTAGAGTGGCGTGCCTCCATTTTAGCGAAAGACCATAATCTCTCAAGCTAATCATGATACTACAACTTTCTTTCTAGTGCAACTAGGATCTTAACTTACCATCGCAGAGAGTGACCCTTTCAAGAATTCTTCCTAACAGTTGATGTTCCTTCGACCTATGGGATTGCAACCATCATCACAATTTCCGCAGTCTGGGTACCAACTTCCGAGTTTCCTACACTCATTTTCTTCCCAACCTGTCCCTGTTCAATTAAATAACTCTGAAACATTATGTCTAAAAATTGAAATCGGAAGACTTAAGTACTATCCAACAACTTGCAATTTCTCCTTAACTGAATTTTCTAAAAGACGACCGATACTCCTTAAAACATACAGTTGTTCACCTCTCAAAGTGTGCCCTTTAATCCTGTAATCCACCTTTTGCTTCAGCCTCTTTAACTCTTTCCATTGTATCATCTGCAGCTCTTGCATTGCCCGGAACATTTCTCTTGTTTTTTCTAGATTCTCCTGATAGGAGATCCCAAAGACATCGCCCGTTGCTAGAAAATCATTAAAGCCTTCCAATTCTGGGTGCCCGGATTCTTCCTCAGTGTTCAATACCAGGACTCCCTTTCCTTTATCTTGCCTGCCTGATTCACTAGGTTGCCCTAACTGATCCTGTTCCACCTCAGGGCTACCTAGCCCTAAACCCTGCACATCTTCATCCCGGGTTGCACGCTTAGATTCCAAATTTGCAATCGCCAGATGCTTCTCCTCTTCCCATAAACGCCTTCGTGTTCGCCTTTCCTTTTCTACGATTTTGTTAAAGATGGGCAAATTGCGGAGGGGCGTATGAAGCTCCTCCTCACTATTTAAAGTGGCCTGTGAGGGAGACACACCCACACTTTGATGAACTGTTGCTCGCTCTTATAGCCATTGCTTCTTAAGGGGAGAAATTAGCACCTCGCTAGGAGTAGGAGATGCCTTCCTTGCCAGTTTTTCATTATATTTAAGAGTTCTAAGGAGTTCCAAGTCTTCGTCCACCAAGGAAATTTCTCCCTTGCTTACGCTTCCAGAGCCTTCAAAACCTGCCTTTCCGATCATACTTGAGCCAGGCGAGGATTGTAAAATTCTCAGTTCATGGAGACTTTCCGAATGAGGCTTTTTCTTCCTAACCTCCTTCTTACGATACACACATTTAATTTCTCTGCCCAAAGTTGAAAGGCCGCCACGGGTTGCCAAGATGTGAGTGTTCGGTCCAGGGCCTTTTCTGATTTTGCATTTACCCACATGTGTACTCTTCACATCTGGGCTTGGACCCACTCTAAAAAACCTATTTTTTAATTTTAGTGCCTTCCTCTCCTCAGCTGATTTTAAGCTGAAAAAATCCACAATATCCTTTCTACTTGCCTTTCTTTTTGTGCCACGTGGCACAACCCTATCTGACTTAGTAGCATTTGGCAGAGTCACAGGTCCCCTCAACTTAGCCTCCCTACTACCTGACAAGGCAGTGACAAGCTCTGGGGGACCAGGGGGTAGGTGAGAAATTCAAAATTCGAAAGGGGGGCCACCAGCTCCAATTCGCGCTCAGTGGCCTCTGCCACCATTTCCAATGGAAAGACCACCGCCGGTGAATCTTTATCGGTACGAGACTCATCAGGATTCCCAAAATGGGGAAAATTGTCTTTACTGTTGGACTCTTCCACAAAAAGTTGGGTCTCAAGGACCTGACCCAGATGCGAGCCAAGAATCACCATCGTGGCAGAGGACCAAGCATGAAGCGGAATATTATAAAATCGTAAGTGAACAGTTCTGGCTCCTGAATTATACGTTGGGAACCATGGTTGGAGGGAGGAGAGGAGCCCCCCAAAAGCCTCCCCTCCTCGTCGAAGAATAGTTGTAGCTTGGGCCTTCGAACCGAAACGGAAAAGGATCTCCACTGTGCTGATAGCAAAGGGTTTTTCCAGATCTGGGAGGCCCCATAATTTTTTGGCCCAAGCCCAGACATCCTCTAAGAGCTAAGAACTAGATTTCATGTTTCCAATAAGACAGCTCTTAAGATGTCTTTTTCTTTCATCCACTACTGACGTCGGAACATCTAGGCTTCAATCCTCTTCACAGGACGCAACTTGGGCCTGTTCGGGTCTCCACACTAGGTTTGGGTTTGGGTTTTCTCTATTATTAGGTTGTAAGCATTTTCTGCACAAAGTGCGTTACCAAAGTTTCTGTAATTGCATTTTGAGCATAACGCTCCCGTTCGAGAAAGGCCTACGATATGAGTCCACAGCTCGCCGACCAGAAGCCTCTCTGGCACCAAAATCCAACCTCCTCCACCTAGTATCCCAGTCCTCCATGCTTCCCAAAGAACCCGCGTGCGATCTCGGTGGATGGCATTGGGACCAATAAGGCCTGTCCAAGTTGGTCTTTTGCCCAAATGAAAAACTTCCATGACGGAGTAACCTCCATCTAGGCAAGACAGATAAGGCTCTGAAATCCGCTCAAGGTTGATTCCACATTCACATAAGAAGCCCGAAGATTGCTGGAGCCACGAGACTCTCGGAGGGATATTCCTCCGGCTTCTAAAAACGTCCCTAATAGTCATCCGTCAATTCAATTCCCTGGTTCTTCTCTTCTTCTCCCTAAAATTCCTCTATTCTTCTCTTCTCCCCTAATTTCTTCTTCTCTTCCCCTATTCTTCTTGTATTCTCTTCTTCCCCTACTCTTCTTCTATTCTTATAGCCCATGCGAGTAGTTCTTCCTAACCAAAATATAGATAGCAGTCAACTAGGCTCCGAGGATTTGTTACATAGATCTACATGCATGTCCTAGACCCAAGTCACCTAGTGTCACGGGTGAACTACAAACCCGAGGAAATTGCCGGCGGATACGCCAAAGGTACATTTAAAGGGTTCATTTTGAGCTTATGGACCCTCATGATCTCAAAGGCTCTTTATAAATCGGTCAAGTGATTTTGTCGGTTCCTTGTTTTGATAACTACAACATCAATGTTGTAGTTATCAAATGTCACCTATCATGTCATGAAAGATGGTATTCATGGCTCGTTGATATGTAGCACCAGCATTCTTCAAACCAAAAGGCATCACTATCCACTAGTAAGTGCCAATCAATCTGTGACATCTAAATGTCGTTTTTGAGACGTTATCCTCGGCTATGAAAATCTGACTATAGCCTGAGTGTCCGTCCATGAATGATAATATCTCATTCCCGGATGCGGCGACAGGGTCCGCTACAGGCATAGAATATTCATGCTTTGGAGTTGCCTTATTTTAGGTCTTGGAAGTCTGTACATACTATAAGTTTTCCATTTTTCTTAACTATGGGAACTATATTAGATAACCAATCCACATACTTGGCTGTTCTGATGAAGCCGGCCTTGAGCAATCTCATCACCGTATCTTTAATCTTCGCAGTGACTTCAGGTGACAACCTTTGCACAGGCTGCTGGTAAGGTCTGAAACTATACTTTATGGGAAGCCTGTGCTTGATTAGCTTCCTATCTAGGCCGGGCATATCATGATAATCCTAGGAAAAGCAGTATTTGTACTGCTGTAATAATTCCACGAGGTTGTTCCGGTATTCCAAATCCAACTCACTTACGAAGACAGATCATTTGTCTTCCTCGGTCCCATGATTTATTTCCATTACCGGGTCCCGAGTCTCGGCTTGGAATCTTGCATCTTTACGGGTGCAGGTTTTAGGTCTTCGAACTGAATGGATTCGAAGTCCGTTAGATTCCCAAAAAAAAAGAGTCTGTCTCGTCCTCCATTATACGTTCGGCCTGGTAAGCCGAGATAGAGTTTATACTTTTCTGTTCGAGGTTGAACACTAACGACCTCCACTGAACTTCCTGCATACCCGCTCCTGTCACTCTTAAAGTAACATTTGATAAGGCTTTCGGCCATATCGGCCGAGTTTGTTCTCCTGCCAAGGCGGCCGGCTTTTTAGTTTCGTCAAAAGTGATAGCCTCAACAAGCTTTCCATGCTGATCGGTTTTGAGTCTTACATGACGGATCTTAGAGTAATAAAATCTAGCAGCTTATGCTAGATTTTGCATTCACCAGCAATGGCTTTCCGTCGGCTGCTGCTATCTCCACCTGGTTCCCATTCCAAAATAGTGAAATAAAAATGTTTGATGAAGTGATGATGGCACACAGAAATTGGTGTGAATCCAATCGCATCCCAACAGTGCATTGTAGCTCGACGATCATTCCGTCTCGAAGAAAGGCGTCAGTACGGGCTTAGTCCCCACCACAAGTTCTATTGGAAGAACTCCAATCGGTCTTTCAACTCCTTCCATAAAGTTGACGACAGTGACTTCGGTTGGGATTGGGTCAGTTTGATTTTTTCCCAACCTTTTCATTATGGCGATGGGTATAATGTTGATCGCAGCACCATCGTCGACAAGTACCCTTGGCATGGGTCTACTGTTCATGTTCATCTTGATGTAGAGTGGCTTCAGGTGGTTTGCCATCTCCTCAGTCAGTCGCTCGAACACAATCTTTGCAACTTCATCGTCAGTATTAATCAAGAGTTTCGCAGTTCTCTCTCCTTCATCAGCTCTTGGCCGATCCTCGCATCTAAGATCTGAAAGATCTCTTCTCCCTGCACCTCCACATAGTCCTCCAGATATGAAGGTTGCTCAGGCTGCGCCTGGTATGATTCGAGCAAGATGAATACCATGTTGACTTCTACCTTGCTTGGTAAAGATCGTAGGGCCTGGACTTGTTGTTCGAAGTCCCCATCCTCATAATCATTTTCACCCTTGACCCTGTTGGTCAAATCACTGGTAGGCAGATCACCCAAAGGTTCTTTCTCTAGCGGTGGTACCTTCAAAGATTCCACTCTAGGGGTGTTAGATTTTCCGTTGTCAGTTTTTTTGCCCCATTGATACAACTGAACCTTCATCGTTCGATTCTGACCAAACTCCACTTTTAGTTTTTGGAAAAGTGCACTCTGTCATTGCAATCTCCTCTTTTGGGTATTGGTCAATGACATGAATCAATGTGGGTACTGTTAAGGTTCATATCCCATACTTCAACTTGAGTTATAGGCGGGTTCACCATCTGAAGTTTCTTGTTAATGTCTCTTGGAACATTCCCCCTAGGAAGCGATGAGGAAGCATACTTGCCGGACTGAACAAATTTCGGATATTCTCGGTCAAATTTCTTGCTTCTGGTCTCTTTCAGGATAGAGCCTGGCTTGGGCTTTGGGTGTCTAATGCTGTAGAAGTTCGACGTCCCAAACCCATGCAGATTTGGTGATTGGTCTCCTTGGCGTCCGTTGTAATTTGACAGGTATACATATTATTCTTCTTTGACCTTGGCCTTGCACCTAGGACAGAGGGTTTCACGATAATCCACCTTGAATTTACTCATCCAACCGGACAGTTCCTTGGCAATAGTTGAGGCTTTGTCAATCTCTTCGGACAGTTCCCTGGCAATAGTTGGGGCTTTGTCAATCTCTTCTTATGCTAGACTGACAGCTATCAGATTTGCGTCTTGGTCTAGCAGCGACTTCCGATCGAGGGTTTGCTCTTCGTGACGCCTCGATTTTGCCCCCAGTTTCATTCTGACCCGACTCATTAGTACTTTTCACGACCAGGCCCAACGCAACCGTGTTGACATCCACAACATATGGGAACGGGTCTTCGTCGACCGTCATGACCCTTTTTCTTTTTCAGGGAACTTGAGTCGTCCGTTGAATATGGCCTTCTACAAAGCATTGTGAAAAACAATACAATTGTTAGGATTATGGATCCATGCGTGGTGCCATTTGCAATACTTTTTTTCATATTTAATTCATCGAGAAAGGAATGATACGGTCCTCCAGCAACTTCAATTGCTTGTCTTTTAGTAAATGGTCAATGATCTGCTCGGTCTTAGTTATGACAAAGGAATACTGCTAACCAGCATCGTAGTAATTCCTTCGGACTGGGCGATTATCCTGAAAGTTGTCAGTAGGGTTATTGTTTTGCTTCCGTGAGCCTAGCCAGGGACTTACAGGTATAAGGCTTAGCACCTACAAGTTAGACCACGCTTGCATCGGTTTGGTCGAGAAGTTCTTTTTTATTGGGATCTGTCTCGATCTCGGCCATGGTGATCTCGTAATTGGATCTTTATAGTAGGTCCCTTTTGACAAGATCTTCCTTTGTTCTTCTTCTTTAATTAGGCTCTCGTATCTCGAGGCCTGAGAAGCCAAATGGTAAAGGTCTATAAATTCTTGACCCGCAAACTTTTTTCCTTAATTCCAAACTAAGCTCGTTTTGGGCCAACTTTAAGTAGTCGGCCTGCTGTAAGCTTGGAGTGGCATCTGTGTTCATGGCCCTTTTGAATCGAGTAATGTATTCATTGAGTAATTGGCTTAGCCCAGCCAAATTTGCTATATTTACTTCGGGTTCAATTCAGTAGAACTGGAAATGGAAAGTATGTTCCATGTCTACACATGTCTCAATACTGTTGGGTGGCAGAGTAATGTACCAATTGAAGGCTTGTGAGAGAGTTGGGAAAAAGCTAAAGTTTGTAGACTTTGTGACTTGCCTCTCCACATTGAGCAGTGAAACGACCTCTGTGCTCGACAGTAGATTGGTTATCTTCCCTAGAAAATAACGTAAATTCAGGAACTCGATATCCCCGAGGGTACGGGTAGGTGTCATACCAGTCGAGATACGATTCCTATACACCAGCCTATGAGTCAGTCTGAACATTGGACCGAGTTGTTGTATCATCTCCATGACCCGGTCTCTGTTCAGGCTGATGTACTGCGGACTGTAATTGTCCCGGACAATAGGTTGACCTATCCTAGGATCAGGCGGCACTGGTTGCCCCCCAGCTCCGCCTACATGCACAACTCCCATATTAGCTTGCGGTTTAGAGGTGGTGTGCGAGGCTGATCTGGTTCTAGTGTCCGTTATTGTTCCCCTGAAAACTAGTTCCATTCCCGGTCTGCGCCCCACGGTAGGATCGTTCACACTCTCATTTGGTCTTACGGTCCCAAGGTCTGGTCGATTTGCTACAGATGACCTTGCCTGCTGTTGAGGCCAAGGTTTCCAGAGCGGGAAGCGAAAGTGGAAAGCGAAGCGGGAAGTGAAGGCTCTCAGGAAGGTGAGAAGCGGGAAGCATTAAGGGGCGACGAATTTTTTTAATAGTTAAATATTTTAAAAAATAAAAAAATCAAAAAGTACTAAAGAAATATAAGAAATAATTATATGAACCAAATATTAAAAAAAAACACTTTTTATTACAAGATCCAATATTTACTTAAAGCAAAATTACTATCAGCTAAAATGCATGTGTTGACCAGTCTGATGACCAGTGCCTTGACCAATGCCTGACAGGATGAAAAATTTTCAGAAACCAAATTATGAGATTTTTTACCTGACTTTTGAGATTTAATAATGTTTGCACATGATAGAATTTATGAATTTTTAAAATTGAAAAAATACCCCATCATTTGGAAGTTAAGATTTTGACCCGACCTGTTTTTTTTTTCAAATTTTGTACTATAATTTGAAAATTGACTTTTTATCCTTCTAGATTTGGGTCTTGAAACTTTTTTTAATAGATTCAAATGGGGGGTATTCCTTATTTACAAGTCAATCTTAAGTAAACGGACAATAAAAATAGTAAAGATATTTACTTAAATAACTTCACATGTCAATACTAAGAAGAGGAAGAGAAGAGGATTGGCAAGAGACAAGGAGGGTAGATAGCAAACGCGCTTCCCATAGAGTGGGAATCGCATTTCCCAAGTTTTCGAAACGGGATTCCCAAAAATTGGAGAATCGAGAAGATTCCCATTTTCGAATCGATTTTCGGGGAATTGAGATTCCCCATTCTGAGTATAGATTCATGTTTCCTTGGTTGAGGCATCATGGAGGCGAAGTCGCTAGCAACAGTCATGCTTGCTGGCAAGTTATACCCTAGTGCCGAATTTTGGCTTGATTCTCCCGGGACAAATACGGAGGGGCTACTAAACGGGCCTCCTGAAGCAGGATTCGGCCTAGTTAAGAGCTGGAATTAGCTGATCCTGATTCCACTCTCTGGCAGGGTAGTTGCACTAAAAAATGCGGATCCAGTGTATAGTAGCTGCCGGACCGCTCAAGTGTATGGTAGCTGCCGAACCGGTCCAGTGTATAGTAGCTGCTAGACCGGCTTATAAACCTACCAAAAAGGCAATTGTACTGCCATTGGCACTGCCATTCTATTAGAAAGTAAACTAAACGGTCTGTCTACCTACTTGGAAAAATTCTCGCTAGAGGAGTGAAAGGCCCTTAACACTTTAGAAATCTAGCGAGCCACCATTTGAGACAACTCATGGGAATTCTAGTCCGGGTGTTGCCTAAACGTAGCGGCCACATTCTGAAGTGACGAAGGCACGTCAGAGCTTCGTCCTTGTGGAAGGGTTCCCCCGCTCGGCTAAATAGGATTACAATTCTCCCCAGGTAAAGGATTTTCCCGATTAGAAGTCCTTTGATCATGTGTTTTTGCACTCTTAGAAATGTTAGAATCACTAGCATTTTCGAGAGCGCCGACGCTTGCACTTTTACTTCTAGTATTATGGCTATTTAACGACGAGTAATGCACTGGGGTCCCACTGGGCATGCCACAAAATGGTGTTTGGTCTAAAATGCTCCGGCACAATTGGTCAGTGCACCACCCCACCATGTGGTCGGGTGTGGTGTTTGTGTTTGTGAGCGTGTGAGTGAGATGGGCGGGCGTGCCAGCCTCCTGGGAGGCAAGATCGGAAACTCGATTCGAGGAGTCGATGACCGAAACATTTCCCTCCTCTGGGATTAGATTTCAGACGATAGAGAAGAAGAGAGGAATGAAACTTCTTCCTTGGGATCCTCTGCCTTTACATAGATGAAAAGGACATTTTACAGTACAGGCGCGACACCAAATGTGGGGATGTCGATACACACAGAATGTGAACGACATGTCGATACGTGCAAAACATGAACGACTCACAACTACCTCTTCCATGCTCCATTACTTGCATGCCCTCCTTTCTTCCAGGCGGTTATCACCCGCACCTTTCCTTAAGTAACAGCTGGTGTGTCACTCCTTTGACCTAGTACAACTGTGTCATTGTTAAGTAACTCAATCCCGCTTGACCTATCGAACTTAAAAACATGTATAAACAAGAGGGAACTTTTGATAACTGTCTAGCCTTTAGGTTGCACTATTAGCATGTTCCCCTTACTTCCATCGAATGCCAGCCTGGCCATATTACTCCTTTGACTCGGCCCAAAAGAGGCATCATCTGGTGATTTGGTCCCTCATGACCGAATGTGCCCGAAAATGGGTGTAAACATTTCTTGGAATAAAATTTGTTGAAATCCCAGACAAATTTATCAAAAACAACAACCTCTCCATCAAACCAGAAAAAAAAGAAAAAAGAAATCGCTTTTTCTAATTCAAATCCAAATAAAACACCAGACAAAAATCAAAATACACAAATTTCTAGGGTTTCGAGAAACAAGATCTTAAGTGCTTACCCAACTTCATCGTGAAATCCAGACTATCGATTCGGAGCAGGACACAAAGAGATCACAAGATCTGGATCGAGAAATCCATACGAGAAAGAAGAACTCGAACCCTAACATCATTGAAGAAACTGAAGATCGGATCGTAAGAAAGTTCCGCAATCGAGAGACGGGAATCGCAGAAGGTAGATGAAACGGAAGGACGAGGAAGGTGAATAGACGCCATTTTCGAGCAGCTGAGCTTCTCCAACCCTAACCCTAACCTCCTTCCATGGCGGTCGGAAACCTCTTTTTATTAATGAGTTCTCTGCTTCTGTCCGTACAGAGATGGCGATCCTTCTTCTCGTCTGCTCTGTTCCGCATTTCTTCGAATCGCTCGTCGGAGAACTCTTTTTATTTTAGAATAGACGGAATAGAATAATGTATGTATGTAATAAGGGAACGGAAACATCTACTTACTAAACGGCCATACATGGGTCCCACACACCACACATTTACAGTGATCAGGTCCGTTGATTTTTTTAATTTTTTTTTTAGCTTCATACTAACTGCAATTGGCAAGATCAACAATAAATGCAAGCCCGTGGAGGAAAAAAATTTATTTAGTGGGGCCCACCTTATTGGATGATCTGAACCGTTCATTTGTTGGGCCCGATATAAATAAATAATTTTCTCTGTAGAATGATCCTAACCCTAATTTTTGAAAAATAGACATCATTTAGAATGATTAAAAAATACACTAATAAATAATGGTTTAACAGAAAATTATATGTTTGTTTGCACATAATGTGGTTGTACCCTGCAGATAATCTCCATAGGATGAGCCTAACCCTCTCATATCTATAGAGGATAAATTATATGATGGACGGTTGTGCATCCACGTGCGGCCTCAAAAATAATAGTGGGCCCACATTTTTTCGGTGATCCAAACTATTCATTTATTGGGCCCTGATGTAGATAGGGTATCCTCAGAAATCTTCTACATAGGATGTTCCTACTTCCTAACGCTTCGATTTGTGGAGATTTAAAATGGACGGCAAGGTATAAAAAAACCTTCACAGATCGGATGGTTAGGAACATCCTATAGAGAAGATTTCCTGGCCACACCCTACTATATGAGGGCCCAACAAATGAATGGTTTAGATCACCCAAAAAATGTGGGCCGCACTGGTTTTAGGGCCACATGTGCATACACGGCCCTCCACCATATAAATTCCCTATAGAGAAGATCTATGGGCTACAACCTATTTACGTTGTGGGCCAACAAATGAATGGTTTGGCTCATCCTGGAAAGTGGGCCCAACTGTACTTTCTAAAAAAATACAGCATCGAGTCGAAAAGAACAAAAAAGCGAGGTTTTTGAAGAAATATAGTGAGTGTCGTGGTGAAAAAGGCATGAGACATAATCATGTGGAAGATAAAAAGAAACATTATCCAACATACTCTCTCTAACACCTGAGATTAAAGTAAATGGGTCGCTTGCTAAAGTCGCAATGACAAGAACATGCGTACCACTTGCTTTCATATCCAGTAACCTAATTCTGGCAATGCCATTTACACCCCCATTTGTTTTTCGTTTTTTTATAGATGAAGCCTCTTCTCTTTGGCTTTTCCCCTTTATTTTGAACTCTCTCTTTTGCCCACTCACATTGCATTCACATGATTACATCCATGGTTTTAAATTTCGGTTTCGGCATCCATTTCGGCCTTGGCCGAGTTTCATAATATTTCTATATTTAAAAAAAAAATCAATTTCTCAAAATTTCGGCCGAAATGTCTAAAATTTGATAAAACACGGTATTTCAGATTTCGCCAAATTTAGGTTTCAGTCTCAACCGAAATCCGATTTCGACCGAGTTTAAAACCATGGTTACGTCTTAAAGAATAGTCATAAATACACTAGCAGGTGCTGCCCAAAGTAAGAAAAAAGGGGTGAATAAATCATTTCTATCAAAATATCATGTCAGGACATAATAGGAGCCCACCATTGACCATTTACTTGATGTAGCACCCTCACCCCTCACATAGAAAAATAATCCTCTCCCCGATACTTTTTTATTTTCTTTCCTACTCTATTACTTCCAAATAAAGGAAACCCACCCCATATTATGTCTTGACGAATAGAAAAATTCCCCTACTCCCTTTGAGATTTCTGAATTAAATGTACCTTTTTTTCTTCAAAACATCCTCCCAAATCTAGCAAACAGAAATAACTAACTGTAAGTCAAAGAATATAAAGATCTAAATGCATATCCATGTCTTAAATGCAGAGAAATAAGAATAGAAATGGTGGAATTTTCTATGTTACATAAACCACCAAACTTCTGGATGAATTATTCTCTTCAAACTCATGCAACCACTTCATTTCATTTGTACTCTTTTTGAGAGGGTTTTAAGACCACCACATGCATTGTGGTCAAGCTCAAAAAGCCCATGTTTAGAAGCCTAAAATTATAGCTTTCTTGGGGACCAACCTAGAAGGTGTGCTTCAACTACCCATGAAGGTGTGCTTCAGCTACCCATGATATCACTTTCTCCCTTACAATGTGACAATCTACATCTATATGCTTAGTCATGGAATACAAGATTCGAAGCAATATAGATTACTGCGTAATTATCACAAGACATCTGCTTAGGCTTTCCGCAAGAGAAACCAAGTTCAGATATAAGATGCTTCAACTTAGACTAGGTCACATGTGTTATGAGCCGCATTATGATATTTATGTTGCGTTTAATTTAAAATTTAAGTAAATTTATTATTATTGGGAATTACCTAATCTAAACTTAATCATTTTTATTTTTATTAGTTGTTACCTAATCTTTAGGAGATTTGGGTCGAAGTGTCTAATGCCTTGCACAAATAAGCTCTAATCTCATTTATCATCCCAACTGGCATGCCATCAACTTAATAACATGAAATAAGCTTACTTTAACTTAAAAGGATTATATTGAAAGTTCAATATAACCCTAACGTAAATGAACAAAGTCACACCACTCCCTCTCAGGTTGGAGTGTAGATGTCATCCACGGTCAACTTGAAACAAATACTTTCAAACTAACTACGTGCAAGAGTTTTTTTTTTTTTTGAAATGGCAAGATGAATTCATTAAAAAGGAAGGGGACGGAGGTGGGCCTCAACCAAAATTACAAGAAAATAAAACAACAATAACAAGAAAGACAAATCTCAGGGAGGAAGGAAGTCAAACCACTCAAACTCCAACCTCCTAACCCCACTTCTAGCCAAGGAGTCTGCCTCCCCATTAGCAGATCGCCGAACATGATTGAAAACAATAGATGAGCCCGCAATTAAATCATCTATTTCATCAAAAATAGAAGAAAATCTCCAAGGAGGCGACACCAACCCCCTCAACCATTTAATCACATTCAAAGAATCTCCCTCCACAATAGTGATATCCATGCTATCTCTCTCAAGCCTTTTTATGCTATGATAAACCGCCCTCACCTCGGCCTCCGAGGCATCGCAAACTCCAAGAGGGCCGGCAAAAGCCCATATAACTTCACCACAAGCATCCCGACACAACCCACCAACACCGGTCGGGCCCGGGTTCCCAATACTCGACCCATCAAAGTTAATTTTGAACATTTCAATAGGCGGAGCCTCCCATCTCTGAACAATCGGATGCCGGATCTTCCTACTAAAGCAAACAATCCTCCAACCCTCCCATAAGTCAAAGGCCGATACAAAACGGAAAGCTGGTAAACTTCTCGCCCATGAAATAGTGAGCGCAATAATTTTCATATATATCCAATACGGAGATTTTGCAACCCCTTCAAAGACACGGGAGTTTCTCTCTTTCCATATCACCCACCATGTTGCAAGAAGACACAAATTCCACAATACTTTGCCCTTCTTCTTCCATGGCACAAAGGTCCAAAGAAGAATCAACTCTGGAATAGAAAATGAAAAAAATCCAACATATGCCAAATCTCAGAAATATCAAACTCCATACCTGACGCGTAAAGGAGCAATGCATGAAGAGATGATCCACAGATTCATCATCTTTCAAGCAGAGGGGGCAATGGTCAACAAGCATCATACCGCGCTTCCGGAGGAAGTTAATCGTTTGAATCCGATCACGACATACCGCCCATCCGAAGAAACCAACTCTAGGCGGGCAATGAAATTTCCATACCTCGGCTGAAATGGAGGATACACTGCAAGGCAACAAGCTGAAATAGAAAGATTTGACAGAGAAAAAACCAGACGATTCCGCAGTCCATACTCTTTTATCCATACCGCTTCTCTTAACGTAGCAACCATATAAAAGCTTAAGAAATTGGGCAACCGACTCTAGCTCCCGATCAAAGAAGTTCCTTCTAAACCTAGGGAACCAAACTAAACTACCCCATTCTCGAGCAAAGCATTCAGAAACAAAACTCTCTTTCTCAGCGGCTACACGATATAAATTTGGGAATAAACTCATAAGAGGCTCATCAGCACACCACACATCCCTCCAAAATTTTATTCGATCCCCCGAATACACTCTGAATCTAACCCTCAAAAGAAAAGCAAATGACATTTTCAAAATGTCACGCCAAACAGTCAAACCTTGTTTCTTGAAATGGTTTTTAGATTCCCACTTTCCCGGCTTGCAGCCATATTTACTCCCAATTACCCTAGCCCACAACTAAGAATTTTCCTCCCCGAACCTCCATAACCATTTTCCTAACAAGGCATGATTAAATTCTTTCACTCTCCTAATACCCAAACCACCATTCTTAACAGGTAAGCACACACTCTTCCAACTAACCAAAGAAATACCCTTTTTCCTTTCATTGCCTCCCCATAAAAATCTACGTTGGATTTGTTCAATACGCGATACAACACTGACCGGGCATTTAAACAAAGACAAAAAATATATGGGAATATTGGCCAACACCGCCTTAACCAACACAAGCCTTCCCCCTCTAGAAACAAGATTTCTTTTTCATGATTCCAACCTCCTTTCAATTCTCTCTACAACAGGATCCCACAAAGATTTTTTTGGTCTCCCCACCCCCAATGGGAGTCCCAGGTATGAGGAAGGCAATTGATCAAGCTGACAACCCAGAGTCTTAGCCAATTCAAGCGCCTCATCCTGTGGGATGTTTAGGGCATATAATCTAGATTTATGAAAATTGGATCTCTGCCCCGTAATCAACTCATAACATCTAAGGGAAGATTTTAAATTCATCGCTTGGATCATGTTTGGTTCACAAAACAGGAGCGTATCATCAGCAAATTGAAGATGAGACACTTCTACCTGCTGGCTTCCAATCTTAAAACCATTGAATAAGCCCAACCCACTCCCTTTATTCATCAATCTGCTAAGAGTCTCCGCCACGATGACAAAAAGAAAAGGGGATAAGGGGTTACCCTGCCTAAGTCCTCGAGATGACTTAAAAAATCCTTTAGGGGACCCATTAATCAGAATGGAAAACCAAGCCGAAGAGACACAACCCCTCATCCATTCTCTCCATTTACTTCCAAACCCCATTCTTCCAAGCAAGTAATCTAAGCAATCCCATTCCACCCTATCATAAGCCTTCTCCATATCCAATTTGCACATAAAACCTCCCATGCCATTTCTAAGATAAAAGTCAATGGCCTCATTCGCAACTAATGAGCAGTCAAGAATCTGCCTATTAGCCACAAAAGCACTTTGGCAATCTGAGATAATGGATGGAAGCACCATCTTTAACCGATCCGCTAGAACATTTGCCAAAACTTTGTATAAACATCCCACTAAGCTTATTGGACGGTACTCCGAAATTTTAGAGGCACCAGGAACCTTAGGGATAAGGGCAATGAAAGTAGCCCCAGTGCCTTTATCCAATGCCAACCCATGATAGAACTCCTCAAAAAATTTCAGGATATCCCCTTTTACATACGACCAACATGATTGGAAGAAAGCTAAACAAAAACCATCAGGACCAGGGGCCTTATCCTTACTAATAGAGAAAACTCCTTTTTCAACCTCCTCTTCTTCAAAGGGTCTCTCTAATGCAACCCTCTGAGCCATACTCAGCCCACTAAACTCCAGATTTTCTGGAAGTGGTCTCATGATACCCTCAGACGAGTACAGGGACGTATAAAAATCCAAGATCACTCTAGTAACCTCATCCTTCCCTGACACTCTGATTCCATTGTCAACCAAAGACTCGATCCTATTTCTCCGTCTTCTGGCACTGGCCATAGCATGAAAATAAGCTGTATTTTTGTCCCCCTCCTTTAATCATCTCACTCTCGACTTCTACCTCCACGTTATCTCCTCATGAAGCAGCAGTCCTTTATGCTCTTCTTTAACCCTACCCAATTCCTCCCTCGAAATTACGGACCCTAATCCAGATTCTTCCAACACATTTAAATCACCAATTCTATTTTCTAACCAAACTTTTCTACTCGAATCAGCTTGACCTCTTTCAGCTACCCATTCCTTTAACTTTTTCTTTACATACCTAAGCTTCTGCCCAATAACCACATCCGCTGGACCCTCACACTTATGCGCTACCCACAAAACACCCAATCTTTCCTCCATGAGGGGAATTTGAAGCCACGAAATCTCAAACCTAAAAGGAGGAGGTCCCCAAGACTCCATTCTAGGATCCAAGAGAAGAGGACAATGATCAGATACTGAGTGAACGAGAGTCTTTTGGAGAACCTCAGGAGCCAAATTCAGCCAACCGGGACAAATAAGAAATCGATCAATCCTACTAAGACTTTCACCTCTGCTCCAAGTAAACCTAGCTCCAGATAATGGAAGGTCAATAATATTATGCTTTGAAATGAAAGTTGCAAAAGCAGCCATGTTTTGATTTGCTCTCCGACATCCTAACCTTTCACAAACAGACCTAATTTTATTAAAATCACCCCCTATACACCAAGGATAGGACCACCTATCCCTAACTCCGTTTAGCTCTTCCCAAAACAACCTCTTATCCGCCCAAAGAGAAGGACCATACACCCCAGAAAACAAGCACACATCCGCATCTTCCGCCCTACGAAGGACAATAGAAATTGAAAACCTACCCTTCCATTCCTCGGATCTAACCCAATTAGATTCGTCCCAAGCTATGAAAATGCCCCCCGAAGCACCAATAGCTTCAACAAAAGAGAAACCCCAATGCGAACCAACACCAAGACTTTTTACCATACTCCTATCAATAACCTTCAATTTGGTTTCTTGTATACAGATAAGATCCGGTTTTGACTTTTTAACTAACCCTTTAACTTGAGCCCTCTTTGCCAGAGATCCCAATCCATTAACATTCCAAGATAGTATCTTCATAAGGAAACTAATTTAACTGATTTCCTCCCCTTCCTCGCACTCTTTTTCCTTCCAGAAAGACAAATGCTTGACTCTTCCTCAACTGAAATCCCACCATAATTCACCTCGGATTTCAATTTAGCCAACTCCCTGAATTTTCTCTTTGATGATTCATCAGAATAACTCACCGAATTACCAGACACCATAGTATCCCTCATCTCTGAAGCTCTAATCATGTCTCTAAACTCGGGCATAGGACCAGGGTAAATCAAGCCAAGCTTGTGACTAACATTAACCGTATGATTCACCGACTCCTCTACAGCTTCCAACCCAGAACTCCCCCCCTCCAAACTCATGGTCCCCTGCTCCAAGATAGGATCCACGGAATCAGAGAAACCAGAATCAATATCATCCAAAGACATTCGCCTTATATCATATGCTACATCATGGACTGGCGATGTATGGACATAAGAGTATGTACCAGGACCATTGGTCCTTTTACAGCCAAGAGAACTAATAGCAGCTTTATTGCACATGGATGTATCCTGCATTTCAACACCAGAATAAAAACAATCATTACCCATAACATAATTAGAAGAGTTCATACCTTCGATGGGCCGGACGCAGGGGCTGCCAACCCCCAACTCCAGATGCGGTAAATGGCGAAAATCCATTAATGGATATTCCCCCACTGCAAAAGATGATAAATTGTGTTTCAAACCCCCCGTGGACATTACTCCCCAACGAGCAGAAATAGAAGCCATATATCGATTCAACCCTCCAAAAGAATCAATTGAATCCATACAGAAACCAAAATTTCCCAAGCATATTTTGGCCAAATTAGCAAAAGCGTAATCCTCTTTAGGATATCCATCAACCACCTCCAAACAGAAAGAATCACACACTCTATAGGAAATCCCAATCGAATTAGAACGATAAAGGATGCGAAAGAACGTCTGATTATCATTCAAACTACTGCGGCCACACGGACCAATAACCACAACTCCTTCCTTAGGGGCCATCCTAATGTCGTCATCTATCATCACTTCTTCGGCTTCATCATTCCACTTCTCTGCATTATCAAAGTCGAAATGGGCAGCCACTTCCGACAACCTCAATCTGTAGAGATGAT
The DNA here is from genome assembly GCF_043159265.1 of Tasmannia lanceolata. Classification (NCBI taxonomy): domain Eukaryota; kingdom Viridiplantae; phylum Streptophyta; class Magnoliopsida; order Canellales; family Winteraceae; genus Tasmannia; species Tasmannia lanceolata. Next base: position 42,920,908 of record NW_027518689.1, read on the forward strand.
TCTCCGTGCTGCAACCTCTAGACAGAGAGCCAACAAATCGGCTCTCCTCCAAAGGTGAGATCAAGGAGAAAGAAGGACTTACCATATCTCCACCATCCCCTTCCTTTAGGATACAACTATAATCCGATTCTGGAGATAAGAGATTATCATTTGAGGAAAAGGAAGGGGATTTTGTTAAGGTCCACACGTTTAAACACCCACCAAAAACCTCACATATGGATCGAGGCCCAAGACCAGCTACACTATCAATGTGAGCTAGGGCCCTATATCCATTGCCTGTCATAGTAGACTTGGGAGTCAAGGCTCCATAATAGCTGTTTTCCCCGCTACTATAGGTTCTTGGGGAAAGCGCTGCCAAAATATCGTTGTAGCAATTAATAGATGCAGAGGGGTTCACAACTTCTGAAGCTGTATCATTTACACCACACAAGCTGCGCCACCTATACTCCACAGGCGAAACCTCATTCTGAAATTCAAATATTTCACCAACTGGATTAGAGCTATCATGCGCCACATGCAACTCGCTTAAACAGGGCACTCTATCATGCGCCACCTCCCTCGCCTCTACCATACCCGGAATAGGAAAAACCTCTCCCTCCTCCGCCCCTGCTTGGAATAAATTACCAGGCCAAACCTGTACAGGAGGCCGATGAACATCGTGGGAAGAAATAGCCTCCTCCAAATCTCCTCCCTCACAGCCACCCATATGCTCCTCCACCATCAAAAGACCAGGTTCCTCTTGCAAAAGATCCTCAGCAGGAGGCAGGCTCCTAGATCCAAGCTCGCTACCAGATTCATTTGATGCTTCAGAGTCACGATCCGAACTGAGTTCTCCTTCTTCCACAACCTTTTGAACATGCACCCATCTAACAGTCCCATCCATTGAAACCTGGATGGATAACTCCTTACCCACTACCCCTTCAGAAGATATCTGAAACCTAGCTTTGGAGTACCCGCTACCAGCTAGGCATGATGAATCAAGCTTTACAACTCTCCCAATTTTTTCCCCAATTCTCCTAAAGTTTTCTTCGCTCCACGCTTCAGGCGGAATTCCTTCAACACTCCACCAATTACAATTCCCCTCTTTTGGAAATTTCTTATTCCACAGAAGAAGTTCTAAGAATGGAGAATCCATATCACCTTTCCATGAAGCCATAAGGTGTGATCGGTCAAAACCTAGTGCAGGTGTAATCAGCACCTCAAGCTCGCCAATTCTATATACCACCAACTCACAAGTATAGCTATTTTTACGAATAAGCCAACTCTCAAGAGCCTTCAGATTACCAGACCAACCCGGTTTAATCTTCCCCCAGATACCAAGATCCGCGTTGCTTATAGATTGCAGAGGAACCACCTCCAAATTGAACACCGCTCCATCAGAGACAGCTGGGTTAATCTTCCCAGATAACACACCACCGGATTTTCCACCACACTATTAGGAGCAACAATACCATCTCTTGCCTGGTAAGGGAAATTGAAGTCTAGGTTAGACCAAGGTTTGTGACAACCCCAGCAAACCACTCTTTTCTTGAAGTTCTTAAACCCACACCGACAACATCTCCAGTCACCCAAACCCCTCTCTATACGCCTCCGCTTCACCCTATCAATTCTCCTAGCCCTCTTTCCTCTTGAGATATGCCACCCAGAATCATTCTCCAAATTCTTAGCATCAGGAACTTCTTCAGAGAACCCAACATGCTTGCCACAATAACCACCTAAAGGAATCAGATTAGCTCCAGAGGCAAAACCCAAATCATCACCAAGAACTGAGTTTCATCCAAGATTCTTCTACCCGAGACCCCACCACCACCAAGCGGAACCAGATTAGCACCCGTAACCACCCGTGGAGGCGCCATTTTACTTCTTCTTTATCTAATGAAACCCTAGCTTGCGTGTCAAGCCTACTCCAAGCTCTGCCAAGCACGAGCAAACCCTAGCATCACTTCCATACAGATGTGAATACCTCACCTGCAGACAATAATCTTACCGTCTCTCTCTAAAACCTCTCAAATGGCTCTCTCCACTTCAAACCCTAGTTGCAGAAACCTTTATGAAATCTCCAAACCCTCGTTCTCTTTCTTCAATGGAGCCCTTCAAATACCTTTCAGATTGAAGAAATTTCCCTCGAATTCCTCTGCTGCGAGAAATCTGCCTTCGATTTCATGCACTCTCGCGCAAGATTCGGCCGTTCAAATGGAGGTGAACCGAAACGAATCTATCATATCCTCGATGAGTTCTCTGGGTAGAAGAGACATAAAGCAGAGGACTAGAAATCCGGCGAAGATCCAGTCACCGCCGAGATGCTCCGATTAATCGTCGAAATACGTGCAAGAGTTTTTGTAAATATATCTGCCAACTGATACTTAAATCACGCACATGGAGCAGATATTAATTTGCTAGTTTTTTTTTTTTTTTAAATAATAATTTACTTCAATGTGGTAAGTCCTTTCATGGAACACTGGATTGTTAACAATGCTAGTAGCTATAACTGCCTAATTGTAACAAAACTTCTTGATCATCTTGCAAACTTCAAATTGGAACTCTTCCATAAGTATGTCTACAACCAAATTAACCCACACGTTATGAGTATCATTGCTCGATACTCTGCCTCTGCACTAGATGTTCAGCTATGTTATGCTTCTCGTTGCTTTATGTAAATAGATTCCCTCCTATTTAGCTGTAATTTTTCTTAAAAATGATTGCACTTCTTAAACTTCCTAATAAATAATAGTTGACCTAGCATAAAGTGACTTCCAAAACTTAAGGGAAATTGTGATATTAAGATATGCAATATTAGGGAAAGGTTGATATTAAGATATGCAATGGTCCGAAAGATGAGTGTTCAATAATGTCACAATATCTACCGAAATGGAACTCTGTTTTTAAGATTGTAAGCATTGGTTGCAATTTTCATTTGTTCTTGTTTTGGGATTTTCCTCCCTTTGTTTTGGCTCTTAAGGCCCTCCTGATGTTTTTTTTATTCATATATGAACTGGTAGGGGTCTTGCCTAACCCCAGCTTACCCATCAAAATAAATAAATAAAGTCACCATTGTTCTTTAATATTTTACCATTCCAAAAAAATTGTTCTTTAATATTTTCATATAAATACTCACAATTGTTCTTTAATATTTTGCTCTCTCTCTCTCTCTCTCTCTCTCGTCCGAGAATATTATTTTAAAAAGCTAACTGAGTTGCTTGCTAATCTCGCAATGGCGTGACAGCAAAGCTCTTGCAATCAATGGCACTAGTGGCACTAGTTTTCATAACCAATAACTGAATCTCCCTTGTTTTTGGTTAATGATAAATGGAGCCTTTCTGGCATTTGCTCTTCATATTAAACTCTTTTAATTGGGCTTGGGAATGACACCATGAAATGGGCCCTATCAAGGTTATACCAATAACCTTAACCATCCAAATAACATGGAACACATGCTATCATCTTACAAAATGCTTTTTTTCTATGGAAAATGATATTTCCACCACCTTTTCCAGTCTTTATTTCCTGAAAAGTCTAACAAAAGTAGGTAGTCAAAAACCCAAAATACAATCATTTTTTAGAAATAGACAAGCTAAATGGGGTAGAAATATTAATTCCCTTTTCTTTTCCCTTTTTTTAATCTTTTATAAGCAGAATGGGATTGTATCTTTGATCCTGAGCTTATAAATTGAACATGTTCTGATCAAGCTACAGACTGCTTAATTCAATGGAAAGTCCCAGCAAATTGGATTACGTTCTCGCCGTCCAAGTAAGGGCTCAACTTTGGTCTGGCTCAACCTGAACCCAACGAGTTGAAGACGATTTCAGCTCAGATTGGGTTGGCTTTCGCTTGGGTCCAATTAGGTCAACGTTGGGAAAAGCCGAGCCGATTTAATTTTGGGTTGGTTAGGGCTGAAGCCTCGGGTCGAGTACCCGACCTTGTTTATTTATTTATTTTTTTGCACCGAGCCAACACTACTCAATTTAGAAAATTGGGTTAGGGTTGGGAGATTTAGAGGCGAGTTGGGTTAGGGTTGACCCTCTTCGACCCGAGGCACAGGTTTAGATAGGTTAGGGTTTATGTAAACCCTCTCTATAGAATAACCTAACTCTCCTGTTTTTTTTCATTATTAAACATCATATCAGAATATATAATAGGACCCCACCATTGCCATGCACTTAAAGTAGCATTACCAACCGCCCAACAAGCAATCATATATGGAATCTTGCAAAATATTATTAACATATATCAATATCAGTTTTATAACAGCTTAGGGAAACCCCCCCCTACAAAGAAAAATGGCCCTCTCCCCTATACTTTTTTTTGTTCTTTATCTATTATTCCCATGTAAAGCAAACCACCCACATTATTTCTTGGCAAACAGCAAAAAATCCTGCCAAATCTATAAAAGAGAAACATGAATCTGTAGGTCACATCAGAGAAAGATCTAACTACCTCTCCATTTCTTAAAATGTAGACATTATAATAGTGGCTGAACTTTTCCTCTAGTCTGTCTCAACAGTTCTTTACTAAATTCCATAAACAACCAAGCTTCTAAATCAATTACTCTCTTCAAATGAGTACAAGTATAAAAACTCAAACAATCACTTCATTTCATTTATACTCTTTTGAGAGAGTTCTGAGGAGCACATGCATTGGGGTCAAGCTCAAAGCCCATGTTCAGAATCCTAAAATGACAGCTTTCTAGCCACAGGGACCACCCTACACATAAGGTATGCTTCAACCATCCATACCCCATTTGTTAGACATTCAATGCATCATAGTAGGTAGTAGATCAAATGTACTTGGACTGTCTGAAAAGAAAATACTATGAAGATAGTGCTACCAAAGTGGGGAAGTGGTGAATAATAAGAATAGTAAACAAACTAAGAACAACAACAACGATAAAAAATCATCACCAAGATCACATGGCACCACATTCTGCTTTCAACTGACAGAAATAAAAAGGAAACTGAAGAAAACAGATCCAAGAGCAAGAAACTAAATATTTCCTCGGTTGGTCATATTTACTATATAGTGTAGTTACTCATTGTGTGATTAAGATTGAGATGCGGTCTGGAATTTGATAGACTTTCAGTAAAGATAGTAGGAAAGGTATGGTCAATTAGGAAGATGTAGCGGACTGTCCTTTGCCCATTTAGATTTTTGCCATTTATTTCAGTGTGATCTGTTGCTTTGTTAATTTGAAGTGAACAAGGGTACATGCAAATTGCTCTTCAGAAAAAATAATGACCCAAGAGCCATCATGGAGCTAACATGTAGGACACTTGTTTTGGTAGTATTAGGCTCCTTACAGATAAAACAACTGCTGTAAACTACAAGTATTCAAGTTAACAGATAATTATCTCTCAAACAATGCCATCTTAAGACTGACAAATTGACTCCCTCAAAGTGGCTAACCCATAAAGGATAATACTAATGAAGAGACTATACTATTCCATATGCTATTGTCACTATGCCCATTGTAGCAAGGAATATAAGAAAGCTTTGACACACTGATGATCATGTCCATACTTTGCAACACAGCACAATGTTCACATAAGCAGCCGCAGCCGACGGAAAGGCTCCCATGACACATGATAGTTATCCTTCAAAGCAGCCATGTTTAGGCTGACTTTAATCAACAAGTACCATCAGGAATTAAGAGATGTATCCAATGCTCCAGCGTATGTGATTAAAACATTCAAGCCATTAAAACCTCAAGGATTATTCGAGAATGCATAAGGAGGAGGAAGGGGTTGAAAAGATGGGGCCAAAAGGTGGCCGCACTTGTGATGCCATCATGAGGACTTGTTAATGCCAGCAGAGCGTCCAAGACATGGCTAATACTTCTAGAAACTCCCAAAGCAGAATTTTTTACTTTAAGCATTAAGATAAATTTTCCTGAATTTTGAAACTCATCTTGATGGGTTTTCATATGGGCCAGAAATTAGCGTGTATATGAATTGTTACTGAACTAGTAACTAACTGGTTTCACTTGGAATAAAAAGTTTCTAGCAAGGTTTGGGATGGGTAATATTCCAACGTGATGAGCTCCTTTTTTTCTATTCTTTTTTCCTGAATAATGCAAGCATTTTATTCGAAAGCAAAAACAAAAAATATAAAAGTAATGTTAGCGTTGGAAATCATTAAGATTACCCCCTTTACAATTGGAAAATGACCACTAGCAAATACCACGGGTACTTCAGCTCCAAAATCACTTCTCCGTGAAAATGGTGAAAAGAATCTGCTGCCCCAGAAAGAATAACAAAGATCCCCTCTGTGGAATCCACTGCCCTTTCATCCACTTGACACATTCAATGAATCAACCTTCACAAAAAGAAACTTGAAAATGTGATATTAGTAGCCTTATCCCTTACCTTACAAGCCAATACCTCCACCGAATTAGAGTCCTTCACTCCGACCAGTACTGAGGAAACCAACCTAACCTTTTTTTTTTTGAATGGTAGCAATTTCATTCAAATAAAAAGACTGAGATGGTCCAGGAAGAGTACAACAAGAAACTTAAAAAGATTACAACGAAGCCTTAGAAAAGAAAAAACAGTAACAGTATATCAAGGATGAAGAAAGCCAAACAGTTCAATCCCTTGCCTCCCAACTCCTTCCCGAGCCACTCTATCTGCTTCACTATTTGCAGACCTTTTGACATGGTTGATCACAATTGAGGATCCAACTATCCTGTCCTGAATCTCGTCAAAATAGCACGCAAAACGCCATGGCGATACCACCTTCCCTCTCAGTCATTGAATCACGTTCATAGAATCTCCTATAATTGTTCTATTCAGAAAGCCTTGGTCTAGGCAGTTTATTCACTTGTGGGTGGCTCTTGCCACCACCTCATTTGAGTCTGATGTCCCTATAGACCCCGAGAAGGCCCAAATAATATTCCCATATGAGCCTCTCAAAACACCTCCAATACCTACAGGGCCGGGATTGCCCATAATAGAACCATCAAAGTTCATTTTGAGCATTCCTTCCAATGGGGGCTCCCAAACTTGTACCACCAATGGTCTCCTTTCTATGCTAAAACATATTCCCTTCCACCTTCCCACAAATCATATGCTGATACAAATTGGAAAAGAGGCAGGATTCTAGCCCATGCAATTACCGAAGCAATGATTTTTATAAATAGAAAGTGGGAAGACTTTGCCACCCCATAAAAAATCCTTGAACTTCGTACTTTCTAAATGATCCACAAGGTAGCCACAAGACATAAGTCCCATAGCACTTTTCCTTTTTTCTTCCATGGTACACCTGCCCAAGATTCCAAAAGTTCAGAATGATTGGATGGAAAAACCCAAGTGATGCCAAACCTTGCTAGGATCGACTTCAAACTTCTCTAGGTACCATACAATGAATGAAAATATGATCGATGGTTTCCCCTGCTTCGATGCACAGTGAGCAATGGTCGACTAGCCACATTCCCCTTTCTCGCAGGAACTCAATCGCCTGAACACGGCCTCTAACAGCTGCCCAACTGAAGATACATACTCTTGGAGGCACCTAGATTGGGATTTCAACCAGTCTAATCTCCATTAAATGATCTGTAACAATGCCCCTAATTCCAGCAGTAGAGGATAAGAAGTTTGGGAGAAATTCGTGAGAGTTGAAGAGAGGAATATAATTCATCCGAATCAAGGAGTTAACTATGGATGATGGGGCCATTCATTAGTAATAAAAGAATCTTTTATTTAGTTTTAGAGTGTCATTTGAGTTCTTTTAAGTTATAGGGGTGTGTGTTGGCGTGGGGTGGCGTTTGGGGGATGTGTGTGTGTGTGTGTGTGTGTGTGTGCGTGGTGTGTGTGTGTGTGTGTGGGGGGGGGGGGGGGTTGTACTTTAGTTTTTTTCCTTTCATAAAATCACTTTTATGTCACTTAGTGAATATGTCATAAAAGCGGGGACTATCAATATTGCAAAAAATATTAAGTGCCCTTTTTCTTATTAGAGTCATACAGAGTTTATTTAGAGTTTTTATTTTATATTTTTAGTCAATTAAAGAGTCCAAGCCTCAAGTGATTAAGAGTTTCTGTCTCAATTAAATACTACAGTCCATATTAAAGTTGTCAAGAATCCTAGAAGGTCATTGGCCCCTATTTCACATGCTATTGTGAATAAGATTACAGATTTGCATCCCTTACTTGTTCTTGGAGTGTGATCCTTCAGCCATAGGAATAATTCCAAGGAACCCTAGAGTGATTCTAGGTTCTCTTCTTTAATTTATCTTCTTTATTCCAGTTCTTAAATTCTTGCACATATTTCTATTTTATTGATCAGAAATCTACTGTGATAAGTGATGAAAAAATAGCCGATCACCATCCTTACCCCCACTTTGTTCCCTACCTATTTTCCATAATTTTGCACAACCGGCAGGCCACCTATATCCCTTTTCTTGAACCTGTTCTTGCACTGTCCACAGATCTAAAAACAATTCTAAATCTTCTTTTTTTCTTTAGTCCTAAACACCTACCCACAGCCCCTGACTTCCCTACCAACAACTAAGCTGTTCACCAATTCCAAAATCCAGTAAACTAGTCCCCTTTTTTTATCTGTCATAGATCCAGAACATTCCCAAACCATTTATCTAGAGTTCTACATCTCTTACCAATTATCCAAAACCCGTTTTGCAACTGATCGACCACTCTAACCCCTCTACCTCCCCTATCAGCCATCATAAACCTACGCACACCAAGCAGCCATTAGTCCCATCAGTCTCAAAAGTCCCAACAGTCCGAACTCTCGCAAAGTCTAAATCTCCCTTCACTCCATTGATCATCATCAATCTACTTATATTTGGCCAACCACCACAACCCAGTCCAATCATAATAGTTTCAAATCTGCCATCACAGCCCCAAAATCTGTCATAACAGTCCCTCCTCTCAACCCCTTCAAGCAATTTGGTTATTACCAAAATAATGAGTAAAAACTAAATTACATCAATTACAAATAATTACAAAACTAATTAGAGGTAGTATAGTATACAGATAATATTGAAAACTATGTGCTTTATGACCCCTCAAAATTAGTTAATTTCGTATGTACTCATTATTACCCCAAATAATTAGTACAGACCAAATTACATCAATTATCAATAATTAGAAAATTCAGAATAAAAGAAAAAAAATAGAGTAATGCCCTTATGTCCACCAACACTCCATTCAAGCTAGAGGATAAATGTCAATCATGCCTGGCTTGGCAATAATATCATTTGAATGAATGTGGCTGAAAAGTTTCGTGAACATATACAAAAACCGATCAAAAGAAATGTATCTCGGACATCACGTTTTCCCTTGCAAAGTGACAATCTAAATCTATATGCTTGGTTTGTTTCATCATGAAATACAAGATTAGATGCAATCTAGATGGCTACATAATTATCGCAAGATATCTGCATAGGCTTGCCGACAAAGAAACCAAGTTCAGATATAAGATGCTTCCCTGGTTTTAAATTTCCACCAAAACTGACACAAAAGGACCGAAATGTTAATACACTCTTATCTCTTTCATCATTGCTTGTAACAAGATGCCATCAACGTACAAGAATAAAAGTTCCCCTTGTCCCTCTTACTCAACTATTAATGGTTATAAAGTAATGGTTGTATGAAGAAAGGAGCGAGGGAGAAAAAACGAAGAAGATAGTTTTTGTGCAAGTCCAATCCCATGACTTGATGCTTTTATTTTTTTTGAAAATGGTAGACAAACTTTAATAGAAAAGGAAAGACCGAGATGGTCAGTACAAGATACGAAGAAGAAGAAAAAAGAAAATTACAAAGAACAGGAAAATAGAGAAACAACAGGGGAATGCTCAAGGAGGGAGGCAATCAAACAATGCCAAGACCTCCTTAGACACTCCATCTCTCGCTAGCTTATCCGCTATTGAGTTGACCGATCGGCGGACACGCTAAAAAGAGGGGGCTAACGAACTTGACCAATCGAACATCTCATCAGAAAATCTATCAAACTAAATGTAAAATGTTGTATGTTCTAAGAGATCAGTTGATTCACGTTGATGGATATCATATCATGTTCTTTATTAATATTTCATGTTTCAATTTGAAATAATTGTTATCACATGTTCACTATTGAATTAATTTGTATGCTTTAAATTCAAGAGTTATTTAATTGTATTTGTTTAGGTACCGAATGACTCTACTTAGTTCATTGAACTACCCCTGTAAATCCACTCTACAAGTTTCACAATATTGGATGGCGTCGAGAATAAATGGGGAGCGTAAGAAGAGTGTGCCGAGTTATTGGAGTGTCTAGTCTATTTTCATTTATATTTACTGACATCAGTTTACTCTTGCTAAACTCTCTAAGTTGATTTAGATCAATATTACTTGGGTTCTTTGTTCTCAACTCAACTCAACTCAATTCAAACTAAAAGGGTTCTTTGTTATTAAAAAAATTATTCCACACTTTTCATAGGAGTTGCATTTAGTTTGTCTTTTGTAGCGATTCGGGTTTCTCCGAAAATTCGGGTAGTTAAGAGCACTACAATTAGATTCATTCTTGCTCTGGCTAACTTGAATTCCTGGACCCTCAATTAGATGGACGTGAAGAATGTGTTACTTCATGGGTCACTAAAAGAGGGGGTATATATGGAGCAACCATTGGGGTTTTAAGTTACAGATAGAGATAATTTTGTTTGTAGACTTAAGAAGGCTCAAGCAGGCTCCTTGTACATGGTTTGATAAGCTCTACCAAACACTTTGGAATGATGGCTACAAGGGAAGCAAATCGGATAACTCCCTTTTTAATCAAACACATTCAAATAGGAGATGGTGTTGATTTTGGTGTATGGGGATGGTATTATCATCACAATAAATGACGGTTCCGAGATACAGGAAAGACCTAAGGAAATCATTGATATGAAGGACAATAAATGACAATTCCTAAAAAAGCTTAAAGGGATCATTGATATGAAGGACCTAAGGAAATTTTGATATTTTCAAGGTCTGAAGAGAGGGGAAAAAAAGGAAAGAAGTTGTTACAAAAGAAGTATACCACAGATCTACTGAAAAAATTTGCATGATGACTTGGGCATCACCCCACCATGTGGTCGGGTGTGGTGTTTGTGTTTGTGAGTGAGATGGGCGGGCGTGCCAGCCTCCTGGGAGGCAAGATCGGAAACTCGATTCGAGGAGTCGATGACCGAAACATTTCCCTCCTCTGGGATTAGATTTCAGACGATAGAGAAGAAGAGAGGAATGAAACTTCTTCCTTGGGATCCTCTGCCTTTACATAGATGAAAAGGACATTTTACAGTACAGGCGCGACACCAAATGTGGGGATGTCGATACACACAGAATGTGAACGACATGTCGATACGTGCAAAACATGAACGACTCACAACTGCCTCTTCCATGCTCCATTACTTGCATGCCCTCCTTTCTTCCAGGCGGTTATCACCCGCACCTTTCCTTAAGTAACACCTGGTGTGTCACTCCTTTGACCTAGTACAACTGTGTCATTGTTAAGTAACTCAATCCCGCTTGACCTATCGAACTTAAAAACATGTATAAACAAGAGGGAACTTTTGATAACTATTAGCATGTTCCCCTTACTTCCATCGAATGCCAGCCTGGCCATATTACTCCTTTGACTCGGCCCAAAAGAGGCATCATCTGGTGATTTGGTCCCTCATGACCGAATGTGCCCGAAAATGGGTGTAAACATTTCTTGGAATAAAATTTGTTGAAATCCCAGACAAATTTATCAAAAACAACAACCTCTCCATCAAACCAGAAAAAAAAAAAAAAAATCGCTTTTTCTAATTCAAATCCAAATAAAACACCAGACAAAAATCAAAATACACAAATTTCTAGGGTTTCGAGAAACAAGATCGTAAGTGCTTACCCAACTTCATCGTGAAATCCAGACTATCGATTCGGAGCAGGACACAAAGAGATCACAAGATCTGGATCGAGAAATCCATACGAGAAAGAAGAACTCGAACCCTAACATCATTGAAGAAACTGAAGATCGGATCGTAAGAAAGTTCCGCAATCGAGAGACGGGAATCGCAGAAGGTAGATGGAACAGAAGGACGAGGAAGGTGAATAGACGCCATTTTCGAGCAGCTGAGCTTCTCCAACCCTAACCCTAACCTCCTTCCATGGCGGTCGGAAACCTCTTTTTATTAATGAGTTCTCTGCTTCTGTCCGTACAGAGATGGCGATCCTTCTTCTCGTCTGCTCTGTTCCGCATTTCTTCGAATCGCTCGTCGGAGAACTCTTTTTATTTTAGAATAGACGGAATAGAATAATGTATGTATGTAATAAGGGAACGGAAACATCTACTTACTAAACGGCCATACATGGGTCCCACACACCACACATTTACAGTGATCAGGTCCGTTGATTTTTTTTTTTTTTTTTTTAGCTTCATACTAACTGCAATTGGCAAGATCAACAATAAATGCAAGCCCGTGGAGGAAAAAAATTTATCTAGTGGGGCCCACCTTATTGGATGATCTGAACCGTTCATTTGTTGGGCCCGATATAAATAAATAATTTTCTCTTGTAGAATGATCCTAACCCTAATTTTTGAAAAATAGACATCATTTAGAATGATTAAAAAATACACTAATAAATAATGGTTTAACAGAAAATTATATGTTTGTTTTGCACATAATGTGGTTGTACCCTGCAGATAATCTCCATAGGATGAGCCTAACCCTCTCATATCTATAGAGGATAAATTATATGATGGACGGTTGTGCATCCACGTGCGGCCTCAAAAATAATAGTGGGCCCACATTTTTTCGGTGATCCAAACTATTCATTTATTGGGCCCTGATGTAGATAGGGTATCCTCATAAATCTTCTCCATAGGATGTTCCTACTTCCTAACGCTTCGATTTGTGGAGATTTAAAATGGACGGCAAGGTATAAAAAACCTTCACAGATCGGATGGTTAGGAACATCCTATAGAGAAGATTTCCTGGCCACACCCTACTATATGAGGGCCCAACAAATGAATGGTTTAGATCACCCAAAAAATGTGGGCCGCACTGGTTTTAGGGCCACATGTGCATACACGGCCCTCCACCATATAAATTCCCTATAGAGAAGATCTATGGGCTACAACCTATTTACGTTGTGGGCCAACAAATGAATGGTTTGGCTCATCCTGGAAAGTGGGCCCAACTGTACTTTCTAAAAAAATACAGCATCGAGTCGAAAAGAACAAAAAAGCGAGGTTTTTGAAGAAATATAGTGAGTGTCGTGGTGAAAAAGGCATGAGACATAATCATGTGGAAGATAAAAAGAAACATTATCCAACATACTCTCTCTAACACCTGAGATTAAAGTAAATGGGTCGCTTGCTAAAGTCGCAATGACAAGAACATGCGTACCACTTGCTTTCATATCCAGTAACCTAATTCTGGCAATGCCATTTACACCCCCATTTGTTTTGTTTTTTTTATAGATGAAGCCTCTTCTCTTTGGCATTTCCCCTTTATTTTGAACTCTCTCTTTTGCCCACTCACATTGCATTCCCATGATTACATCCATGGTTTTAAATTTCGGTTTCGGCATCCATTTCGGCCTTGGCCGAGTTTCAGAATATTTCTATATTTAAAAAAAAAATCAATTTCTCAAAATTTCGGCCGAAATGTCTAAAATTTGATAAAACCCGGTATTTCAGATTTCGCCAAATTTAGGTTTCGGTCTCAATTGAAATCCGATTTCGACCGAGTTTAAAACCATGGTTACGTCTTAAAGAATAGTCATAAATACACTAGCAGGTGCTGCCCATAGTAAGAAAAAGGGGCGAATAAATCATTTCTATCAAAACATCATGTCAGGACATAATAGGAGCCCACCATTGACCATTTACTTGATGTAGCACCCTCACCCCTCACAAAGAAGGTGTGCTTCAACTACCCATGATATCACTTTCTCCCTTACAATGTGACAATCTACATCTATATGCTTAGTCATGGAATACAAGATTCGAAGCAATATTGATTACTGCGTAATTATCACAAGACATCTGCTTAGGCTTTCCGCAAGAGAAACCAAGTTCAGATATAAGATGCTTCAACTTAGACTAGGTCACATGTGTTATGAGCCGCATTATGATATTTATGTTGTGTTTAATTTAAAATTTAAGTAAATTTATTATTATTGGGAATTACCTAATCTAAACTTAATCATTTTTATTTTTATTAGTTGTTACCTAATCTTTAGGAGATTTGGGTCGAAGTGTCTAATGCCTTGCACAAATAAGCTCTAATCTCATTTATCATCCCAACTGGCATGTCATCAACTTAATAACATGAAATAAGCTCACTTTAACTTAAAAGGATTATATTGAAAGTTCAATATAACCCTAACGTAAATGAACAAACTCACACCACTCCCCCTCAGGTTGGAGTGTAGATGTCATCCACGGCCAACTTGAAACAAATACTTTCAAACTGACTACGTGCAAGAGTTTTTGTAAATAAATCTGCCAACTGATACTTAAATCACACACATGGAGCAGATATTAATTTGCTAGTTTATTTTTTATTTTTTAAATATTAATTTACTTCAACGTGCTTTGTCCTTTCATGGAACACTGGATTGTTAACAATGTTAGTAACTATAACTGCCTAATTGTAACAAAACATCCTGATCATCTTCCAAACTTCAAATTGCAACTCTTCCATAAGTATGTCTACAACCAAATTAACCCACACGTTATGAGTATCATTGCTCGATACTCTGCCTCTGCACTAGATGTTCAGCTATGTTATGCTTCTCATTTCTTTATGTAAATAGATTCCCTCCTATTTAGCTGTAATTTTTCTTAAAAATGATTGCACTTCTTAAACTTCCTAATAAATAATAGTTGACCTAGCAAAAAGTGACTTCCAAAACTTAAGGGAAATTGTGATATTAAGATATGCAATATTAGGGAAAGGTTGATATTAAGATATGCAATGGTCCGAAAGATGAGTGTTCAATAATGTCACAATATCTACCGAAATGGAACTCTGTTTTTAAGATTGTAAGCATTGGTTGCAATTTTCATTTGTTCTTGTTTTGGGATTTTCCTCCCTTTGTTTTGGCTCTTAAGGCCCTCCTGATGTTTTTTTTTATTCATATATGAACTGGTAGGGGTCTTGCCTAACCCCAGCTTACCCATCAAAATAAATAAATAAATAAATAAAGTCACCATTGTTCTTTAATATTTTACCATTCCAAAAAAATTGTTCTTTAATATTTTCATATAAATACTCACAATTGTTCTTTAATATTTTGCTCTCTCTCTCTCTCGTCCGAGATTATTATTTGAAAAAGCTAACTGAGTTGCTTGCTAATCTCGCAATGGCGTGACAGCAAAGCTCTTGCAATCAATGGCACTAGTGGCACTAGTTTTCATAACCAATAACTGAATCTCCCTTGTTTTTGGTTAATGATAAATGGAGCCTTTCTGGCATTTGCTCTTCATATTAAACTCTTTTAATTGGGCTTGGGAATGACACCATGAAATGGGCCCTATCAAGGTTATACCAATAACCTTAACCATCCAAATAACATGGAACACATGCTATCATCTTACAAAATGCTTTTTTTCTATGGAAAATGATATTTCCACCACCTTTTCCAGTCTTTATTTCCTGAAAAGTCTAACAAAAGTAGGCAGTCAAAAACCCAAAATACAATCATTTTTTAGAAATAGACAAGCTAAATGGGGTAGAAATATTAATTCCCTTTTCTTTTCCCTTTTTTTAATCTTTTATAAGCAGAATGGGATTGTATCTTTGATCCTGAGCTTATAAATTGAACATGTTCTGATCAAGCTACAGACTGCTTAATTCAATGGAAAGTCCCAGCAAATTGGATTACGTTCTCGCCGTCCAAGTAAGGGCTCAACTTTGGTCTGGCTCAACCTGAACCCAATGAGTTGAAGACGATTTCAGCTCAGATTGGGTTGGCTTTCGCTTGGGTCCGATTAGGTCAACGTTGGGAAAAGCCGAGCCGATTTAATTTTGGGTTGGTTAGGGCTGAAGCCTCAGGTCGAGTACCCGACCTTGTTTATTTATTTATTTTTTTGCACCGAGCCAACACTACTCAATTTAGAAAATTGGGTTAGGGTTTGGAGATTTAGAGGCGAGTTGGGTTAGGGTTGACCCTCTTCGACCCGAGGCACATGTTTAGATAGGGTTAGGGTTTATGTAAACCCTCTCTATAGAATAACCTAACTCTCCTGTTTTTTTCATTATTCAACATCATATCAGAATATATAATAGGACCCCACCATTGCCATGCACTTAAAGTAGCATTACCAACCGCCCAACAAGCAATCATATATGGAATCTTGCAAAATATTATTAACATATATCAATATCAGTTTTATAACAGCTTAGGGAAACCCCCCCCCCCTACAAAGAAAAATGGCCCTCTCCCCTGTACTTTTTTTTGTTCTTTATCTATTATTCCCATGTAAAGCAAACCACCCATATTATTTCTTGGCAAACAGCAAAATTTCCTGCCAAATCTATAAAAGAGAAACATGAATCTGTAGGTCACATCAGAGAAAGATCTAACTACCTCTCCATTTCTTAAAATGTAGACATTATAATAGTGGCTGAACTTTTCCTCTAGTCTGTCTCAACAGTTCTTTACTAAATTCCATAAACAACCAAGCTTCTAAAGCAATTACTCTCTTCAAATGAGTACAAGTATAAAAACTCAAACAATCACTTCATTTCATTTATACTCTTTTGAGAGAGTTCTGAGGAGCACATGCATTGGGGTCAAGCTCAAAGCCCATGTTCAGAATCCTAAAATGACAGCTTTCTAGCCACAGGGACCACCCTACACATAAGGTATGCTTCAACCATCCATACACCATTTGTTAGACATTCAATGCATCATAGTAGGTAGTAGATCAAATGTACTTGGACTGTCTGAAAAGAAAATACTATGAAGATAGTGCTACCAAAGTGGGGAAGTGGTGAATAATAAGAATAGTAAACAAACTAAGAACAACAACAACGATAAAAAATCATCACCAAGATCACATGGCACCACATTCTGCTTTCAACTGACAGAAATAAAAAGGAAACTGAAGAAAACAGATCCAAGAGCAAGAAACTAAATATTTCCTCGGTTGGTCATATTTACTATATAGTGTAGTTACTCATTGTGTGATTAAGATTGAGATGCGGTCTGGAATTTGATAGACTTTCAGTAAAGATAGTAGGAAAGGTATGGTCAATTAGGAAGATGTAGCGGACTGTCCTTTGCCCATTTAGATTTTTGCCATTTATTTCAGTGTGATCTGTTGCTTTGTTAATTTGAAGTGAACAAGGGTACATGCAAATTGCTCTTCAGAAAAAATAATGACCCAAGAGCCATCATGGAGCTAACATGTAGGACACTTGTTTTGGTAGTATTAGGCTCCTTACAGATAAAACAACTGCTGTAAACTACAAGTATTCAAGTTAACAGATAATTATCTCTCAAACAATGCCATCTTAAGACTGACAAATTGACTCCCTCAAAGTGGCTAACCCATAAAGGATAATACTAATGAAGAGACTATACTATTCCATATGCTATTGTCACTATGCCCATTGTAGCAAGGAATATAAGAAAGCTTTGACACACTTATGATCATGTCCATACTTTGCAACACAGCACAATGTTCACATAAGCAGCCGCAGCCGACGGAAAGGCTCCCATGACACACGATAGTTATCCTTCAAAGCAGCCATGTTTAGGCTGACTTTAATCAACAAGTACCATCAGGAATTAAGAGATGTATCCAATGCTCCAGCGTATGTGATTAAAACATTCAAGCCATTAAAACCTCAAGGATTATTCGAGAATGCATAAGGAGGAGGAAGGGGTTGAAAAGATGGGGCCAAAAGGTGGCCGCACTTGTGATGCCATCATGAGGACTTGTTAATGCCAGCAGAGCGTCCAAGACATGGCTAATACTGCTAGAAACTCCCAATGCAGAATTTTTTACTTTAAGCATTAAGATAAATTTTCCTGAATTTTGAAACTCATCTTGATGGGTTTTCATATGGGCCAGAAATTAGCGAGTTTATGAATTGTTACTGAACTAGTAACTAACTGGTTTCACTTGGAATAAAAAGTTTCTAGCAAGGTTTGGGATGGGTAATATTCCAACGTGATGAGCTCCTTTTTTTCTCTTCTTTTTTCCTGAATAATGCAAGCATTTTATTCAAAAGCAAAAACAAAAAATATAAAAGTAATGTTAGCGTTGGAAATCATTAAGATTACCCCCTTTACAATTGGAAAATGACCACTAACAAATACCACGGGTACTTCGGCTCCAAAATCACCTCTCCGTGAATATGGTGAAAAGAATCTGCTGCCCCAGAAAGAATAACAAAGATCCCCTCTGTGGAGTCCACTGGCCTTTCATCCACTTGACACATTCAATGAATCAACCTTCACAAAAAGAGACTTGAAAATGTGATATTAGTAGCCTTATCCCTTACCTTACAAGCCAATACCTCCACCGAATTAGAGTCCTTCACTCCGACCAGTACTGAGGAAACCAACCTAACCTTTTTTTTTGAATGGTAGCAATTTCATTCAAATAAAAAGACTGAGATGGTCCAGGAAGTGTACAACAAGAAACTTAAAAAGATTACAACAAAGCCTTAGAAAAGAAAAAACAGTAACAGTATATCAAGGATGAAGAAAGCCAAACAGTTCAATCCCTTGCCTCCCAACTCCTTCCCGAGCCACTCTATCTGCTTCACTATTTGCAGACCTTTTGACATGGTTGATCACAATTGAGGATCCTACTATCCTGTCCTGAATCTCGTCAAAATAGCACGCAAAACGCCATGGCGGTACCACCTTCCCTCTCAGTCATTGAATCACGTTCATAGAATCTCGTATAATTGTTCTATTCAGAAAGCCTTGGTCTAGGCAGTTTATTCACTTGTGAGTGGCTCTTACCACCGCCTCATTTGAGTCTGATGTCCCTATAGACGCCGAGAAGGCCCAAATAATATTCCCATATGAGCCTCTCAAAACACCTCCAATACCTACAGGGCTGGGATTGCCCATAATAGAACCATCAAAGTTCATTTTGAGCATTCCTTCCAATGGGGGCTCCCAAACTTGTACCACCAATGGTCTCCTTTCTATGCTAAAACATATTCCCTTCCACCTTCCCACAAATCATATGCTGATACAAATTGGAAAAGAGGCAGGATTCTAGCCCATGCAATTACCGAAGCGATGATTTTTATAAATAGAAAGTGGGAAGACTTTGCCACCCCATCAAAAATCCTTGAACTTCGTACTTTCTAAATGATCCACAAGGTAGCCACAAGACATAAGTCCCATAGCACTTTTCCTTTTTTCTTCCATGGTACACCATCCCAAGATTCCAAAAGTTCAGAATGATTGGATGGAAAAACCCATGTGATGCCAAACCTTGCTAGGATCGACTTCAAACTTCTCTAGGTACCATACAATGAATGAAAATATGATCGATGGTTTCCCCTGCTTCGATGCACAGTGAGCAATGGTCGACTAGCCACATTCCCCTTTCTCGCAGGAACTCAATCGCCTGAACACGGCCTCTAACAGCTGCCCAACTGAAGATACATACTCTTGGAGGCACCTAGATTGGGATTTCAACCAGTCTAATCTCCATTAAATGATCTGTAACAATGCCCCTAATTCCAGCAGTAGAGGATAAGAAGTTTGGGAGAAATTCGTGAGAGTTGAAGAGAGGACCATAATTCATCCGAATCAAGGAGTTAACTATGGATGATGGGGCCATTCATTAGTAATAAAAGAATCTTTTATTTAGTTTTAGAGTGTCATTTGAGTTCTTTTAAGTTATAGGGGTGTGTGTTGGCGTGGGGTTGCGTTTGGGGGATGTATGTGTGTGTGTGTGGGGGGGGGGGGGTTGTACTTTAGTTTTTTTCCTTTCATAAAATCACTTTTAAGTCACTTAGTGAATATGTCATAAAAGCGGGGACTATCAATATTGCAAAAAATATTAAGTACCCTTTTTCTTATTAGAGTCATACAGAGTTTATTTAGAGTTTTTATTTTATATTTTTAGTCAATTAAAGAGTCCAAGCCTCAAGTGATTAAGAGTTTCTGTCTCAATTAAATACTACAGTCCATATTAAAGTTGTCAAGAATCCTAGAAGGTCATTGGCCCCTATTTCACATGCTATTGTGAATAAGATTACAGATTTGCATCCCTTACTTGTTCTTGGAGTGTGATCCTTCAGCCATAGGAATAATTCCAAGGAACCCTAGAGTGATTCTAGGTTCTCTTCTTTAATTTATCTTCTTTATTCCAGTTCTTAAATTCTTGCACATATTTCTATTTTATTGATCAGAAATCTACTGTGATAAGTGATGAAAAAATAGCCGATCACCATCCTTACCCCCACTTTGTTCCCTACCTATTTTCCATAATTTTGCACAACCGGCAGGCCACCTATATCCCTTTTCTTGAACCTGTTCTTGCACTGTCCACAGATCTAAAAACAATTCTAAATCTTTTTTTTTCTTTAGTCCTAAACACCTACCCACAGCCCCTGACTTCCCTACCAACAACCAAACTGTTCACCAATTCCAAAATCCAGTAAACTAGTCCCCTTTTTTTATCTGTCATAGATCCAGAACATTCCCAAACCATTTATCTAGAGTTCTACATCTCTTACCAATTATCCAAAACCCTTTTTGCAACTGATCGACCACTCTAACCCCTCTACCTCCCCTATCAGCCATCATAAACCTACGCACACCAAGCAGCCATTAGTCCCATCAGTCTCAAAAGTCCCAACAGTCCGAACTCTCGCAAAGTCTAAATCTCCCTTCACTCCATTGATCATCATCAATCTACTTATATTTGGCCAACCACCACAACCCAGTCCAATCATAATAGTTTCAAATCTGCCATCACAGCCCCAAAATCTGTCATAACAGTCCTTCCTCTCAACCCCTTCAAGCAACTTGGTTATTACCAAAATAATGAGTAAAAACTAAATTACATCAATTACAAATAATTACAAAACTAATTAGAGGTAGTATAGTATACAGATAATATTGAAAAATATGTGCTTTATGACCCCTCAAAATTAGTTAATTTGGTATGTACTCATTATTACCCCAAATAACGAGTACAAACCAAATTACATCAATTATCAATAATTAGAAAATTCAGAATAAAAGAAAAAAAATAGAGTAATGCCCTTATGTCCACCAACACTCCATTCAAGCTAGAGGATAAATGTCAATCATGCCTGGCTTGGCAATAATATCATTTGAATGAATGTGGCTGAAAAGTTTCGTGAACATATACAAAAACCGATCAAAAGAAATGTATCTCGGACATCACGTTTTCCCTTGCAAAGTGACAATCTAAATCTATATGCTTGGTTTGTTTCATCATGAAATACAAGATTAGATGCAATCTAGATGACCACATAATTATCGCAAGATATCTGCATAGGCTTTCCGACAAAGAAACCAAGTTCAGATATAAGATGCTTCCCTGGTTTTAAATTTCCACCAAAACTGACACAAAAGGACCGAAATGTTAATACACTTTTATCTCTTTCATCATTGCTTGTAACAAGATGCCATCAACGTACAAGAATAAAAGTTCCCCTTGTCCCTCTTACTCAACTATTAATGGTTATAAAGTAATGGTTGTATGAAGAAAGGAGCGAGGGAGAAAAAAGGAAGAAGATAGTTTTTGTGCAAGTCCAATCCCATGACTTGATGCTTTTATTTTTTTTGAAAATGGTAGACAAACTTTAATAGAAAAGGAAAGACCGAGATGGTCAGTACAAGATACGAAGAAGAAGAAAAAAGAAAATTACAAAGAACAGGAAAATAGAGAAACAACAGGGGAATGCTCAAGGAGGGAGGCAATCAAACAACGCCAAGACCTCCTTAGACACTCCATTTCTCGCTAGCTTATCCGCTATTGAGTTGACCGATCGGCGGACACGCTAAAAAGATGGGGCTAACGAACCAATCGAACATCTCATCAAAAAATCTATCAAACTAAATGTAAAATGTTGTATGTTCTATGAGATCAGTTGATTCACGTTGATGGATATCATATCATGTTCTTTATTAATATTTCATGTTTCAATTTGAAATAATTGTTATCACATGTTCACTATTGAATTAATTTGTATGCTTTAAATTCAAGAGTTGTTTAATTGTATTTGTTTAGGTACCGAATGACTCTACTTAGTTCATTGAACTACCCCTGTAAATCCACTCTACAAGTTTCACAATATTGGATGGCGTCGAGAATAAATGGGGACATTAAGAAGAGTGTGCCAAGTTATTGGAGTGTCTAGTCTATTTTCATTTATATTTACTGACATCAGTTTACTCTTGCTAAACTCTCTAAGTTGATTTAGATCAATATTACTTGGGTTCTTTGTTCTCAACTCAACTCAACTCAATTCAAACTAAAAGGGTTCTTTGTTATTAAAAAAATTATTCCACACTTTTCATAGGAGTTGCATTTAGTTTGTCTTTTGTAGCGATTCGGGTTTCTCCGAAAATTCGGGTAGTTAAGAGCACTACAATTAGATTCATTCTTGCTCTGGCTAACTTGAATACCTGGACCCTCAATTAGATGGACGTGAAGAATGTGTTTCTTCATGGGTGACTAAAAGAGGGGTAATATATGGAGCAACCATTGGGGTTTTAAGTTACAGATAGAGATAATTTTGTTTGTAGACTTAAGAAGGCTCAAGCAGGCTCCTTGTACATGGTTTGATAAGCTCTACCAAACACTTTGGAATGATGGCTACAAGGGAAGCAAATCGGATAACTCCCTTTTTAATCAAACACATTCAAATAGGAGATGGTGTTGATTTTGGTGTATGGGGATGGTATTATCATCACAATAAATGACGGTTCCGAGATACAGGAAAGACCTAAGGAAATCATTGATATGAAGGACAATAAATGACAATTCCTAAAAAAGCTTAAAGGGATCATTGATATGAAGGACCTAAGGAAATTTTGATATTTTCAAGGTCTGAAGAGAGGGGAAAAAAAGGAAAGAAGTTGTTACAAAAGAAGTATACCACAGATCTACTGAAAAAATTTGCATGATGACTTGGAAACCTATTAAAAGCCGGAAGTGTACAACAAAAAAGGAAAATATTAAAGAGAGTAGAACAATCAAGGATATTCAAATTTATCAGAGCATGGTAATAGCACTTTAGTACCAGACCCTTATCAAGCCATATTAACCTATGAGGTGAATCAGGCATATGCTAGTACTTACATGATCCCAAAGAGGAGCATTTCCAAGCAGACATTATCCCAAAGAGGAGCATTTGCATTCTGGAAAGCATATCATGAGATATCTGAGAGGTACTCTTCATCATGGGTTATACTATAGAGTGCCATCTGATAGGTCTATCGAGGTGTTTGGGTACTCTGAACTGATTGAGAATGAAATCCAGACACACGCATCTGTGAAAGATATATATATATATATATATGAGAGAACGGTTCCTACCCACATGTGTAGATAAGTTATCTACACACTAGCTTAAAATACAGTGGAGGCCCACATTGTTAGGGAGATCCAAACCATTCATTTGATTGGCCCTCACATAGATAGAGTGTCCACAAAAAATCAGCTCCATAGGATCATCCTAACCCTTCGAACCGTGGGGGCAAAAAATGGACAGATTTGTGAAGGTTTATACACGTCCATTTTACCTCCACAAATCGTAGGGTTGGGATGATCCTATGGAGCTGATTTTTTGTGGACACCCTATCTATGTGGGGGCCAATCAAATGGATGGTTTGGATCACCCAAACAATATGCCCTTCACTGTTTTTTAAGCTAGCGTGTAGATAACTTATCTACACATGTGTGTAGAAACCGTTCTCTCTCTCTCTCTCTCTCCCTCTCTCTCTCTCTCTCTCTCTCTCTCTATATATATATATATATATATATATATATATATATATATATATATATAGGGGAATAAGATTGTACGCTCGACCGTACCTAAAGTTAGGTACGGTAGAGTGCCAAATCACATGGGTCCCACATTTTTGGTGAGCATCTAAACCATTCATTTGCAAGGCCCCATCATAGATAGGGTGCATACCAAAAATCAGCTCCATAGGATCATCCTAACCCATCCATTTGTGGAGGCCAAAATGGACAGACAGTGTTTGTCCACAAATCTGCCCATTTTGGCCTCCAGTTTTGGAGGGGTTAGGATGATTCAATGGTGCTGATTTTTGGTATGCAAATGGGGGCCTTGCAAATGAATGGTTTAGATGCCCACCAAAAATGGGGGACCCATGTGATTTGGCACTCTACCGTACCTAACTTTAGGTACGGTCGAGCGTACAATCCTTTTCCTCATAATATAGATATATATATATATATATATATATATATATATATATATATATATATATATATTTTTTTATTTTTTTTTTATTTTTTTTTGAAAAAGGATTGCAATGGCACAAACGTTCTAACGGAAAAACAAAAGGGATCTGTCAAAAAACGAAAAGAAAAGAGGTTTTGCAGAAAAGAGGTCCGTGACAAGATATTGAGCATAAGTGATTGCTTAATCTCGTGGAGCAGCAAAAAGCGGAAGATTGTAGCCGGGTCAAGGGCAAGCTAAGAACAGAGCTATGGGGTCAATAATGGCTGAGCTGATGTGGCTAAGACATCTATTTTAGAAGTTCCGCCTGAGGTCGCACACACATACCCTATACTATGACAATAAGAGTGCCATTAAATTGTCACAAAACCTTGTCTTTCGTGCTTGGACGAAATTGGCTACCATTTTTGTGCGTGAGAGTAGGTGTGGTTTATCCACGTTATGTTACTAGTCTAGAGCAATTTGCAAATATCTTCATTAAAGGTCGTACAATCAAGCATCACCACTACTAGGTAGAAAAGCTGAGCATATCACAAGACATGTGTCAGCTTGAGGGGGGAGAGTTATAAGTTAGCCATCCATGTAGGGGTATTTTGGTCACTTGGCCAGTAAGTATTTAAACAGTGAATTGTATTATTTATTTAGTTGAATTAAGGAGCTGAGTTAAGACTCCCTAAACCTATCTTTCTATCTTCTATATTCTCTACCTCACATATGAATTTGATTATTGCTATTCTTTATAGGGAGGCCGTTGAGAAAAATAACGGCAATGCCTACCATTTGAAGCAGCCTAGCCGCATTTCTATCGGATGTATTTAATGTTAAGCATCTTACGCCATAATATGAAAATTCTTCAAATGATGCGGCCAGCCCAAACTCGAGGAAGAGTTTTCTTTCACTTGGACGACTAATGTAGGCCAATTTGCACTTGACTACTTGGAGAAGATGTATAAAATGAAGAGGTTCAAAAAACGGGTGGTGTAGAGGTTTCACAGGATTTGTACGAGCAGTTTTTATGTTAGCATGTTTCTCAAGAAACCGGTGTGCATGTTAGCAGAACTATATGACATATCCTTTATTTAATTTCTTTCAAGTTGCTACTTCATTTAGGGATATTTAGTCTTTTGTACTTTCACTTAAGTTTGGATGGTTTATATTAGATTTAATCATAGAGGGAGCTCTGTTTTGCATTAGGGATTTTTTTCCTTAATACATAGGTCGTTTGGCATGTAAGGGAGATTATTATTGAAGTTCAAATAAAAGAAAACATGTGGTTCCCTCCCAGAATCCTTGGGGCAGAACGTGGGTGATTCTTGGTTGATGTTCACAATCTTGAATCAGCTCTTACATTTTCTTCTTGATCGTTTGTTTATCTCAGCTTGCAATTATGTTAGATTCCATATAAAAGAAAGCAAAAGGAAAATAGAAACGAAAAAAAGGAAAAAAGAAAAATAAACAGCTAAAGGGTCAAATGGAGGCTGGAGCGGAGCTAAGCTAAGAATAGACGATGAGTTTTGACAAAGATTGAATGGTTTATATCAAATAAACAAACCCACTACCTAGATGCTGAACCTTGTTCAATCAAGATTGTTAAGTTGCTCCACTAAAGTGTGATAATCTGAGTATAAACAAAAAATTTGAAGAGTTTGGTAAACTCCCTCTACGTCTCTAAACATAAAGGAAATTTACAATGAAAACCTTAAAAAAATTAAAAAGAACTGCAAAAAAATCTCATAAGTGCCACTTTGAACATATTGCACAAAATTAAGAGTTAAATGAGTACGGAAAAAAGTAACTTTATTCCCTGACTATTCAAACCAGATCTTATGCAATTTAACTACATGCTAGATACTACTATGTTTATTTCTTAACAACGTGCAGATTAAAGAAAACAATAATAAACCACATGTTAGTTATGCATCAGACCACTTAACTTTACTTTTTTGACACCATCAGGATTTCATATATATGAAAGACAACCGATTGATAAACAATCCATCCTGTGACATAAAATGGCCACACTTTAGAGGCCCAAGGGGGTCCTTCACTTGTGTGAGTCCTATGGCTTCCCCCTGCCCGCTGAGTTCCTTACCTATTATGTTGCACCTCCTCATTTATTATTGATTCACATGGTCATAGAGGCAAGGGTCCCAACATGCTCTAGCATTGTCATATATGAAAGAAAACCCATCCTGTGACATAAGCTCTACAATAGTACAACTAGTTTCGTGCATGGGGCCATCTGGCACTAGAGAAGCCATGACCCAATTTCTATTTTTTATATAAATATAAATATGTATATGTCTATACTTGGGTAATCGCATAAAATTTAGACCACACATTACAACCTAGAAAATAAATTAAGAAGAAATTACTAATACAATTCTAGATGGAATGTAAACACATGCTCCCAATTCCCCACCCAACCTACCAGCATAGACAATGAGAGAATGCAAACTGAGAACTATTATGCTAGCCATGTTACCAAGTATGCCCAAGGAAGACAATGAAAAAGGTGAAAGCTCCCATTTCCTCTCAGAATCTCCCACCCAACCTACCTGCACAGACCAAATTTTTAAAAAAAATACACACATACAACTGGAACTGGAAGATAGAGATTCAATGGACGTTAAGCAAGAAAATATTGTTATATAATGACTAGCTAATTATTAGAAGTACCTACTGCTCTATGTCCAAGCCTTCTCAAATTTAATGGAAAAGTGAATCTATCATTGACATACTTGCCTACCATTCCAAAAAAAAATAAAAAAAATCATTGACATACTTACCTACAAATACTTACTAACAATAATATGAAGAACATGAAGAAAAAGCAGAAGTCGGCTCTAGAAGCTTCCACAACTGAAAATTCACAAATGCTTGATAGCTAATAAACAATGCAAAAGGTTACAGCACTTTATCTGAAACAAAGAGTAGCATGTTATGAGCTTGATGTCCAAAAGGCAATTAGTATTGCTTTCCCAAAACAAAACATATACAAAACATACCCAAAAAGACAATTATGCCGATGAAAAGATAAATAATAAGGCATTTGATCACACAAGCAAGTCAATCCGAGGTTCCACCGCATGCCCAAACCAAGAATTCTTATTCAAGGAACTTCCAAGCGGACAAGGAGGCAGCCACCACCATCTGTTCTCACTCATATCATACATAAGAACAAGAGATGACGTGCTTTTGCAGAAACAAAGCTTACCCTGACGATCGACAGTGATGAAATGGTTAAGGTTACCATGACTAAACTTACAGAACAAATGATCAGGCATTAAGCAAATCTGATCCCATCGCTTCTTGGAACTGTTAAGCTCCCAAATCCCAATCCTCTTCATAACCCCAAGCTCCTCTACACCCCCAACCAAAATCAACCTCTTATGATGGACCAAGATATGAGAAGAAACAAGTGACGGCATCGTGACCTCGACAATACTCCAAGTACCATTTGTTAAATCAAATGCCAAAAGATTATCAGGACCATGACTCAAGCAAAACAAAAACCCATCCAAATAAACAGCTTTCCCCAACATCGCAAACCGCCCGTCAAGCTCACCCTTTGCCTCCCAACAATTAGTTTCTGAATCATAAACCTGCGAATAAACCCTATCCGCGGTACTCACCGCTACAATCTTGTAGGATGAATTCGAATTGCCCTCGATCATGGCAATGGCATAAGGCCAAAGCAAAGGCATCATTGGGGGAATAATTCTATAACTTTTTGTGAAGAGATTTGAAACTACAATAGACCCTTTTCGATCTTCAGCCAAAACTAGACCCCCATCAGAAATTAGGGCACGCCGGAGCTTACAACAAGTGCTAGGGCAAGATGATGAAATATGTGACAGAGAAATCAAAACCCATTTGTTTTCCATTGGATTATAAGCAGCAGCAATGCTTCTATGGATGAAATCAGCAAAAAGAACAAAATAAAGATCACGGTGGCTTACACTTGTATAAGCTTTTAGAAAGGGCTTGGATTGAATGATGGAATTCCATGTTTTGCAGACTATTTTCATCCTAACCAAGGTTGATATTGGCAGCCATGAGAGGATGTTTTCCCATATGTGATTTGGAAGAAGCTCACATGCAAAAATTGAGTCTGATGACTCTGATTCCTCTCTTCCGAGAATTTCTTTTTCCATTGGAGACTCAATTTTCAAAGAATCTTCAACCTTTTGATGTTTGGAGAAAAACCCAGATGAGAAATCAATGAGATAATTTAGTGAGTGAAGGGTTTTTCAAGAATACAGATGGGGTTTTGTAGGAAACAAATTTTTTTTTTTTTTTCTAGGGTTCCTCTTTTACTCAATCCTTATTTCGTCAACGGCTCGTTTCCTTGAATCTTGTCATGTCTGAACTCTGAAGACGATCCCATATGGCACACCGCATACCTGATCAAAACATGAGGTGTAAAATGGTACACCGCATACCGGACCCCACCCGTACGGGCCGGGTGGACCCGCAGGTCACTCAGTTTTTTTTTTTTGGTTGTTTTTGTTCGCTCACTATAATAGGACAATCCTGTCCATGTGATGTCAAGGTGGCAAACGGAACTGCACGGCACGATTTGGTCACGGGCCGTACCGTGCCGACAAGCCAAAGGGTGGGGGTTTAGGCACGGCACGGCCCACTCATGGCGGTTATTTTTTTTCAAACAAGTGCGTTCTGGGAATTCAGAGAAAATTCTTGGAATTCCGAGAATATGTTTTTTTCTACTGGAATTTTTTTCGGAATTCCGAAAATGCACTTGTTGAAAAAAAATTAAATTTTTTTGCATGTTATCTATGAAAGTAATTTAAAAACAAAGATCGATTGTGCTTGGAATATTTATCCAGGAACCCGGGCGGCACCTTAAAATTTTATTAATATAGAAAATTATTAGATGAGGACATAGAACCTTGCCTCTAACCCACCAACATACAAGAAAAAAAGAAAAAAAATGAAGTACATATACATTGTGAAGTACAAGTAGAAATTAACGACTTAAAAATTTGAATCCTCATATTTCTTCGGGTGAGTCGGTTGAGTCATCTTCTCTTCTGTCTTGTGCTCTATCATCTGCATCAAACTAGTCCTTGAGGCACACACATACCTCTACTGTTTTTGTGACATTCTGCTCCGTGTGTCATCTAAGACCCTGTTACCTGCACTAAAAGCAGACTCTGATGATATTGTGGACACCTGAGGGGTTAGTAGATCACGTGCCATGGCGAATAGTATTTGATAACTTTTTTCATGTTCTTTCCAACTTGATCCTTGAGTGTATTATTGTACTTAAAAAATATAGAGGAGGAATTTTTTGAAAATATTTTCTAAATTTATCCTTCATTCTATGAAGTAGACTTCTATTTTTCAATTTCGATCTATCGTTTTTAAAACAAATAGTAATTTTATATATTTGACCCAAAATAAATTGTGGGGTTGGATAGTAAACACCGGAAAGAATATTAGTTGCATTTAAAAATACTTCTAATAAATATGCAATAATTTCACAACTATTCCAATATTCTAGAGATATAGTATGATTGCAAGGCGGAGGCATATGTTCTTGGCAAAATGTTGTAATTATAGTTTTGAACTCAAATGATGCTTTTAACATTTTATAAGTTGAATTCCACCTAGTTTTAATATCTACGGGGATTTTTTTATAGTTTTTTTCAAAAATTTTACATAAAGCTTTAAATTCTTGTCTTCTATGTCCTGAAAACTGAATAAATTGAAGACAATTCTTAATAATCTCTATCTGTGGTGCAATTTCCAATAAACCATCTTGTACAATTAAATTTAAAATATGGCATGCACATCTAATATGAAATAGTTGTCCATTTAAAATAGGTTTCAATTGAGATTTTAATAACTCTATTGATTCAGTATTATTACTAGCATTATCGAAGCTAATAGAAAAAAATTTATTTTGAATTTTAAAATCGTGAACAGTAGATACTATAGATTTTGATATAGAATGACCATTATGCGGGAATTCTAATTGAGTAAAACTAAGTATTCTTTTTTCTAACATCCAGTTCGAATTAATATAATGTCCTGTTACACAAATATAGCATTCATTTTGTTTACTAGTCCAAATATCGGAAGTAAGTGCAATTTTTCCATTAAAATTTTCAAAACTTGAATCAATTGTTCTTTGCTTTCAATAAATAATTTAAAGGAATCTGATTTTATAGTATTTCTAGTCACTTTTTTAAAACAGGACTTAGAGCTTTTTGAATATATTTTTCAAATCTTTTACTTTCGACCATAATAAATGGTTGCTCATCTTGTATGATGTATGATGCTAGTTCTCTTATATTCCTATCTTGAGAATAAGAAAAAGTTCCTAATGAACTAGAAGTGAGGCTTAATTGGGTTTGTTTAGGGTCTAACGACCCATGCTTTGCACTACAAACAATGGAGTGCCTTGCCAATTGCCCTCTTACAACTAAAATCTTTTTTACATAATTTACAAATAGCCTTTTGTTCTAAAACTCCCTTAGAATCCTTCTTTTCTTCAATGGTAAAGAACTTCCATACTTGTGAAATCCTACCTCTAGAGGTTTTAGTACTAGGAGCTTGACTTCCACTAGTATTACAAGGTCCTTCGGTAGGTTCAGGAGCAATTGGATATTCGGATTCTGGAGTATATGTATCATCATTACAAGGTTCTACACAAGCCTCCAGTAATTCATCATTTCCCATGATTTCATTTGGTTGAAAATAGTGGTCACTTGAACCGGCAATTTTAAAAAAATTACAAAGATGGGCTATAAGGAAATTTTAAAACATAAATTCTAAATGCCTCAACTTTGCTTGAATCGCCCACGGAGTTGTTAAGCGCCTTCTTGAATACTAATTATCGCAAGTTGTTAAGCACCTCCTTAATCCCTTCTTCTTAATTGTTAATCGAAGTGGGTAACGGAGAGAAGGATTAGAGAGAGTAATAAGAGAGAAGGATTAATGAATTGGATGTAATAAGAGAATTTGATGTAATTAGAGATAAGATTAGAGAGAGTAATATGAAAGAGAGAGCAATAA
Organism: Tasmannia lanceolata; assembly: GCF_043159265.1. NCBI lineage: Eukaryota > Viridiplantae > Streptophyta > Magnoliopsida > Canellales > Winteraceae > Tasmannia > Tasmannia lanceolata. The sequence goes on from NW_027518689.1 coordinate 42,952,362, forward strand.
GAGTAAGAGTAATAAGAAAGTAATAAGAGAGTAATTGAGGGTGAGAAATGAAGTGAGGGGGAGTGATATTTATAAGACTTGTAATATAATGACTTACCAAAATACCCCAAAAATATAGTTGTTGGGCGGGGTTATTTTCGTAAAAACATGTGTAATCCCTAAAGTATCTCCAAATATAGTTGTTGGGGGGGGTTATTTTGGTAAAAACATGTGTAATCCCTAAAGTACCACCAAATATAGTTGTTGGGGGGTTATTTTAGTAAAAACATGTGTAATCCCTAAGGTACCCCGAAAATATAGTTGTTGAGAATGGTATTTTTGGAACACAAGAAATTACCTAATGTAATTTTCGAAATTACCCCTCTCACTAGCCGTTTTTTCTAACTTTAAGGGGTATTTTTGAGAAAACACAAATTTTTAAAAAAAAACACAAAAAAAACAAAGGTAAAATCGCCAGTGGGCCGTGCCGTTCCCCGGGCCGTGTCGTGCCGTGCCGCGAGCCATGCCGGTCGTGCCGGCGGACCGGCAAGCCTAGCCCGGCACGGCCCAATTGCCACCTTGAAATTGTGATGGTCATAACGTAAATAGGTTGTGCCCAAAAAATCATTTCCATAGGATGATCCTAGCCCTCTGATCTATGGAGGAATTGAATATTATTATTATTATTATTATTTAATGAAATCTCTATAGATTGGGGGGCTAGGATCATCCTATGGAAATGATTTTTGGAGCACAACCTATTTACGTTGTGTTCAATCACATGGACTGTTTAGATCATCCTATGATGTGGTCCGTACAGTATTTTCTGAAAAATACGGGACTATAAAATATCGATCATTTGGGTTTTTAAAGGCACACCAGGGGGTCCACCCGGTCCGGCCCAGTTTTGACAGGACCCGTATGGGCCGGCTAAAAATTCAACGGGTCACTAATTTAGTGACCTAGACCTGCAGATTACAGGCGGGCCGGGTGGACACGCAAGTCTAGGTCACTTTTTGCCGGGAGAGCTTTTGTGACAACACGATGTCCACTATCAGCCTAAGGAGCATTGTATATGCCCATGAAAGCAGCCATGACTAGGGCCCACTAGTATTAACATAACGGAAAGGGAAATATATATTAGCCCCTTTTTTTCTTTGACAGTCCCTTCTAGTAGGGGTGTTCGTTCGGTTATAACCGAACCGAATAGACTGAAATTTGATAACCGAAATAATTTCGATTATCAAATTTCAATAACCAAAACCGAACCGATTAAAAATTCGGTTATTAACCGAATAACCGAATAGTGGGAGAAAAAGAGGAAAAAAAGCAAAATCTCGGTTTGGATCGGAGGGCTAGGATCATCCTATCGAAATGAGTTTTTGAGCACAACCTAATTAAGTTGTAATCAATCAAATGGACAGTTTTGATCATCCTACGGAGTGCCCATATAGCACTTTTTTTGGAAAAATAATGGTTTTTATCCATAATTTCGGTTATTCGGTTAACCAATTTTTTTTTTGAGATAACCGAACCTGAACCCGAATAACCGAATTTCCAAAAGAAAAAAAAAAAAACCGAAACCAAATAGGAAAGGAAAAAAACCGAACCGAACTGACTAAACCAATTCGGTTCGGTTCGGATCGGATCGGTTATTCGGTTATAACCGAATAATGAACACCCCTGCCTTCTAGAGTAAAACAGTAGTCATAAATACACTAGAGGGGGCTGTCCCAAGTAAAAAAAAGGGTCGAATATATAACTTCTAAAAAGACAAATTTCTAAAAGAAACTTATTGGGCCTTTCTTATTCATCTGAATGGGACCAAGACCATGTGGGTCTTCTCATGATGTTATATAAGAATCGAATTGTATTGATTTCACGTACACATCTCTTGTAGGACCCAAAAATACACATTAACACCGATCCCAATAGTAAATTTGCCTGAATGTTTTTTTTGGTGGGTAAACTGTGGTTAGGCAGATCCCGACCAGATATCATTGATAAAAATAGAAGATACAAAATTATGGGGGCTCGAAAGCCAACAAGAAGGGATCAAGCTCCCAAAAGCAAGATTCACACCAACAAGGTGGACATAACACTAAGAAAAATAAGTGGCCTTAGGACAGACTCAAAACAGCTACAACCGAGGATAGCTAAAACCAGATGCATCGAGATTAACAATTTCTTCAAGCTCGGGGGGCATGTGGAACCAGGGATGTCATCTCCTTCATAGCTGCAATCTGGCTTAGAGAGGAAATCAGCCGCAGAGTTAGCTTCCCTCCAAACATGGGATTTATCCCACTGGTGCAAGGGAGATAGAGCCTCTCGAATATCTGCCACTACCGGGATAGCTTTCCAAGGGCAGGCCCAAATCTTTTTAATGACATTCACAGCTGTGAGAGAGTCAGATTCAATCCAAATACGAAGGATGTTTTTGGACTTAGCCAGTCTGATCCCATGGAGGATCGCCTTCAATTCAAGAATGTGAATCTCTTCGCAAGCATGCCGAATGGAGAACATATGGAGCACCTTACCAGCAGAGTCGTGAGCTAAGCCACCCAGCCCAGCACTCCCATTCTGAACAGCAGCATCCGTATTAACCTTAATGATCGGCGGAGTAGGTTTAATCCAAGAGCAAAACTGATCCACTCTGATCGATTTAAAGCAAACCAACCTGAAATTTTCAGCTATCTTCATATTCTTTTGATTCATGGAATCCTCCAGTCGAAGGAAGGTCATTCGCGATCGGATTATGTCGAGGATGCTGTGCAATATCTGCTGCTTGTGCCGAGCATTCTTTCCATGATACCTGCTATTCCTCTCCTCCCATATTTTATACAAAGTAGCACAGAAACCAATCCTGATTAGCGTAGAAGCTTGCCCCTTGCCTCTGAAGTGTCCTCGGACCCACTCTTCCTCCCCAAATAACGATTTTAGAGGCCTCCTCCTATGGCCACATCTCTAGAGAATGGATCTCCAGATCGAGGTCGAATACGAACATTAAAAGAACAAATGATTAACTAACTCCGATTCAGCATTGCATAGGAAGCATCTCAGATCCCTGTCAGCTCCCAGAAAATGTAGCCTGTCTCTAGTGCTTACCCGGTTGTTAAGAGCTTGCCAAGTGATAAGACTGTGCCTAGGAATTTGCCTAAATGTTTATCATAAAAAAGTGAACAAATTTGGCCCTCACATTAGACACAATGGGTTTTTGAAAGCATTTTCTTACGAAAAAAGATTATAAGTAATGCCTTGTGAATAGCAACCTGTGATTTTAGAAATTTTGTTTGGACTAGGAAACTGGTTGTTAATTTGAGTAAGAAGTTTGATTTGGAGACAACATCGGTTATTGTTTTCTATCTTTCCACTTCTAGCGGGAGTCCTAGCTAGGGTCTCCTCTCTCTCTCTCTCTCTCTCTCTCTCTCTCTCTCTCTCTCTCTCTCTCTCTCTCTCATTGTTTAAAAATACGGATGTGACGCAGAACGCTCTCTCTCTCTCTCTCTATTTAAAAATATAGATGTGACGCAGAACACACTCAAGAAAAATCCTTGTCGACTCGGCAGGGACGTGGCAAGAACGCGATTGATGCGGTGACTCGTCATAATTTGGAAAAGTCAAAGGAGTTTATTGACTTTGTAGGGCAAAACGCGGATTACGGATGTAGTGCAACGCGGTATGCGGCCAAGGTAAAACGGAGTCGACTCAGGCGAGTTCCTTGTCGAGTCAAGGAGTTTTTAAACACTGGTTTTTCCCACCACTACTGTGAGTGTTAATTCTAGTGTGATCTTCCCTTCAAAAGTGATTCCTACTGGTAACCTATACAAATATAGGAATTCAATAAACTTTAGCAAAAGCTAGAGAAGCAGAAGAAAGAAAAAACTATGGAATTTTCTTCTTCAGATAAGATGGATTCCGAAGAAGAGGCGAGGCCGGAGACTAGTGCTTCATCCTTGTATTATTGCCCGGGTCTCATAACAGAAATCCTAGCTTGCTTGCCACTGAAATCTCTTTTCAAATTTAAGTGCGTTTCTAAAAAGTTTCATGACTTGATAACTGCTCCCAACTTCGCTCAAGTGTGTTCCAAGCATCGAAGGTCCCATGTTGATGGGTTTTTCTACAACGGATATCGTGGCTATATTTGGCCACGGATTCACAACAATGATGAGAATAACAACAATGAGGATGGCGAAGAGGAACAGAACCTGATACCAGGCAATGATCAGAATGAAAACAATGAGAATGGTGAAGAGGAACAGAACCCGATACCCAACGATGATCATATTGACAACAATGAGGACGGTGAAGAGGAACGGAATTCGATACCTAACGATGATCATAATGACAGCAATGAGGACGATGAAGAGGAACAGAACCCGATACCTAACGATGATCATAATGACGACAATGAGAACGGTGAAGAGGAATGGAATCCGATGACTGACAAAGATGACTGACAAAATTGAGGAGGGTGAAGAGGAACAGAACCTGATTCCTATCTTCAGCCACATGGACTATGAACAGAACCCAAAACCTGTCAATGTCAATAATGAGGAAGAGGATGAGGAAGAAGACGAGGAAGAAGATGAGGACGATGATGTTCCGAACCCCATACCTGTTGAGGGTAGCCAAAGTTACATTACTAATCTTTGTCCAAGTTTCTTACGACAAGGAGGAGAAGTGATTGACTCGTGTAATGGGTTACTCTTATGCACGCAAAATAATAGTGACGAGTTTGGGGACAACATGTTTGTGGGCAACCCCTTCACCAAGCAATGGGTCACTATTCCATGTCTCCCTAAGTCTCTCAAAAGTCCTTCCGAGTTCGTTTTGATCACCGATCCCATCTTTGACAAACCACTATAAAGTGGTGTGTCTGATTGAGCCAAAGGATTATTTTAGCACCTCAGAGATTTTGATTTTTTCCTCCAAAACGGGTGAGTGGAAAGATTCAGCCTTGAAGCTTCCATCTTCGAATGCCAGCTTCGGGGTCTCTAAGGCATTCTTCGAAGGAGCTCTTTATTGGGATTGCTTGGAGGGGTGTTTGCTTGTTTGTCATCTCATGGAAGACGATGCCAGGGTAATTGAGGTTCCAAAATTGCCGCTTGGGAGAAATCTTTGGGTTTCATTTGCAGGGCAGCTTCTTTTTTGTGGCCATGGTTACATTGACAACGTTTATTACAAATCATTTGCCCTCAATCCTTGGGGTAAGTGGGTGCCCTACCGATGTGTTGAATTTGAAATTTTGATTGAAGATGTGCCCAACATCTACTCTGAACTCGGCGAAAAGCTTTATTCAGGGGAGTTTTATTCTTTGAATCTGTGGTGGACTCGTCCTCATCCTTCAGTTAAAATTCTTGCTTGTCATGAGGGTCTGGATGCTATTTTCTTCTGGACACCAGAGGCAATTGTATGCTATCATGTTAAGACAGCTTTGGGCAGATTAGAGGTCTCCCATTCTCGCAATTTACCTCGTTTATTTATGTTATTCATTATACAGTCAGTTTAGCCGTGGTACCTTCACTACGTAGGGACCATGTTAAATCCTGAGGTGAACTTTAAGAAGGTAACAGTTATCATCAGATTTTAGTTGTTATCCTAAGTAATTTTAATTAAATCCATTCAAGTTTATAGCTTTTTTTGAATGGCAAACTTATTTCATTTAGTTTGTGATAATTCAAGTTTATAGCTTATCATTCAATACTCAAATCAGGTTTCTCATGCACTTCTCACAGTAAGGCTTCTCCTAAGGTTATTCCCATTAATTACTCTATTTGTTTAGGGGAAAACACGAGTCCATGTTTGGCAAAGTTGATTTTTTGTCCAGAAAAGAATTCATTGAAAATAGAATTTCCTACGTCTTCGGGAGTTTGAATCCCTTCCAAACTCATAGTTACTGCTCTATTTAAAATACAATGGCGCCAAGAATCGAGAGAACTAATCCACATCGACTCTTTATATAATTCCTCTTTGGTATTGATATCCTGCACTCCCATGTTTCAATATGGACAACTCTCTCTCTCTCTCTCTCTCTCTCTCTCTCTCTCTCTCAGTTTCACCCCATTTCTAGTATTGTTTTCTTGTTGGCCCCATTTTATTCTAAATAATCTTCCAATCTTTATTGTTGATTTTGAAACCATAGAATTTAAATATTTTTCTTATTCTCTACCGTACCCATGATTTCTTGAAGCTTGCATTTGCATTGGTAGTGGCTTATGCTGTTGGGTTCCACGTGAAAAGCAAAGATCCCACATTGGATAGGTGAATGGATGTGGATGTGCTTATAAGGGAATGGGCACCCTTCCCTTAATGGCTAGCTTTTAAGGGTGAGTTCTTCATGGGTTTCAACATATGCTTCTATAAGCCTTTAGAAAGGGTATGAAACTGCTGACCATAGAGATTGACCATAGCTCTCTCTGTTTAGTATTTAGCTCCTGTCTTACATCACCATAAAATGGACTATTTTCGTCACTTGGACCGTGCCTTTCTCCCACGACACAAGGCCCATGGCCAGCCCAAGGAAGATTCTCTAGGCCTGTAAAGCAGCTGGCAGACTAGGGCTCACCAGATGCTATCATAATGGAGGAGAAGTGATATATTCAGCCCTTTTTTCTTCACCGGCCACCCGGCCCCTTTGTAGTACGTATAAGAGTAGTCATGAAAAAACTAGAAGGGGCTGGCCCGTTGAAGAAAACGGGGAGAATATTTCACTTCCCTTTACTTCCCTAGGCCACCCCATGCTAAAAAGACAAATGGGAGTGTTTGGATTGCCTGAATGAGGTGGGGTTGGGATCTGTGGATCCCGTCCCGGAGGGGGGTGGTCCCACGAGGGTGTGTTTTGCGATGATGATAGCGCCTTTGTCCATTGGATTTGAATATGATTGCTTTTTTCAGAAATTTAGGATAAAAATCCTAACTTCACGAAAGAAGCAACTGACCAGAGTCGCCACCTAGATTAGGGATCTAGGACCCATGATTAACTCTGTATATTTGGTCTACGATTTAAATTCTGGGTAAGTTACCTGATTACGAGATCGGAAGGTGTACCGCACGAAGTGTACATCATCGATCTTGCCTGACGGAAGTCAGACTTTACCTTTTAAATGCTTTAGTTGTTTAAGTTTTAACTAAAGGGGGGAAATGTGAGTTTTATTTGAGAAACCTAAATATAACTAATGATTTGGCCGTTCACAGTTTAAACTCATGCGGGCCAGGAGTGCATCCTACATGCAACTACATGCCTATGTGCCTATGTGATTGTTTTGAGATTGATGAGATTTGATTTGAGTTGAATTTGATTAATTGATTTGAGGTAAAGTGACCTACGCTATATGAACCTAAATCTAATGCAGTGGACCTAAGTTGCATTTTTAGTATATTTGATTTGGATTCCAAGAATTCTATTTTTGGGGAACCTAGAGTATGATTTCTAAGTTTAGAACCTAAAACATTTTTAGAATTTATGATCTTGAATTGTGATTTTCCAACTATGTGAAAGTTCTTATGTTCTTTAAGGCTTTCAAATTCCAAAGAGTTCCAAATTCAAACAAAATAACTAAACATGCAATTTCTGCCAAAGACAAGTAACATGCCATTTTTAAGTGATAAAACATGCAAAGAAACTAAACATGGGAAGCAAAGTAACTAATCATGCAAAATGACTAAAGAACTAAACATGCAATCAATGATTTGAGAAAGGGAGAAGGGATGGAAAGAGGGATGGAAGAGATGAAGAAGGGTGTGAGGGAACGGGAAGGATGGAGAAAGGTGCGACTGAACTTGGGAGTGTCAAGTTGCCTACGTACCCCGTGATGGGGATCAAGCCACACGTAGTTCCACTGAAAGGGTTTGGATCTTGAAGATGGAATTGGGATTGGAACTTGGAATAAGGCTCTAAATAAATGGAATCACTTTTATTCAAGGAATTGTATTTGGAGATCCAAGTGACAAGCTTATGAAATTCTGCCAAGTGAGTTGGGTTAGGGTAGAATGGGGTTTGGGTTGAGAATATAGGGGTGCCATTTGGAATAGGGGTGCCACTTGGGTTGGGAATGGGAATGCAACTTGATTGGGAATGTAGGTGCAACTCGGGCAATGTTAAAGGGTGTGGTTTGGTTATGAGTAAGGTTGGCTCAAATTGGGTTCTAGGTTGAGACAAGTTGGGTTCAGGGTTGAGCTTGGGTTGGGTTCGGTTTGGGTTGAGGTTGGGTTCGGACTAGGTCCGGGATGGACCGATCGGATTGAGCTGGACCGGGTTGGTCCGGGTTGGCTTGACTCGGGTTGAACCTGGGTCGACTTGGGTTGGCTTGGGCTGATTCGGGTCGACTCGGATTGAGCCCGGGTTAGCTTGGGCTGGACCCGGGTTGACACGGGTTGGGTCAAGTTGACTCGGCTTTTGGACTGGGTTGATGGGTTAGCATGAAACCCATGTGGTCTAGGTTTCATGACCGAGTGGCCATTGTGCTTATGATGGGTTGGGATGAGGTGGAGATGATGGCATGTGGATAGTGGGTTCGGTTGTGTTTCATTGGAAAGTGGTCTTATGGGATATGTATGGTGATATGGTGTAATGGCCGAATGCCATAAGGTATGGGTTAGCATAGTAGAATTAAATGGGAAGGGTTCTGTTGGTTATGGGATGATGGGGGGTATGATGGTTATAGCTATGAATGTATAGACTATGGGGATATAGCTATGGGCTATGGAATATGTGAATATGTGAATAGAGGATGAGATCTATGGGAGATGAGGTGTCATATATATAGCCTACTGCTAGTGGGGGTTGGGTTAGCCGAATACTAATGGGGTTTAGGTTAATGCTAGTAGGGTTCGGGGATTGCCGAGTGAGGCATGAGTAGGGGAAGGGATTTGGTTGGAGTGAACCGGTTGGATGAGGCTCGGGTTAAGGCTAGGCCGGGTGGGGGCTGGAGGTTAAACCGAGTTAGGGTTGGGTTGAACCGAGTTGGGGCTGAACCGGGTTGGGGTCGGGTTGCGGTTCCGAGTTGGGTTGGGTTGAACCGGGTTCGAGCTTAGGTGAGGTTAATGGTGAGGTTGGATTGGGTTAATGGTTAGGGTCAAGTGAGTCGGGTTTAAATTAGGAGCAAACCCGAAACTAGCCATGGTCTAACCAGGGGGAAGCAGGGTGTGAACCAGGGTGCGGACCAGGGCTAACCAGGGTGCGAACCAGGGTCTAACCAGGGGCTAACCAGGGGGAACCAGGGTGTGAACCAGGGTGCGGGCCAGGGTGAACCAGGGTGCAAACCAGGGTACAACCAGGGTGTGAACCAGGGTGAACCAGGGTGCGAACCAGGGTGAACCAGGGTGCGTACCAGGGTCTAACCAGGGGCTAACCAGGGGGAACCAGGGTGTGAACCAGGGTGCGGGCCGGGGTGAACCAGGGTGCGAACCAGGGTCTAACCAGGGGCTAACCAGGGGGAACCAGGGTGTGAAACAGGGTGCGGGCCAGGGTGAACCAGGGTGCGAATCAGGGTACAACCAGGGTGAACCAGGGTACGAACTAGGGTGAACCAGGGTGCGAAGCAGGGTCTAACCAGGGGCTAACCAGGGGGAACCAGGGTGCCGGCCAGGGTGAACCAGGGTGCGAACCAGGGTCTAACCAGGGGCTAACCAGGGGGAACCAGGGTGCGGGCCAGGGTGAACCAGGGTGCGAACCAGGGTACAACCAGGGTGTGAACCAGGGTGCGACCAGGGTGCGAACTAGCAGGGAGCCAGGGTGCGAACCAGCAGGGAACCAGGGTGCAACCAGCAGCGAACCTGGGTGCAACCAGGGGCTAACCAAGGGGAAGCAGGATGTGAACCGGGGTGTGAACCAGGGTGAACCAGGGTGCGAACCAGGGTCTAACCAGGGGCTAACCAGGGGGAACCAGGGTGTGAACCAGGGTGCGGGCCAGGGTGAACCAGGGTGCGAACCAGGGTATGAACCAGGGTGAACCAGGGTGCGAACCAGGGCGAACCAGCAGGGAACCAGGGTGCAACCAGCAGCGAACCAGGGTGCAACCAGGGGCTAATCAAGGGGAAGCAGGATGTGAGCCAGGGTGTGAACCAGGGTGAACCAGGGTGCGAACCAGGGTGAACCAGGGTGCGAACCAGGGTCTAACCAGGGGCTAACCAGGGGGAACCAGGGTGTGAACCAGGGTGCGGGCCAGGGTGAACCAGGGTGCGAACCAGGGTATGAACCAGGGTGTAACCAGGGGCTAACCAGGGGGAACCAAGGTGTGAACCAGGGTGCGACCAGGGTGCGAACCAGCAGGGAACCAGGGTGCAACCAGCAGCGAACCTGGGTTCAACTAGGGGCTAACCAAGGGGAAGCAGGATGTGAACCAGGGTGAACCAGGGTGCGAACCAGGGTACAACCAGGGGCTAGCCAGGGGGAAGCAGAGTGTGAACCAGGGTAGGAGCTTAGGGTAGTGGCCGATTGATAATGGAGTAGGTTCTACAGAAGTTTGGAGAGGGCTTCGGATTGTAAAAATAAAATAAAGGAAGATAGATTGAGAGAGATGAGAGATGCATCCTATGATTATGAAATTTTCATTAATATGATTCTTACATAAAAGAAGATGAGAGATGAACATGAATGTGGGTGCATGAATAAGATGACCATGAAATCTAGCTCCTACATGAATTCTAATTTAATATGAATCTTAAACTTAAATAATAGCAAATAAACCAACCTCTCCCGTTGTTTGATGTCGATCATTTCTCCTTTGCCTCTTAAAAAGTGATGGAGATTTTGGGTATCCTTTGAGTAGGACAAGATTTGAAGGCAGGAATATGGAGGATTTCTCTAGTAATTCTCTTTGAGTCTTATTCCTTTTCCTCTGAGAAAGAAGAGAGCATGGGTATTTATAGGTGAGTGATGAGCCAGGTTGCCATCTTTAGGGCCTAGAGGTGTAGGGTGGAGATTGAGTGATGGAAAAAGGAAGGGGAAAGAATGCCCAAGATCGAATTTTTCTAGAATATTCTCCCTCTTCTTTGGCATCTTCCATTTAAGCCATGGCTATGTTCAAAATGGCAAGCATTTATGTGGCCAGGATCAAGCACTAAAGATTTAGGAACAAATCAAGGTCTAAGATGATGCCACTTGTCCTTGGAATCTTTGTGGATTTGGAAGCAAATTTCAAGACAAGGGAAATTTCCAAATGGGTTGCCTTTGTTGAGAATGGCAACGATTTGGATGGTTGCGATTAACTGCAATCTCCATGTGATCGAAAGAACGGGCGAGATCGGGTCTCCAAATATCCTGAAATCTTTGCAAAGATATGGAATAAGATTTGGTGGTTGAGATCAATTGAAATCCTTAGGAGATCAAAAGAATGGATGAGATGATGCCACCAAATCTCCTAGAATCGTTGTCAAAGATTTTCCAAATATTTTGAATGTGAAAATAAAAAAATGCGGGTTTCAGGAGATTTTGAAGTCTGATTTCGATAATTCTTTCGCCGTTGGAATCGTTGATTTTTCCTCTTTCATTTGAGCCAAATATTGCCGTAGAAATACTATTTTTAGAATTTTTGACCAATGCGAGCCTCCGATCTCCGTCGGTAGATTGTTTTTCCAAAGATCGAGCAAATCGGTGGTCCGAAGAAACAACTGATTCGATCAACTTTGGGCCAACGGTTAAAACTATTAAACCATGATATTGACAATGATTGAGACAGAAACAAGTTCTGTTATCAATGATTTAATTGGATGATTTCGACGGATCTCGCTTAACCCGCCTTGATCCGTGACTTTTCACTAGTTTTTTGCTTAGTTAAGTAACCCAACGTTTAATCCGGATTTGAGATTAACCTTGATTGATCTTATTTTGACTAAATGATCCCAAATCCTTGGTAAAGAAATACACCCAGGTCAAGGTCTGCCCTCGATCTGAAGATTTACGGAAATCGGGTCTCGGAATGGAATCAGGGCCCGGGCTGTGAAGTGACCCTAGCTTATTTTGTCCCGATTGATGATCTGTAAAATCAGATTGAGATATTAATGACCTAAAACATATAAATCCATGATAGAGGGACTCTCAAATGGATTTAACACACTAAATTCACCAATCAGGGTATTTTTTCAATTTTTCGGATCTAATCATCTCACCAGGTACATCTCTTTATTATTTTGGTTTTCAGAAAATTTGAGGATGCATATTTTACCAATGAAATTCCACGGATCAATATATTAGGTTATTGTTGGTTAAAGTGTAGCAAAATGAGGGTGTCTACAGGATCTGATTCCAATTCTGCTCAATTTCATTGTTTTTCAAAAAAGGAAAAAGGAATCGAAGGGACGGAATTAGAGTGGGAAAAGATGGAATCTGTTTCCCACTCAAGAGGTGGTATTTTGATTCCACCCTGATCGGAATGGAATTTACTATAATTTTTTTGAATTAAATTTTTATTTTATTTTTTATGGGAGAACGTACGTAATAGGATGGGCAATATGATGTAAACTCTGATTCCGTATTCCAGCAATCCAAACACAGCCAAAGGCTGCTGCTATGGTCCTTCCTGAAAGACACTTTTGGGGCCCCACTTATTCATTGTGTATGTGATCAGATCGTTAATCGGAACGACAACAAAGGTCTGGTCAATTGCCATCGAGAACACCTTGATCGGATGATATATATATATATTGGTCTTTGATCCATCGATTCTTATTTAGGGTTCTTGTAAGAACTGATAAACTGTTGATTTTTGTTTTCTCGTGGTCCCATGTTGCCACTGCATGGAGGGGCGAGATTGTCCACGATGCTTCCGCTTGGAGGGGGAGATTGTTGGGGTTCCACACAAAAGCAAATAGTCCCACCTCGGATAAGAGAAATGGATGGGGATGGGTAATAAGGGAATGAACACCCTCGCTCTAATGGCTAGCTTTTAGGGGTGAGTTCTACCCTGTTAAATTCCCTACAAATGGTATAAGAGCAAAGGTCCTAATTTCAAACCTCCTTGGTAGCAAAAATGCACATACAATGGCCAAATTCAAAAGAGAGGCCACATGTGCCACGTGTAGGCAAACCCTATAAAAAGGGGCCACACGTGAGAGGAGAGTGTTAAAGTATAAAAGGAAGATTCTGGTAGTTTTTGCTACCAAGGAGGTAATTGGAGTAACTGGTAGTTTCACAGTAGGACCCCAAACTATATGTTAACATTGATCCCAACAGTGACTCTTTGCCTGGACGTTGACCATAATAGAGTGAAAATGATTCGAAGCCGCTCGATTCCTAAAAAATTTTGGACCACATCCCATGCACATGGGATTTTGAGGTGTTTGACCATTGACTTTTGATAAATAAACTCATCCCTTTAAGATCTTTATTTCCAAAGACTTGATGGCAATAGAGCAATAAATGTTCGAATTATCATTTTTTTTTGAAGAAGGCAACAGAGTTTATATTTATATATATGAATAAGCAGAACCGAGATGGTCCTGTCGGAACAATGAGCAAATAAAATAGCAAGACAATGACTCAAGGGGGGAGATAGTCAAAACACTCCATTTCGGCCCGAGAAACACCACTTTTAGCCAGAGAGTCGGCTGCCACATTGGCCGATCTCCGGACATGCTGAAAGACCATGGAGTAGCCCTTTCCTCTATCCTCTATCTCCTCAAAGAAAGGCACAAATCTCCAAGGGGGAGAAGCATCTCCCGAAAGCCAGCGAATAACATTTACGGAATCGCCTTCGACTATCAGACTGTTGCACTCCAAGCGAGGCATGGAAAGAATCCCACTGTGAACGGCTCGAACCTCCGCCTCAGACGAGTCGGCAAATCCAAGAGGCCCTGAATAGGCCCAAATGACTTCCCCTTTGTGATTCCGACATAACCCCCCCACTCCAGCCGCCCCTGGGTTACCGATAGAGGAACCGTCAAAATTGAGCTTCAGAGACCCCGGTGGCGGGGGGGACCATGAGGGTCGAGATTGCACTTTGGTAACCGATTCCATGCATATGGTTGACCACCCTTCCCAAAGGGCATACGCAGAAACAAACCGAAAAAGAGGAAGTGAACGGGCCCAGGAGATGACCGCTGCTACCACCTGTATATAAATCCAATATGGAGACCTGACTTTCCCTTCAAAGACCCGCGCATTCCGCTCTTTCCACAAGAACCACCAGGAGGCTAAGAGACACATCTTCCACAAAATTCTACCTTTCCTCTTCCACGGAGCCCAGTCCCAACTCCTAATAAATTCGGCCATAGAATTGGAAGCAACCCAACTGACTCCAAATCTAGAAAAGAGCTGACCCCAAATATATGAAGCAACCTGGCAATGTATAAATAGGTGGTCGATGGATTCCCCGGCGGATAGACATAGGGGGCAGTGATCAACCAGCCACATTCCTCTTTTCCGTAAGAAATCTATCGTCTGAATTCGTCCCCTGCTAACCGACCACCCAAAGAAAGCAACTCTTGGGGGGCATGCGAGGCGCCAAACCGCGGAGGACGCATGCTCCATTAGATTGGGGATCAGATGGAGATAAAAAGATTTAACAGAGAAAATCCCCGACGGATTCCAAATCCAAATACGACGATCTATGCCCGAAGACTTGATGAAGTAAGAGTTCAATAAGGAGATGAGGGCGCTGTAATCGCTTAACTCCCGGACAAAGAAGGCTCGACGAAACTTAGGAATCCACTCCACTTGCCCTTGGACCCGTTCGAAACATTCCGATACCCAAGCTTCTTTCTGAGAAGATACAATATATAAGTCAGGAAACAAAACTCGGAGAGAATGGGACGAACACCAAGGGTCCTGCCAAAACCGAATTCGATCCCCCCTATAGACTCTGAAGCGAACTCCAGGGGCAAAAACGGTCTTCAAACGCAATATGTCCCTCCATACCGTGATTCCTTTGATTTTGAAAGTATCAACAGAGTCCCAATTCCCATGAGATGAACCATACTTACTTTCAATGACCCGAACCCACAAAGAGGATTGTTCTTCTCCATATCTCCACAACCACTTACCCATAAGGGCCTGATTAAAGAGCTGGACTCTCCTGATACCCAAACCTCCTTTTTTAATTGGAGAGCAGACTAAACTCCATTTAAGAAGGGAGACCCCTTTGGAAGTCCTTGAACCGCCCCACAGAAATCGTCTCTGAATTTGCTCGATGCTCTCAGCAACAGAAGCTGGACAATGAAAAAGGGATAGAAAATAAATCGGCATATTAGAGAGAACAGCCTTTATAAGCACCAATCTACCTCCTTTGGAAACCAAACGGCGCTTCCATGTGGCCAACTGTGGGACATGATCCCGCGAGAGGGGCGTGGGGCGCGAGCCGCCGCGCGCTCTCCTTTGGTCTCTCGTACCCACGCGATTGGCGTGTGCATTTTAGTATTGATTTTAATTCGTCTTTTATGTGAACTTGGGATCACTAAGGCAATCCGAATTCCACATAAAAGAGACTGACAGAGTCGCCACCTAGATGTGGGATCTAGGACCCGTGATTAACCAGAAATCTAGACTCGCTACCTGGTTACAAGAATGGAAGGTATGGGGAGTTATCCACCACATGCACCATTCCTGCCCGATAATCGGTCTTCGATTCCAAAAGCTAACTCTTTTGAATTTATTTTAAATGGCTCATTCAACTCTTTGTTAATATGCTATCTACGGGACATGCATCATATGATCTAATTTCAATGTGAATCCTAAATGTGTATTTTGATTTCTTGATTTGTCTGGATTCAATCTAAGTGCAAGTTCTCCTAAGATTCTAATCTCATGGAAGATCCTAAGTGATTTAATTAAGAATGTACAATAAAATTAATATACAAAACACCACAATTTGTTGTGGTGCCGACTCGCGGTTGGTATGCCATCAGACATCCAAGCTGCCTACGTACCCAAGCCTCACTGGGATCAGAGTCGACGTAGTTCGGTGGACCTAAGCTAAGCTACTTATGCCTAACTCAACTAGGACACCGACTTAAACGGATTTGACTGTTTCAACAGTTTTAAAAGTAGTTATTTAATTCAAGTTGGGGATTTTATTATCTTAGGATTTCATCTAAGATGCTGTATGATTCTTAGCTAAATGCAAATTGTTCCTTAGACTAATGCAGGTTTGCCTACATCCTAGTTTACTAGGATCGTCTTAAGGAAAGATTGGGTCTCTTAAGGAAAGATTGGGTGACTAGTGTAACTAGACCTATGTTACGATTGCTATTCATAGCAAGCGTCCGTGATAAGGCTGGACTCCTAACTTTAGGACTCCCTAAAACCTAGGACACGGCACGACACCAGTGTTCCTAAATTGGGCTCTAATGGTTCTTAGATTGGAAACCATAATCCAATGGTTCCGGAAGACTTGAGACAAATCGATTCAAATTCTTGAAGTTAACGAATTTCAGATTTTGAGGATTTTCAGTTTCTGGACATTTAAGGAATACCAACGGTTCTAGGGTTCGCCAATTTCGGCTCAGAATGACATCCAAGGAAGGGAATCGTGCGCTCTTTCCTTGGGCAATTTAATACTTAGGTTATAGCATCTTATTGCCTGGCAAATCTCAGGATTTCCGTGGACAGTAACCTCGGAGCCAACAACATGCTATAGCTTAAATATTCAAATTGTCAAAGATCGGTTGCAATTAGGATACGATTATGGACGCACTGGCCATTTTTCCAGGAAAATCTAAAGATCCTAAAATTTCTGTTTCAATGGATTAAGGAATGAACATGTGACAGAATTTAAGATTCTTTGGAAATTTTCACAATAATTTTTAATTGATTTCGAATTTTTAATGGATTTTATCAATTTTAAGCATATGAGTGATTTTACAAGTGAAATTATTGCAAACGAATTCGAAATGAGTTGAAATTTCTACAGCAGCAAGATGGGAATGTATCTAGCTTACTGGATGAGTTTTGCAGATTTTTACATTAAATTCACATTTAATCTTGATTAAACAATTAAATGACCAGATTGCAACATTAACACAGAAACTACAAGAAATAGAAATTTAAATTCTATGAAATTTCTACAGAAATAAGATATGAATAAAAATAGCATGCTGTGAGAATTTCATAAATTGTAATGACTATTTACAACCAATTCCGGATTTTACAATTTTCAGACCAGATTATGAATTAACACTACAGCCCATATGAAACCAGATCCAAAACACTTGAAACTTTTACAGTAACAAGGAATATGGAATATAAGACTACTGTAAAAATGTCAAGAATTTGAATGATGATCTGGTGTCAGTAAAAATTCTCACAAAATCTGGTAATTTTCAAAGAAAATATAAAATAATATACCAAACCGAATCCAACAATTCTCAAACATTCATGGTAGAATGTGTGAGTATCATAGTATGTTTCCACGAAATTTCATTAATTTTGGAGTCTGTTTAGTATATAATTTATTTTCCTTTGTCAAAAGATGTTTTTTTGAAGAGTTTTCTATTTTTAAAACACAATTTGCGGAAAAATTCGAAAAAATTGGAAAAAATTCAAAAACAATGTACCTACCTGTGATGAAGATCTCCGCCCAATCCAAGAGTCAAGAAAAATCGCCGCCGCCGATCCGCTCCGCCGTCTTTCGCTTTCTCTTAGAGGGAAGGATTGGGGAGTGATTTGAAGAGATAATGGAAGAAGAATATCTTAGAGAGAGGGATTGGGGGAGTGATTGGAAGAGATAATGAAAGATGAATCTATTTTTTTCTCTTCTTTTTTTCTCCTCCTTGGTGTGGATGGGAAGGAAGATATATATAGGGAGAGAAAGAGAGAGAGAGAGATATGTTGGTGGAGAGCTCATCATGTTGTCCCTCTTAGTGGAGAATCCATCATTATTGTTCTTAGTGGAGGGCCCATCATGTTTCTTAGTGGAGAGCCCATTATTATTGCTCTTAGTGGAGGGTCCATCATGTTTCTTAGTGGAGAATCCATCATTATTGTTCTTAGTGGAGGGCCCATCATGTTTCTTAGTGGAGAGCTACCATCATTGCTCTTAGTGGAGGGCCCATCATGTTGTCTTAGTGGAGAGCTACCATCATTGCTCTTAGTGGAGAGCTACCATCATTGCTCTTCACAAGAGGCCCCACAAGAGGCCCCACTGAGGCCCCACAATGTGGGCCCCACAATGTGGGCCAAATTCTTTCTGGCTCGGATTCTCGTGAATAATCACTCTCCACAATTATCAGGACGACGCAAAATATGACAGAAATATCCGAAAAGATCGAGAAAACATGGGGGACGGACACCGAAATGGAGAATACTGACGGACTGACAGAAAAAACCCTAATTTCTTTATCGATTAAGGCAGAGCAAAATGGGGGTGTCTACAGATGCCCCTCTTTGGTAGAGATGACGTAGTCATCAAATACCAAAGTCAAAATGACAGAACCATTTTGCGTAGCTTTAATCAACAAAGGACTTTCTAGACACAACGCACCTTAACATAATGCAAGACCCTAGATAAAATCCTAGAATTTAGAATGCAATAAAAAGTCCTGCTGCGGTGCTGCTCACAAACGGGCAACGAGAGAGGATGAGACCATTCACAAATGGACTCACAACATGAGATACCGTTCAGAAACGGGCTCAAAGAGGATAGGAGGCCATTCACAAATGGATTCGGACAATGAGGTACCGTTCATAAACGGTCTCAAGGAGGATAAGAGACCATTCACAAATGGACTCGAGAAATGAGGCACCGTTCACAAACGGGCTCAAGGAGGACATGAGATCATTCCCAAATGGACTCAGAAAACGAGACACCGTTCACCAACGGGTTCAAGGAGAAGACGAGACAATTTACAAATGAACTTCAGAAAATGAGACACCGTTCACAAATGGGTTCAAGGAGAAAACGAGACCATTCACAAATGAACTCGAGAAATGAGGCGCCGTTCACAAACGGGCTCAAGGAGAACACGAGACTATTCACAAATGGACTCGGACAATGAGGTACCGTTCACAAACGGCCTTAAGGAGGATAAGAGACCATAGTTGTATGGACTAGAAGAGAATGGAATACCGTATTTTTACGGAGTTCCAAGGAAATGAGGTATCATATTTGTATGATAAGAGAACATTTTTGAATGGACTCAGAAGAGAATGGAATACCGTATTTTTACGGAGTTCCAAGGAAATGAGCTATCATATTTGTATGATGCTCAAAGAGAATAAGAGAACATTTTGGAATGGACTCAGAATGAAATACCGTATTTTTACGGCTTCAACTTCGGTTGAGATGAATTAATGAATTTGACAATGAAGAATTTGGAAATTTTTCATGAATTTGAATTTTGACGTAGAATTGGATTTGATGAATTTGAGGAATTTGAATTTGACGTAGAATTAGATTGTATGGACTCGAAGAGAATGGAATAGCGTATTTTTACGGAGTTCCAAAGAAATGAGTTATCATATTTGTATGATGCTCAAAGGGAATAAGTGAACATTTTGAATGGACTTAGAAGAGAATGGAATACCATATTTTTACGGAGTTCCAAAGAAATGAGGTATCATATTTGTATGATGCTCAAAGAGAATAAGAAAACATTTTTGAATGGACTCAGAAGAGAATGGAATACCATATTTTTACGGAGTTCCAAAGAAATGAGGTATCATATTTGTATGATGCTCAAAGAGAATAAGAAAACATTTTTGAATGGACTCAGAAGAGAATGGAATACCGTATTTTTACGGAGTTCCAAGGAAATGAGGTATCATATTTGTATGATGCTCAAAGAGAATAAGAGAACATTTTTGAATGGACTCAGAAGAGAATGGAATACCGTATTTTTACGGAGTTCCAAGGAAATGAGGTATCATATTTGTATGATGCTCAAAGGGAATAAGAGAACATTTTGAATGGACTCAGAAGAGAATGGAATACCGTATTTTTACGGAGTTCCAAGGAAATGAGGTATCATATTTATATGATGCTCAAAGAGAATAAGAGAACATTTTTGAATGAACTCAGAATGAAATACCGTATTTGTACGGCTTCCAAGGAAATGAGACATCATATTTGTATGATGCTCAAAGAGAATAAGAGACCGTAGTTGTATGGACTCGAAGAGAATGGAACACCATATTTTTACGGAGTTCCAAGGAAATGAGACATCACATTTGTATGATGCTCAAAGAGAATAAGAGAACATTTTTGAATGAACTCAGAATGAAATACCGTATTTGTACGGCTTCCAAGGAAATGAGATATCATATTTGTATGATGCTCAAAGAGAATAAGAGACCATAGTTGTATGGACTCGAAATGAAATACCGTATTTGTACGGCTTCCAAGGAAATGAGGTATCATATTTGTATGATGCTCAAAGAGAATAAGAGAACATTTTTGAATGGACTCAGAACAGAATGGAATACCGTATTTTTACGGAGTTCCAAGGAAATGAGGTATCATATTTGTATGATGCTCAAAGAGAATAAGAGAACATTTTTGAATGGACTCAGAATGAAATACCGTATTTTTACGGCTTCAACTTCGGTTGAGATGAATTAATGAATTTGACAATGAAGAATTTGGAGATTTTTCATGAATTTGAATTTGACGTAGAATTGGATTTGATGAATTTGGGGAATTTGAATTTGACGTAGAATTAGATTTGATGAATTTTGGGAATTTGAATTTGACGTAGAATTGGATTTGATGAATTTTGGATTTTTTATTTTTTTTTGGATTTGATGAATTTTGGATTTTTTTTTTTTGAACTCAATGAAATCGGGGATATTATAGATCGTGCCTGACAAAGATATCGGAAACTAGGACTTTGACGAATGATGAAACGGCAAACCTTAGGAACGAAGAACCATTACTAACAAGAATGGATCAGAAACACTTTTATGAAACTTCAACAAGATTTTTCTCAAAGAGACTGCTGGTCTTGTCTTTGGGGATTTGGATAACTGAAACCTTGAACAAGACACTTGAAATTGGTAATCTAGAACAACGGCTCTCTTGGATATAACCAAACTAACTGGAAGGAAATTCTGAATTTTAACGGTTCATCTTTCTGAGAAATTGGGTCGACCATCATTGCATCTGAAGCTCTTCCAAGCTTAAGATGCCTTCCTGGGGTATGACATTTTTATGGAAGCTGGGCTTTCTGATGTTTCTACTTCTGAATTCTTCTGAGTTGATCTTCTTTGAAATGTAGCTGTTTGACTAGATTCTCGAACTCTTTCAGGTACAATCGCAGGGAGCTGACGAGGTCGGGCCTCCTTCACCGAGACAGTTGCATCATTTGGACATATGGATGACGATTGACTCCTTTTAAAGAGAAAACTTAGATAAAAGACACTAGTCAAAGGATTGAGCAGCTCTGAAGGAGTGAACATAGAATGACAAAGATTGACTAACTACACAGACAGACACGGTAATGCTTCTGACTTAGTTAACATTTTATTTGGTAAGTCCATCCTTTCGAGGAATGTTTTTTCAATTGGTAAACACTGGACTTTTTCCTTAAAACAGTAATGCTTCAAGGATTTAATTACGACCCCTAAGATTGCTTAGCTTCAATGCCCCCAGTTTTGAGGATGTCACTTGAATTTGCTTGAACTTCAGTTGATCTTCAGTCCTGATACCGGCTGTAGCCTTCTTACAATGATTCTCTTACCATGACCAAGTCACCTCTTCAGGGTTTTTAACTTGGCGGACCGTGGTGGTCTTAACTTTTGCCTGAACCGCCCTTCTAGGTTTTCGATTCAGCAGGCTATCCCCTTAGCTTTTGCCTAAGCCGCTCTTTCGGGTTTTCAACTTAGCAGGGGAACGATCTTAAATTTTGCCTAGACCGCCCTTTCAGGTTTTCAGTCTAGCAGATCTTCAAACTCCGTTCCTTTTTTTTTCACTTTTTGTGTTTTCGGTACCTAGATCAATAATTCTGAACACTGGAAGGACTTTATAGGTAGGATAGGGTTTTTCAAAGAATGGCTTAAGGCTCGACAAAGATTTCGACCGAACCTATGAATAGGTTGCATACATATCCCAAGATAGGAATCAGGTCGTGTGTAGTTCAGGGCGAATGCCCCTAGTTTGAAGATAAATTGTTTGAAGGTTAATTGATTTTTTCCTTTTTTTCTTTCTTTCTGGAATGATTGACCTCTCTTCTTTTGGAACTGGTCCCTTTTTTTTTTTTTTTGGAACGATTACATTTCTTTTCCTTTTTTCTTTTTTTTTGAATCGACCGAACTCGGTTTAACCGAGCTGCCTACGTACCCCAGTGTAGGGATCAGGTCTCGCGTAGTTCGGGGCGAATGCCCCTAGTTTGATGGGTTTTTAAGAAAATTTCATTTAGGCTCGAAGGGTTTGCAAACCAGTATTCTTTTGACGTTGGGTTCTGATTTTGGGATTTATTCAGCCAAAGGAGGCCTTCCGATGTTCAGATTGGGAATCGATCTAGGTTACTAGAGTCCCTCTGGTACTGATTATTATTATTATTTTTTTTTCATTTTTTTTTTCGGAGTTTGACGGCATTTCCAGGTAAGAGATAATGGATCTTCTTCTTTCAAGATTCTAATACGTGCTTTCGACTTTCATAGAGCGAAACTTGTTCTTTGACATCGTCCATTTATGGATTTGTAACTCTTGATATCTGATGACCACTTTTCAATACTTGCTCTTGAACTTCTTATCTTGAATTTGTTAGCTTCATGTTATGAATTTGAGAACCAAGGTCATTGATTGGAAATATGAAAGTTGTTTCCACTCCATGCCCTTTGCATAGCATATGATATTCACTTCATTCTTTCTTGAACCTTCTATCTGGGTCTTTCTCTTGGCATTAATGGTAACGCTTACTGGACCATCTTTTTATCCTCAAAATGGGTTTACCAATTCTTCACACTCTTCAGAGGGTAATGTATTTTCAATCGGCATTTACTGGATCAAGGTTTCAGTGCCAGTGTTTACCACTTTAATTTCATCTTTGAAAGGCTGAGATTGGCGCTCCTCCTCTTGTTCAAGTAATTGTTGTGACCCAAGTGAAGTTTCATCAATTTTGTCCTCATTTGAGGAGGGAGTCTTATTTTAAGATCAGAAGCACACTTAAGAAACGGACACAAGTGAATTATTGGGACTCAAATTTTATTTAAAGAGAAAGTTCTTACATCTGACAACCTATCCTGAACATGCTCAGGATTCACAACTCTCAATCAAAAGAAAAGCAAAAGATAACTTGCCTGGACTAGCCATTGACCTTGAACTGTAAGACCGGACTCAACAATTGTTCTGACCATGATGACTGACTCAATCATAAAATAGGAAATGACAAAACTTTAACTGCTGCAACTGTCTGGTTTCGGAGGCTTGCCGAAAGCTGGTTCACAAGTAGTTGGGACAATAGAATGAATCCTAAAGGACCAAGACATGACAATGCTGACAGATTCGCATAGGGGAATGCCCTTAGTTCAAGGATTATGAGAGTAAACTCTGAAGGATTTAGCAGAAATATTCTTGAAAAAGGTTGCCCTTAAGAGTAAAAAAAAACTAAGGGTACAATTACGATCAGATCATCAAGTTTGCACGATCAAATGATTGAGACACAATTTCCGCCAATGAAGACACAATCGAATCCCACAAGAGACGAATGATAGACACATGATTGAGAGATTAGATGAGATTGCATAGGATTACTTTCAACGGGAAGATCAAGAATAACTAATCCTATGAGATCTTTGGAAATGATGGGATTTATATCCTAACCCCAAAGGAAAAGTTTTTAGTCTTCGCACATTTTAACAGTGTTACCTGAAGGCATCAACCCTAATCCTAATCTAGCGGAGTGGAGAGAGGATCTCGACTCATGACTTTGTTTGTGTACCTAGGACCGATCGTAGCCATTGGAAGATGGACTACGGCCTAATCTAGACACAAATGGGTAAGATATCCTAAACTAGGCTCACACATGTGGTGCACATGTGTTCGTATACTGCATGCATGTGTGGGTTAATCTAGGGGTAAGGCCAAGAGTCCCCTTAGCGCGAATCCATGTTCGATATACTGTACCAGTGTCCGGCGTATCAGTACGTGAACAAGAGATCCGTTTACGCACCATAAAGGTACTAGGCTAAGGGTGGAATGCTTCTCTAGCACAGAGGCACCAGGTGATGAAATCCCAGTCAACCATGCTAGATAACACTCCGGGTTCCTAAAATAGGACGTGTGTGCATGTGAAATGCAAGGGTTTAGATGCAAGTGATGTAAGTGTGTGCAATAAGTTCGCGCAATCTATGATGCCTTCAGGTTTTGTTAAATTAAGTTCGAGTAAAATGTGATGAGAAAATAAAACGAGACAAACTAATCTAACAAGTATAGAGTTTTTATGAGCCAGTTAAATTAAATTCAAATGAATTATCTTTTGAAATTTTAATGAAGTTAGGTGGTCCCCAGCAGAGTCGCCAGACTGTGGGACATGATCCCGCGAGAGGGGCGTGGGGCGCGAGCCGCCGCGCGCTCTCCTTTGGTCTCTCGTACCCACGCGATTGGCGTGTGCATTTTAGTATTGATTTTAATTCGTCTTTTATGTGAACTTGGGATCACTAAGGCAATCCGAATTCCACATAAAAGAGACTGACAGAGTCGCCACCTAGATGTGGGATCTAGGACCCGTGATTAACCAGAAATCTAGACTCGCTACCTGGTTACAAGAATGGAAGGTATGGGGAGTTATCCACCACATGCACCATTCCTGCCCGATAATCGGTCTTCGATTCCAAAAGCTAACTCTTTTGAATTTATTTTAAATGGCTCATTCAACTCTTTGTTAATATGCTATCTACGGGACATGCATCATATGATCTAATTTCAATGTGAATCCTAAATGTGTATTTTGATTTCTTGATTTGTCTGGATTCAATCTAAGTGCAAGTTCTCCTAAGATTCTAATCTCATGGAAGATCCTAAGTGATTTAATTAAGAATGTACAATAAAATTAATATACAAAACACCACAATTTGTTGTGGTGCCGACTCGCGGTTGGTATGCCATCAGACATCCAAGCTGCCTACGTACCCAAGCCTCACTGGGATCAGAGTCGACGTAGTTCGGTGGACCTAAGCTAAGCTACTTATGCCTAACTCAACTAGGACACCGACTTAAACGGATTTGACTGTTTCAACAGTTTTAAAAGTAGTTATTTAATTCAAGTTGGGGATTTTATTATCTTAGGATTTCATCTAAGATGCTGTATGATTCTTAGCTAAATGCAAATTGTTCCTTAGACTAATGCAGGTTTGCCTACATCCTAGTTTACTAGGATCGTCTTAAGGAAAGATTGGGTCTCTTAAGGAAAGATTGGGTGACTAGTGTAACTAGACCTATGTTACGATTGCTATTCATAGCAAGCGTCCGTGATAAGGCTGGACTCCTAACTTTAGGACTCCCTAAAACCTAGGACACGGCACGACACCAGTGTTCCTAAATTGGGCTCTAATGGTTCTTAGATTGGAAACCATAATCCAATGGTTCCGGAAGACTTGAGACAAATCGATTCAAATTCTTGAAGTTAACGAATTTCAGATTTTGAGGATTTTCAGTTTCTGGACATTTAAGGAATACCAACGGTTCTAGGGTTCGCCAATTTCGGCTCAGAATGACATCCAAGGAAGGGAATCGTGCGCTCTTTCCTTGGGCAATTTAATACTTAGGTTATAGCATCTTATTGCCTGGCAAATCTCAGGATTTCCGTGGACAGTAACCTCGGAGCCAACAACATGCTATAGCTTAAATATTCAAATTGTCAAAGATCGGTTGCAATTAGGATACGATTATGGACGCACTGGCCATTTTTCCAGGAAAATCTAAAGATCCTAAAATTTCTGTTTCAATGGATTAAGGAATGAACATGTGACAGAATTTAAGATTCTTTGGAAATTTTCACAATAATTTTTAATTGATTTCGAATTTTTAATGGATTTTATCAATTTTAAGCATATGAGTGATTTTACAAGTGAAATTATTGCAAACGAATTCGAAATGAGTTGAAATTTCTACAGCAGCAAGATGGGAATGTATCTAGCTTACTGGATGAGTTTTGCAGATTTTTACATTAAATTCACATTTAATCTTGATTAAACAATTAAATGACCAGATTGCAACATTAACACAGAAACTACAAGAAATAGAAATTTAAATTCTATGAAATTTCTACAGAAATAAGATATGAATAAAAATAGCATGCTGTGAGAATTTCATAAATTGTAATGACTATTTACAACCAATTCCGGATTTTACAATTTTCAGACCAGATTATGAATTAACACTACAGCCCATATGAAACCAGATCCAAAACACTTGAAACTTTTACAGTAACAAGGAATATGGAATATAAGACTACTGTAAAAATGTCAAGAATTTGAATGATGATCTGGTGTCAGTAAAAATTCTCACAAAATCTGGTAATTTTCAAAGAAAATATAAAATAATATACCAAACCGAATCCAACAATTCTCAAAAATTCATGGTAGAATGTGTGAGTATCATAGTATGTTTCCACGAAATTTCATTAATTTTGGAGTCTGTTTAGTATATAATTTATTTTCCTTTGTCAAAAGATGTTTTTTTGAAGAGTTTTCTATTTTTAAAACACAATTTGCGGAAAAATTCGAAAAAATTGGAAAAAATTCAAAAACAATGTACCTACCTGTGATGAAGATCTCCGCCCAATCCAAGAGTCAAGAAAAATCGCCGCCGCCGATCCGCTCCGCCGTCTTTCGCTTTCTCTTAGAGGGAAGGATTGGGGAGTGATTTGAAGAGATAATGGAAGAAGAATATCTTAGAGAGAGGGATTGGGGGAGTGATTGGAAGAGATAATGAAAGATGAATCTATTTTTTTCTCTTCTTTTTTTCTCCTCCTTGGTGTGGATGGGAAGGAAGATATATATAGGGAGAGAAAGAGAGAGAGAGAGATATGTTGGTGGAGAGCTCATCATGTTGTCCCTCTTAGTGGAGAATCCATCATTATTGTTCTTAGTGGAGGGCCCATCATGTTTCTTAGTGGAGAGCCCATTATTATTGCTCTTA
Source organism: Tasmannia lanceolata (assembly GCF_043159265.1). NCBI lineage: Eukaryota > Viridiplantae > Streptophyta > Magnoliopsida > Canellales > Winteraceae > Tasmannia > Tasmannia lanceolata. The sequence goes on from NW_027518689.1 coordinate 42,979,349, forward strand.
GTGGAGGGTCCATCATGTTTCTTAGTGGAGAATCCATCATTATTGTTCTTAGTGGAGGGCCCATCATGTTTCTTAGTGGAGAGCTACCATCATTGCTCTTAGTGGAGGGCCCATCATGTTGTCTTAGTGGAGAGCTACCATCATTGCTCTTAGTGGAGAGCTACCATCATTGCTCTTCACAAGAGGCCCCACAAGAGGCCCCACTGAGGCCCCACAATGTGGGCCCCACAATGTGGGCCAAATTCTTTCTGGCTCGGATTCTCGTGAATAATCACTCTCCACAATTATCATGACGACGCAAAATATGACAGAAATATCCGAAAAGATCGAGAAAACATGGGGGACGGACACCGAAATGGAGAATACTGACGGACTGACAGAAAAAACCCTAATTTCTTTATCGATTAAGGCAGAGCAAAATGGGGGTGTCTACAGATGCCCCTCTTTGGTAGAGATGACGTAGTCATCAAATACCAAAGTCAAAATGACAGAACCATTTTGCGTAGCTTTAATCAACAAAGGACTTTCTAGACACAACGCACCTTAACATAATGCAAGACCCTAGATAAAATCCTAGAATTTAGAATGCAATAAAAAGTCCTGCTGCGGTGCTGCTCACAAACGGGCAACGAGAGAGGATGAGACCATTCACAAATGGACTCACAACATGAGATACCGTTCAGAAACGGGCTCAAAGAGGATAGGAGGCCATTCACAAATGGATTCGGACAATGAGGTACCGTTCATAAACGGTCTCAAGGAGGATAAGAGACCATTCACAAATGGACTCGAGAAATGAGGCACCGTTCACAAACGGGCTCAAGGAGGACATGAGATCATTCCCAAATGGACTCAGAAAACGAGACACCGTTCACCAACGGGTTCAAGGAGAAGACGAGACAATTTACAAATGAACTTCAGAAAATGAGACACCGTTCACAAATGGGTTCAAGGAGAAAACGAGACCATTCACAAATGAACTCGAGAAATGAGGCGCCGTTCACAAACGGGCTCAAGGAGAACACGAGACTATTCACAAATGGACTCGGACAATGAGGTACCGTTCACAAACGGCCTTAAGGAGGATAAGAGACCATAGTTGTATGGACTAGAAGAGAATGGAATACCGTATTTTTACGGAGTTCCAAGGAAATGAGGTATCATATTTGTATGATAAGAGAACATTTTTGAATGGACTCAGAAGAGAATGGAATACCGTATTTTTACGGAGTTCCAAGGAAATGAGCTATCATATTTGTATGATGCTCAAAGAGAATAAGAGAACATTTTGGAATGGACTCAGAATGAAATACCGTATTTTTACGGCTTCAACTTCGGTTGAGATGAATTAATGAATTTGACAATGAAGAATTTGGAAATTTTTCATGAATTTGAATTTTGACGTAGAATTGGATTTGATGAATTTGAGGAATTTGAATTTGACGTAGAATTAGATTGTATGGACTCGAAGAGAATGGAATAGCGTATTTTTACGGAGTTCCAAAGAAATGAGTTATCATATTTGTATGATGCTCAAAGGGAATAAGTGAACATTTTGAATGGACTTAGAAGAGAATGGAATACCATATTTTTACGGAGTTCCAAAGAAATGAGGTATCATATTTGTATGATGCTCAAAGAGAATAAGAAAACATTTTTGAATGGACTCAGAAGAGAATGGAATACCATATTTTTACGGAGTTCCAAAGAAATGAGGTATCATATTTGTATGATGCTCAAAGAGAATAAGAAAACATTTTTGAATGGACTCAGAAGAGAATGGAATACCGTATTTTTACGGAGTTCCAAGGAAATGAGGTATCATATTTGTATGATGCTCAAAGAGAATAAGAGAACATTTTTGAATGGACTCAGAAGAGAATGGAATACCGTATTTTTACGGAGTTCCAAGGAAATGAGGTATCATATTTGTATGATGCTCAAAGGGAATAAGAGAACATTTTGAATGGACTCAGAAGAGAATGGAATACCGTATTTTTACGGAGTTCCAAGGAAATGAGGTATCATATTTATATGATGCTCAAAGAGAATAAGAGAACATTTTTGAATGAACTCAGAATGAAATACCGTATTTGTACGGCTTCCAAGGAAATGAGACATCATATTTGTATGATGCTCAAAGAGAATAAGAGACCGTAGTTGTATGGACTCGAAGAGAATGGAACACCATATTTTTACGGAGTTCCAAGGAAATGAGACATCACATTTGTATGATGCTCAAAGAGAATAAGAGAACATTTTTGAATGAACTCAGAATGAAATACCGTATTTGTACGGCTTCCAAGGAAATGAGATATCATATTTGTATGATGCTCAAAGAGAATAAGAGACCATAGTTGTATGGACTCGAAATGAAATACCGTATTTGTACGGCTTCCAAGGAAATGAGGTATCATATTTGTATGATGCTCAAAGAGAATAAGAGAACATTTTTGAATGGACTCAGAACAGAATGGAATACCGTATTTTTACGGAGTTCCAAGGAAATGAGGTATCATATTTGTATGATGCTCAAAGAGAATAAGAGAACATTTTTGAATGGACTCAGAATGAAATACCGTATTTTTACGGCTTCAACTTCGGTTGAGATGAATTAATGAATTTGACAATGAAGAATTTGGAGATTTTTCATGAATTTGAATTTGACGTAGAATTGGATTTGATGAATTTGGGGAATTTGAATTTGACGTAGAATTAGATTTGATGAATTTTGGGAATTTGAATTTGACGTAGAATTGGATTTGATGAATTTTGGATTTTTTATTTTTTTTTGGATTTGATGAATTTTGGATTTTTTTTTTTTGAACTCAATGAAATCGGGGATATTATAGATCGTGCCTGACAAAGATATCGGAAACTAGGACTTTGACGAATGATGAAACGGCAAACCTTAGGAACGAAGAACCATTACTAACAAGAATGGATCAGAAACACTTTTATGAAACTTCAACAAGATTTTTCTCAAAGAGACTGCTGGTCTTGTCTTTGGGGATTTGGATAACTGAAACCTTGAACAAGACACTTGAAATTGGTAATCTAGAACAACGGCTCTCTTGGATATAACCAAACTAACTGGAAGGAAATTCTGAATTTTAACGGTTCATCTTTCTGAGAAATTGGGTCGACCATCATTGCATCTGAAGCTCTTCCAAGCTTAAGATGCCTTCCTGGGGTATGACATTTTTATGGAAGCTGGGCTTTCTGATGTTTCTACTTCTGAATTCTTCTGAGTTGATCTTCTTTGAAATGTAGCTGTTTGACTAGATTCTCGAACTCTTTCAGGTACAATCGCAGGGAGCTGACGAGGTCGGGCCTCCTTCACCGAGACAGTTGCATCATTTGGACATATGGATGACGATTGACTCCTTTTAAAGAGAAAACTTAGATAAAAGACACTAGTCAAAGGATTGAGCAGCTCTGAAGGAGTGAACATAGAATGACAAAGATTGACTAACTACACAGACAGACACGGTAATGCTTCTGACTTAGTTAACATTTTATTTGGTAAGTCCATCCTTTCGAGGAATGTTTTTTCAATTGGTAAACACTGGACTTTTTCCTTAAAACAGTAATGCTTCAAGGATTTAATTACGACCCCTAAGATTGCTTAGCTTCAATGCCCCCAGTTTTGAGGATGTCACTTGAATTTGCTTGAACTTCAGTTGATCTTCAGTCCTGATACCGGCTGTAGCCTTCTTACAATGATTCTCTTACCATGACCAAGTCACCTCTTCAGGGTTTTTAACTTGGCGGACCGTGGTGGTCTTAACTTTTGCCTGAACCGCCCTTCTAGGTTTTCGATTCAGCAGGCTATCCCCTTAGCTTTTGCCTAAGCCGCTCTTTCGGGTTTTCAACTTAGCAGGGGAACGATCTTAAATTTTGCCTAGACCGCCCTTTCAGGTTTTCAGTCTAGCAGATCTTCAAACTCCGTTCCTTTTTTTTTCACTTTTTGTGTTTTCGGTACCTAGATCAATAATTCTGAACACTGGAAGGACTTTATAGGTAGGATAGGGTTTTTCAAAGAATGGCTTAAGGCTCGACAAAGATTTCGACCGAACCTATGAATAGGTTGCATACATATCCCAAGATAGGAATCAGGTCGTGTGTAGTTCAGGGCGAATGCCCCTAGTTTGAAGATAAATTGTTTGAAGGTTAATTGATTTTTTCCTTTTTTTCTTTCTTTCTGGAATGATTGACCTCTCTTCTTTTGGAACTGGTCCCTTTTTTTTTTTTTTTGGAACGATTACATTTCTTTTCCTTTTTTCTTTTTTTTTGAATCGACCGAACTCGGTTTAACCGAGCTGCCTACGTACCCCAGTGTAGGGATCAGGTCTCGCGTAGTTCGGGGCGAATGCCCCTAGTTTGATGGGTTTTTAAGAAAATTTCATTTAGGCTCGAAGGGTTTGCAAACCAGTATTCTTTTGACGTTGGGTTCTGATTTTGGGATTTATTCAGCCAAAGGAGGCCTTCCGATGTTCAGATTGGGAATCGATCTAGGTTACTAGAGTCCCTCTGGTACTGATTATTATTATTATTTTTTTTTCATTTTTTTTTTCGGAGTTTGACGGCATTTCCAGGTAAGAGATAATGGATCTTCTTCTTTCAAGATTCTAATACGTGCTTTCGACTTTCATAGAGCGAAACTTGTTCTTTGACATCGTCCATTTATGGATTTGTAACTCTTGATATCTGATGACCACTTTTCAATACTTGCTCTTGAACTTCTTATCTTGAATTTGTTAGCTTCATGTTATGAATTTGAGAACCAAGGTCATTGATTGGAAATATGAAAGTTGTTTCCACTCCATGCCCTTTGCATAGCATATGATATTCACTTCATTCTTTCTTGAACCTTCTATCTGGGTCTTTCTCTTGGCATTAATGGTAACGCTTACTGGACCATCTTTTTATCCTCAAAATGGGTTTACCAATTCTTCACACTCTTCAGAGGGTAATGTATTTTCAATCGGCATTTACTGGATCAAGGTTTCAGTGCCAGTGTTTACCACTTTAATTTCATCTTTGAAAGGCTGAGATTGGCGCTCCTCCTCTTGTTCAAGTAATTGTTGTGACCCAAGTGAAGTTTCATCAATTTTGTCCTCATTTGAGGAGGGAGTCTTATTTTAAGATCAGAAGCACACTTAAGAAACGGACACAAGTGAATTATTGGGACTCAAATTTTATTTAAAGAGAAAGTTCTTACATCTGACAACCTATCCTGAACATGCTCAGGATTCACAACTCTCAATCAAAAGAAAAGCAAAAGATAACTTGCCTGGACTAGCCATTGACCTTGAACTGTAAGACCGGACTCAACAATTGTTCTGACCATGATGACTGACTCAATCATAAAATAGGAAATGACAAAACTTTAACTGCTGCAACTGTCTGGTTTCGGAGGCTTGCCGAAAGCTGGTTCACAAGTAGTTGGGACAATAGAATGAATCCTAAAGGACCAAGACATGACAATGCTGACAGATTCGCATAGGGGAATGCCCTTAGTTCAAGGATTATGAGAGTAAACTCTGAAGGATTTAGCAGAAATATTCTTGAAAAAGGTTGCCCTTAAGAGTAAAAAAAAACTAAGGGTACAATTACGATCAGATCATCAAGTTTGCACGATCAAATGATTGAGACACAATTTCCGCCAATGAAGACACAATCGAATCCCACAAGAGACGAATGATAGACACATGATTGAGAGATTAGATGAGATTGCATAGGATTACTTTCAACGGGAAGATCAAGAATAACTAATCCTATGAGATCTTTGGAAATGATGGGATTTATATCCTAACCCCAAAGGAAAAGTTTTTAGTCTTCGCACATTTTAACAGTGTTACCTGAAGGCATCAACCCTAATCCTAATCTAGCGGAGTGGAGAGAGGATCTCGACTCATGACTTTGTTTGTGTACCTAGGACCGATCGTAGCCATTGGAAGATGGACTACGGCCTAATCTAGACACAAATGGGTAAGATATCCTAAACTAGGCTCACACATGTGGTGCACATGTGTTCGTATACTGCATGCATGTGTGGGTTAATCTAGGGGTAAGGCCAAGAGTCCCCTTAGCGCGAATCCATGTTCGATATACTGTACCAGTGTCCGGCGTATCAGTACGTGAACAAGAGATCCGTTTACGCACCATAAAGGTACTAGGCTAAGGGTGGAATGCTTCTCTAGCACAGAGGCACCAGGTGATGAAATCCCAGTCAACCATGCTAGATAACACTCCGGGTTCCTAAAATAGGACGTGTGTGCATGTGAAATGCAAGGGTTTAGATGCAAGTGATGTAAGTGTGTGCAATAAGTTCGCGCAATCTATGATGCCTTCAGGTTTTGTTAAATTAAGTTCGAGTAAAATGTGATGAGAAAATAAAACGAGACAAACTAATCTAACAAGTATAGAGTTTTTATGAGCCAGTTAAATTAAATTCAAATGAATTATCTTTTGAAATTTTAATGAAGTTAGGTGGTCCCCAGCAGAGTCGCCAGACTGTGGGACATGATCCCGCGAGAGGGGCGTGGGGCGCGAGCCGCCGCGCGCTCTCCTTTGGTCTCTCGTACCCACGCGATTGGCGTGTGCATTTTAGTATTGATTTTAATTCGTCTTTTATGTGAACTTGGGATCACTAAGGCAATCCGAATTCCACATAAAAGAGACTGACAGAGTCGCCACCTAGATGTGGGATCTAGGACCCGTGATTAACCAGAAATCTAGACTCGCTACCTGGTTACAAGAATGGAAGGTATGGGGAGTTATCCACCACATGCACCATTCCTGCCCGATAATCGGTCTTCGATTCCAAAAGCTAACTCTTTTGAATTTATTTTAAATGGCTCATTCAACTCTTTGTTAATATGCTATCTACGGGACATGCATCATATGATCTAATTTCAATGTGAATCCTAAATGTGTATTTTGATTTCTTGATTTGTCTGGATTCAATCTAAGTGCAAGTTCTCCTAAGATTCTAATCTCATGGAAGATCCTAAGTGATTTAATTAAGAATGTACAATAAAATTAATATACAAAACACCACAATTTGTTGTGGTGCCGACTCGCGGTTGGTATGCCATCAGACATCCAAGCTGCCTACGTACCCAAGCCTCACTGGGATCAGAGTCGACGTAGTTCGGTGGACCTAAGCTAAGCTACTTATGCCTAACTCAACTAGGACACCGACTTAAACGGATTTGACTGTTTCAACAGTTTTAAAAGTAGTTATTTAATTCAAGTTGGGGATTTTATTATCTTAGGATTTCATCTAAGATGCTGTATGATTCTTAGCTAAATGCAAATTGTTCCTTAGACTAATGCAGGTTTGCCTACATCCTAGTTTACTAGGATCGTCTTAAGGAAAGATTGGGTCTCTTAAGGAAAGATTGGGTGACTAGTGTAACTAGACCTATGTTACGATTGCTATTCATAGCAAGCGTCCGTGATAAGGCTGGACTCCTAACTTTAGGACTCCCTAAAACCTAGGACACGGCACGACACCAGTGTTCCTAAATTGGGCTCTAATGGTTCTTAGATTGGAAACCATAATCCAATGGTTCCGGAAGACTTGAGACAAATCGATTCAAATTCTTGAAGTTAACGAATTTCAGATTTTGAGGATTTTCAGTTTCTGGACATTTAAGGAATACCAACGGTTCTAGGGTTCGCCAATTTCGGCTCAGAATGACATCCAAGGAAGGGAATCGTGCGCTCTTTCCTTGGGCAATTTAATACTTAGGTTATAGCATCTTATTGCCTGGCAAATCTCAGGATTTCCGTGGACAGTAACCTCGGAGCCAACAACATGCTATAGCTTAAATATTCAAATTGTCAAAGATCGGTTGCAATTAGGATACGATTATGGACGCACTGGCCATTTTTCCAGGAAAATCTAAAGATCCTAAAATTTCTGTTTCAATGGATTAAGGAATGAACATGTGACAGAATTTAAGATTCTTTGGAAATTTTCACAATAATTTTTAATTGATTTCGAATTTTTAATGGATTTTATCAATTTTAAGCATATGAGTGATTTTACAAGTGAAATTATTGCAAACGAATTCGAAATGAGTTGAAATTTCTACAGCAGCAAGATGGGAATGTATCTAGCTTACTGGATGAGTTTTGCAGATTTTTACATTAAATTCACATTTAATCTTGATTAAACAATTAAATGACCAGATTGCAACATTAACACAGAAACTACAAGAAATAGAAATTTAAATTCTATGAAATTTCTACAGAAATAAGATATGAATAAAAATAGCATGCTGTGAGAATTTCATAAATTGTAATGACTATTTACAACCAATTCCGGATTTTACAATTTTCAGACCAGATTATGAATTAACACTACAGCCCATATGAAACCAGATCCAAAACACTTGAAACTTTTACAGTAACAAGGAATATGGAATATAAGACTACTGTAAAAATGTCAAGAATTTGAATGATGATCTGGTGTCTGTAAAAATTCTCACAAAATCTGGTAATTTTCAAAGAAAATATAAAATAATATACCAAACCGAATCCAACAATTCTCAAAAATTCATGGTAGAATGTGTGAGTATCATAGTATGTTTCCACGAAATTTCATTAATTTTGGAGTCTGTTTAGTATATAATTTATTTTCCTTTGTCAAAAGATGTTTTTTTGAAGAGTTTTCTATTTTTAAAACACAATTTGCGGAAAAATTCGGAAAAATTGGAAAAAATTCAAAAACAATGTACCTACCTGTGATGAAGATCTCCGCCCAATCCAAGAGTCAAGAAAAATCGCCGCCGCCGATCCGCTCCGCCGTCTTTCGCTTTCTCTTAGAGGGAAGGATTGGGGAGTGATTTGAAGAGATAATGGAAGAAGAATATCTTAGAGAGAGGGATTGGGGGAGTGATTGGAAGAGATAATGAAAGATGAATCTATTTTTTTCTCTTCTTTTTTTCTCCTCCTTGGTGTGGATGGGAAGGAAGATATATATAGGGAGAGAAAGAGAGAGAGAGAGATATGTTGGTGGAGAGCTCATCATGTTGTCCCTCTTAGTGGAGAATCCATCATTATTGTTCTTAGTGGAGGGCCCATCATGTTTCTTAGTGGAGAGCCCATTATTATTGCTCTTAGTGGAGGGTCCATCATGTTTCTTAGTGGAGAATCCATCATTATTGTTCTTAGTGGAGGGCCCATCATGTTTCTTAGTGGAGAGCTACCATCATTGCTCTTAGTGGAGGGCCCATCATGTTGTCTTAGTGGAGAGCTACCATCATTGCTCTTAGTGGAGAGCTACCATCATTGCTCTTCACAAGAGGCCCCACAAGAGGCCCCACTGAGGCCCCACAATGTGGGCCCCACAATGTGGGCCTCACAATGTGGGCCCCACAATGTGGGCCCCACAATGTGGGCCAAATTCTTTCTGGCTCGGATTCTCGTGAATAATCACTCTCCACAATTATCAGGACGACGCAAAATATGACAGAAATATCCGAAAAGATCGAGAAAACATGGGGGACGGACACCGAAATGGAGAATACTGACGGACTGACAGAAAAAACCCTAATTTCTTTATCGATTAAGGCAGAGCAAAATGGGGGTGTCTACACCAACCGACGCTCAATCCTTTGTATAATAGGAGTCCATAGGGTGTGTCTCGGACGGCCCACCCCGAGAGGGAGACCCAAATAGGTAGCGGGAAAGACATCTAGACCACACCCCATAATTCCGGCGAAGGATGAAGCCTCACTCTCAGATACATTAATCGCATACAACCGAGATTTACCAAAATTGGATCGTTGACCTGAGACCATCTCATAACACCGAAGCATGGCTTTCAGATTGAGAAGCTGGGAGAGGACCGGGGAACAGAACAGGAGGGTATCATCCGCAAACTGAAGCAGCGAGACTTCCACCTTATTTGTCCCAATTAGGAATCCTCTATATAGCCCCATATCACTTCCCTTTTTCAGTATACTGCATAAGGATTCGGCCACTATCAAGAAAAGAAATGGAGAGAGAGGATCGCCCTGCCGCAATCCTCTAGAGGATTTGAAGAATCCTTTTGCTGAGCCGTTAATTAGAACGGAAAACCATGCAGATGATAAGCAATTCCGGATCCACCCTCTCCACTTTTCCCCAAAACCCATACGACCCATAAGATAATCTAAAGCGGCCCAATCCACACGGTCATATGCTTTCTCCATATCAAGCTTACATAAGATGCCGCCTTCCCCTGACCGTCGGTAATAGTCAATTGCCTCATTTGCTGTTAAGGAACAATCAAGAATTTGACGCTTGCCTATAAAAGCACTCTGATTTACCGATATAATGGATGGAAGAACCACTTTGATACGGTCCGCCAGCACCTTCGCAAGCACCTTGTATAGGCTGCCCACCAAGCTAATCGGACGAAAATCTGATACTTTGGATGCTCCATCAATTTTTGGAATAAGGACTAGAAAAGTCGCCCCCGTCCCCTTGTCGAGAATAGCACCCTCAAAAAATTCTAGGAAGAAACGAATAAGATCCGATTTGACTGTGTCCCAACACGTCTGAAAGAAAGCCAAGCAAAATCCATCAGGGCCAGGGGCTTTATCCTGAGCTAGAGAGAATAGAGCGATTCGGATTTCCTCCTCAGAGAAGGGGATTTCCAATCCAGCAGAAGCTTCCAGGCTCAAAGTTGAGAAACAAATGTCTTGGGGTATTGGGCGAAGAAGTCCGTCAGCGGAGTACAAAGAACGGTAGAATGCAATAGTTTCCACAATAATCCTCTCCCGGTCCGAGATAACAACCCCTTCCACCTCTAAAGATTCAATTCGGTTCCTTCGTCTGCGAGTACTGGCTATGGCATGGAAGAAGGCTGTATTTTTATCCCCCTCCATCAACCACTTGACTCGGGATTTTTGCCGCCATGAGATTTCTTCAAGCCTTAACAACTCTTTATGTTCTTGGATAAGCCTGCCTTGTTGCTCAAAATCCTCCGCCGTTGCCGATCCACTATCAGCCAATGAATGGATCTCCAACAATCGGTCCTCAAGGACCCTCTTCCTGCCGAGGGTAATCTCTTTCTGCTCCTTATCCCATGCTTTTAATTTCCCTTTGATGAACCTTAATTTTTTGCCAATGACGACATCACTGGGTCCCGAGAAGGCACAGTCCGCCCACCAACGGACTAATTGAGCCTCCAACAGGGGATTTTCCAGCCAAGCTAATTCAAATCGGAAGGGAGGGGGGCCCCAGGACTCCATTTTAGGGGACAAAAGAAGAGGGCAATGATCGGAGACAGAATGGGGTAATGCCTGCTGGTAAACTTCTGAGATACCTGCCAACCAGTCGCCCGATAAAAGAAACCTATCAAGCCGGCTCCGGTTCGTACCTCTTGCCCATGTGAAGGATGCACCGCCCAAGCCCAACGGTAAATCGACTAGTTCGTTGTTTGCGATAAAATCAGCAAAATTTCTCATACCTACAGTAATGCGCTGACCCCCAATTCGATCTCGTGAATCTAGAACTTCGTTGAAATCCCCCCCAATACACCAAGGAGCGGAACATAGGCCACGCCTCTGATTTAATTCTTCCCAAAAAGAATACTTGTCGGAAGGGGACAAAGGACCATAGACACCTGTGAATAACCATTCTGATTGATCGTTACATTTGCGGAAGGCTACAGATAGTGAGAAGACCCCTCGCCAAACATCCGAGCTGGCCCACAAGACTGTATCCCATGCCACCAAGATACCCCCTGAAGCTCCTTTAGATGCTACGAAAGTAAAATTCCAATCAGAGTTGAACCCCATGCTACTCATATCTATGGAACTGATTTGCTCCATCTTAGTTTCCTGTAGACACACCACCTCGGGTCGCCGGTGTTTAACTATTGCTTTTATTTGAATTCGTTTCTCTCGAGAGCCCAAGCCATTGATATTCCAGGATAGAATCTTCATCAACAACTAGAGTGCGGTTAGATCCTCCCCTCCCCAACTCCAATTTTTCTTCCTTTTTTCGTACGCTTGAGACCACTGCTATGCGAGCCAGAGTCATAATTGATATCTGAATGAAGCCGTATCAATTCTCTCTCCGTACGTTTCAGATTTGCGTCGGATATAGGTGCAGGAGATGACACTACATCGACCTCCCTCAATTCTGCCGCCTTTATGTTGGATCGGTAATCTTCAGCCGGCCCCGGATAAACTAGGCCCAAGTGGGAGCTGATAGACACTGTATGATCCACCATCAATTCAATCACCTGATGGATAGTAACTGGGCCTGAGTCAACCCGAGAAGAAGAGAGTGATGGGGCACAAAGCAGGGGCTGGAGGACTGCCTTGCTACACCATCTTGGAGAAGGAGGATGGGAGTAGTTGCCGATTGAAACCTGGACCAGGGAACAAAAGGGCCGCCCCCTAGGGGTACCGTAGAATAAGGAACTCATATCACCCCAGCAACGATTGTCAAATAGCACCACCCTTTGTCCCACCCGGCACTGAAGGGAAAAACAGTATTCTCTAGGTAAAAAGAAACATCTGCTGGTGGGATTTATTGTCTTAGGTCCTCCCAATTGGCTGACCCCAGTCTCCTCTGCTGTCGCATAATAAGATCGATTGTTACCCGATATACTGAAATTGGAAATAAGATTCATCTGGGTAGAGCTCAAAGCTGCCGAAGAGGAGGGGGTGAGTGAGCCAGGACATACGTGATGAGGCCCGAAATCCCTCTCCCCTTCCTGGGACCCAAGATCCGCCAGCGAAGAATCCCAGCTGACTTTGTCGCCAACCCCTTGTGTATCAATTTCCTCGCGCTCCGAATTATCATGGACAAAGAACTAATTCTTTAATATTGAATATTGGCTTAGAGTCACGCTCGAAAAGCCGCTTCTTGAAGATAGTTGTAGCCTCACCAGTTTTATAAGATTTAGCTAACACTACCTTCGGGATTCAACTAAGTCACACTCAATATAAACCTTTGATTTGATTTGCACCATCAATCAAAGTAAATGTACTTAAGCAATCTCTATTTCTGAAAGCTATAACTCGTAAGCTATAAGTCTCGATCAAATCAACTTGTTCTATCTGAAAAGATTCAATAGAAGATAAACACCTTCTAGTGATGCCAATTGATCTTAAGTAGTCAGCTCAAACACTGTATGCAATGATGTCTTTATCTACTTAATTGGTTAGATCCGAACACTGTAATTAGTTATAAGAAAAAATATAGTTCTATAGAAGAACATCAATCCCTCCTTTGCCAAAATATTGCCCAATTAGCTCATGATAAATGATTGAGACGTGCAATTGGACACGGCATACATTTGAAAGTACACGTCCACTTCGTATCAGCCTATATATGTTGATAACCATTTATCTCAACTAATCCTTTGATCAATGCTCTGGCCTTCATGGTGTCAAATTTCAAGATATATTGTCCGATATGCCCACACTTTTGGCCTGATATGGCAGGGCCTTCAAATATTTGTTTGGCAGGTAAGCTGGGTTAGGACGACATTTAAACCTTGATGTCTGTCACATATGAAGATTAGGCTATGCCAACAACTCTTTCATCCATGACCAATCAGAAAGAATAATTTTTTGAATTTCCTTGTTGTTCGATCAGAACCGAATCACACCTAAGTTATGGAAGTTAATTAGGGTTGGATTCAGCAATCATTCTCTTGATTCTCATTATGAAAGCTATATTATTTCTCCCCCCTTTCACAATATTTTTACCCCTTGTGCTTCTCTTTTACCGAAAATAACTTCTCTTTAATGGAAAAGACAAACAAATTTGGGTAAAAATATTGGAAAAGATCGAGGATAAATATCATTATGCATGCTGTAAAAAAGAGGGTGCAAATATCGGTCTCCCCCCTAGACGAATGAGTATTTTAACTAAGGTGAAATACACCCTAGTGCCAAATTCGAACATTAATTAATCCACAAAGAAACAAGAAGGATGGTACACGGCCCATGTGGTCAATGGTCCTTTTTTCCTAACAAATCCTTACCATACTAAAAGCCAGAATCATATGTATGGTCCTCTGACTTCTTTAAACACTGTGAAACATGTGCACCAAGTTCATGATCCCCTCAATAAATAAAAGGACAAAAGAGCTGATATCATAACTATTTTTTCTTTCTTTTGGCGGCACCATCTCCACCGTAGATATGGCAAAATCATTTTGTGATTGGATCTGTTGATTTGATGAGCCAGTGTGTAATTTCTAGCATAGGTTTTTTCACAATTTATTAGCATATTGATTGTTGCTCAACTAAATTCTTAAGAGGAATGATAGATGCAAGGGAGCCCTTGCATAAAGAGCCCGAAAAGGGCCTCTGATTGGTTCCAAGTCATAAAGTGTAACCGTTTTAAATCAGTTGAAAAAGTAAATTCGGTTAAACTTAATGACGTGGAACCAATCGAGGGCCCTTTTCCGGCTCCTTATGCTATCATTGCTCAATTCTTAATTGTTCATTTCTAGGCCATTGATTCTATATTTAACAGGTAAATAATATCCATACCCCTTGTTTTGATAATCTAGCACTCTCACTTTGCAAAACTCTAGTTTTATTGCTAGTTGAAAGCTTTTTGGCAGTTGTAATGGTCTATAATAACTAAAATTTCCTCATCATCGCTTCCAAACAATCAGCTGATTGGAAGAATAAAGTGTTGTAGATGTCCAAAATTGTATATTTTTGCTCTTGCTGTCCATCTACGAACATGTCTCGACTGGGTCTGTTTGGATCTACCTTATATTATCAGTAGAAGGAAATGGAAATAGATGCCACTTCTTTACTTTCCTTTTTCTCTTGATTTGAGAGGAAAAACAAACAAAAAACGGCTTGCATTTGGAAAATTCTGCACCCGTCAAATGGCAATCAAATAACACTAGAAAAAGGAAACTAAGTCCTTTTACTTTGATTTTCTAGTAAGACACCGATTGTTGGTGCAACCAAACAGACCCTAATTTTAACGTGCAAAGGATTTTGACACCTCGATCTCTAAGATATGTAAGCCAATTTCCTTTGGACGACCCAACCATCTAAGTAGAGAACTTTTTCGTCATCTGATTGCAGTGTTTTTTTCCTTGTATGACCCACTAGATGAAGGGTCCGGAGGACTCCTGCTTTTCAAAACACGGATGCAGGTCAAAATGCAGTCAAAGAAAATCTCAGTCTACTCGGCACGATACGTTAAAGTACTTGGTTGACCGGGAGTTGGAGGAAGTTTTATTGAAGACGGTGACAAAACACGGAACGCGGCCAGGGAAAAGGGAGTCGACTCATGGGAGTCCACGATGGCGCGGGGGTGGGGGTGGGGGTGGTTAAAATTATGGCGTCATGTATGTGGGCCCAATCACTATCATTCCCACTGAAAGTTCCACACCAGAGCTGTCATATTATCAGTCTCCTTGACACTAAACCAAGTTGTTACCACAAAATCACAAGAATTACAAGACCCATAAGGAGATTAGAGAAAAATGCTTACATAGATATAACAAATTAATTCTCAGACATGAAAAATTTCATTACATGGACAGCCCAACCTTCTAAGAGCCTTTGGCCAAGAAAGAAGTTAGCCGTTGAAAGGTGGATTCATCACAAGGAAGAACAATCCCATTTTGATTGCCAAACCCAAACTCCTCAGCTGATTTCTCTAACAACTCTTGGAAAAGTGGGTGCTTCAAATAAGCCATTGGAACAACAAACCTCATCAAATCCCTCCCTACATAAACTGCAAAATGGCCCTTGGGGGCTCTTTTCCTTACATGTTCTTGGTTTTTTGGCATCTCTTCAACTAGAAAAGAAGAAGAAGAAAAAGGAAATAGAGATGGGTTTTCTATTTTGAAGCTGGTTACAAAAGTATTTGTATTGAAATGGGTATCATATTTATATATAGATAGAAAGATAGATGGGTAGATAGATAGGAGTTGGAGTATATAAGTGAAGGATAAGGTGTGAAAAGAAATGGGTTTTGATGAGAAAAGAATAGAGAGGAAAGGAACGTGGGGCTATCCTGTCGTCAAACAGAGATTGAGGAGAGAGGATTTTGACTCTCTGAGTTTGAGTTTGATCCATTTAATGAACACTAGTTGATGGTTCCGTGAGGGAATTGTTGTATGCAAGAGGGTCTTGGTGCACATGGGAAGAGCGCAGAGGCCTAACGCTTTTATTCAATGCGTACCGTTACACTCTTACTCTTCCTCCACAAGAATAACAGCATGCCAAAACCAGGTTTCGTTGGCTTTTAGAAGACTCTTGAATTCTAGCTAATGTTGGTATCTACATGCTCTTTCTTTCTTTTTTATCTTTTTGTTGTTTTGTTTTATTCTCATTTGTTTGGCTTTCACATATAACAGACAAATTACATGCATGATTCATGCAAAAAATATGCATTTATGATTAATATTTGAGATTTTCAGAAAAATCAGTCTTTCAGCTTCTTTCTTTTTTTTTTCTTTTTGTATGTGTGTGCGCGTGCGCGCCCGAAGGGCTTACACAAAAACATTTTTTTTGTGAGATTAAACTAGGCCCTTCACAAAAAAAGTGAAAGGCTGACTCGGGGGTGACACATTTAAGATGCGTTTGGATTACAAGAATCAGGCCATGGAATCAGGATCAGATTCCAATTCTGCCCAATTCCGGTATTTGGTGACGAAAATGGAATCAAGAGGGCAAAATTGACGCGGGTGAAATTACAGGGGGCAAATGCCGGGGTCCTGCCCCAAGATGTATTCCAATTCCGCTCCAGTTGGAATGGAATTATTGTTAGAAATTTTTTCTATTAAAATTTTAATTTTAATTTTTTCTCATTTTGTTTAAAGGGGAATCAGACTAGGAATTGGAATATGACGGCGATTTTTTTTTTTTTTATCATTCATGTTTAAATTTGAGTCCAATAATTGGTTTAGCACTCACAATCGTTCGTCATAATGTTAAACGAACAGGGCCTAAAAGTGAAAGGTTGAGTATTCAATTGAAATGATTTTCGCATGAATTATGTGAAAGCCCCCTTATTTTAATATAGTATATAATAATATAATTTTTATATTAGTGTTGTTAGGTAAGGCATTTAACAGCTATATATCTAAAAAGAAATTACGGTTGTAATGTATTTATTAGGTACGGGGAATTCATTTATATGAATTTAATAATATTTGTCTTACATTCGGGCCTCTCAAAGCATAGGTCCCGCAACTCTGAATACAGCTCTTGCGCTCATTTAATAAGACCTATGTTGGATCTCTCCGATGGATTATAAATCATGTCAATTGAATAATGCTAATATCTGAGATTTTATGGGGTGTGTGGCAGTAAAATCCAGTATTTTTCAAAAAGTAAAGTGGGGCACACTTCGTAGGATTATCCAAACCATTCATTTGTTGGGCCACAATGTATATAGGTTGTACTGATAAATCATTTTCATAGGATGATCCTAACCCTCCAATCTGTAGAGGGACTGCACATTATGGAAACTTCTATAGACCAGAAGGTTAGGATTGTCTTATGGAGATGATTAGGATCGTCTTATGAAGATGATTTTCGGAGTACAATGGGGCCCAACAAATGAACGAATGAACGGTTTGGATCATCCTATGAAGTGAGCCCACCGTACCTTTTGAAGATACCGGAATCTACGCTCGCACACCTCATAAAACCTCCTAATATCTAATTGTATATATTATTTACATTGAGTGTTAATGACTGCCTTGTACATTTTTTATTTTTTTTTCATTTTTCATGTTTCAACTCCTAAAATCGATGTATTCTTTTGTGAATGTGGCGTGGGCTGCAAGATAGTCAAATTTGGAAATTTCCCCACGTTTCCTTTTGCGTACGAGGAAAGGAAACGTTGCTCATCTTTGAACAAGTTACTTTTGTTAAATAGTATTTTTGTTATGTGATTGAGCTTCCTATGTTGAGAAGGAATTTAAGCTTATGACAACCAAAGAGAAGGAAACCCCTCATGTGCTATTTTGGGTTGGATTTGAGTTGTGTTAGAGGGTTAGTAATAGAAGTTATGTTAAACCAATGGTCTAGATTAATTGAAGAAGAAGTTGGGTTTTTTTTTTTTTAGCCTAAGTGGGGCTGTTGCACGTTAACTCTTGTTTTGGCTAAATAAAACTATCTTATAATCTCTCTTAGAGACTTGTATTATTTTTCGTTCTTTGTGGATTCAAAGGACAACCCTTCGTGGATTCGAAGAATAGCACTTTGTGGATTCGAAGGTTTATTCCGATCGGTCGGTATGGGCAGGTCACTTTTAGTCTCCCCTATCTTGAGAAATCAAGAGAAGGAGATGGAACAGAAGAAAAAAAAAGGAATTTTACCCGTTAGTGTAAGATAGAAAAATCAGCCTACGTTTCTTTATTTCTCCTCTCCTTATATAAAAGATTACAACCATTGTTAATCCCAACAATATAGGAAGAGTCCCACTAAAATTCCTAAAAGATAAACTTTAAGAAGATAAATATTTAACTAACATCTACCGAATCAAATCTCTCATACTAATCTAGAACCCAGACAACTCTAACGCCACCCCAACTACTTTATTCAAGAGTGGACACGTAACATTCCCTCCCCCTGCCCCCCCCCCCCCCCCCCCCCCCAAAAGGAAAAAAATAAAATAAAATCCGGTCTTGTCCTCAAGATCGAAATTGTTGCCATCTTCATCTTCATAAGATGCCTCTATCAAAAACAATTTCTTACAACGATGTCCCGGGCTGAATTTTTCATTACAATTATAACACAACCCTTTTGCTCGTCTCTCCTGCAACTCAGTGGGTGTCATCTGTCGAACCGGAAGCATAGGAGCGTTGTTGGTTGTGATGGGATTCGTTGCGTCTGACGTTGGAATAGCATGTTACGACAAATCGCGGGCCTCGTACAAGCGGGCTAGTCCGATATCACCATATAAGGTCGTTGGTCTATTGGCCTGCACGTCAGTTCTAATAGAATCTCGCAACCCACTAACAAAACAATTGACCTGACGAGCTTGGGGAAGATGTCCGACCTTCGCGAGTAACTTCTCGAACTGGGTTTGGTAATCCCATACCGATTCAATTTGTTGCAATTTGGTGAGCTCTCCGAAGAAATCCAAGAATTGACTTGGACAGTATCGAGAATGGAGTCCTTCCTTGAACTCTTCCCAAGTAACTACCTTCATTTCTTGCTTCAGCAATTGATACCATAGTTGGGCGTCACCCTCAAGATGGAAGGAAGCCAACGATACTTGTTATGTCTCTAGGGTCCCATGAAATTGGAAAAACTATTCCTCCCTACATAACCAACTCGTTGGATCGTCCCCACTGTTGAAACGCGGAAAGTCCAACTTCACAAACTTGGGTGTGAATGAGTTGCTGGAACCAACATGATGAGAGCCACCATTGCTATTAACCCGACCTTCATTGATTCGAATTGGAACGTGAGAAGTCTCTCTAGTCTCCCTAACAAATTGACTAGCGATTTGATCCACACGTGCGTTCAATTTTTCGAACATCTCTGTCATGTGGTTCATCAAGTTTTGCCTACCTGTTGAAAGTGACTCTATAGTTTGCTCTAACCGCTCCACCCGCTGGCCCATTCCTGAGCTCTGATACCACTTTAGTATGGGCAGGTTACTTTAGTCTTTCCTATCTTGAGAAATCAAGGGAAGGAGACGAAATAGAAGAAAAAAAAGGAATTTTACACGTTAGTGTAAGATATAAAAATCAGCCTACGTTTCTTTATTTCTCCTCTCCTTATATAAAAGATTACAACCAGTGTTAATCCCAACAATATAGGAAGAATCCCACTAAAATTCCTAAAAGATAAACTCTAAGAAGATAAATATTCAACTAACATCTACTGAATCAAATCTCTCATACTTATCTAGAATCCACACAACTCTAACGCTACCCAAAATCGACGACGGTGATCGGCAACGGGACGCTCAAGCTCTAAATCAAGTTCAACGTCCCCGCACAAGATATACATATTTTCCTGACGATGATTACTATAGCGAGGAGGAATTCGAAGAAATCATCCATCCGAGGCGTGCTCGTGGTCACATTCCGCAAACCATGGCTCGTGATCGCGAGTATTGTATTAAAGTGGATTTGCCCGAGTTTAATGGCCAACTCCACATCGAAGATTTTCTTGATTGGCTCGCGGCGGTCGATAGATTTTTTGACTACATGGAGGTTCCTGATAAAAAAGACAAAACTCGTGGCCATCAAACTCAAGGGAGGCGCTTCGGCATGGTGAGAGCAGCTACAACTCTCACATACAAGGATTGGAAAGCGACCAATCCGGACGTGGGCAAGGATGTGACAAATCCTTCGCGAGAGATTTCTCCCCATTGATTATGATCAGGTACTCTTTGAATAGTACCAAAAATGTCGCTAAGGTAGTAGATCGGAGCCAGATTATACAGAAGAGTTTTACCGGCTGTCGTCTAGAAACGATATTTCGGAGACCGAGGAGCAACGAGTGGCACACTACAAAGGCAGTCTTCATCAGTTAATCTATAATCAAATCGCTCTTTACCCGATTTGGACGTTGTCTGAGGCGGTAAAGATATCGGAAAAAGTTGAGACCATGCTCAACCGTTCGGCCTAGAGAGATTTTTATGAGAGTCAAGCCGCTGTGGTAGAGACACCGCAAACGATGATTTCTATGGCGAAAGAGAAGGTGATTCTAACTCCTCCTGTTGGGACAAGCAAGCCTGCCCAGGCATTCTCATCACGAGGAAGAGGACGTGGAGGTATCCCATCTACTTCGGCGGCAGCCCCTGTTACGCGGCGTGATCCATACGAGCCGCAGTTTGAGTAGCGGATTATATGTTACAGGTGCAACCAATTGGGCCATCGATCCAATTAGTGCCCTTAAGGTGGCCGACGTACTACCAATCTAGCTGTTGGTGACGAGCATGAGGAGGATGATCTAGAGGAGTGTGATGAAGAGGAGCATGAGGAAGATCCAAATATGATAGATCTCATTCCTACTACCTGGGCTCCTGGGCAATCCTTGGTGATGCGTCGTGTGATGTGCACACCAAAAGTGGAGGAGTTCACGTAGCGAAACAATCTCTTCAGGTGCAAGTGCATGGTTAAAAAAAAGGGTTTGCAATATTATCATTGATGGGGGTAGCACAGAGAACCTCGCTTCAAAGTAAATGGTGGAGAAGCTGAAGTTAAAGACCGAGAAGCACCGTACTCCTTACAAGCTGGGTTGGATTTTAAAGGGTAATGAAAAAAAGGTAACCGAACGTTGTCGTAATCCTTTTGAAATTGGTGCTTTTAAAGATGAAGTTATTTGTGATGTTATCAATATGGATACATGTCATCTTTTGTTGGGGAGGCCTTGGCAATTTGACAGGAATTTAATTCATAAGGGAAGGGATAACATCTTCATTGTTTGTCAAAACAACAACAAGAGTTATGCACTTCAACCTATGGTGGATGAGAAGAACTCAAAAGCTTTTCAAGTGGAGAGGCAATCATGTTTAGCGGTAAAAGAATCACTTGCCAAATCTAAGAAGAAAGAAATACGTGATGGCGTAAAAAAGAAGTAAAAGAAGCCTACTCCTCCTAAAGCTAAGTGTATTGCGGAAAAAACAAAGCATCGACGTGTCAAAGTCTTTGAGCATGGGGATGCTATGAAGACACCACTAATGAACTCGAGGTCGAGTTCTCTTCAGGTGGAGGGGAATGGCGTGGGCCGCAAGATAGTCAACTTTGGAAATTTCCCCACGTCTCCTTTTGTGTATGAGGAAAGGGAATGTTGCTACATCTTTAACAAGTAAAGTTATTTTCGTTAAATAGTATTTGTTTTATGTGATTGGGCTTCCTATGTTGAGAAGGAATTTAGGCTTATGACAACCAAAGAGAAGCAAACCCCTCACGTGCTTTCTATTTTGGGTTGGATTTGAGTAGTGTTAGAGGGTTAGTAATTAGGGCTGCAACTTGGGTCGGGCGGGTTGGGTTTTGAAGCACCCAACCCTACCCAGAAATATCTCGGGTCAGGTCGGGTTTTTTTCCAGAAAACCCACGATTCCCAAACCCGGCCCTATCCATGATAAATCTCGGGTAGGGTCGGGTTTTTTTACGTTGACCCAATTTTTTAAGGAAAACTTTTGTTTGGCAGGGCAACTCAACACATAGAAGTAGAAAAACTCAAGCATGGCAAACTCTTCAGTGCATTAACTAATAACTAATCCAAAGAGAATAAATTGATGCATTACCAAATGAAAATGATTATACTCATATGAGATAAACAACAAACTATTTAATGCATTAACTATTTAGTTGAAACTTGAAACACTACCAACAAATTGCATCAACAAGACAACGAATCGGTTCAAGGCTTCCTCTTCCCACTTTTCTATCTCACTCCCAAACTGAAAGTGACGAACACTTGCTATACTACGACTCAATTTCATTATGCAGGGAGTTCAGCATTGCTAAGCCCTTCAGCTTTGCATCTTTGAATCTGACTTCTTCAGGCTAACAAGTATGGTATCAATGAGCTTTTCCTTATCATCTATTGGCTCCGAAACAAAAGAATAACTCTTGTGAGATTTCAGCTTCAGCCCACGATTTGTCATCCCAAGGGAAGTCTCAGCACCAACGCCAGATGAGCTAGAAGGCTTTGAACCATTGCTTTTCGAACCATCAACAAACTCATCAACATTCAACTGGTCCTTATTCCCGTCCTCAGTACTATACCAAGAATCCAAAATCTGTAGTAATGAACTGTCTTCAATGCTGTTCGTGTGCTTATCCTGTCCTTTAGATCTGTCCACATCTGGATTTTCACCCTTGAATCCGAAAATTCTTCATCTGAAAAAGGTGGCAACTCATTGAAGTCCACTTGCTTATCCAACTCTTCATTGCTTTTTCCATGAAGACCTGGTTCTACGTCATCTCCTGGGACACCCATCTCAGAAACCAACCCAGTATCATCAAGCCCTGATTCTAGGGCAGTCCTAGGGACAACTCCCTCTGAAACAGGCCCAAGTTCCTCCCATACAGAGTCCTGGTCAGCAGGCGGGTCAGGCCCGATGTTCCTCTCGGTTGACTCTGCTACATCCAAGTTAGTTACCTTCCCAAGCATTTCTCCTGTCGCTGATTTTTCGGGGCTGACATCCATTGGCACTTTTTCAGCAGGCAGAATAAAAGGAGACTCGGATTTCACCCATTGCAAGTTCAGTAACAGATACGCCAACTTAGAGTAACCAAGCATTTGATGATCCAGATTATACCCATACCTTTCGAGGAATGTTGGTTTGAAAGTGCCCATGTTAAATCCTCCAGGATTTTTCTTTAACATCTATGCCAGAAGCTCCTGGCAATCAGTTATTATCTCAAGTCTGGACATATTAGAAGGATCCTTGCCACCTTTGCCCGAGTTATCATCATTAGATGAACACGATAAGTGTAGATTTTCCACGGTAGAACAACCATAAAAGCCACAGTCAATCTTCCCTTTGAATTCTCTCTCAAAATGCCTCATAAAATCCTCAACTTCAATTTTGCCGGTGCCATTACGAAATTTTTGGAGCCACACTTTCAACTCAGTGAGACTTTGAGGTTGCTTTAGATTAACATTTTCCTCAGCAACTGGCCCGGGGGTATGTTCTCGTTTCTCCAGCCCATGCTCTCGTAGTCTTTGTAAGTGGGGTTGAGGTGTACCCAAAAAAATTGAATGCAATCCATTTGAACCACGAGCTTGGGATGGAGTGATGCACTTTGTTTTAGCCGGAAGCATAAGTTTAAAAGGAAATGTCTGAGAGGAAAATTCATCCACCCATTTCCTCTCGGAAATTAACATATCTAACAACCGATGAAAATGGTTTGCATGGAGAGACTTAAGAATCGAAGGACCATCCTTTTGTAGCTCTTTTACCAACTGTTCCCTGATAAAAAAAACAACGAAGTAAAACATGCATTATAAGATCATCAAACCCAAATGTGATGATCAAATTTTTTGTTTTCTTTTTTCTTTTTTTGAAAGACAACAGTTCCATTCCAATAACCATGAGCTTACAAGAGACAGGAACAAGATGTCCCGATACAACGAAGCAGACCATTGGAATATTTCCAATGGAGACCCAAAATAACAGATTACAAAACGAGAGGGATCAAGTTCACCAAAATATCTGGCTTTTATTCATTATTTAATATTTTCTCCAAAATTTTGTACGACATAAATTATTAGTTTTTTTATTTCGTTGGATTTCGGCCAGTTTCGGTGAGGAGACCGAAACGCATTCCGAAACAACATAAAATATTAGTTTTTTTTTTACTTTGTTGGATTTCGGCCGAAATTTCGAAATTCCCGCCGGTTTCGGTGAGAGGACTGAACGCATTCCGAAACCGAAATTTGAAACCATGCTTATGACTATAATATGCAAACAAGATGATCCAGTTAAAGTCAGTTTCAAGAGCCAACCTAGTCCAAGTTAGGAACAGCATAAAAAATATAATCTCGCCTATGTTTCATATTGTGCAAGAAAACTAAATTACCATCAGCAGGAACTAGAAACACAGACCAATGGCAAACACTATTTTTGCATAATCAGAAGACAATCAAGTGTACAAATTTCTTTCTTAGTGTTCAGTATTATTTCATAGTAAGGTTGCAAACAGCAAAATGCATAATGTCAAATTCACCAGGCACGTCTGATTCACCCAAGGTCATTTTTTTTTTTTTTTTTTGAATGATGAAATTTTATTGAAGAGGATCAAACCTCAATATACCAGCACACAGGTATATTCAGTGATCCATTACCTCAACATGCCCAAAGGAAGGTCTTCACCAGGCACATTGGGATTCAACTCACAGGTCAATTACACCTTCTACCATCTGAATCACCATGGCCCAACATGTCTTCATTTCCGGCACAACCAAAACACAAAACGAAACCGAAACATAAAGCCTTTCCATCAACCTGGTGGAAGGTTGAGATTGGAGGGAGGCCAATGCGGGCTGATCATTTATTTGGGTTTGCAGGGTGATTTCAGGAATGTGCTGATTAATAGCGGAAATGGTGACTAGAGTACTGTTTTGGCTAGTGGCTGTTTGTTGCTGGAGGTGGCTTAGTCTATACTCTATATAACATAGAGCAGGAAGAGAGATAAAAGGACAACCTTCTCCTGCTTGCTCGAACGCAATTGTTTCTACGATTGAATAGCAGAATTGATGCTTTAGTAGTAGAAGTAGTGTGGTGTGGGTGTGTTGGGGGGGGGGGGGTGTCGTTGTTTTGGAAGTATCTCGAGAATTGATGGTTAGACCTCCTTCTTCTTCTTCTGGAGGCTCTGCGGTCAAGGAGGTAAAGGGGATTGCTATTGTCACTCCCTGGTTGCGAGTAGCTTAACTGCTATTGACTCAAAAAAGGGGGCAGCTTCCATTAAGGAATAAAGCACAGATTGTACAACTTCTACATGATTGATCTTTCCATTAGAACTTATTCCTGAACACACAATTTCCATAACCGCCATTACATATGAAGCTCCTCAGTGAGTAGGAAGGAGTGAGAAAGAATAGAGAAAAGGAAGGAGAGAGGTTCAGATAATTAAACAAAGGATGAACATTTACCATCTTTTTTTTTAATGATTTGTTTTTAAAATTTTACCATCTTATAGCCTAATCATGCTTTCTGAAGACATGGTGCCATAGGTTATTGGAGGTTACAACCCAGCTACTGCTTTTCACCATGGCACGATTTGACTGTCATGACTTATACATCCTGAGGGAACAAATGTGACCCATCACAAGTTGCATGATGCATGTTCAATAATTCAACCCAATATTGACAACAATCATAAGAAGATACCTTTAAAGCTGCTCTGAAGGAATCGAGCATTGATCGCCTTTGGAAGCTAAAATTTTTCGCTTCAGACTGAAAGTGTTTCTTCAGCCACATGGCAGTAGGCCGATGACACATCACAACTGAGATTATTTCACCAATATGTGGTTCCAGGCCAAGATGCTATAGGATGATAATAACCTCACAACAGATCTCCTGATCAATGTTTAGATCTGGACAAAACGATATACTACCATCACTACTTTCCCAGAACGATTTAGTACCATTAATTATTGATCTCTAAGGGGACGGCAAATATTGACAAAAAAGAAAAGAAAGGACAGGGCATTAAAAAGAGGAGCAAGATCTAGACTAAGGGGATCAATGTTGGTCCGGACGGACGGCCGATCGGCCCTCCGCCGGAGAACGGAAGCACTTGTGGAGAAGTCAAGCCAAGGTCGTTGGCTCTGATACCATGATAAATTTTGGAGATTTCACTAAACTTTTGGTTACATTACAAAGAGCCCAAAGAGTGTTTATATAGAACACTCGTAGGGATAAGCATAGATAAACATAGAAAGAGATAGTGATAAGAAGGGAAAGAGATAAACATAATCTAATCTAGTTACCTAATCAAATCGGTTTGCCTAAACTATTCCTAATCAACCTAGATCTTGAGAGATCAGATTTTATTCTCTAACATCAAACAGCAGAGTTCGAGCATAAAAGTGGCTGGCAGATGAATTTGGATAAAAGAGAAAGAAAGCAGAATGGTTAGAACAGTATCGAGAAATCATATAAGTAATAGGTACCTGGTTCTTGATCGGGAGATGAGAGCTAAAGCCTTGCGAGTGTTTAAAAATGATTCCAGGTCATTCCAGAAGTAATACTTCGAAAATAAATCTTGATTTTCCAACTGACGGTTCATCGGAGTCACAGATTCAGATTCATCAGTATGTTGGCTATCCTTGGTCTGGTTAGAAAAACCAGATTTATAAGCAGGACTTTCTTCTCTGGTTTTCCAAAATTGGCACCACTTCACAAATTGGTTTTGAAGGCCTGGTTTTGAGGGAGGCTTGTCATCATTAATTTCAGAATGCATAGCACCTTTATCCTCTAATACTGATTTTCTTACATCAAAAGAACTTGAAGTCGAACCTAACAGATCAGGTTGACTTCTACGGACAAACCAAGTTCTCCAAATTCTCTGAAGAAATCCCTCTTCTGCTATGGAATCACGTTCCAACTTAAGAGTGGAGTTAACAACAGCATTGCATGTGTCAATCTCTTTGCGGCCAAGGGAAAGCTCTTCTCGTTTCGATTGAAAAGGTGTCACTGATGATTTCTCATTCGCATCTATACTTATAGGGTGGTCTTTGTCTCCATTAGTAACTTCTAACCTGGTGGATGACTTCAAATTGGACTCAAATGGTTAAGGAGATTTCAGGTGGACATCGAATGCTGATGGTTGGTTATCACCCGGCGATCAATGGTTTCCACCCCTGCAGATAATTGTTGGTTGGAATCAACTAGTGCAGTGGATTTTGGGTGGACATCGAATGCTAATGGTTGGTTATCAACAGAAGATGGAAAGAGTCCCTGTGATTGCATGCACGCGTGAGTTTTACTTTTAAGTTATCACTTTTAAAGTAACAAAGTTTTAGAAAAAAAAATACATACTATAACTTAAGTAGCTTGGGTCGGGCTGGGTCGGGCCCCTTCAAACCCGGCTCGACCCGAGATTCATGCGGGCTTTTGGATCTTAGACCCGGCTCAACCCGAAACCCGAGAAACATGAACCCAACCCAAGCTATTTTCGGGTCGGGTGGATGCAAGGGTAAAACCCGACCCAAGTTGCAGCCCTATTAGTAATAGAAGTTATGTTAAATCAATTGTCTAGATTAGTTGAAGAAGTTGGGTTTTCTTTTTCTTTTTCTTTTTTCTATAAGCCTAAGTGCAAGGGCTGTTGCACGTTCACTCTTGTTTTGGCTAAATAAAACTATTTTACAATCTCTTTTAGAGACTTGTATTATTTTTTGTTCTTTGTGGATTCAAAGGACAACCCTTCGTGGATTCGACGAGTGCCCTTCGTGGATTCGAAGGTTTATTCCGATCGGTGTTGACATTGATCAACCTTGACTCGTTCTTCGCGCTTCCGGCTACGCCAGAATGGATGAAAGAGCAAACAACTTTAGATGTAGAATTCCATAAGGTAGCTCAGAGGAACGAATCTTGTAGGAAAAACCAGCCCTGAGGACATTGGCATGCTTCAAGTTGCTATTTTTAGGCACTAAGGTTAAGAATAATTGGCTATGTGGCTTTGAAGCAATACTTAAAAAGATAGTGGTAAGTGAAGTTTAATTTGACAATCTAATCATTTGGGCTCAAGACAATACATAAGGACCACTTTGTTCACTTAAGATAGTTGTAATCATGTAACCCTCATTGTCCTTAACAAGTGACTATGAGATGAAATATTGGACAAAATGATGGCTAACACAGAAATTTGAGACCAAAGACATGGGAAGTTCTTTTTCTTTCCTTAAGAAAAGATAATCTATTAGGACATACTTGGCAACCATGAAAATTTATTCCATGGAATATTGGTTTAACAAGTGGTGGGAGAGGAGCAAGAGGGTGGGAAACGAAGATAATTTAGAGTTTATGAGTGAGGAGATGAGCCGAAAAATTTGGGAAAAGAAAAACTCTATTCAAAATAGAATTTTATTTCTCCTTTTTTTTTTTCCGTTTGCCACTCCATATCATCTCCTCGCTCGTGCTCTCTCAATTGTCTCCCTCTCCCACTCTCCCCACTCCTCTCTTTAACACTTGTTAGGCTAATAATATTCCATGAAAAAAAATTCATGGTTGAACACGGCCCCATGAATAGAGGGAAGTTAATATAGCACCACAATACCAAATATTCTCCATCATTAAGGGCCTGTTTAAGTAATAATTTTTTTCCCTTTATTCCTTGATTTTCTTGTGCTTGGATTGCCATGAAATTTTTTTCCTATTAGAATCGAAGAGATAAAATTTGAAATTTGGGGATGGCCATTCCATATGCAGATACTTCCTTGCTTCTTGTTGATGCATTGGATGGCTAGAAATGAGCCCTCTTCTATTATTATATTCTAGATTCCTTGATATAAAGCATTAAACAATAATTTGTATTGTTCCCAATGAAACAGTTACAAGCAACAATGAAAGACATTTCTGTTCTTGTGAATTGATATTTCCATTCTGAAGACACTTGAGTTGTGAAAGGGTGTTTTAGTTATTCAAAAGATACTTATTTGAAATTAAAGGGGGCGCTTTCATGTTTTTTTCTATAAAAGGAGGCTTATGATCTCATTTCAAAACAAGAAGAATGCTAGAATCAATGGCCACCTTGCAAAAAAAGGGGCAAATTAAGGGCGCCCTCATTGGCCAAAATCCATTTAAGATGGCATGCACATAAAAGAGTGCTGCTATGGAGACCGAGAGTGGAACTGAGAGTATAACCTAACAAATCCCCACACGTGACATGGCATGGTAGGGGTAGTTTTGCCATTTTCATGGAGTGAAAAACCAAAAATCAAGGAAAAGATTTCTAAGGTGTTAAGAAGCTATTTGTTCGGTTCCACTTTCGGTCCCCAAATCAGTTACCATATCAGCATTCCACAGAAAATCACAATCATAACAGTCATAAATTGATTTTAATCAATGAGGACACCCTTTGCCCCTTTTTTTGCAAGGGCGCCTGTCATTCTAGCATCTCTCTCAAAACAATCTTAGAGAATGTTCTAGGATTCTAGATTTGTGTTTTTCCTTGTCCCTTTTGTTATCTATAAGTGCGGGCTTACGGGATTGAGCCTCTAGCTTAATGGTGTTCGGAGGTTCTATCCCAGCTTACCCACCAAAAAAATAATAATAAATGGGGGTGTACTCGTTCGCTATTGAACTTGAAATGCAGTCCCTGATCGATAGTTGTGGACATTTGTAACGACCCGATTTCCGTCGAGTCGCTACGAGCAAAAGAACGCAAAAATCATGGAATTTTTTTTTTCTAAGCAGCAACCACGATAGAATCTTATTCCAACTTAAATATGTCTTACCATAACAATTTCAATACTCATACCTCAAAAGAAAAGCAAAGTTTTAAATCCACAAGGTCCAAGCTAAATAAAATCTTGATAGAAATAAAAAGTAAATGACGCAGGACGTCAAAATGCAAAGACTCCAGAAACGAACTCTCTGATCACACAGTCCCTTATCCCAAGGTTCCTTCATTTGCAAATGCTCCGCCATCTAATGCCTCAACTCCTGTGGTGGAGGAAACAACGTCAGAGCAGGGTCCTCCAGAGACCGAGCAGAGTAAAGGAGACAATATAACAGTGCATACAATATAATTCACATCCTTAATAATATCTAGGAACAATAATAAAGACTGAAATAAATTACAATATCCATGGCAATATAAATAAAAGGAGTGGCAATAATTCAAATTTATACTATGTATGCAACAATTTTATAAAATGAGACAGCACATTCCCCAGGTACATCCGGCTTTCCCCAGTTTATTTTTCTGTCAGTTCTTTTCTGACTTTTTCATTTTATTTTTGCCGGTGTCCTTGCCGCACGACTACCCACTACCCCTGTCTAAAGGTAGTGGCGTTATGGACTCGGATTTCGGTCTCGCATTTAATGCCGAGCCGTTTCGGGGATACTATCCCTTTTGGATGGTTTGCCAACGAAAGGCTGTACACGCTTCTCGCGTTGGCCTTTGGACCTTAGGTCCCAGGATGATACCACCACACCCTTCAGTTCCCCTTCACTCTCCCCAATGTATGATATGCAATTAAGAATTTAAGTACATCACCTTTGCCTTCCTTCCTGCATTACTTCGCATAAGATTTTAGAACAAATCATTTTTCATTTCAATTGATTTGATTCCAGGCAAGCAAGTATAAATTAACTAAGCAGGTATTAATAAGGCAAAATTTATAAGTAGAGTTACATTGCATAGACAAGTTATATTGAAAACTATTACAAGGCAAGGTCTAGCTGTTACCTTCCTTTTCAAACCTGGAAATGTGAGTGAAATTAGAACCCGAAAAGTCCCAATAGAGTAGGAAATGATTATCCTGAAAATAAGACCACACATACCATTATTTGTATAGTGGTTTATGCGAATACTTATACCCCATTTCTGTCAGATTTGGATTCAAGAACTACTACACCCAAAGCTCATAAATCTGGTATGTTTGGAACCCAAAAACACCCACACGTACAGTGTATAAATCTGTCCTGTTTTGGGCTCGGAGATACACACACATACAGTACATAAATCTGTCCCGTTTTCGGGGACATAAGATGCTCTCATTTTCAAACACAACCTGGCCCACTTTTGGTCCTAAAATCTTCGACTAACAGTGTGAAAATCTGGTCCAATTTGGACCTCAATACTTATATATATATATATATATATATATATATAGAACATAAATCTGGACAGATTTGGTGATCTCGTTTAAGGTACAAAACAGTACTAGGATTTAAATTTTAGAATTAAAATCTAAAGATATATACGTACATGTAAGCACAAATTAAATATATACAAATTCCATATTTAAACCTAAGTATATATGCCCATGTAATACAATAGATATTTCAGATTAAATACGGTAAATCAGGCACATAATTTCGCATATATCAATGTAAATAAAATTTTTAGATTTAACTATATAACAGTACGTACGTATTCATATGGTTAGGTAAGTCTCCTCCTTGTCTTTTCTTCCTCTCCCTCTATTCTTCTTTTCTTTCTTATTTTCTTATTTTATTTTGTTTTAAACGAGAGTCTCTCTCTCTCTCTCTCTGCTGAAATTTTGGGCGTGAGAGGGAAGAGAAGACAAGGTCACGATTGTATATGCCCCTCCTTTTGCCTAGTTTCATTTGTTTACAACAACCTTATTTATTTATTTTTAACAGAGATATGGGTTTTGCAGGTTGAAACATGAAATAGAGTATGAAGAAATAAAAAATGGAATGGGTAAGGTATAAATCACTTTATTTATTTTTCTCATTTTGCATCTTGCTTCCTTTGATTATAAAATCCATGTATTTCTTTTTAACACAGATTGGGTTTTTGCAGGTGATGAAATCGTGAGATTTGACGTGAAACGAGATGGGTAATGTATAAATCATTTATTTATTTTCCTTTTTGTATCTTGCTTTGTTAGATGCAGAAACCCTAATTTATTTTAACGTGGATGCGGTTTTCTGCAGGTTTTTGGAGCTTGAGATATAGGGCATGGCAAAATTCGTGAAATTGAAATGGGTTTTACAGAATAACAAGAAGGGTTTCATCGCATATATGGTTTAGGGGTTCCGTTCCATGGTTTCAAAAATAATAGAAGAAGAAGAAGCTGTCATGGGATTTCAAGAACTAAAAAGAAGCATACCTTTCTGCTGGTGAATGAGGAAGTTGAAGAATCGAGATGGGTTTCCCGGCCAAGAACGAGGATGATGCAACCAAGCCTCTCTCTTTCTTCTCCTCTCTCTCACTGTATTCTTTCCCCTATTCTCCTCTTGATTTTGATCTTAACAATGAGGTATGTAATTGATTTGGGAGAGATTTTTATGTATTTCTAAGCAAGGATGGATGTTACCACAAAATAAATTCGATCCATAAAGAAATCTTCCGTTTTGCCCATATTTTTCTAAAATTTTGAGATCGTGATTTCCCTCGTTAAAATTTTTCAGCCGTTTTTCCTTTTTAACGTTACTAGCTTTCTTAATTTTCATCAAATGATCCTAATTACTTCCCTTAATTATGAATAAAAATTAAATTTTAGATTTAACGAGGGTAGTCTTTACAACATTGCATCCTTTGGACTTTATTTTCATGTAGCCACCTGTGTAAGTGGGGAAATAAGTCTTTTGAGATAAAGTCATACTTAGCTTCCTTTGGGCAATTCCTATTTCTATGTTTCTTGCCGCAAGCATCTTGTTTTTCCTATCAATAGGAGGTTGGGTGGGAGGTTTTGAGAAGAAAACAATCCAAATGTTCCACAAAGTCAAGGGGAAGAAATGTAAGAGGTGTTTAGGCTTGTCCTAATGGACATGGATTGGGAAGAATTTTTATTGTTTGAGATGTAGAGTTATAGGTAGGGAAGGATTTGAAGTCAAGTTTTGTCCTAAAATTAAGCAAGCAATAACTAAGATTAGAAAAGCATAATATGCTCTGTAGTGGGTATACACCTGCCACACCCTCCAAACCATCCAAAAAGTGGCCATTAAGCTATAATAGTCAACAACAGAATAGATAATAATTTGCATTCAACGAGCAAACGTCCATTGATTGACCTTAGAATTGGATTATGGGCAGGGATGGATCCAGGAAATTGCATCCGGGGGGCGAACAAAGATTGTTATATAATAATTAATAAATCTTTATAAAGTATTAAAAAGTAAAAGATAACACAAACAATAAATTTAACTGATTTCAATTTAAAAAATCAATTACAACTATTTTTTCAAGCCTAAGGAAAGTTTGCTCAACTCTCCTCGGCGAGTTTTCATGTTTTGAGAAATTTAAATCCAATAAACCAATTCATTACTAAAAAATCAAAGAGAGAGAGAGAGAGAGAGAGAGAGAGAGAGAGAGAGAGAGAGAGAGAGAGAGAATTTTAAAATTATTCACACTCTGATAGTTTAAAAAAGATTGAAATGAGGGATGGAAAGGTTTTGAGAGATAAAGAGAGAAAGATTGAGAAAGAGAAGGATATAAACATACCTCCGCAATTGAATATCCGAACATGGAAGAAACAATAACCCCAAAAATCGTCTCGAGATTGAAGTAGGAGAATGAAACCCTAATCGAAGTTCTTTCTCGAAATTAAGGGTTTTGCGCAAATAAAAAGAGGAGAATTCATTTTTAAGTAAAACACATTTTCAGTTTTGAAAAAAAAGAGGCAAGTGATGAATTAGAATTTGTTTTTAAGTAAAAAACGTTTTCAGTTTTGCATAAAAAAAGGCAAGTGATAAATTAGCCCCCTGTTTTTACATAGAACAGCCCTCTCTAGTGAATTTATGACTACTCTTTTACACTCTATGGGGCTGCCCCGTGTAAAAAAGGAGTGGATGTATCACACGCCAACAAAAAAAGGCATAGGCATGAATTGGTTTTTGTAAAAAGCAAAGATACGATTTAGCAATAAAGTTGATAGGGGCAACTTCGCAACTTCCCCATTAAGTGCAAAATCAAGAAATAAAAGGGGGCAATACGGTATTTTAGGAATTTAAACTAATATGAGAAAAAAAATTCATATTTTTTAGGGCCCCCCTTGCCCCCCTGAATCTGTCCATGATTATAGGTGTCTTTTTTTGCACCACAAATCCACCCATCTCAGTTTCTTGTCCACAATCAATGCAAAATTGGACGATTATGATTGTCCCAACCTCTTTACTAGTAAGTGGTTCGAATTAGGGGTGCAACTCAGGTCGGGTTGGATTAAGTTGAGGCCAACCCTACCCCAAACCAAGAGAGCATTCCCTCAACCCTAACCCGACCTAACTCGAGCCTCAGGTCGAGGATTGTCAACCGTAATCTAACCTCCTCTAAATCTCTCAACCCTAACCGAACCCATCTAACCTGTTTTTTCCAATTCGGAGGATCCAGTTGGCTTCGGGTTCACTTGGGCCAAACAGAAAAATACAAGAATAAAACATAACCCAAAGAAAAATCAAGATAAAATTAGAGGATGGAGGTCGGGAGGTCAGAGGAGTCAGGTTCCCAAGGCCTCAATCCTGACCCAACCCAACCCGAGAAAATGCCAACCCAACACGAGCCAAAATGTTGGGTTCGGGTTGAGCCCGACCCAAGTCACAACCCTCTGGGTTTTTTTTTTTCCTAGGATTTATGTGGGAGAATGTTTAGTGGTGACATCAGCAAAATATTGTCTTGAAAAATGGTGGTCTCTCTTTCTCTCTCCACTCATCGTAATATCTTTCTATAATTAATTCTTGTCCCCTCTTTTGTCTCTTACCTTTACCCAAATAAATCCCAAGGGAAAAAAAAAAAAAAAAAAAAAACCCGGCAACCAAACGGAGCATAAAATTCACTAGGTAGTGGTTCAAATCACCTGGTCAAAAGGTATATACGTAGTATATACAATGCAGAATACCTTCAATACTGTCGGAGAAACCGAAAAGCATCTTTGCTAGATACACGCTTCTCTTTTGTTTCAACTTTCAATTCATAACATAGACAATTAGACATGTCCCTTACATTTCGCCTACACAATTCTCCAAAAAAATTTTGCCCATATGATTTCTCATCTCCCCATGAAATCTCTCAATCTTGAAATCGTTTAAATTCCATCTCAGAATGCCATTGAAATCCCTGAACTACCTGGTTCCAATGTTGGGTCTTGCTCTTATACTTTTAGTTCTCTTCTTTTCAGGGTTTCTTGAATTATCCTCTGCAACCTCTTCAATTCCTTTAGTTAAGGACTCAAAACCCTCATCTGGGTCCTCTTCTTTTGATGATTTGAAAGGCAAAGAGCCTTTCACGAATTTGTTGGGTGCTTTTAGAAAGTGGGATTTGAAGGTGGGTTGTGGGCAATTTAAGGAGAAGAACAAAGGTTGGTCTGCAAATGGGTCTTCTCTACAAGATGTTAATGGTGCACTAGACTGTGGAATGATGAATATGGCGCATGTTAGCATATTGGTTAAAGGGTGGACATGGATTCCTGATAATTTGGATAATTTGTATTTGTGCCGATGTGGGTTGAGTTGCCTTTGGACTAAATCTTCTGTTCTTGCTGATAAGCCTGATGCTTTGTTGTATGAGAATGTCATGCCTCCATCTCAGGTTATTATCCTATACCACTTTTTCCTTGCTGTTCTGATTTTCAGATGATTGTAGATTTATTGATATTAATTTAATTTCTTTTTGATGGGTTATGATTCAAATATGGGGTATATTAGTTTGTTAGTAATGTTAGATGATGGAATTTATTGATGGCAATAGAACTAGATGATTTGTTTAGGTTGAACCGATGATTTGGACGTTCATTAATGTTTATCATTTATCTCCTTTGCAACAGAAATTGGCTAAGTGAGATGTTCTTAGCTGTTTCTTTCTTTTTGTTCTGTTTGTTCTTTTTTTTTTGGTTATTGTGGATAGGTGAATAAGGTTATGTAGATGAACTTTAATCTGGGTTGGCTAGATAATCTTCAATTAATTGATTGGAATGTATAGGCAAAACATATAATTGATTGGAGGAGACTGTAGGCAAAGGAAATTCTGTCCTACACATAATATAGGTAGGGAACTTGGTAGCACCATGCTGGTGGTGCACCGCTATACATATTCCAGCTTAAAGTGCTACACCTATTTAGGAGATTGTTTTGGAGGACATTGGCTTCTTCCAAATGCTTGCCATTGGACTTGATATCTGTAGCAATGTGTTCTGATATTTAGTGAGGGTTTTTGGCTATGGAGGTGAATTTCTTTAACAAAGTGATACAAGTATGACTGTAACAATGTCATAGCCACAGCCTGCTAGTACAAAATTTAAGTTCTCCCAAGGAAAAATGATCTAAAGAAAGTTGTACATGCTTGTCTGCTGCGAAATTTGGGTTGAAAACCAGCTGGAGCTAACCAGAAATTTGTGACTTCTGGAAGTTCTAGACACATATTTCTTCTCACTTACCATACCAATGTGTGGCTAATTCCGGTCTCATGGAACAGGCTCAGACGCACAGGAATTTCTCTTCTAGCAATTGAAAGAGGGATTCGACAATCAAGGCACATGAATAACTGGGAGGAACAAAGCAGCAGAAATGTGTCTTACCTCAAATAATTAAGCAGCGGAAAAACAAAATAGAGCCTCAAAAATGTTTGATGTAGTTAGGCTGTCCCTTCTTATTTATAGAGAAACATCTATAGTCCTAATCAAACATGAAAACTTAAGCTACCAAGTGTCCTAAAGCAAAAGGCAATCCAAAAATTGAAAACCTAGAAAATACAGGTTTTCCAAAACTAAAATTCTCTAAAAAAATCTAAAATTCTAAATATTCATAACTTTCTATCAGTTTCCTGTCCTATTTGTCGTCGTGTTAAAAGATCCAAACCCAACCGAAGCCTGCCTAAGATTTGTTGTAGAAGTGCTCCTATAACCTTCTTGATAACTTCACAAAATTATGAAAAGAATAAATACAATTCCCAGCATGAAATATGACAGGATTTGGAGAATTTTAGCTCCATCTGATCATGTTGGACACTTCTGCTACATCAGTAGCACAACACCATTTACGCCTTTTGTTTTTGTCGTCCTCTTATTTCTCCTATGTGTTAATGGCTTCCAACTGTTTTTCATGCTCTTTTCCTGCATTGTTCCCTCCGGATTGGGGAGAATTCAACCTTGCGTTGTCTTTTTTGAACTCATTAAACAATTCAACCTTGTTGCGTATGAGTTCTTTGACAGACATACTATTTGTAAGAGGTCTTCCCTTCCATTGAACAAGATATCGGAAAGGATTTTTCCACATGATCGTATATCCTTCTTGTTGAGTATGTGAATGATCTACTCTTCTGGCTTCCATAGAAGAAGGATGTGCACTTCTACATTGCTCAAGATATTATTACACTGAAATTTGAAGAGATCAGCAACATTGAATCTGAGGGAGATGTCATATCCTTTCATCAGCGCAATCATATATGAATTATCGTTGATCTGCTATAGAAATTTGCATGGACCAGTCCTCTTTTGCTTGAGTTTATTGTATGACTCTGCCAGAAACATTTCTCATTGAAGACAAACCATCATGAGATACCATTCAAAAAAAGAAAAAGAAACTTCATGAGGTCTCCTTAGTTGAAAAACTATGGTCTTCGATGTTGGTTAGCGGCATCTCAACACTTTTTGTTGCTTGCTTTAATTTTTTTGACCCACTTGAGTCTGGACGTGTTTAGCAAAAGTTTGGCATTTTTGCTATGAGTTTATTGTATGTGTCTACCGGAATCATTTCTCGTTGAAGATAAACCATCACGAGATCTCATTTGTTTAGAAATTGTGGCCTTCGCTATTGGTTAGCAGCATCTCAACACTTGTTGTTGCTGGAATCATTTGACGTGCTTGAGTCTGGATGTGTTTAGCGAAAGTTTGGCATTTTCGCTATGAGTGGCTTTCAATGGGAGAAGAATTAAGTTCAGAATGGGCATCTTCTGTTGACAATCTCAAATTGCAACTTTACGATGTACCAAAGAATTATAGGCAAACTCAACATGGGGAAGTGCAAGTGCCTCTGAATCCCCTTTTTCTCCAACGATACTATGGTATAGGTTTTCAAGGCTTCTATTCACCAGCTTCTCTTGACTGTCTATCTGTGGATGGTATGCACTCGAATTTGGCGCTTGGTTCCCATCTTCACCCATAGTGTTCTCCAAAAATGGCTCATAATGTTTACTTCTCAATCTGACATGAAATTCTTTAGAAGTCCATGGAGATATAAAACTTCTTCAAAGAAGATTTGATCAACATGCAAAGCATCTTGATTCTTTCGACACAACAGAAAATGTTCCATTTTCGAGAATTAATCTACAACTGAATATATAATCTATACTTCACTGAGTTCATGACGGAGCATGTGGAACTGGTAATGAAGTGTATAGAATAATATTTTGGGAGTACAAATACGACATCGATCCATGTATCGTAATCTATATGCATATATGCATGGTACCAAATTTTGGTCTCAAACGTATCATTGTAGCCGAAATGTTTCGGTTTCCATGAGAGCTCAAACAAAATTGCACTGGATTCGAAAAATTACTGGATTGCAGTCAAAAGTTTGGCCAGTCCAGTGTTGCTTTGATGTAGTTTCGATCATGTCAACTGATACGCTATAACGTGTTCATGAATACCCACCTATTCTTCTATCATTTCATCTACATTCTTATTTGTCTTCCCAATACTAGAAATATGAATAAGATCAAGTGGTCATTGAGGATTACGCCCAAGAACAACTTGGAATGGGGAAAAATTCGTTGTGCGATTGTTGGAGCAAATAAATTCAAACTCAATTTTTGAATCGGATCAATAATGTCTCTTTCTTCCGGTGTAATTCATGGTGCAATCCCCTCATAGTAGGTGTTGTTTTATTTTTTTAACTATTGTTATTCTAATCATATGGAAATTTCAAAGGTTTCATAAGTGAACATGAATTTTAAGATTTTTCAAATAATTTGGTTCCCTAAAATGCTGTGATGTCTCTTTCATAGTTAACGGAAAACTTGTTAGTTGGGTGGGAAGCTAAATACTCACTTCGGAATCTAAGTTCTTCTCGCTTCCCAATTTTAGGGGAAGCACGCTTCCCAAATGCTTCCTAAATGTTTCCTTTTAATTAGGAGTACGCTTCGTATTCAGGTGATTATTTCTTCTTAAAAGAATATTTTTCTCCTTTTGATAATGCTAAGGGAGCGTATTTTAAAAAGAATGCACTTAAAACTTGAAAACCATCTTAAGTTTCAAATAAAAATTATGAGAATCTTTTTCCAAACACTTCCACATTAAATATATTTGAATAAAACATGTCAAATTGTAAATTCTTAAAACTTGTTATTCTAATTGGTCGCAAAGTCTTCTCGTAAACTAGTAATCCTTGCCTCTTTTAACCATTCCTCCCTAACCTACTACTATAAGCCTAGTCTATGCATTTCGTGTTTACTTCCAATTAGGCATATTACATGCTTCATGTTCACTTTCAAGTTTCAATGATGCTTCCCACACATTTTCTCTTCAATTTTTAGAGCTTTTCGCTTCCTGCATTTTCTCTTTTCTAAACCCCTCGCTTCCCGCGTTTGCTTCTCGCATCTCTTCTCGTGGTCGCTTCCCACTCTGGCAACTACGGTCTCTATCCTTTCATCTTTTCGCCTTTTGGATATATATATTTTAACTTATGACAAGCTAATCCAATTATTTGGTTATTGACGCTGGACAAAACCTCTATGGTCCAATCAATGCTTTTTTGGTGGCTCTTTTGACCTAGCAATGGGTCTTTCTCTAAGTCCAACTAGTGGACATCGGCCATAGGATCACACTTTTTGTGGATTTGGATCGCATAGAAGACCCTCGCTGTGGCATTGATGCATGGGAAGGGACAGACAATTTCTACTTGCTTCCCTATATTCCTTTGAGTGATCAATCTTTCTAACGATCTGCTCTTAAATTGTTCTTACGCCTAGTAACACCTCTGCCATGAGAGTCCCAGTTGATTGGTGAATCAAAGCTATTCAGTGATTTCCTCAACATATTGACTCTCTTGCGGGTCTAAAGATATATGAGTACAACAGAGCCAATTAGAAATGGTGACGCTTTACGGTCTCTTTGGTTGCATAATGTCCGGGTTTTGTAGAGGTTTTATGTGGTTTTTGGCTACAACATTAGCAAAATACTCAGTTTGATTGCATGTAGAGTTTCAAAGTACCAGGGGACTACTTGGCTTGTCTCCTTCCTGTATCCGCCTTGTCCCGAGACATGGCATACTAGCAAACCACTAGCAAAATCCAATAAAAAGACCACCCGAAAGGTGGTATTTTGCTAGTAGAACCTTGTGATTGATGCACTTTCTTTCTCCGCCCCTCTTCTGTTTCTCTTCTCTCTCTCTCTCTCTCTCTCTCTCTATATATATATATATATATATATATATATATATTGGTAATGACCCCTACCACTACTTTACGAGGTTGACAACCAAAACACTACTTGCTGCTACTCTACGTGGTAACTACGAGCAAACTACTTGGTTTGTCTCCTCCCTGTTGACTACTTAAGTTTTGATTCACCACTACTCTACAAGGTAACTAGCTGCGACCAAATTGGCCCTTAGTTGATCTCGCGCAATTTGTACACACAAGCACCCCAACAATTGAGAATAAGTTGCTTCACTAACTGCAAGCATCTTACATGCAGTGGGCTATGAAAATGAACTGTAACAACTCGTCCCTCATTGTCTCTATCTTCAAGGCATTCTTTTATTGCATGGCTTTCCATAAGTCTCTTAAGGAAGCACTGAAAGAACGACCTGATGCCTGGTAGAAGCAACATACTCAAACGGCATGCTTCGAATCTCCCATAATTGTGTATGATACAGAAAGAAAGCAGTGAATATCTCGTAAGACGAGATTTTATTTTACCCAATTCACAAAGATGTTAGAACCGTATGGGCTATTTTAGAAGAATTATGACTCATTCTTTCTCCATTATCTCCTCCCCCCCCCCCCCCCCCCTCCTTCCCGTGGGGTTACAATGTTTCATAATTTTCATTCCTTTTCGTTGAATATGGGTATCTTCGAATTTGGTTGGAGATGGGTATTCTTCCACACCATTCAAGGTGATTGAGGTTTCTCTATTGTTGACGATCTGGATAGTAGGTTAGTCTTCCTAACACTTTCCTTGTTAGGGAGTTCAATTTTAGTGTTTTTCCTATATGTTTCTTGTTATTTCTAGAATTAGTCTCCAGACATTTGAAATATTTAGAGGCTGGTTATTCTTGATGTGATCATTACTTATAGAACTATCTAGTTTGGTATCTCATGCATGGTTACTAGAATGGGAAGCGGG
This sequence comes from Tasmannia lanceolata, assembly GCF_043159265.1. NCBI lineage: Eukaryota > Viridiplantae > Streptophyta > Magnoliopsida > Canellales > Winteraceae > Tasmannia > Tasmannia lanceolata. Next base: position 43,020,754 of record NW_027518689.1, read on the forward strand.
TAGCAAGTACAGGAAGCAGGGATGGGGACAGGTGCGAGGTATTGAAAATAAGTTTTCGATATGTTTTGGTTTTATTTGATTTTTTGTGAGGAAGAAGCATAACTAAATACATAATATTCACAAGAATCATAAAATATATGCATAATGAGACATTTATTTGTATTATTATCTTACTTTGATATTGTCCATGTACAATTGATGAGCGCATGACAAAAAGAACACAATAGGAAAAAAGATTGGATTAGAATATGTGATAACCAACACTATTGACAATCATCCACAATTGAATGAGAGAGGATACCGAAACTACCCAATACCATCCCTTAAGGTTTTTCTTCTTGACTTTTTCCTTCTTGGGCTCAACTTCTTGCACGAAAGGGAAGGGGAAAGAAGTTTTTCTTAGGTCTCTTTAGATTTTAGACTAATTCAATTGTTATATGATGCATGAATAATTTGGGGCTACTTGGTTCAATGAATCACGAAATTCTGCCAAAATTTCAACTGAAATTTCGTTTTCACGCCTATTTACAAGATTTCCACCGAAATTTTAAAGACTTACACCGAAACTTTAAAGATTTCCACTGAAATTTTAAGTTTTTCACCAAAATTTTAGAGATTTCCACTGAAATAAAAATAAAAACGAAAATTTCACCGAATTTTACACGATTTCGACCAAAATTTCCACTAAAACTGAAATATTTCGATTTCGGTGGAGGCCGAAAGCGGAACCGAAACTAAAATTTAAAACCTTGGTTCAAGTCATATTCTCCAAATAATATGGTACTTTAAAATTCATATCTTTTGGTTTCAAGAAGGACCAAATAGAGATAATCAAAAGAAATCTGGATGGATGTTCAGTTCACATTCTCCAAATAATATGATAGTTTAAAATTCCTATCTTTTGGTTTCAAGGTCATAAAAGGTTGGAGTTAAATCAATTTGAATCCTTGGAACTCGGATTTTACTTCATTTTGTTTATTGGTGATTTGATGGACATCTACTGTCCACCTCTAGTCACAACAGCCTATTGGAAGGTTGATGGTCAATATGTTTTATTTGGTTGCACGAGAGACTTTGAAAATGGACATGTTTCCCATGGAATCATTGCTACACCCAAATTTATTATCTTTACGTGGTTGGTCCAAATAAAAAGGTTCTCAACAAAGATCACTTGTGTAGTTGTGTCATTAGGTGACTCATGCTTTGGATATGTGTGACTGATGTACTTGCTACATGTGGGAAGTCTTGGAGTTGTTCTTGTATGGGGTATACCAGAGAATCTATGGTGTTGGATTGGTTTTAGTTGCCATCATGGCATATCAACTTGGAAATGGCTCTGAGTTCATTGAAAGTTCTTATAGTTATTTACCTTGACGATGGCTCCAAATCCATTTGACTAGAGTGGCAAGGTTTCAGATTTCAGTTTTGGTTTGCATTTCATTTTCCATGGAAATGAAAACGTGTTGGTTTTGGTTGGAAATTTCAGTGGAAATCCTGTAAAATTACAAAACATATGGAAATATATACAAATGATGGAAGTTTAAGATCAAACTTTAGGAAATGCTAGAAGAAGCACAAATACACACTTAGAAATAGTCACATAAGCAAGAAAACCATCCATAATGGTTTAACAACATCATACACCTAGTGACATGCACTATCGAGGATGCCTGAAATAATAAGGTTCATTCTAAATTCAAAATATATACAACATAAATGTATACATACACATATTGAACATGTAATTCATATAAATATAATTATGTAACACATACCGGTATAGTATACCACAAAATCCTGTTATTTTAACTTTTATTAAAAAAAAAATCAAAATATCAAATAGTGAGAAAATGCAACATAAATGTTATTTATAACAGGGCATTGGCTTGTAAAATACAAGATCTACGGTATAATAGTATCAATTGTTCCATTCATACAATTTATTGTCCATTCTATTTTTTATGATTTTAAATATTTTATTATTTTTTATTATTTTTAGTTCAAGAAATTAATTATTTTCTTATTTTTTAATAAAATAAATAATATTCAGAATTAAAAATAAACTGACCGGGGAAAATTAGATAACATATAAAAAATAGAACCTATCTTTCATATTTGATAAATTATTTTCCAAAAATATAGTTTTTCCATAAAATTTAAAGAAACTCAACTAAGCCTTTGTCCCAAACTAGTTGGGGTCGGCTAATGAATCCTTGAGAAAATTTTCATGAAAAATTTATAGCAAAAATAAATAAAATAAATATTTTTTAAAATAAAAAGAGTTTGTTAGTTTATAAATTGGGCAATGGTAACTAACATATAAAATTTTTACAACGAACCTTTCATGCTTGATAACTTATTTTTTTCAAAAAATAATTTTTTCCATAAAATTTAAAATATTTTATGACAAAATATGTTAAATAAATAATTAAAAAAGGGATTTGCTAGCGTCCATCACAGAAGGCATTTCATAGATGGTCTGTTGCATGCTAGTGCAGCCACCTCATGAATGAAGACAAAATCTGCTGAAAAGTGAGCCTATGTGGCTGCTCTGACATGCGACAGACCATCCGTGAAATTCTTTCTGCGATGGACGCTAGCAAATCTCTTAAAAAAATATTACCCCATCAATTGGCGGATCCAGTAGGATTAAGTAACACATAAGCAATTTACAACAAAATTTGCATATTTCATAGCTTTTTTTCAATATTCCTTTGTTTCTATTTTTTGAAGGATTCAATCCATGATCTCATGAGTTATTGTGTGTGAAAATGTATCTTGGTTGATGCATTTACACTTTACTGCATCCTAATAGAAGAAATAATCAGGGGTGTAGTACGGAAAGAAACGCTAGAATCTGGTTCTCCTGACCGTGTTATGGGTTCCTTGGAAGGAAAGAAAAGGAAGAATCTTCAGGGGCTTAGTAAAAGGAGCTCAATTTCTGTTTTGTAAATTTGGCCATTATGCCTTTTAACTTTGTGTGAGCCCACGATTTATGTTTTTTTTTTTTTTTGAATAGTTCGGCGTCGGGGTTGTTAAAACTAAACTTTGATGGATCTATCTTGGGAAATCCAGGGCCAGTAGGTATAAAAGGACTTCTCAAAGATGAGAGTGGGAATACATTATGGGCTTTCTCAGGCCTGATCAGCTTTGCCGATTCAAACGAGGCGGAAGTGAGCACTGTTCTTCAGGGGATAAGAATGCTCGATCCCAATCTCATGGACCAAGTCGTGGTTGAGGGGGACTCCCTCAATGTAATAAAGTAGCTCTAGAGTTGTCTCCCTATCCCTTGGAGATTTGCTCATTGGTTTAATAAAATTCAAGACAAAGTGGAGGGTTCGGCGATAACATTCGATCGCCTAAAGAGATCAGTCAATAGGGATCTTAGTTATAAATTCCGTTCCGGTCGCCGTTCCGTTTTGGCTACCGGAACGGAATGTTCCAGTATTCCGGCCGTTTCGTTCGGCGTTCCGGTCGAAACTTTCCGTTATGTAAAATACACTCCCCAACAACCATAAATGAATTTATGTAATTTTTTGGATTTTTTTTTTATTTCGAATTTTTTGGAAAAAGACGAAAAATGCCCTCCCAACAACTATAAAACGGTCATAAAACGAGGGCAAATCTGTAAAAAAACAGTCCCAACAGCTATAATGGCATTTCTGTAATTTTTTGGATTTTTTTACTATTTTATTTCGAATTTTTTGGAAAAAGACGAAAAATGCCCTCCCAACAACTATAAAACGGTCATAAAATGAGGGTAAATCTGTAAAATACACTCTCCAATGGCCTTAATGGCATTTTTGTAATTTTTTTGAATTTTTTTTGAATTTTTTCGAATTTTTTTGAAATTTTTAGCATTTCCGGCCGGAATAGTGAATTCCGGCCATTCCGGCCGGAATTCCGCCGGAAACCGGAATTCCAGCCGGAACGGACCGGAATTCCGGTCCGTTCCGGCCGGAACGGAACGGAATTTATATCTAAGATAGGGATGCATATTGTAAGGCCAAGGAAGGCGCTTCAAAGGATAGCATCACAGTTTTTTATTTTTGGCTACCTTGAGAGGGTTTGAGGTGTTTTCACTCTAAAGGTTCTTGTTCTTGTATAGCTTATCACTTCTCTTAGTCTGTACTCTTGACCTTCTTGGTCGCTAGCTTCCCCGTTGCTATTTCAATCAATATATTTACTATTCAAAAAAATTTCAAAAATAAAATAAAATTTACTATTAAAAAAGAAGAAATAATTAATAAAAAAGAAAAAAATTACTTGTGCTTCAGAGTGAAAATGAAGGCTTTGGAGAGATTTTTTTAAAAAAATTTTGAAGTTTCGACTGTGTGAAACAACCAGTTACTCCAAATGCTTAAGCTGTTGGAGAAGGCTTTATTTAATCTGTTATACTTTAACACTCCCCCTCACGTGTGGCCCCTCTTTCTAGGGTTCGCCTACACGTGGCCCCTCTTTTGGGTTTAGCGATTGCATGTGGATTTTTGCTATCAAGGAGGTTTGAACTTTGAACCTTTGGCTCTGATACCATGTGAAACAACCAGTTACTCCAAAAGCTTAAGCTGTTAGAGAAGGCGTTTTTTAATCTTTTATACTTTAACAGACCGAAATAAGCTAATATGTGCACGTACGATGTAATGCTTTGGTCGACATGGCTGAGACGACACCGAAGCCAGAATTTTGTAATTTCTGGATCCTGTTCATTTTCAGTTCAGTACTTGGGGAAATTGAAATATTTTATCTAAATGACATGATTCAGCAAAAAATTGGTACCATTTAAAGGGGTCTGTCTATTTCCATTTTTGCTTATTGTATGCAGTTTTCTTTGATTCCTAAAAGGTTATTATTGTTTATGATATTGGATGCCCTCCATCTTTAGGTTTAAGCTTATTTTGAGGCATTTTGGGCTCACTTATCTTACTGTATTTCCAACCTCTCCTCCCTCTCTTATTCCGACCTGCTTTTTTCTGCTTCTAGTAACTCAGATTCTACATGTTCCTATCTGTTGGAGATTGAAGATTTACTTGCTCAATGTCATTCATTGGGAAATTGGACATGATCACGTCTCTCTTTTACTCTTACCTCTGCAAATATTTCAAATTTTTATGAAGTCTCCATCTTGTTCTCAATTTTTCCAGTTGTATCACTAGTTCATTACCAGAGCCGTGGACTTATTAGCTAATTTAGATTTTAGAGATGGCAATCCATATTGTTCACCCAGAGCTGTATTTTTTTTTCTCTGAGCACTTGTGGATTTCATAATGTTCTTTCCCCCATCCCACTTCCCCAACTCAGACACATCCACATCCACCTCCACCTCCATTTGTTTCTTTTTGGGTACCTTGACTGCTGGGAAACTGATTTTTCCAAAACATCCTCTAATTTTTCATTCTTTTCCCCCATTTTTGTTTAGGCCCCATTGGCCTTACTCAGTTCAAATGTAAGGAGGTGAATATTTTCCACAAACATGAAGCTTTTATGTGGCTTAGCCTTTTTACAGGTTCCTTCGGTTTGGTCAGAACTGTCAGCTTCTCTATCACAGTAACTGCTTATTTTAAAGATAAAGAGCACTGAACGGCATGATTATCTTACCAAATGATATTTAGGGTAGGTGATGGCCGTATTGAAATTTCACACCGTACATGTATTGGTTGATGACGTCATTGTAATGTGAGCTCATAATACGTCAGGGTACAGCATTCTTATGTGTTGGCAGAAGTAATTGTTTACTTTTAACAATGAGCCCATTATGATTTTTTTTTTTCGTGAATGATTCCATTATGATTTTTCCATATATAGATTAATGGTTTAATGAAAATATGCTCTTGGGCAATTCCAAATTCTAATGAAGTCTGCCTATGAAAGACTAGAGAACACCAGGCTATGTACAAAGACCAAATGTACCCCTGTTCCAGCATCCATTAACTAATGCATTCACGGACGTGCATGCACACTGATGAAGCTCTTGTGTACGCACATGCAAACTAAGAGGCTCATACATTCTTTTATCCATGCACTACAGTTAAGTTCATATTTTAGTAGCTTTGACTTTGAATTCTTTGGGGCGCCTTGTCCCCAAATGTTGTAACACAATTACAGTTATAATAAATTGTTACCTTTCAAAAAAAAAAACTTTGATTTCTTTCGTAGCCAAGTATTACAACAAATAGAACTTGAGGATTTTTTTCCAAAAAAAAAAAAAGAACTGGAAGATTTTCAGCTCATTTCTGATTATTCGGTTAACTTAATCTCTTAATCGTTCCGAATTTCTCTGGACTAAATTTATGAAACTAAAACGAAATAGTGAATTCACATCACATTTGTGGTTTCTTGAATTGGGTGTTAAACATTAGACCGATTAAACAGTTGCTCCAAGTTAAATGGCACATACATTTGTTTAAAGTTCCTTTAAGTACTCGGGAACTCTTTTCTCTTAAGTTTGCATTTTTAAATTGCAATATGTCAGTGTCTTATGATGCAAATATATGCATGCTTGAAAGTAAATCCATTATTTATTTCCCCTCGAATCAGTTTGATAAAACTTCACGAGCCTAGTTCACGAGATTTCTTATCTTTACCAGAGACGCAGAGGAGATCCACTCCGTGTATACATGGATCTTGAGGCTAGTAGAAAACCAACAGGCTTTGAGGATATTTTTATTGGTTATCATGCCAATGATGATGTTCAGTCCACTTATGCCGGTGCTCGCTTCCACGACACCAGAAATCCACACCTTTCATCTGTGAAGAACAATGTAAGTAATCACATGTATTTTGAAAATTGCCAACGTAGCATCATCTTTCTCAAACTGGCAGGATATCCTTGAATTCTTTCTATATTGACCAGTACCCCAAGTTCAGAATTTCAGAAAAACATCTTTAACATGTAGGTTATGCCTCATCACATCTTTCTGTTTAATAACATTCTCACTGATTAAACCATGTTGATTTTTGCCCCGGTTTCTCATCAGGACACCCTTGTTTATTGGTCTTCTTCCCGGTGTCTTCCCCATCGAGACCAAGTCGCAAAGAAACTCCTCTCCTTGCTGACTCACCACTCATTCGGCAAGTGTTTGAACAATGTTGGGGGCCCGGATATGGCTCTTGATCTCTACCCAGAGTGCGCCAACAATGCCCACTCGGTTCCCAACTGGTGGGACCATCTACATTGTGCCATGTCACACTACAAATTTGTCCTTGCCATTGAGAACACTCAGATCGAGAGCTACGTAACAGAGAAGGTTTTTTATGCTCTAGATGCTGGTGCTGTTCCTATCTATTTTGGGGCACCAAATGTGTGGGACTTTGTCCCCCCAAATTCTATAATAGATGGGTCTAAGTTCAGCTCCTTGGAGGAATTGGCTAAGTACGTGAAGGCTCTCGCAAATGACCCAGTGGCCTATGCAGAGTACCATGCGTGGAGGAGGTGTGGCATGTTGGGTAACTATGGAAGGACTCGTGCGGCGAGCCTTGATACTTTGCCTTGCCGGCTCTGCGAGGTTGTTAGCAGAAAAAATGGGAGGAATGCAAGAACTCTATGAAGTTGGGTGTGGTTATAATTTTGAGGTTTTGTATTCATTTAACCATTGGAAACCTCACTGGGCTTTTTACCCATTTCCAAAATCTACATGTAAGTTGGTTAGAAGCATGGATGAACTGGCTGTTTTTGTTGTTACCACAAGTTTAAGAGTAGCCATTTTGAGTGTTTCATGGGTTCTTGGTCCTTCTAAGAACAATGAAGAGTGTAAGGTGTATTTGAGAGTATTACGTTGTTGATCTTTTATTTTTTTCTTTCTTTTTGATTTAGGCACTCTAATCTTCTACTCGTAGCCCACATGTATGTGATTCAAACTCTCTCTCTCTCTCTCTCTCTCTCTCTCTCTCTCTCTCTCACACACACACACACACACACACACCATTGCACATAATTGAGAGGGGTGGAAGATTGTAGATATAAAGTGAATGGCAATTCAAGAAAAAGGATATGTTCATAGTATTAGTATTTGCTTAGCGAAGCGATACATTCGCTCCCTTTTCCTCTTTGGGCCACCCCTTTAAAATTTCGGTTTCGGTAACCGTTTCGGATCCCACAGAAAACCAAAATTTCGGTCCGAAATTTGGTATTAAGCGTTGAAATCTGGGTTTGAAATTTCGAAATTTCGGTCGAAATTTAAAACCATGGTTATGACTACTTTTTTACCTTAGAACGGGGTGACCCAGGGAAGAAAAGGGAGTGAATACATCATTTCCCTTTGCTTATTCTTTCCTTCTCCAAACCAAACAAGTACATGTATTAGTTAGCATTTGGGTAAATTTACTCAGGTCAAAATTACACAATCATGAGTAGGGTAAGAGAGAATATGAAATTGAAGCAAAATAATGGAACCAGTATCTCATTCAAACAAACAACTGAAATAGTGATGCAGAAATTTCAGTTTGACATCCTTGAAAATTTCACAAGGGCTTCTACTTGTTACATGGAAGCTTCCTCACCTTCTTCTCTATGGAACTTCCAAATTGCAGCCATTAGCCCATCAGAAGCAGAAGAACACTTGGGCTTCCCACTCCTTTGTACCTGCACTATCATTACTTTATGTGAATCAGAAACAAAAATCTTCATCCTTGTCATCATTTTTTTTTTTTTTTTGAATAAAGTAGGAGATGTGGATGTTGTCTATATCAGCCACAATGTATTCATCATAAATGAGAAATCAACAAAAAAGAAAAATAAAAAATAAGGAAATGATCACTGTGCTTGTTTTTAATAATGACACTCCCTGCTTGTTTTACACTTTTATAATTAGTTGTTAAAGGGTATTCCAATTGTCAACAAACTATCAACAATCTAATAAAAAAGTGTTTAAGAAAGTGAGAAGTGCCATTATCAAATCAACAGTGCGGTTATCATTTCCCTATACAATATTATTCTAGTTTCATTCTTACTCTTTTCCCCGGTGCACCCTTCCCTGTTCTTACACTCTGCAAGCTTTCTGGACGATTCAACACACATTCCTTCAATTGTTGCTCATCCATGGATTCTATCATACTAGTCTGTCATTAAAAAAAAAAACAAATCAATAATTGAATCTTGCTTAACTTAGTCTTTAATTATAAGAAATGAAAGGCAAGATATGTAATTAATATTTAGGAGGCAATATAGATGGAGTCATCATCTACATAGTAACCATAACTGAATATCATTTTTTGATAAAATGCTATTTAATTAGATGTGCCAAACATAACCATGTTGGCACCGGCCCTATTAGTCAGTTTAGTTAAGGGCGTTTAATAGTTCTGGCGCACCATAAACACCCTTCTTAGTATGTCGCGCTTTAAGCAGGTTCGTTTTATAGTCAAAATGCCATAAAATGCGAATTCATCTGTGATACAAAAACCAACATCAGAATGAGGAAGAACACATGGCCTTGGCCAACGACAGCGGATGCAAAAGCGTGGTGCAATGTTACGATCATAACTGAGGGCCTGGCTAGGTATGGGACTAGTTGGAACATAGCCCGGTATAAGTTTAAAGGGCCTAGCCTAATGCGTTTCATCAACTCTAGGGCTTTTAGCGTATTGGTTGTTGGTGGGACCTAGCTTGGTACCGGACAGGTTTACAAGACCTAGCCTAACGGGTTCCATTAGCTCCATGTTATACCCACGGGAGTAACATTCATAATGTTATGTTCACATGGTGAGATTCTATCTTTCCAAGAGTACTACCCTATACATTCTATATCCGGGGAGGGAGGTGCGGTAGAGAGGTCCCCCGCTTTGATTCCTGTCCCGTTAGCATCTGTGATCCATTCCTGCTTCTACTCATAGTTAGCATGTACGGTCTGTAAGCTCAATGAAGTAGAATCTATCAACTTCGTCTACCTGACCCGGGCCTGGTTCGATCGAATCAATAGCTATGTTGGTTCAGGTAAGGAGAATTGAAGCTAGAGAGAGAGAGAAAGAGAGAGAGAGAGAGAGAGAGAGAGAGAGAGAGAGAGAGAGAGAGAGAGAGAGAGATGGGTTGTTATGCAAAAGAGAATTTACCCATGTTATGAGTTCGTCAACCTCTTTTCCTATCACCTCCTCTTCCTTATCTGCAAGTGCCTTCTTTTCCCGCCATGAAAGCACCTCAGTCTCTACTTCTTTGCCCTTCTTACTTCTCTTTGATCCTTTCTCAGACATTACTACAACCGAATACAGCAATGTCTATTCTAAAGGTGGTGGTGCAATTTAGCTGTGGTCTTCAAAAGGGAAGAAAAAGAGAATGAAGGTGGCGTGAAAGTGTGAGAATATATGAAGGGAAGTCAAATATAACGGTCAAGCTTAAACTAGAAGTAAGGCCGTTACGTAGGATACTTGAAAAAGGGATAAAAGGATACATAGCTCGTAACGGTTACGTGTTCTAGGAACTTCACAGCATGTGAAGTGTGCTTGTGTTAGCTTAGGAAAATAAAATTATGGAAAATCATATTTTCCATGGAAAAATTACATGGTCTGATATGTTTGCAGGTCTCCTTGAAAGCAAAGAAATTTTTTGCTTTTGAAAAACAAATTACATGAAAAATTACTTTAAGTAAAAACAACTTCCTTTTTATCTTTTTTCTTTTGAAACACTTGGTGATAAATTATGTCACCGTATATTACAGGGGATTTGGGTGTGTTCTTTAACATTCTTTTGGAATGATTTTTTGTTTTTTTAGCCTAATAAAATGAGAATTGTGTTCTTTAGGGGTTTCAACAACTCTTCTAAGAATTCATCCTATTTTTTAGGCATTTTTTTAAGAAGTGAAAGTTAGCGTGAAACGTATCCACTCTGCATCACTTTAGGGTGAAACCACATTTTCCACGTCACTTGCACAAAAAATGAAGAATTTTTAAAGATAAGTTAAAAAACACAATTCTAATTCCAAAGACTAAGGGGCCGTTTGGATACACGGATTTTAGAAACCAGGTTTTTAGTTTGAAAACAGTGTAAAAGAGGGTTAGAGACGAGAAGATGTGGTTCAGCCGTCGTTTTTTACTCATTTTGACTTATCTCCCTTCTTTCCATCAGCAAGAGAGTAAAAGATATCCTCCCCCATTTTCCAGGTTTTAGAAATCTCAGGTTGCAGGAGAGATTTTTAAAACCTGATTTTCTTGCTTAAAATCCAAGAAACGCTGCCAGGACATCACACAGCCGCCTGATCATGAACCCTCTTTTACACTAATTTCAAATTAAAAACCGGTTTTCTAAAATCCGCATATCGAAAAAGGATAAAGAATAATTCTAATTTTTAGAAAGGGAATCTCCAAAATGGTTGAAGAAGCACCCAAGCCTCTGTTTACCAAAGAGATATGGGTTGGGTAACTCTAAAGTCTTATTCTTTTGGCCAATAATTTTTGGTTGGTTTAGAAGTGAATGAAGGGTACAATAGTTGATCAATATTTAGAAATATTTAAGTTTTTTTTTTTTTTCTATTCGATAAATTTCAATCCCTAAGGCCCTGTTTGGATTGGATTGCAGCAATTTTGTGGAAAAGTGTGGAAAGGAAAAATATTTCTAAAATTTCCCACTCTTTTAACACACGAAAAAAGATAACTTGAACCAACCCTATTAAATTTTTGGTAAACACTCCTTAAACAGGATCCCGTTTAGAAAATAAAGGAGGTGGTGAAATTGACCCCTGTTTTGGTCAATTTCTGATTATTTTTGTGTCACAAGAGAGACTCGTCTTTTCTCCCAAACAGGGTTCCCGTTTTGCAAGCAACCATTCTTCAATATTTATTTAGAGAGACCTTCAACTTTTTATGATATCCCCCTAATTTATCTTTATCATATCATTTCCCTCTAAATCATGGAAAGGAAAAAAAAACTTACATAGTGAGATCTCTCTTTCTGACTACCAAGTAAAAAAATACCACTAATTTAGTAATTATTTTTTGCATGGTATCTCATTTACCAAGATGGATATTTCATGTATTTTCCACCAAATAGCAGTTGATGTTAACCCTGTTCACACAAATATTCCTACACTTATATGAATCTTACAGCGCCCAGTGGCACAACAAATGCTTATGTAATTCAACACATAATTTACAGATCTAAATAGTCCCCCAAAACAACAAATAATAAAAACGTAGTAGTTGTCAAGATTTAACTAGCAAGGATTTCATCAAACCTGTACAATTTCTAATAAAAATGACTGATCTTCCACATTCAACCTTGTCTAATTCTTGCAGTTCTTGGCACTGGACAAAGAGTGAACAGGACAAAAGGCAACATATCTTGAAAAGGGTAGATGATGGAAGTCTACCCATTGCAAAGCTCCATCTAACCAGCTTCAGAAAGTCTTCTTCCCTCCTAACTCTCAATCAGAGCTTCATCAAAGTTCCAGTCTCTCACAAGGTCCCTCCTCACAGCCCGGCTACGAACTAGCCGTGGGGCTCCAGTAATACCTTGAGTATTCCCCATAAGGGGTTGTGGAGTCACTTTGGATGTCATCATGGTGTTAGCAGACTCTGGGTGAAGAGAAACCTTCCTGTTCAAGCAATTGACAATTCTGGAGCACCGACCCTCATTGTCTGAACTTGAAACTGAGTAACTTCTAAAAGAGTGTGATGGGCTGTCTACACTGTGACAAACGAGACATGCCAGACTCATGGTTTTGAAACGCTCCAACCACAAAACTAGAAGCAATCTACACCAATAGAGTGAACCCATTATCAGCAAATAGAATTTATACCCTAAACATATCTACAAAAACAATCCCATGAAATAAGCACTACTTTATGTTTCTTCAATTGAAATCCTGTTTAAAGATGACAAGTTAATATCAAGCCAGTTCAACTGGAGCACTTTTAGTTATTTCATCAATCAAGAAACTTTGACCAGCACAGATAGAGAAGGAAAGAGTTGCACATTGTTACAACCAATTACCCAATATTCTAATGGTTATGGAAAGAAATTATAGCGAAGAAAAAATGAGGGCTTCTTTTGATGCCTCTAAAAACTGTTTGCATATAATCTTATGTAGAAATGGTATTGAAGTTAAATATGATAAAAAAACAATATTTCTAGAAATGATATATAGTTAATGGCTTCTAAAGAGGCCTTAGTTCTCATTTGAATTAAAATAATCTTAGCTGCAAAATAAGAGACAATTATGAGGGCTTCCAAACAGGCATAATTCATTCAAGCTTTCATATTCAAATTCTAACAGAACATGGAATGGAGAAGCTAAATGGGCTCACAAGTGCTAAGAAATGGAAATTATTACACTGCAACTTAGAGATCATAGACATTAGCAAATCACAGGAAGCATTCAGTCTCGACCTAAACCAATTTCTAGCACCTTCCGACAAGGCTTTGAACCGTGAAGAAGCTAAGTGTAACATAGAAATAATCTACACTAGTTTTGCTGACAAGCATTATGACCATATTCATCCACAGCTTCATGCTTTAATGAGTATGAGTGAATAGACCAAACATATTATTTTGAGCACATGCATGCCCATACAAAAAGATGGAAAATGTCTGGAATCTGTGTTGCTTTAATACAAACGACAGGAATTATATTCATCTTCATGAGCAGGAAAGGGAAATAAGGGGCTGTAAAATGATGATTTAACAGAAAATAATCAACATGTGAACAAATATATCCATGGTCTTAAACCTCTTCATAAACCTCCAACTTTATCATGCTCCCTGACTCTCGTGTCCAAATTGCTTCAAAATCTTTTTATATAAAGAAATTACCCTAACAAAACATGTTGCATCTCCTCCATAAAATCACTTTTCTAAGAAAACATCTCAATCCCACTAAAAGACTGACAGAAGATAAACATACTAAAAGACAATCAATTAAAAAGAAAATTCACCAAAGCAAAAGTGCACACCTTTCAAACATGAGAATTATTTTTAAACCCAACCAAAATAATTATAGATAGGAAACTATTTAGAATACCAGCATATTAAAATGGCCACGAAGCCCTATCATAAACATAGTCATAATTCATAAAAACCTCAATAAATTAAGCGCAACCATAAACAAAGAGCAATTACACCCAAATTCTTTCAACACCCAAAATTATTTTTAATAACAAAAACACCCTCAAAACAACTTGAATCTAATTGCCAAATTACCATCAAAACACAACAAAACTTTCCAATCTGCTTGCATAGTTTCAAATGTCGATCAACATGTCAGTTTTCGTCTACATACGTCGGTTTCAGTCTCCATCGACACAAAATTTCAAGGACAAACGTCGTTAGAACTCAACTTAGACGATGTCAGGGGTCGTGCTGGTCAATGTCTGTAGCATTTTGGGCATGTCGACAGAAACTCTACAAATCCAAGTATAAAAGTCTTGATCTTCGGTCAAAATTTCAACATTTCGACCGAAGTGCTTCCAATCTCCTCCTTTCGACAGGTATGATGTGTTAGTGGTTTTTTTTTTTTTGGGTTAATTGACATGCATTAGCATCCAATGATATGAAAAATGCATTCATTTTAATTGTCATCAATTTCTTATTTTCAAAAGAGAGAAAAAACAAAATCGAGACAATTCATACTATTCTATTGTTATACATACATTGTATTTTATACTATAATAAATATATTTTGATTTTTATTAAAAATAAAAAAATTTCAAAACAAAAAAATAATATTTTTTCCCATTTAGAATATCGTGTGGTATGCCATACTAGTGTGTGCCACAAACTAGTACTTGTATAACCTACACATGAAATGTTGTGTTTGTGTTTTCCCAAAACTATTAATCTATCTTATTATAACTATATCAGTATCACCATATAACCATGCCAGCCTATCAATGGCAATATGCGGAAGGCACAGTGTAACTATTGCAGGAAGAGGATGGCCAGTGGTGTTGTTACAAGGTTGACACCATAGTAACCAGCATAGTCACAAATTTGACTCAAAAATTTCTCGGTAAGAGTATACCTTGGGAGATTTTAATTATTTTTTATTGTTTTCGGACTTGTATCCGGAAAAAACTCGAAAAAAGAGTGTGTGTGTGTGTGTGTATATTTTCCTCATATATATATATATATATATATATATATATATATATATATATATACACACACTAGTAAAAAACCCGTGTGATGCACGGGCCGACAAAGAACCGTACGGACGACATCAGCGGTTGATTCAAACCGTCGATGTGATGGAACACAACATCAATAGGTCGTGCCCATAAAATCATTTCCATAGGCTGATCGTAGCCCTTCAAGCTATAGAGGTTTCCATAATATGCTGTTCCTCTTCAGGTGCTCGGAATTCGTAAATATTTTGCAAGGTGTGCTGCGTTTATAAGGTTAGGTACTCGACCGAGTACAAACACTTAATATATATATATATATATATATATAAGAGTAGAGTTGCTGCGCTCAAGCACAGAAACAGGGGTGGGCCACATTTTTGGTGGGATCCAAAGCATTCATTTGATGGGCCCTTTCATGGGTAGGGTGTCCACCAAAAATCAGCTCCAATGGATCACCTTAGGGGGTCCATTTGTGGGGCCAAAAATGGATAGATTTGTGGACAAACAGTATCTGCCCATTTTTGGCCCCACAAATGGACACCCATTGGTGATCCAATGGAACTGATTTTTGGTACCCCCCAACACCCCATCCATGATGGGGCCTTCCAAATGAATGGTTAGGATCACCCCCAATGGCCCCACCCCCCTGTTTCTGTGCTCGAGAGCAGCTAAGCCTAGTTGCGTTCAAGCGCAGCAACCCTTCTCTCTCTCTCTCTCTCTCTCTCTCTCTCTCTCTCTCTCTCTATATATATATATATATATATATATATATGAGAAAACTGTTTGTGCGCTTAAGCGCATGGAAATATGGTGCGCCGAAGGTTTGCTTTGAAGTGGGTCCCACTAGCTAATGCGAAGAAAAACCCAAGACGCGCTCGTTTTGAAGAAGCAAAAAAACCCAAATTGCCTTCATCGTCTTCATGCTGGGGTTTTTTGAAAAACCCCAAATCGCAGACTCGACAAACCCCAACACGCGCTCGTTTTGAAAAAGCAAAAAAACCCAAATTACCTTCGTCTTCATGGTTGGGGTTTTTCAAAAAACCCAAATCGCAGAATCGCTCCCTCTCTCTCTAACATTTTAAGCTTCAAAACGAAAAAATTACAGATTCTCGTCTTCATCTTCATCTTCTCTCGTTCTGTAAAAAAGCCCAAACCCAAATCCATCGCAGACGCAGACTCTCTCTCTCTCTAAGTCTCTCTCTCTCTAAGTATCTCTCTCTCTCTCTCTAAGTCTGTCTAAGTCTCTCTCTCTCTTAGCATCACTTCTCTGCTGCAAGTGGGGGTTTTTAGAAGACGATTCTGAGATTTGGGTTTTTCTGCAATTTGGGTTTTTAAGAAGACGTTCGTGCGATTGGGGTTTTTCTGCAATTTGGATTTTTGGAAGACGTTCGTGCGATTTGGGTTTTCCCTCTTACATAGTGGGACTCACCCAATATTCAAACCTTCACGTCTGTTTTGTAAGAAACCCAAATCTGTTTTGTTGACAGAGAAACCCAAATCGCAGACGTGAATCTCTCTCTCTCTCTCTCTCTCTCTCTCTAAGTATCTCTTCTCTGCATGTCCGAAATCCAAACACGATCGCAGACTCACAGAGAAACCCAAACCCAAATCGCAGACTCTCTAAGAAACCCAAATTACAGACTCACAGAGAAACCCAAACCGTTCACTTCGTCCACAGAGAAACCCAAACCCAAATTCCTTTTGTTTTTTATTTTATAACAATTTGCTACCAAACTTCTCCTGTGGCAACTTCTCGGCATGTGGCCATCGGGTGCAAAGATGCGCACATGGCAAATGTTTGGCAAATGTTGCTAGCAAACAAAAACAAAAAAAGTAATCATTACACCAGAAAAGTAAAATAGCTAAAGTATAAAGTTTTAAATGAAAAATTACATAGAAATGCTTATAAAGTTGTAAAATTACGAAAAAAATACCAATAAAATATCGAAAGTTATGACAATTACCGGAAAAACAGATGCGGTAAAATTTGGAGAATTATTACAATCTCCATCTCCATATTTGCGGGTGATTACAATCTCCATCTCCATATTTGCGGGTGACCCGCGGGTTGACCCGTCCCACCCGCGGGCCGCGCGGGTCACCTAAATTCTGACCCGCAAAAATGCGGCTCATTTCCTCACCCGCGGGTTGACCCCTCCCTTTCAAACTTAGCACAATCGCATTTGAAGGTCATTCCATCGGAATCATAATAAAATACCCTACACCATCTACTCTTCACATCATTTCTGAGACCTACCAAATATTCTTCCACGGCCCCATCCTTGCTCAACTGGTCGTGCCAACAACCACTACTATCCCTCAACTCATCCTGGAAAATGTTAAACATATTCCTCGTATAGAATATCCCCGCCTCTTCTTCCAATGGGCTATTCGTTTTCATACTTGCTTTCGAATATTTGGGACAGGTCAACCCGCGGGTGAGGAAATGAGCCGCATTTTTGCGGGTCAGAATTTAGGTGACCCGCGCGGCCCGCGGGTGGGACGGGTCAACCCGCGGGTCACCCGCAAATATGGAGATGGAGATTGTAATCACCCGCAAATATGGAGATGGAGATTGTAATAATTCTCCAAATTTTACCGCATCTGTTTTTCCGGTAATTGTCATAACTTTCGATATTTTATTGGTATTTTTTTCGTAATTTTACAACTTTATAAGCATTTCTATGTAATTTTTCATTTAAAACTTTATACTTTAGCTATTTTACTTTTCTGGTGTAATGATTACTTTTTTTGTTTTTGTTTGCTAGCAACATTTGCCAAACATTTGCCATGTGCGCATCTTTGCACCCGATGGCCACATGCCGAGAAGTTGCCACAGGAGAAGTTTGGTAGCAAATTGTTATAAAATAAAAAACAAAAGGAATTTGGGTTTGGGTTTCTCTGTGGACGAAGTGAACGGTTTGGGTTTCTCTGTGAGTCTGTAATTTGGGTTTCTTAGAGAGTCTGCGATTTGGGTTTGGGTTTCTCTGTGAGTCTGCGATCGTGTTTGGATTTCGGACATGCAGAGAAGAGATACTTAGAGAGAGAGAGAGAGAGAGATTCACGTCTGCGATTTGGGTTTCTCTGTCAACAAAACAGATTTGGGTTTCTTACAAAACAGACGTGAAGGTTTGAATATTGGGTGAGTCCCACTATGTAAGAGGGAAAACCCAAATCGCACGAACGTCTTCCAAAAATCCAAATTGCAGAATAACCCCAATCGCACGAACGTCTTCTTAAAAACCCAAATTGCAGAAAAACCCAAATCTCAGAATCGTCTTCTAAAAACCCCCACTTGCAGCAGAGAAGTGATGCTAAGAGAGAGAGAGAGAGAGACTTAGACAGACTTAGAGAGACAGAGAGATACTTAGAGAAAGAGAGACTTAGAGAGAGAGAGAGTCTGCGTCTGCGATGGATTTGGGTTTGGGCTTTTTTACAGAACGAGAGAAGATGAAGATGAAGACGAGAATCTGTAATTTTTTCGTTTTGAAGCTTAAAATGTTAGAGAGAGAGGGAGCGATTCTGCGATTTGGGTTTTTTGAAAAACCCCAACCATGAAGACGAAGGTAATTTGGGTTTTTTTGCTTTTTCAAAACGAGCGCGTGTTGGGGTTTGTCGAGTCTGCGATTTGCGGTTTTCAAAAAACCCCAGCATGAAGACGATGAAGGCAATTTGGGTTATTTTGCTTCTTCAAAACGAGCGCGTCTTGGGTTTTTCTTCGCATTAGCTAGTGGGACCCACTTCAAAGCAAACCTTCAGCGCACCATATTTCCATGCGCTTAAGCGCACAAACAGTTTTCTCTATATATATATATATATATATATATATATATATATATATATATATATATATATATGAGAAAACGGTTCCTACACATATGTGTAGATAAGTTATCTACACACTAGCTTAAAATACAGTGGGGGCCACATTATTTGGGTGATCCAAACCATTCATTTTTAAGGCCCTCACATAGATAGGGTGTCCACAAAAAATCAGATCCATAGGATCATCCTAACCATTCAAACTGTGGAGGCAAAAAATGGACTAATTTGTGAAGGTTTAAAGACATCCATTTTACCTCCACAAATCGTAGGGTTGGGATGATCCTATGGATCTGATTTTTTGTAGACACCCTATCTATGTGAGGGCCTTTAAAATGGATGGCTTGGATCACCCAAACAATGTGGGCCTCCACTGTATTTTAAGCTAGTGTGTAGAGAACTCTCTACACATATGTGTAGGAACCGTTTTCTCATATATATAACTGAAGAAAAATATGAAGTAAAAATTATCGTGATAGTACCACAATAATTTTCACAATAAGTGATACAAATGAAAATATCATGATTTTGATAAAATGACAAAACTCCGAAATAATTCTGATAAAAGCTTCGGGCGAACCTGCTCGACTGCTCCTAAAATTGCGTTTTCGGATCGTATTTAGAAAGAATGTATTTAAAACTTAACAAACCATCTTAAGTTTCAAATAAAACTTAATGTGGATCTTTTTCCAACACTTAACATTAAATCTACATGAATAAAACATGTGAAGCTATAAATACTTAAAACTTGTAATTCCAATCAGTCACAATGTCTTTTTTTAATGGTGTCGCAAAGTCCCTTTTACTACTTGTAACCCTTACCGACACTAACCCGTCCTCCTTAACCTACTACAACCTTACTCTTCCACTACACTCATCCGTTTTCAATGAGGCTTATTATGTTCATCATGTTGAGGTCCAATGAGACTTCCTACACATTTCCTCTTTATGATCTTTAAAGTTCTTCGCCTCCCTCATTTTCTCTTTCCTAGATCCCTAGCTTCCTGCTTTCGCTTCTCGCGCTCGCTATAGTTGAAACAACACATTACAAGTGGTTTTACGAATGTGCAACAGTGCCTCATGTCCCTAAGAAGGTTAGGGAGACTATGATAAGGCTCTTTAGATGATGCAACAAAATGGAGGGAGATGGGAGTGTAGAAGAGGTAATGAAGGTTGTGTTAAAGAAAGGATATGATGGAGCGGAGCACATGGATGATGATAATGATGATGAGGGCCTTGTACACTCGTCTGATGTCAAGATGGGAGAGAGCTCATGGCTTCATGGTACGAGAGGAAACACACAAGATGAACTCCTCCGGGCCAGATTTTTGCCCGTCCATACATGAGGCGGGGGTGGGAGTAGTTTGATGGGAGATTGAGCCACAAGCAAGGAGGAAGGAGGGAGTATCAGGTATCCATAGGCAACATGAGTTCTCTCGTTGCAGAGTCGATAGCCTGACATACACCATGGAGAGAATGAGCATTGGTGGTGGGAGTTTGAGTGGTGTTGGTATTTGGAGTTCCACTAGTTAGGCCCATAATAGTATTGATTACATATTTACATCTTCTGAGAGTGGGTGGGGTTTATATGGGCACGGCTACCCCTACGACACAGAGAGACAGACACAAAGCGTGTCATCTGAGTATAGGATGCCATGTGGCTCATATGCACATGCACATGGGGAGGGTTCATTATCATTTGAGACAATATTGTCAGGCACCTGATGCTCATGCCATGGGATTACTAATTCCGGTTGAGTAGTATGTGTTTGATCATTATCTCTAATAGTACCAGTAATTCTAGGTTAACACATCGCAGAAGGATTACTACTTTAATGAAGACCAGATTCGTCAACAGATGCACCGTGACTAACACAGCAGAGATAGGGATGACGGATTTGAGTCGGTCCGTAACTCTATGTGGTATTGAGATAGGTTTGGGGTCCTTGAGGGCAGGTGGTCTAGTCATTATATTGTACTCCTTTCTACCCCACATAGTGTACTTAAGTTGTACTCGATCACTCGGCAGTGCTTCATTTTATTGTAATCCTTCACTATGTTGTAGTATATATAGAGAGAAAAGTGTAGCTACACGATCGAGTAGCTAACTTAGCCACTCCGTCGGCTTAAAATACAGTGGGGGCCACATTGTTTGGGTGATGCAAACCATTCATTTGATGGGCCCTCACATAGATAGGGTGTGCCCAAAAAATCAGCTCCATAGGATCATCCCATCCCTACGATTTGTGGAGGCAAAAATGGATGTGTATAAACCTTCACAAATCTGTCCATTTTTGCCTCCACAGTTTGAAGGGTTGGGATGATCCACCAATGGAGCTGATTTTTTGGGCACTCCTTATCTATGTGAGGGCCTATCAAATGAATGGTTAGGATCACCCAAACAATGTGGGGATTGTTTGGGGCCCACTGTATTTTAAGCCGACGGAGTAGCTAAGTTAGCTACTCGATCGAGTAGCTACACTTTCCTCATATATATATATATATAGGAAACTGTTGGTGCGCTTAAGCTCACCAAACTTATGGTGAGCTTAAGCGCCCAATCACATGGGGGCCCACTTTGTTAGGATGATCCAAAGCATTCATTTGAAAGTCCCTTACATAGATGGGGGGTGTACCAAAAATCAGCTCCATAGGATCATCCTAACCCCTCCATTTGTGGAGGACAAAAATGGACAGACACAAATCTGCCCATTTTTGTCCTCCACAAATGGAGGGGTTAGGATGATCCTATGGAGCTGATTTTTGTTACACCCCCTATCTATCATAAGGCCTTGCAAATGAATGCTTTGGATCACCTAACAAAGTGGGCCCCCATGTGATTGGGGAGCTTAAGCGCACCATAGGTTTGGTGCGCTTAAGCTCACCAACAGTTTCCTCATATATATATATATATATATATATATATATATATGAAATTAATAAATGTAATGGATTTCTTACTACATTTTGTGTTATAGTGGCGTTTATGTTCACGTAGTTACATATATTTTCAATTTGGAATGGGCCTTACTGTTTCAAGCATGTACAACAATGAATGTCACTAGGTGTTTGATCTTGTTAAAGCATTATGGACAATTGTTTGCTTATGTGATGGTTTCTAAGTTTGTATATATGTGCTTATTCTAGTATTTCCTAAAATTTCATCCTAAATTTTCATCATTTGTGTGTTTCCATACATTTTAGCGATGTCTTACAAGATTTTTTTTTTTTTTTGAGACGGATGTTTTACAAGATTTCCACCAACAAGCATAATCGAACCTGACATACATACCGAAACCGACATAGGAAACTATGTCTCCTTATATGAGGTGATTTCTCTTGATAATACACTTGTTGACCATGTTCACCGGGTTTAACTAGCATTGACCATATCGATGTTTTTAAAAGCTTCCCAAGCCCATCATCAAATCGCTCAAGTTGACTCAGTTTTACCTTGGCCAAGTTCTCAACCAATTCTGACTTTTTCCCCACCGAGTCAATCAAAAACTCCTTTAACTCATCAATCAAAAGCTCATTTAACTTGTCTATGTTTATGAAAAGTTGGCCCGTCAATCATTAACTTGCCTGAGTTAAGTCGATTATACTTTGGCCAAGTTCACATCTGAGTCTGTTTTTTTAAACATGGACCAGAAATGATTGGTGTTGATTTCCTGCACTTTGGTGTCCAGATTTGATTCAGCGACCCAATCATGCAGGCTCTCAGCATGCCTGGCTCACATTCCAAGTTCATGAACCAACATGCAATAGCCATGTGAGCTCATAAACACATACTACAACGGCGTGACATTGGACTGCTAACATCCCAATTCAAGGATCTCACATAAAGCGAGTTAAGTTTCATCGGGTACCAAAGGATTTAGTCTGATACCAATACAAAATAAAATTTGTGCATTGTCTTGCCACACATTGTTTAATCTGATATTGCTGTGAAGATGACTTGTATTATGACAATGATATAGCAGCCTAACGGATTAATGTGCGCAATGCACACGCAGGTCGAGCTGTGCGATGAGCTTGTTGGGGTGCAGGGGCAGTGCCCCAGAAGGAGAATTTAATTTTCGCCTTTGGGCTAAAGGGTGTTTTGGTAATTTCATGATATAGTGGCACTGATATAAAAGCCGCGTATTAGGGTTACACATTGTGAGTTCTCTTTGAGTTTTTTTTGGCTGAGGAAAGGATAGTTTTGTAATCCTAAACCGAAATAGTGAAAGTTTTCTCCTGTGGACGAAGACACACCGGCGAACCACATAAATCCTGTGCTCTGGTTTTCTGTGATTGTGTTAGTTGCATCTCTTCTTGTTGCTTGCTGCATATCGTGTTTAATCCTTATTCGTGAAGGTATTTTTCGGTTTTCTACTAACATAAAATTTGTATCAGTTTGAATGAAAGGATACATATTTGTTTTGAGGTGTCCAATACTTAATCGTGTTCCCAAGTCTTAAGTCCTCGTTTGACATCGCAAAGCCCAAATAAGAAATAGGTATTGTTGATTGAGAATATCTGTATACAGCCATAATTAACTAAACAAATCATTGAAATGATGGATCAATAATCTACTCATTTACAGATTGCTAAGATAATACAGGAGCAACAGCAAGACCCTGGGAAAAATATATTTTGGATCATTTAAAGATTTTAATGTTGACCGCATGAAGCTTTTTGAGGTTGCAGCTTTGGTATATAACATTATGGGCATTTTACAAGAAAGCAGTATAGTTGTTTTTCATGCTGGAAAACTTCAGGTTCATGTTTGCTGGTATGTGGATAAAAGAAACTGATACACATGTCCATGGGGATTCACAAAATCTGGTTTAAAAAAAAGAATATAATTCACTAAATTACAAATTCTATAGCAGCTTCCTAACTGATGAGTCGAAGACAATAGAAATTGTTCTGAAGTTTCCAGATTTTGTTGATGCGGGTTCAATCTTTTCCATGCATTTGCTATTATAAGGTTAGTGAAATATGATTGTAGTTTTGAGTATTTCATCAGCTAATACCGAACTGTAGCTTTGAAAACATACCATCCATGTTTTTATTATGTTCTTTTTTCTGTAATTACTACTTATTTTGATAATGGAAGTGTTGTTGAGTTTAAACCATTGGAACCAGCCAGAAATGGAGTAGGAACAGCAACTAGAAGTTTTCTATTTTATTTTTCTCTCTAAGGAAAAAACAACATATTAGGGTCTGAATTGCCAGGGAAAATGGTGATTAGTGTGGTCATAGATAAGTTGTGCAATGTGGGAGGGTTGTTATGGACATCCGTTTCTCTATCTGTTGAAGAATGTCAATACCTATGTTTTCTGGTTTATTGCTTTGGTTGGTTCGAGTTTGGTTTGTTTAATTTTGGCACAAAGACATTTCCCTGCCCCTTATTTTTAGGAGATAATAGCCCACCTCATAGGTGATTTTGTCTTATTTATTTAATTCATTAGAGGTTTAATATTATCTCTCCTGAGAAGATAGAATGCGAAATTGCTTTTGTGAATTGCCATGGCAATTTTTCAATACTCATTTGGCAATTTCTCTTAAAAAAGAAGGGCTGCAAAATGGGTTTTGCGAAATTGTTTAGACGTAGGTTATTAGTTCGCTAGTTCTGAAGAATTATGGCGAGAATTTATATGGTGTAAGCCATTATAGTCCCGTATTTTTCAAAAAGTACTATACGGACCACACTATGGGTGATCCAAACATGTATTGTGTAAATAGGTTGTGACCAAAAAATCATTTCCATAGGATGATCCCAACCCTCTGCTATGGAAATGATTTTTTGGGCACAACCTATTTACGTTGTGTTCCATCACATGGACTGTTTGGATCACCCTGTAGTATGCTTCCCTACAGTACTTTTTGAAAAATACAAGACTATAAGGGCTTACACCATATAAAATCTCGAAGAGAAATTATATGGTGGTCGACCGTCAAATCTGCAAGGGCTAGGTGGCAACCACCTAGCCCTTGATTTTTGATCCGGTCAAAACACTCAAAAAGTCATTTTTACAATCAATGGTAAAAACACAATTTTTGGGTCGGTCCATATATGAATTATTGACCACGTGTGTTCAAGAGAAAAGGAGATCGAAGCATGAAAAATTAGAGAGTGCTCATCTAGTGACTCATGAAAGGGTATGTGAAAATAAGGTTCTAGGTGTTCAGAACAAGACGAAGCATAAGAGAATGTCAGCTCACTCAATTGGTGATAACAAATCTCATGGATACAATTGCAGGAAAAAAAGAACACATCAAAGACTGCTTCTAATACCAAAAATTGTTACATAAGAAAGGTAATCTCAACAAATATGTCAATCATTCCACATTCGATCAAATGCATAACTATTTCCACAAGTGGGTTTCGAAAAAATAACACATTTTCACACTTTAATGTCCCAAAAGTAACTTCAATTATCAAAGCACATGAACAAAACCATAAATCCTTATATATACAGTTGAATCGAACGGAAAAAGGGGAAATACACAAAAAAAAAATTAAAAATTAAAAAGGAAATAACAGAAAACGATTTCCCCTAAATAGGGATCTATAAAAATCTATACAGTTTGATTCGGTACATTGAGCGAGAGAGAAAACAACCGTTTTGATGGATTGTGAAATTATAATGAAAAACATATGGTTAATGATAGTAAATCAAAATGTAAAAATTTGAAAAGAAACAACAGCATTCTAGAAAATTAAATTAAAAATTTTATACAGGAGTTGAAGTTTCAGAAGCATTTACCTATTGTTTGTCGACTAAATGAGAGGGCCTCGAAGGGAATTCGAACTAATTAGGGTTTGTGAAGAACTGGGCTTCAGTCGAGAGAGAGAGAGAGAGAGAGAGAGAGAGAGAGAGAGAGAGAGAAGGAATAGCGCCAGAGAAGAGCTCAAGGAGGGTTTTAAGTTTTTGGAGAAGAGGAGAGATCCGGTCATCCCTATCTCCATCCACTCACAGCATTGGCAAACCCATCACCTCCTTCACCAAACCCTGGCAGGTATAGCTTCCTAGTTCCTTAAAAGAAAAAAAAAAATCAATTTCTTGCATTATTAGTGTGATTTCAAATATATGTTTTGATATGGCATGGAAATAATTTTTGATTTGGCATTATTATTAGATTTTTGTGTGACTGTGTGTGTGATTGTGTGTGTGACAGTCGTGACTGTCATTGTGTGTGGCTGTGTGTAAGAAGGTTTTTATTATTGGTTTCTATATGCGATTTGTGTTTATAAATTTATAATAAGATATTCAAATTCAATGGAATCTGTGAACATGAATCTCACTGTCGTTGTGGACAATTTGCCCAATGATGATGATGTTGATTGTAAGGTGACTAACACTGAAAATCCTCCGGGTAGTGAGACTCTTATAAAGAAAAAAACAGCTATTTGGGATGAATATGAGATATATAAGGATTCTTCTGACAAAGAAAGAGTAAAGTGTAAGTGTTGCAAAGTAATAACTCATGCCATAAGGAGTAATAGTCACGGTACCACAAATTTGAGAAAACATCTAAAGAAATGGTCTAAAAAATAAGAGTACGAACATGGAAGTAGACCAAATGCTATTTGATCAAGGGATGAAATTGCGTAAGTTAAAAATTTGTCAAGAGACTTACCATGAGAAAATGACAATTTTCATAATGAAGCATAACTACTCATTCTCAATGGTGGGACATGAAGGCACATCATAATTATTTAAACCAAGACGTCATATTCTATAAACACGCCAAAAGCTGATTGTTTGAAGATATATAAGGAGGAAAAAGAAAAGCTTAAACTTGCTTTGGATAAAGTTGATGGAACGAATTACTTTACTTAGGATGTATGGTCATCCATCATACAAGATGGGTATATTTGTTTTACAGCACACTTTGTTGATGAGGATTGGCATTGGCATAGTAAAATTCTTAATTTTTATCACCTTCCTCCTCCACACACGGGTTTTCTTTTGTCGGAGAATATTTTTCAATTCTTGAAGGAGTGGGGAATTAAAAAAAAGTATTTTCTCTTACATTAGATAATGCTTCTAGCTCTGACATTCTGCAAGACATATTAAAGAATCAACTTCGTATTCAAAATTCTTTGTTATGTGGTGGCGAGTTTTTTCACGTGCGATGTTCTACACATATCTTGAACCTCATTGTTCAAGATGGATTGAAAGTTGCTAGTGTTGCGATACAAAAAATTAGAGATAGTATCAGGTATGTGAAAGGATCTGAGGACAGGTTAAGGAAGTTTACAGATTGTTGTGCACAAGTTGGTATTGTAACCTCAATTAGAGCACCAGGGGCCGACCCAGACCCACCCGATGGTCACGGGTACTGGCCAGGTGCGGGTCTTTTTTTGACGGGTAACTAAATTGGTACCCGTACCCGTAGATCTTGCTACGGGCAGCAGTTACAGGTCCCATTTTGCCTGGTCTAGGTCTGGATGGGCTGCTAGTGACTTGCTTATGGATTGGTTAATTTTCCTCTGTTTTATATTCTGTAAGGATTTCTGGTAGCAATCTGAAATATGATGGTTACAGGTAAACAGAACCCAGGTGGGAATTATCTTTGTCAATTCGGTTAGAAAACCTCTTTGCATGTCTCAATTAAGAAGATTTTTTCTTGCCATGATTTCCATTTCACAAAGACCATATTGTCATTGTCACATGTTGAATTTGGGAAAAAACTCAATTGCACATTTATATGCTAAATGGTTCAAGTGGCTCAATCATGGTTTCTGCATGCTCTTGTGCTGTGAGTTAAAAGGGTCCGAAACGCTGCTGGAATTAACTTTAATTGGGTGCTGAAATTTACAAAGAGTGGTTAGTAAACTTACAACAATTTAGGCTACGGAATGAATGAAATCGCCGTTACCGCAAAAGGTTTTTTCTTTTTTTTTTTAAAATAAATATAAATTTACTGGGTTACCCGCGGGTTCATGAAAAAGCATGTCTGGGTTCATGAAAAAGCTACCCGTAGAATCGTGGATATATTTTAACCGTACCTGCCGGGTATGCACCTGTACTTGCACAGGTTACCCGTTTGCCGGGTCTACCGCATCAATTCACGTTAAAGGGGTGTGAATTAAAAATAAGCTGAGGTAGTGGAGATAGTATCATCAGACCCCACGTGTGTCTCGCGTAAGTGACTGTATCCGCTGATTCAAATTTTGATCGGATGATCTAAGGCCTTGAAGCCTCAATTATTGTTTCACCAAGAAAAACTAGACCATTGATTTCACATTCAAAGTCCCCTACAGAAGGTAATCACAGCCATGAATGAGAAAAGGGCAGAACAGATAATAAATAACGGGAAAAGATGACTTCGCACCCCTTATAACGTGAATTGTGAAAGAGTTAACACTTTTTGACGTCAATTCACGTTAACAAGGATGCGAATTATCCCACATGGGGTGCGAATTCATCATTACTCAAGATAAAATAAGTAAACGTGAAAAAAATAACGTCGACAGCAGGATTCGAACCTGCGCAGGCAAAGCCCAACAGATTTCGAGTCTGTCTCCTTAACCACTCGGACATATCGACAGCATTACACTTGTTTTCACAGTAATATTATCTATTTTAATCAAAATATTACTCGAATAGAAGATACATTCTAAAGGAAAATGATACTCTCACCCCTTTTCATCTGTGGGCCACACCCTTTCTAGTGTATTAGGTCTACTCTTTTTACACTATAAGGGGTGTGGCTAGCGGAGCCAGGATTTATAAATAAGGGGGGCAGGCTTCATATTTTAAAAGGGGCTAGGCCCAATTGAGTTGGCCCTATTAAGGGGTCAAAATATCACTTATCTATTCTAAATAAGAAGATTGTGTGGAAAGCGCCAGAACAAGTGTATTGCAATACAAAACGCCGACATAAAGAGGATCAATGTGAGAGTTAAGACAGTTGGTCTGGTAGAACCACAAGGTCATGGTCCCATCTGGAACAAACTTCTCATCCGTAAGATTAAGAATTACAAAATATCAACGAGCTAATTAGCTTTCTCTTAATGGAACACTAAACTAGACTTGGATTGAGGCATGATGGATCAAAAGCTAAGGATCATCCCAACTAGTTGTTCTCAATGCAATTTGGCCAACCTTGAGATTTTTTTTATTTTTTATTTTTTTGATAAAGACGAGACTTAAGATTTTCCTTTTGAAAATTTAAACTTCTCTCATTATATTCCCCTATTAAAGCAACAACCCACTGATAAAAATATAAAAATAAAGGGTAGAACACCAGCATCAACCAGAGGAGCAAACAACATGCAGCTCCAAAAATGATAACCCCAGAGCGCGCGCGCACACACACAATGTTATTCTTTAAGTTTTAAATGAAAAGAAAAATGTTACAGGGGGTGAATTTTGTTAGTGATTTTGCATTTTCAAAATTATGTATATTACATGTTTTAGTGTTTTGGAAAATGTTTTATTAAAAGCGTTTGGGAAAAAGAAAATGTTTTCTTGGAAATATTTGCTTTTACAAAAGGATGTATAAGTGTAGTTGAAAAGAGAGTCCCGTACCGGATGAGAGAAAAGAAAGAGAAGGGCTTATAAAGCACTACCTTTTCTAACTCTTGTTGATTGCACATTGGGTTGAACCCATGGTTGGACCCGCGGGACGGTGCAACGCACCGTTCGCACACGCGCACGCGCGCGCGGCGTGGGCAATGGGCTATAGGGCGCTTTTTTAGGCGCACTTTGCACTTGGTTCGGGCCTAACGGTCGGCCCAACGGGCCCATGACTCCAACGGTCAAAGGGTGTGATCAAATGGATTGTGTCCCTTTCCCCAACGGTCATGTGCCAAGGGGGTGCGATCCACACCATAGATGGTTGATCTAACGATGACTTGGTTGGAGAGAGGTTTTACTCAAACCAACAGTCACCTCTAGAATCGATCAGGACCATTCAATATCAATGGGTGCGATCTAACGGTCAGATTTCAAACATTCTGGAAAGGTGCCCTGTAGAGGTGTTTTTCACACTGAAAAGACACCAGATGGTCTATAAAAAATGTGCAAACTTCAGTCATTTCATATAGAAAACGAATTGGCAATTCTGACAGACTTTACACTCTCTTCTACACTCCTACAAAATCCCCAAGTATTTCTATATACTGTTTTTCTTTTGTTTACTGTTCTAGATACTGTTTTTCTGCAGAAACATTATCTAGAAATTTCTCTAAGGCTTGAAATTTCGGAAGGGCATTTCGGGTTTGATTCCGGTAGTGCTACGCGTCATCAAACATTAGTAGGGCTTCCCTACTAGGCTTCATTGTATCTTGGAGGCAATTCGCGGATCCCCTTTGCACACTACTAGTGGGGGCGAATCTTGTCTTAAAGAAAGTGATATCACGCCTTGAAGCAACAAGTTTCTGTTTTTATCAACAACAGTACTCTCAAAATTTTACAACAAATTTATCCTCAAGCAGTGAACCAATTAATATGACCCATCTGAGTTGATATTAAATAAGTTATTAACCTCTCTATCTTAATTGAAAAAAAAAAACAATGATCCAGACTTCGGGCTTAACCCTAAGTTAACAATCTCTATAAGTAATTATTTAATAATAATTTTCAAATATTTATACATTGTTAATATTTTTATATATTTATAAGTAAAAATTTGCATAAAGGGATTAACTTATTTAGTTGTTTTAAAGAAATTTTTTATTAGGTAGAGTGCCTCTCGACAAAATAACTACAATAATGGGGTTCTAATAGTTAACACTCCATATATGTATATAATCTCTTATATATCTTATTGTTTAGATCAGGAATTAGTACTATTCCTATCAGGATAATTTAAATTATCTTATTTTTAATACTTAATACAAAAATCTAGACAATGGAGAAAATGACCAATGATTTGCTCATTCTCACTATGTTTTGGTGGTTTATGGGGATTCAAGCCCCCTTTCTTGTTTCCTACGCAGATGTCTCGATAGAACATTTGTCATCTTTTTACAAAAATATTTTTCTATTGTGCTAGCAGCCTTCTAAGGTAAAAGAGTAGCTTCTTGGGCTATGTTTATTTGTTTGGGGATGGCTCGGAGAGTAGTCGAATAAGAAGTCAAAAGAGAGGAGACAAGCATTTGATTTGTCTTGAATTACCACTCTGAAATACTAGAATAGTGGTAAGTAGTGTTTGGTTGCGTGGTGGTCCTCTCAGAGAGTAATGGAAAAAGTAGGAGTCATTATCAATATAGAGTGCGAAGAGAGAGAGAGAGAGATAGGTAAGAAAGAGAAAGAGAGAAAAGACAAAACCTTTTCAATTATTCTTCTACCGAAATTCTACCTTTATTCGTAGAATCTGATTTGAATTTGAGAAGGGGGGACATGATTGCCACATGGGCGCCCCGTGTGCAAAAAACAAAATGATTTCTGAAACATGTTGGGGAGTCTCCTATAACTTCTATGAGGAATCAGTAGCTGTCAGCATTTAAAATTCCAATGGATGACTTTCTGTGTTTTTACTCAATGGCTTACTAGAGGTATGAATGTGGAGACCTGTAAAAGGGCAAGTCAATTTTAGATAGTTTTGGTGGTGTGGATTGCTGTTGGGTCCAGTTCGGAGGGCCTTGAAAACTATCCCTCTTCATCTGACGCAACAGATCAAACGGAAGATCATAAGCAACTATAATTAGAAGAGTAATCTTATTACACTCGGGAAACAAACTTATCAACAATTTTCTAAGGAAAAACCAAACAATTAGTAACCTACTGTCCTACGTCAGGATCTCATACCTTCTTATGGCTTTGAGCTGAAGAGATAATTCTCTGTTTAAATCCACTCGATTTATGCAAAAAATTCAAGAGCAATTTTAGGGTGACCTACAGGAGCTCGGCAAGGTGATTTGTAGAAATTGAAATTCTACTTCCCGTGTGAACCTAACATTGTTAAACAACCTTTGACCAAAAAAGGACGACTTCCTTTCCCTTGTCATCTCTTTTCAGGCATCCAAATGGACCCTAAGTGATAAGGAGAAGGTTTTGTTGCTTCCAAAAGGAGAAAAATAAGAAGACCCAAAAGTCTCAAAACAAAGGAAAAAAAATGTCCACTTTGGATCTTGCATTAGCCCCCGAATTTTCATTTTTTACTCATTGAGTTTGTCCAGGATTTTTGATTGGTTGTTGGTGAGGCCTCTTATTACCTCTCTCCCCTCCTATAATTTCTCCCAGCTACAAGTTTTTTTCCAACTCTCTCTCCCAGGAAAAAAAAAGTCCTAGAAGTATCCTGGTAAAATAAAAATCCCATGTTTGGTTATGTGGGAGAAAAAAATACCCTGGGAGATATGGTGGGAAAAAAAAAAAAACCTTTGTTTGGTTGCTTGAACTGCTGGGTAGAAAAAAATTCTTCCCAAGCTTATTTTTGGTTCCTGAGTTTATTTTTGTTCCCGGGGTTATCTTGGGATGGGATGAAAAGGCAATCATTACAAAAGTGGGATTAAAAAATTCACCCCACAAGTAATCATTACAAGAGTGGGATTAAAAAAAACCTAGTGCTAAAAGGCAACCAAACATGGGATGGGACCAAAATTTAACTTACTCTCCTACATAACTCCCAGGAACAAAAAAAACCCGGCAACCAAACAGAGCATAAGTGTTTAAAGGCTGTCAAAAGGTTATTTATAGTTCCCAAAAAAGCTCTGGCAATGCCATTTAAAAAAAAAAAATCCTATTTTCGCAACCTATCAAAAAAATGGAGTGATAAAATCATTTCCCTTTATATTTCATGTCTAACCTTTTCTATTTGGCCGTGTTTGGATGGCGAAAGGACAGATATTTCTAAAAGTTCCTACATTGTTACAAACGAAAGGGAAATGAAATCAACAAAACCATGTTTTAATAATTGCACAAACTCAGCTTGTCTTTTCTTTCCCAATTTGCTTCTGGGCACTTTTTGGGAAAAGATTGATCCTTAGCTTAATGGTGAAGGCTTTGTTCTTCTATCTAGAGGCCAGAGGTTCAATCCCAACTTACCTACAAAAAAAAAAGCTTTCTGGGAACCGTAATAATCTTTGACAACTCTTTAAATAATAAAAGACAAGATTTGTTAGTGCAAATATGAAAACATGGTCGTGTGATACCATTTCTGCACGAAAAATGATGACTTGAACCAAGTCTATTTAATTTTTAACTTTTAGGGGCCTTCTATTTTTTATAATTAATTAATAATCCTCTAAATTCACCATAATATATTATTTCCCTATAAATAGTGGAAGGAAACAATTTTCCGTTAGAAATGTTTTTCTTGCAATATAAACAGGGAAATAATATTTCCACCCCTTTTCCTAAAATTACTGCATTTCTAGTAGCGGTGGCACTGGGCCAAATTCCGCAGATTTTCAGACCATGATTATCTTGGATCCCAATCCTAATAAGAAAATTCCTAGATCTTACCCTAAATTGTTGAATCTAATTTCATTCGAATATTGATCCAAAAACCAATTAAAAAACTATTTTACTATCATTACATATTTATATAATTTCTCTATTTGAGAATTTATATGGTGGTCGACCGTCAAATAACAAGGGCAGATAAATAACAACGGCAGAGAGAGAAAAAACTCTCCCCCTTGATTTTTTTATCCAGGTCTAACCCCATTTTTTGACTTTCCCCTTGATAAAAAATTAAGGGGGTTGATATTTTCTCTCTGTGCCCTTTATATGTAAAGGGCGGCCACCATATAATTTCTCTATTTATAGATGCATGTTACAATAAGTAAATGTTCATGTAAAAGGACCTAGAGTAATGCTACTGAGACCGAGGGTACCACCGATGAAATGGTTTTATAAGTTGTACTAAATCATATAAAATATTTGAGTGAATTTTTTAGTCTTTACTACTTAAATTAACAAAATGCTGAAATCACGTGTCAGATTCAGTTTACAAATTTTTGATGAGTGAGGTCTTATCTACAAGACAAAAGATGCATTTAACTTTTTGCAATGCGACAATGGTCTCTCTCTCTCTCCTCTTCTTCATCTTCCCACTTCTCTTTTTCTTCCCTCATGTTTCTCATTCTTATTATTCTCATGCTTCTTCTTATTCTCATTCCTTCGTCTTCTTCCTCTTATAGCCCTTGTTATTTTATCTTGTTTCAGTTTTCTTCTTCCTCTATCCTCGATAACATTTGTAGGGATTGATTCTTACTATATTCTTCCTTTTTAACGAAGGCGAGATATAGAAAAGGAAAAGAAGAAGATAATGAATGACAAAGAAGAAGAAAGGGAGAAAGAGAAAGAAGTTAAAGAAGAAGAGGAAGTATAAAAGGAAGAAGAAGATGAGGAGGAGGAAGAAGAAATTGAGGAATAACACAAGTGAGAGGAGAAAAAGAAGTGGGAAGAGGAAGGAGAGAGAGAGAGAGAGAGAGAGAGAGAGAGAGCCTCCCTCTTTTATAATGCAAAAAGTAAAGCAATGGGAAATGATAAATGCGCCCCTTTAAATCACATGGGACACCCAACTACAGTGTACGTGGCAATCAAATCCGTTGAATCCTTCTGACGTGAAGTACATCAGTACCTCTGTAGTCACTGCTGCTCTGCTGGGTGTCCCATGTGATGAAAAGGGGGGCATTTATCATTTGCCAAAATAAAAAGTCAAAAGTTTTGGAAAAGTGGTAAAAGGGTATTTTCGTCTTTTGTATTGTACAAAAAACCTTAGGGCATGTTCGGTAACCATTCAGTTACGGGATTCTCCCCTTTTTTGGTGTTGAGAATGAGAAAAGCAATGATATCTAAGAAAATTTTGTTCACCTGCAAGAGTCCGTTTCAAAATATTTACCTTCTTTTTAGGCTAAAAATGAGGATTCTGTGGAGCGACTAATAGTCGTTTCCAAAGATTCTCATAAATCCGTTTCTCGCCCGTTTAATTAGGCGAGAATGAGAACCCTTACTGAACACACCCTTAGTCGCCAAAAATTGCAAATCGAATGTGACACGTAATTCTAGCATCTTTTCGATTTAAATTAGTAAAAGATTAGGGAATTTCGATGATATGTCTGTGGACTATGGATATAATTCTATAGTTTTTTTTTTTTTCAGATTAATCCAATTTGATTTTAAAATATGGACGACTTAGATTAAATTAATATCTAAATCCAATTAATGAGATTGGATGTTGAGAA
Source organism: Tasmannia lanceolata (assembly GCF_043159265.1). Classification (NCBI taxonomy): domain Eukaryota; kingdom Viridiplantae; phylum Streptophyta; class Magnoliopsida; order Canellales; family Winteraceae; genus Tasmannia; species Tasmannia lanceolata. The sequence continues at coordinate 43,055,759 of NW_027518689.1, forward strand.
TCCGTTGGACTGTCCTTTTCCATTGACACCTGTGGTTTCCACGCTCCTTTCTCTGTCATTTTCAAGCAAAGACAAACCAAGGGCTGGGAATGCTGAGAAAGGAGGTGGAAATATTGTTTGAATTTATTATTATTATTTTAGTTTAGTCCATATGGAAAATGGGATATTTGCCGAACACAAACCTAAGGCATCTTTGAAAGCCATTAACACGTAAAAATTTAAAAACCTATGTTTTTGATGAGTGATTGAGTATGACCTTTTTTCTGAAATTTTAGATTTATTGTAGTTATTTACTTCAATTTTTCAGGTGACATATAGCATTCCCTTTGCTCTAGCTTCTATCTTCTCAAATTCTTCAGGAGCTGGACAAGGTAATATGAATTTAAGATAGGAAACTTTTAGAAATTATTAAATATTTTTTGTAATCATTTTCTACGTATTGGAATTAATAGGACTTTCAATGGGAGTTCTAAATCTTGGAATTGTTGTACCACAGGTAAGCTTCTCATTTATTTTTCTTAAGTAAACTAATTGACTAGAAATTATAAAGTACTTTTCAAAAACTCTCGAAGCCAATCATCAACTCACTCTAGTCTGCTGCTTCTCACCTGGCCAATCTAAAGCTCCTTCGACTCCTATTAGAATAGATGAGATCTTGACCTTTGATTCTAAGGGAATCTTGACCGTTGATCGTTAGGGTGGTAGATTAGGTAACTAAGCCAGACATGGTACTTATGTTAGATTAGGATGTTACTATTGTTATCTCATTCCAAAATAATTCTATATAAACAATCGTTAGGAAACTAGAATAGATTAACATGCATTTATATTAGAATAAGATATTCTATTATTATCTCTTTCCATAGTTATCCTGATTCCATTCTATGTTTAACATGTAAGTGCTCTATATAAGCACTGACCGACTCTTTGTAATTTACCCAAGATTAATAAAAATTCTCTTAATTTTATCAGCCTAAGTTAATGAAAAATTATCTCCATCCATTATTGACATGCCTGAGTCGACTTCTTTTAACTTTTGGCAGGATTCTTTTCCTCATCTAAGTTCTTAAACAATTAAACAACAGATTGGCAACAGATTGTACTTTATAATTGTTTAAGGAGGATTGATAGACTGAAGGGTGCCCTTTCAAAAACCCAGTTACAAGGGCACTCCTATTGGTCCTCATAGGCAAAGTGCATTTATGGTTACAATCACCAACACCATTTGCATATTATTTTGTGCCTTAAAAAATGCACTTTCTTGCTATGGGCCAATGAGGGGGCCCTTGTAGATAGTTTTTGCAAGGTCTCCTTCAGTCTACCATTCCCCTTGTATAAGAACTTGGATTAGGCAAAGAATTCTGCCAAGTTAAAAGAAGTCTACTGCGGCATGTCGATAATGGACTCAGCAGAGTTTTGGATTGGCTACAGAGGACAAAAGTTAGACTTGGACGGGAACTCGGCCAAGGTGAAAAGGAGTAGACTACGGTGAGTTGATGATTGGCTTGGAGAGTTTTCGAAAAATAGTTGAGAATTTCTAGTCAATTACCATTAATTTCTAGTTTTTGAATGAAGATGAAGTTGTTGTGTTAATGAGCTCGTTACAGATAGTAGTTTCTGTAACGAGCGGGCCATGGGATGCACTCTTTGGAGGTGGTAACCTTCCAGCCTTTGTGGCTGGGGCCGTTGCAGCCTTGGCTAGTGGAATTTTAGCCTTGACAATTCTCCACTCTCCACAACCTGATATCCCCACCACTACAATTTCAAGCCCAGAATCAATACATAGTGCTTCAAATTCATATACAAATTTCACCCTAGCTAAGTGGAGGGGTACTTCCAAAAAAAAAAAAAAGTGGAGGGGTACTAACATTTTGTAAAGGATGGCAGAGATAAATTCACAAAATTACATTACTGCAGCTGAATCACTACAAAAATGGTAGGTGATATACATGGAGAGTGCCTACTCCAATTAGTGGCACCCATTAATTGCACCAATGGGGATCGGATTATTATTTCATATGGGTCATTTGAACTTGGCATTTGTTCAAATGTATAGTTTCTCCGAGGAGGAGGTGTTTTTCATCTCTTAGGCTAGCTCTTTAATGGAGGAGCTTGATATTGAAAATCTCCTGCACCCAACAATGCTAACCCTTCTATTCGTGGTGTTCTGGTTTTTAATTTTCTAGTCTATTTACCAAAACATAAGATGAAGGGCATCCAAACTTGGGGGCATTGGTGTAGCATTCAAAAACAGGAGGCTCTCCCACGATTGAAGTGCCTAAGTTTGGTTGCACTTAGTTGCCTGGCAGAGTAGTTGTGAATTAAAATTGAAATATTCAACAAGTACAATGTTGGGGGAATATGATGGAAAAATCTAACAAAAATTTCCCATATTGCACAAAAGCCGGGGAAGCTTAGGGATTTTGCTTCGCATTGGGTGCCACATCAGCAAAAATCCTCATTTGGTTGCCAACATAGCATTGAACTCTCATAAGTAATTATTGCATGTATGCTTATGTGGCATTCTTGTCCCCTCCTTACAATATCTGAGCCAAAACCCACTAAAAGGTGAAATTTTGCTTGAAATCTCTCTCTCTCCTCTCTTTGTTGGTAATAATAACCCCCTACTTATTCCGTCCCCTCCCCTACTCTCTCTCTCTCTGGGTCTATGCTGCAACCAAACACTACTTTAAGGAATTTTTTCTATTATATTTTGATTAATTCATTTGAAAGTTAGGTAAAGAGACACACCATTATACATTTTAAGTTCTATCGATTTGAGAAAAGTTCACCGGCATTTTTACAAGAGAATAGGATTTTGTAGGATACTCTAAGCTAAATCTCAGACCTCCCTATGAAACAACCAATTACTTCTACCTGTTAGAGTTGGTTTTTATTTATTTAATCATTTATACTTCAACACTATCCCTCACGTGTGACCCCACTTTTTTGGGTTGGCCGTAGACGTGGCACATGTAGCCCCTCCTTTGTTAGCCCCAATTGGATATGGATAAATTATGCAATATTGTGATAAGAGCAAGGCAAGGGAGCTTGGGAGAAATATGGCCAAAGGACCTATGTAGAGCTTCAACAAAATACAAATGCATCACAAAAAACAGACACACACACACACACATATATAAAAAACACACTTACAATTGACTTGGTGTTCTTTCTCCTTTTTCTTTTGAATTTCTACACTTCTTCTCCCTTCAACAATTACCGGCCCTCTTCTCAAGATCTGGGAGAGGATATTTGCAGAGGCTAGGGACGATGCAGTGCGAGCTCTCGGAAATAGGGAAGAAAGGATGCCTTTGGGGTGCCAAGGCCGATTCCAAAGATCGATCTCTTCTGCTTTACCTACATTGTAGCAAATGAAAGGTTTAGAAAGATTACGAGCTTTAATCATACCTCTAACACCCCACGAAGGCTTAGCTAGCATTTTCATAGTCCAAATGTTTCTGGTCTTAAGGTATTTGCTTTTAAACCACTTGGCCCAGAGAGAGTCTTCTTTATTGATAGTGTTCCAAAACAATTTCATTTGAAGAGCGTTGTTAACATTTGAGAATTTTTGGATACCCATCCCTCCTTCATTCTTTGGTCTACAAAAATCTTCCCAACCAGTAGAATGGTATTTGATTTGACATGTATCATCACTCCATATAAAGGCTCGGCAAATTTTTTCAATCTCTGCCATGACTCCATCACAAGATAACCCACATCTGGAGGGAGGCAAACTCTGCTGCTGATTACCTCTCAAAGAGGAATTGTCCTATAAAAGGTTGGAATGTGCCCGGTTCGAGATCCACTTATGAGCTTTCCAACATTATTGATGAAGATGGAAAAGGTTCCCAATATCTGCGCCTATAACAGTTCCCCCAGGCCTGTTCTTCGTTCTCTTTTGTTGGTTCTCCTTTTGTGTTTATGCTGCCCTTGCGGGCCCCCTTTTAAGTCTCATTTCTATTTTTAATATATCTGGTGGGGGTCCTGCCTAACCCCAGCTTACCAATAAAAAAAAAACCAATTACCGGCCCTTAAAGCTTACCTTTGAATCTTTAAACTTTGTCTACTCAATAGACCCAAGAGATCCTGAAATAGCTAAGAGGAATGCTAGACTGATAGGCACCCTTTGGAAAAAGGGGTAAAGGGCGCCCCCATTGGTCACGATACATTTACCATGACACAAAAAATTAGGATCATAACTTCCATAAATGTATATTGAACAATGGGGGCACCCTTTACCCCTTCTTTTGCAAGGGCGCGTCAGTCGAGTATTCCTTGATAGCTAAATACATTAAACACCTTGTTGTAGTTAGGAGTGGACATGGTTCAGGTCCAACCTGAAGAATCGAACCGAACTGGCCTCTTTGGTTCGGTTCTTATTCCAAATTTTGGCAGCATCGGTTTTCGGTTCGGTTTTGGGGTTGAGGTCCTCATACCCAGAACCAAACCGAAGATATATATATATATATATATATATATATATATATATATATATATATATATATATATATATATATATATATAGGGGAAAATGATACCCCCCGCTCTAACGTTATTCGTTAAGTTTTAAAGGCAAAGAAAAACGTTAAAGGAGGTAAATTAATCCTCAAGTAGTGAACCATTCTCACAAAAACCATCACAGGGGGGATTTTACCCGTTTAGGAGGGGGGGGGGGGGTATCATTATTTGCCATTTAGAGGTTTAATGTATTATGGTAGGCTTTACCACACAAGATTGCAGGGAACAATCCATACTTGACATCTTTACTAGTTGAAATGTTCGATGTTGTTAGAAATAATATTCAGCAAAAAATAAAAACAAAAAAGTTGGGTAAACCCAAAACCGAACCGAACCGAACCAACCCGATCTCGAGTTGGTTCAGTCCAGTTCCATGGTTCTGGTTCTGGTTCCCAATATTGGGAACCGATAGGGATTTGTTCGGTTCTGAGGATACCCCAGAACCGAATCAACCCGAACCATGTCAACCGTACCCCTAGTTGTAGTCCCAGGAGTACTTTAGCTATCCTAAGCAACATCATAAGAAATCCCCGTTAACTTTTACATTCTCCACACATGGTAACTATACTAGAAGACTACAAAGACTTTTCCATAAAACCATTCATCAACATTAATTGGGATTTACAATTTCCAACATCTTTTGGGTTAGCCATATGCATGGATTTTTAATATCAAGGAGGTGTTGGATTTTGAACCCAGAACCTACCGTGAGGCCATAATTCTCATATCATGAGTAGCAACCACTTACTCCGAAGCTTAAGCTATTAGAGTTGGTTTTTATTTAATCATTTATACTTCAACATTCTAAACTCACTCAAGTTTTTTTGTGAAAAAACCAAAAGTCAGATGAGAAAAAGTTCACAGAAAAATCCATTGCAAAATTCTAAAGAAAACTTGCCACGCCAAAGATTTGTTACTGTATGTTAGATATCTGAAAATTAATTCGTTTGAAAGTAGATCAATTATGTTGAACTATTGTTCTTCTCATCCTTTACGATTGTTTGTTCTCACTTTTTTTTCTTCTGATTCTTCTTTCATTCTTTACGATTGTTTGTTCTCAATTATTATCATTTTTCTAATGTTAGACGATTCTTCTTCTTCTCTTTGTTCTCCATCACCTGTTCTATCTCATAATTGAACCAATACCACATGCACTATCACTCACCAACCAACAAGTTGCTTCATTTTTCTAATCAAAATATAGCTCAGAGATGAGACTGTTTTTACTCTGACCAATGTAGAGTGTAGACCCAAGTTGAAGAGACTCCACCATCATCCAAAAAAGCCCATGTTATTATTCGAAGACATCCCCAAAAATGATGTGGGTCTTCTTTGGTGTATTCAAAGGAAGAAGACTTTCTTCTTCCTGTTGACGTTTTTCAATTTGTTTCTTGGTATCTGTGCCCATACCTAAAGGGCTAAAGCCATCATAAAATTCTCACACGTTTCCAAGGAACATTATCCAAAATGCACAGAAATTGTAACGTGTGCCGCCCCACCTTCTCCTAACAATGCCACCCCACTTTCTCATTTTCTCTGACGCAATCTCATAACATTTTTTTCCGCATCCCGACGATTGAATTGCCTTAAATTGCTCCACCCATTTTACTTTCCTTCACTACTACCGCTACAGCTTTCATTTCATTTTATCCATTGTAGATATATATGACAGCACTGGCAAAATAATGAGGTGTAAAAGGGATTTGCTAGGCGTCCATCGCAGAAGTCATTTCGCGGATGGGCTGTTGCATGTGAGAGCAGCCACCTAGTGAGTGAGGACAAAATCTGCTTAAGATTGAGTCTGTGTGGCTTCTTTCACATGCAACTGCCCATCCTGATCGAGATGGACGCTAGGGGATCCTGGTGTAAAAACATGCGTGTAAAATGGTGGGCCTCAACTGACTTATGGGTTTGAGTGGGGTTGGTGGGACCCACGATAAATTAAAACATGGTGTGAAATGGTGGGCCCATTCATGTTTATAAAATGATTGAGCCCCACCATAGGATGGAATTGGGTAGAGATGGTGGGACCACTTCATGGGTGAAAAATGGCGGACCCCACTATATATATATTTCGGTACAGAAACATGAGGTCTAAAATGGTGAACCCGCCTTAAAAAACATGCGTTTCAAAATTATGGGTCCCACAATTGATATGCATGAGGTTTGAAAAAAAAATCTACTAGACGAAAAATTCTAACACAAATTTTTCCCAGGTTTCCAATAAAAAATTTCTGTGCAAAGAAAACATGACAAATGAATGAATGGAATGTCAGATTCAAAGGCGCCCTTGCAAAAAAGGGGGTAAAGGGCATCCCCATTGGTTAAATTCCATTTAAGACAATTATGATCGTAATTTTCTATTAGAAATTTCGAAGTCAAAGAGTTACTTTTGAACCAAAATTTTGGAGGTAAGAATCAAAATAAGAATCTCCCTCTTGTTTTCAAAAGCTTGTCTTTTATGCTGCTTTGAGACTTGAACCTAAAACATAGAGGTGTGTGAAGTGGTTTCAACTTCAATGTAAGATTTCTAGCCCCACATTGGAAAGTTCAAGAAACTTTCACACCCTTATAAGAAGCATAGTGGAGGAAAAGCTTGGGCCTTTCAGGAACATTGGAATTTATTGGGTGACTCGGTTTTACATGAAATAATGTTCATATAAACATACATGCGCACGCCGAGCCTGGCCGTGATCCATTAACTCTTAAACGGATTTTATTCCTAAAACAGTTTTGTAATTACCGCCCTTAATTCTTATTAGTGTTTTGAATTGTTTCATCTTCTCCAATAGCTACAAAAGCAACTCTTGGAGAGAGAGAGAGAGAGAGAGAGAGAGAGAGAGAGAGAGAGAGAGAGAGAGATTACTCTCTTCAATGTGCATTTCCTCCTCCCAACAGTCATATTCTTCTCTATAAAAGGGAGAAGGAAGAAAAAAGTTCACAAATTTTACAAAACAGAAACATATTGTTACAAATTTCTCTCCTTGTCATTTCCTTCCCTCCTTCCTCCGTTTCGTTCCGTGATTGAGCACACTTCTAAAGTGATTCGAAGTGGACCAGTAAGCAAATGTGCATCTACTAGAGCCTGTTGAGGCTATTTTTTCTTGGAGTGTCGATTCGTAGATCGTTCACCGTAAGGGGTGGATACGATTCATAAGGAGAGTAACTATATGGCATGACTCAATGATCATCGTAGAAAGCATTTCGCAGTCCGCCTGTTGCATGTGAGGGCAGCCACAAAGGCTCACTTTTCAACATATTTTATCTTGTTCTCTGAGGTGGCTGCTCTCTCATGCAACATGCGGTCCGTGAAATGCCTTCTGCGATGGTCCCTAGCAAACCCTCCTAATATTTATATTAAAGTTTCTCTAACATTTTCTGTGCCATCTTAAAAGGAATTTGAGTAATGAGGGTCCTCATTTCTACAGTTCATAAAGTATGGGTTCGAATAACTCCAAATTCTGTGCCATCTTATGTAACACAGGCGGTCCGCGAAATGCCTTCTGCGATGGTCCCTAGCAAATCCCTCTTAAGAATCGTAATATTCATATTGTTACTTTCTCTAACATTTTCTGTGTCATCTTAAAAGGAATTCGACTAATGAGGGCTCCCTTTACCACCCCACGCCCACGCCCACGCCCACGCCCACGCCCACGCCCACCCCCTACCCACCCACCCACGCACGCGCCCCTTTCTTCTTTTTTTTTGTTTTTTTTGTTTAGCATATATTATAGTTTACCAAATGGCCGCACAGCATATAAAATCTCTGTGACAACATTTACACCGGTTCTCGTGCTTTCTTTTTCATCTGCCAACGAAGAGCTGAGACAAAGCGGAAGTGGTGTATCTATCAAAATGAAGGATGAAGTTATCTTTCCAACTAAGAAATTCTCAGTTTCTCCCATAAATGCAACAGTGGAGATAGAATCCAAATGGTAAAGATAATTAATTATATATCGATCCGATCGAATTTGTTATCTTATCCGGAGAAGCCACAATTAGGGACCCACTATTGGACGGTGATCATGTGGTGGGCCCATCACGATTACAGAGGTAGAAAGTGGAATTGTTCTTTCTTATCCACAGAAAACAAAGGGTCCACCATACATGTCGGTGGGCCCAACATAGTTAGAAAACTGACTACTTGTGTACTGACCCAAAAAGCACCAAATCTCCCCAGTGCAGTTTAAAAGAGAGCCCACACCATAGTGAAAGCTGTGTATTTTTTGTTTCAAAGTCCTTCTCTTCAATGGCTTCCTTAGATGGGTTTAAGACTAAGCAAACCCTAGATGAAGAACAAACAACTCCCCCTCACCGGAATCCGATCAAGAAGATCGCTTTCGTGTCGTCGATAGCCGCCGGAGTTCAATTCGGGTGGGCCCTACAGCTATCTCTTCTTACACCATACGTTCAACTACTTGGGATCCCACACTCATGGGCCTCCTTCATATGGCTTTGTGGGCCCGTTTCGGGCATGGTGGTTCAACCCCTAGTTGGTTACTATAGTGATCGATGCCGGAGTCGGTGGGGCCGACGGAAACCATTTATCGCTAGTGGGGCCGGGCTCGTGGCGGTCGCGGTGGTTCTCATCTCATTTGCTGCTGATATGGGCCGGGTCTTAGGGGACCCACTGGGTCCGGGAAGAAGAAAGACTAAGGCTATTATCATTTTCGTGGTGGGTTTTTGGATTCTTGATGTTGCCAATAACATGTTACAAGGCCCATGCCGGGCTCTCCTCGCCGATCTTGCAGGTACGTACGTTTCTCAATCTCCACCTTACACGTGGATTACACGTGTCATGTCATTGGGGATGTGGCATTATTGGATATGACACGTGTACATTTGAGATTTGGCGATTGACGGTTATGGGGTGTCTCCTTGCGAGGAGAATCCTGTTGCAGTACAGTGGGTCACAGCTTTTGATTGATCTGAATCGTTCATTCGATAGTAGTTCTTCATTTAGATCTCCTATCACAAAACCAAGTTCGGTTAGATGGACGGTTCAGATCAAATCTCTCCAAAATTGTACTGGGTCTCAAATGTTAATCCCAGTATCCCACCTTTTGTGCCAATTCTCATTCATCAAACAATCCCACCGGTCCGATGGGTTGAAACAAAATACAGACAACCGTTTTTTTATCATAATTCATAAGGGAAGGGATATATTGTCCTCCGTTCCTTTCTTTCCCTTCCCTTCGCCACCCCATCTAGTGTAGTTTCCCACTCTTTTTAGGGGTTGCCCAGGGAAGACAAGGGGGAGAATATATCATTTCCCATATTAATTAAACCTGTTGTCTTTCATGCACGTCTGCATCATATTATGGTATGGTGCATCACTCATGTTTTGGCCGAATAGTACTACATCGATCTGGGTCGTCCATCCAACACACGAAAGGGCCCACCATAAGTATATATGCTCATTAGTAAAGAAATGATCCGCTTCTAGGGCCCACTAGTTAGGGGTGCAACTTGGGTCGGGATCAACCCTAACTCGGGTTCAACCCTATTTTGGCTCGGATTGGGTTGGCATTTCCTATGACTGGGTTGAGTTAGGGTTGGGAAGAGCCAACCCGATTTAATTTCAGGTTGGGTTAGGGTTGAGGCCTTGGCGACCAGACCGAACCCAACCTTCATCCTCTAATTTTATCTTGATTTTATTTGGGTAACGTTTTTTTCTAGTATTTTTCTATTTGCCCTAGGTGAACCCAAACCCAGCCCAACTGAACCTGACTCAACCCGACCCGATTTCGGGTTAGTTAGGTTGGGTTAGGGTTGAAAGATTTAGAGGCGGGTTGGGTTTGGGTTAGGGTTGACCATCCTCAACTTGAGGTTCGGGTTGGGTCAGGTTAGGATTGATATGAGGGAATGCTATCTTGGGTTGGGCTAGGGTTGGCCACTTGGCCTCAACTCAATCCAACCCGAACCGAGTTGCACCCCTACCACCAGTCCCCCACTATATTACCCACACCATAAATGATATTTCCACTCTCCTTTGTCTGTACTTTCCGATCCACTAATGGTTAAAACTCATCTTTCAGGCAAGAACCAGAGAAGAGTCCGGAGCGCAAACTCATTCTACTCATTCTTCATGGCCGTAGGCAACATTCTTGGATTCGCTGCGGGATCCTTCACCCACCTCCACAAACTCCTCCCCTTCACTTCAACCCCAGCTTGTGACATATACTGTGCCAATCTCAAAACCTGTTTCTTCCTAGCAATCCTCCTCCTCCTAACCCTAACCACCATAGCCCTCACCTCCGTCCAAGAAAAACCACCACTCCCACCACCTTCTCCGGCCGCTGGCCCCACCGCTCACGACGACGACGAGCCACCGGAACATGTTCCCACCCCATTTCTCAGCGAGATTTTCATGGCATTGAGAGACCTTCCAAAACCCATGTGGGTTTTGTTATTGGTAATGTGAGACAACCAATTACTCCATAAGCTTAAGCTGTTAGAGATGGTGTTATTTAATCATTTATACTTCAACCCTCCTCCTCGCGTGTGGCACCACTTTTTAGGGTTGGCCTGCACGTGGCACATATGACTCCTCTTTTGGGTTGGCCATTACATGTGAATTTTTAACATCAAGGAATTTTAGACTCAGGACCTTTGCTCTCATACATGTGAAACAACCAGTTACTCCAAAAGCTTAAGCTGTTGGAGTTGGTGTCATTTAATCATTTAGACTTAACACTCCCCCTCACGTTTGGCCCCTCTTTTTAGAGTTGGCACGTGGCACATATGACCCCTCTTTTGGGTTTGGTCATTACATGTTGATTTTTAATATTGAACGAGTTTTGAACTCAGGACCTTTGCTCTGATACCATGTGAGACAACCAATTACTCCATAATCTTAAGCTGTTAGAGGTGGTGTTATTTAATCATTTATACTTCAACAGGTAACTGCCCTTAATTGGTTGGCTTGGTTTCCTTTCATGCTGTTTGATACGGATTGGATGGGAAGAGAGGTTTATGGTGGGAAAGTGGGAGATAGGCTGTATAATCTTGGGGTTCGAGCAGGGTCACTTGGTTTGATGTTTAATTCGATTGTGTTGGGTTTTACGTCTTTGGGGATTGAGTTTCTTGCGGTGAAAACTGGTGGGGTGAAGAAATTGTGGGGTGGTGTTAATTTCTTGTTGTCTCTTTGTCTTGCGATGACTGTGCTGATAACAAAGATGGCCGAGTCTTCTAGAAACCGTGAGTTGGGGCTTCAGCCGCCGGTCGATGTAAGGATCTTGGGGATGGCGTTGTTTGCGATCATGGGAATACCGTTAGCGGTAAGTTTGAGATGTGCAATCTTTTTTTTTCTTTCTTTTCATTCTTGGGATCTTACCTGGAAATGATATTGCAGCATCTTTTCTTCATTGTTAGGCGATTCCCCCACAAATTTTCTCCATAGGATGATCCTAACAATCTGATCCGCGAACGTTTAAATTGAGTGGGACAGCAACAAAGGGTTTTTTTTTTCAAAAATATAAACTAGTTTAAAATAGAAACTAATCAAAATAGAAAGTCGAGTTAGGATGATCCTATTGCATTTTTTGCCATTAGCCAGCAAAATTGATGTTTCCTAGGATAAAGGATAAAGTTCTTCATCTTGATGGGTCCAGCTCTCTGGTGACAGGAACGAGTTCATAATAAGAAGATTATGTTTTTCAAAGTATAAGACTTGAAGCTTTTGATTAATAGGTTTGAGCATCACTACTAAAATTTAGATATATAGTTGAGCAGTAGAGATTGATGTAAAATATTTACATTATTATTTTTTCAGGTGACATATAGCATTCCCTTTGCTCTAGCTTCTATCTTCTCTAATTCCACAGGAGCTGGTCAAGGTAAGCTGAATCTAATTTAGGAAAAATTTAGAAATTATATTTACATATTTTCTGTAATAATTTCTGTGTTGGAATTTATAGGACTTTCAATGGGAGTTCTAAATCTGGGAATAGTTATACCACAGGTAAGCTTTTTTAAATATCTTTACTACCTCGCATTTTTTCTCTTACTTAATCCAAACAGTCCTTATTTTTTGAGGTACCTAGGGTCAGAAGACCTTCGATATTACAATCCCTTTATTTTTTTGAGGTAGGTTAGAAGAATTTTGCATTCAACAGTCAATTGTAAGCTTATTTCACTAGAAATTATGACACTTGAGTTTTAAAAATCATTTAGGCATTGCACATAATACTCCATTAATTATCATGTAGAATCCCTTGAAACCAAATCAGTTAAGAGTAGGGCTGCAACTCGGGTCGGACGGGTCGGGTTTTGGAGAACCCAACCCTACCCGAGAAATATCTCGGGTCGGGTCGGGTCGGGTTTTTTTCGGAAAACCCACGATTCCCAAACCCGGCCCTACCCATGATAAATCTCAGGTCGGGTCGGGTCGGGTTTTTTCACGTTGACGCAATTTTTTAAGGAAAATTCTTGTTTGGCAAGGCAACTCAACTCATAGAAGTAGAAATTACACTCACAGTACACTTGAATCAAACAATGATGTAATTACACTCACATTACACTTGAATCAAACAATGCTGTAATCAAACAATGTTGTAATTACAATCAAACAATGCTGAATCAAACACTTGAATCAACTCAACTCATAGAAGCAGAAATTACACTCACATACAATAACAGTGGGTGCGTGGGTTTTCACTTTTAACTTTTAACTAACAATAGAAAAAAATGTACATACTATAACTTAGGTAACTCGGGTCGGGCCCCTCAAACCCGGCTCGACCCGAGATTCATGCGGGCTTTTGAATGCTCAACCCGGCTCGACCCGAAACCCATGAAACCTGAACCCAACCCAGGTTATTTTCGGGTCGGGTCAATGCGGGTTGGGTAAAACCCGGCTCGAGTTGCAGCCCTAGTTAAGAGGAATCCTAGCTACTAATTAAATCATTTCCCCCTAATTAAACATGAATATAATGAATAATTCATCAATTTCTCATATATTATTTGTAAATATTGTGAGAAATTCAACAAATATTGAAAATGGCATTGTTGTCAAACCGTGGTTTTCGAGGAACATAAAAGGACATATTTTCCTCTTCCTAGTGTTATGGTTGCCATTTACTACGGTCCTTGTCGATCGCTAAGTTTTCAAAGGCTAGCCATTTTTTCCTGTTTAACACTCCTCAAATCCAGAGGAAAAATAAATAAAGTAAAGAAGTAGGAATCTATTTCTGTTTCCTTTTACTTCTATATAAGACACATCCAAACGGACCCACTCTCTTTGGTTGAGCAATTTCTGCAGTTTACTAGGTGTTTTGACCGGCTTTAGGGTGTGACGTCATCTACTAGTAGTGTTTGGTTGCATGTTTTGATTCAAACAATTACGATACCAATGCCTTGTCTCTCCCTTGTCTACCCATGGAGGATGACTTTTCTTTCTCACCAAAGTATGGACTTGAAAAGAGGTGGTTTCATGTTTAGCAGAGTCTTGGGAATTAGCACTCTGCTCTCTTTTTCTCTCATCTCTTTCTATTGATAATGACTCCATACTGTCCCTTATTTTGGTAATGACACTCACACCAGAAAATTACCTCAATTGACAACCAAACACTGTTTACCACTACTCTACAAGAAGTCTACTTCATTGCTATTACACGTGTTAGACTACTCCAGTTCTAATTCATGCTCTACAAGGCAGCTATGTGCAACCAAATTGACCCTTAATTGAGCAAAACTCAAAGCTCGTAAATGTGATGAATATATAAGAATGCCCTAAATTGATTTTGTAGAATCTAAATAAAATAAAGGTTAAAAATGGAAATCAAAACCTTATCAAAGGACTTTCCTTTTAAAGTAATAACATCTCTAACAAATTTTTTTTTTTTTGAGTTCTTCTCAAACCTTTCCAGATTCCACCAAACAATCCCAAATTCGGACTGTGAAACTATGGTATTTATCCGCATCATGAACACCATACGCTCAAACTCCTGATTTTTTTTTCTCCATGAAGATCAGATTTCCAATTATTAGTTGGCAACCTTTTTTGATGTTAAAAAATTTCCTTCAAAAAACTTTGAAAAAAAAAATCTCTACATATATTCTTCTTTCTTGGGACAAAAAAACCACGGCACAAGGAAATAATTTCAATGAAAAATTCTTCACCGCAGCTAAACAAACTATTGTAGACTGTTGAAGTATAAATGATTGAATAACACCAACTCTAACAGCTTACGCTTTTGGAGTAATTGGTTGTTACACCTGGTATCAGAGCATTTCCTTACAGCGGGTCCATTGTTCAAAACCTAACAAGTCCTTGATATTAAAAATCCACGTGTATGGCCAACCCGTATACGGACAACCAAAAAATAAAGCAGCCACGTCTTAGGGGAGTGTTGAAGTATAAATGATTAAATAAAATAAACTCTAATAGCTTACGCTTTTAGAGTAATTGGCTGTTTCACATAGGTAGGTTTTGAATGAAAGATGGAGTTCTTTCGAAAGTTCATTGATGAGATTATTCTATATTTTGACATGGTTATTTGATTGTGGAACAGATTTTGGTGTCTGTATTAAGCGGGCCGTTTGATGCACTATTCGGAGGTGGTAACCTTCCAGCTTTCGTCGTGGGATCCATTGCGGCCATGGCCAGTGGAATTGTCGCCCTTACAATTCTCCCTTCTCCGCGACCGGAGCTCCCTCCATCCACCGGAATTCTAAGGACAACAAGCTCACCTATCCCTTGATTTTATCTTCCTTGTCTTGGGATTAAAGCCTTAAGTTTTTTGTTGATCTTTTTTTTTTCTCCAATGCATTAGAATGCCTGTAAGGGTAAGCATGTTTTTAGAAGGTCCCTGAGTAAGGGTATGTTTGTCATTTATCATAAAAAGGGGACATTGTTGTGATGAGAAAATGGTGATTAGTGTGGTCATAGATAAGTTGTGCAATGTGGGAGGGTTGTTATGGACATCCGTCGTTTCTCTATCTGTTGAAGAATCTCAATACCTATGTTTTCTGGTTTATTGCTTTGGTTGGTTCGATTTTGGTTTGTTTAATTTTGGCACAAAGACATTTCCCTGCCCCTTATTCTTAGGAGATAATAGCCCACCTCATAGGTGATTTTGTCTTATTTATTTAATTCATTAGAGGTTTAATATTATCTCTCCTGAGAAGATAGAATGCGAAATTGCTTTTGTGAATTGCCATGGCAATTTTGCAATACTCATTTGGCAATTTCTCTTAAAAAAGAAGGGTTGCAAAATGGGTTTTGCGAAATTGTTTAGACGTAGGTTATTAGTTCGCTAGTTCTGAAGAATTATGGCGAGATTTTATATGGTGTAAGCCATTATAGTCCCGTATTTTTCAAAAAGTACTATACGGACCACACTATGGGTGATCCAAACATGTATTGCGTGTGACCAAAAAATCATTTCCATAGGATGATCCCAACCCTCCGCTATGGAAATGATTTTTTGGGCACAACCTATTTACGTTGTGTTCCATCACATGGACTGTTTGGATCACCCTGTAGTGTGCTTCCCTACAGTACTTTTTGAAAAATACAGGACTATAAGGGCTTACACCATATAAAATCTCGAAGATAAATTATATGGTGGCCGACCGTCAAATCTGTTGCCACCTAGCCCTTGATTTTTGATCTGGTCAAAACACTCAAAAAGTCATTTTTACAATCAATGGTAAAAACACAATTTTTGGGGTGCTACAAGGGAGGATACAAGTAAATGTATGGGAGATTAAGACCGTTGATCTTGTAGTCATCAGGCGGCCCATATGGTCTGTTCCCATCCGAAACAGTCAGCCTATGAGTAAGATAAAGGACTACATAATTCAATGGTTTAGCTTTTATTGATGGACCCCTTAAACTATGCTTGATTGAGGCTTGTGGGATCAAAGGCCTAGGATCATCTGATCTCTGTTCTCATCTATCCTGTGCCCTTATAGTTGCTGTTCAGATCAACGGATCCAATTACATAAACATGGCAGAAGTAGGGCCCAATATCTTTTAGGAAGGAGCCTTAAAGTAATTTTCTTTTTATTATTTTCTAATATTTTTTACTTTGTAATTAATGATCCAGCGAGACAGGAAGAACAATAACGTGTTCACTCGAGGCAAAATAAATTAAACTATGTAACGAAAAAAGTATGAAATATACAAACAAAATTAAGGGTGATGATAAATATGCACCTCCTGTAGGATAATTCGCACCCCTTGGAATGTGATTTGACATAAAAAAGCGTTAAAGTCTGTCACAATTCACGTTATGAGAGGTGCGAATTTATCAATCTCCCAAAATTAAAGTAAATAGTTTGCATAGACGATAGGGGGTGATGTTTTAAACAAAAAGTATGAAATATACCTATGGTTGGCTTTTGAGAATTACATTAGCATTTTAAAAGCTAAAACATTAAAACAAGGGAAATGATAAATACGCCCCTTTTCATAATTACTTGAGACACCCACGTGCAGTGTACGATGGCAATAAGGTCCCTTCATTCCTTCCCGTACAGATGCTTAGGACTGTCAATCGGGCTGAGTTTGAGCAGGCCGAGTTCGGGCTTGCCCATCACCTCTTATTTTCTGCACAAGAAAAGACTAAGCCAAGCACAGAAAAGCCAATTTCATAGAAAGCCATTAAACTTGTTGGCTTTGGCATGTGAGAAAAGCCACACCGATTGATTTTTTGCCATATTTTGTCTTATTCATTTAATAAATCTGAGGTCGAACTATAGCTTATAGGATATAATGATCCAAACCGTTCATATGGAATGGGCTGAAGAGAGGCAAAATAAAGAAAGAAAAAAAACCTATTTAATGTCGAACTATAGCCTATAGGATATTGATGTTTAAGTAACCTATTTAATTACTATCTACTGATTTTTAAGGGCATAAAAAATCTTGAAAAATTATATAGTAAATATATTATCAGGCCCGGACCTATAACGGGCTGGACGCCCCTTGATCAAGCTCAGCCCAAATTAGAGTTCAGGCTTCAACTTTTGACCAAGCTTGGTTTGGCTTGTTCTCATTTTAATTATGGGCGGGCTTTTAGTGGGCCGAACGGGCAGGCTTCGAACTTGCCCATCCCGATTGACAGTCTTACAGATGGATCTTTGCAGTCATAGATAAAGTGTACCTGGTGTCCCAAGTAATGAAAAGGGGCGCATTTATCATTTCCCTGAAACAATAAATATAAATAATGAAAGGGTGTGTGGACACCGATCCGAGAGAGGTGGGGGAAACAGGCTCCCACACTAGGTCTCAGGATCATCCACGTGAATGAAGAGCTCTACCAAGGAACTCTCGAAAGAAGTGCCCCTCACAGCATGAGTGGCGATAAAATGTAAGATACATCTCGATTCAGGGACTAGCCCAGATTCGAGGCGTACCTTAAACAAAGAAGAGTCGTCATCCAAGGAAGTGGGCCAAGGATCCCATACTATGCTCTGTTGCAACGGATAACCAGAGATATAAAAGAAGGTTCGTGCCTTGTTACGAATTTGGAAGGTCTGAAGAGCACCTCGTCCGCCCAAGTGCAAGCACCTGGTCTCTTATGCCATTTGTTTATTAATTTTGAAGAGTTTTGGGCGAAAGTCATATGAAATGGGAACTAATATCTCCGAGAAGACGTCTATCTAATCATGCATGTCTCGGAGATGAATAATAAGCACACACAAAAGAAATGAAATAAGTGTCACCTATGGGTAGCTAGATTCTGAGTGACAAGCCTAAAGAGCTAAGTTATGAGTGTCATACCTAATTGGTATCTGAATTCTGGTGCGCAAACACATGCATGCTACAGCTAAAGGTATAGGATCTGTACATGAAAGTAAGAAAACACAGCAAAACATATAACACAAATCAACTCTATACATGACTGGACAAGATGAATCCTAAAACTCTAATGCGACTTGACTCGGACCAAGATGGCCGTCCATCTCAGCTGCTCTACGTATCCCGGCCTCGGGAAGAATCGGAGTCAACTTAGTTCGATGGCCTATTCTAACTACGATGCCTAACTATCTATAACCGCTATCCTAGACTCGATCCACTAGACTCGACTGATTTTTAAAGCTTTTTTGCACAATTGCTTAAGTTCAAGTGAATTGTAATTTTTAGGACTCTCTGTATGCCATAACTAATGCAAGTTGATTAGCCTTAAGCTAATGCAGGTGGGCCCTACATCCTATGTGTAACTAGGCTGTGCATCCTGAAGAAAATCATGGGCTGACTATATGCTCCCTAGTCTAGCCATCGGTTCGACTAAATGTCTAACCGACCAACTCGAGGCTAGGGACACCCACACGACAAGACACACCATATCAATACAAATCAGGACAAACTCCTAACTCTAAAACACCCCAAACAGCTACGACAGACTCCTAGCTCTAGAGGAAGATCTTTTTGAAAAGGTTTTGAAGAATTTTATATATTTTTTTGAAAGTTTGAAATGTTTATTTTTAAAGGTTTGGCTGGACTTGGGATGTGGATCCCAAGCTGCATTACGTACCCTGTTGAAAGGGATCAAGCCAACGTAGTTCGGAACAGATTTCCTAACTACTCCTAATGACTCAAGATTTTTGAGACTTTTGGTTTTTGAAATTTTTTGTTATTTTTGACATAAGAGGACAGAATCCTATCATCATAAGGGGAGGACAGACTCCTGATATACCGCAAAGGTTGGACAGCATCCTATGCTTTGCGGGGGGAAAAGACAGAATCACGACTCTGCAAGGGTTGGACAGCATCCTATACCTCACAAGAGTGGATAAAACACATGATTTGATAAGAGGTTGGAAAGAAATCTAACCCTTATGATGATAGGACTGACTCTGGAAACTGAAGGACTGACTCTCTAACTAAGGAGAGATTCCTATGCTAAGGACTGACTCTGAAATTAGGATTCTAAGAAGGAGGTGCTAATGAGACAAAGCCTGTCTCGTAAAAGAAAATGAGATAAAGAAGTGTGTTAGTGAGACTATGCAAGTCTCCTAGACACAGAGGTGGGCTCCAAGAAAGGTGCTGACGAGACATGGCATGTCTCCTAAGGATGGACTCACTAATGAGACAAAGCTTGTCTCTAAAGGATACAACTTTCTCTGCCTGAGACATAGCGTGTCTCCCTGAGAAGGCTCTAGAGAACTCTTTCATTGCCCTTGCAATGAATGGGTTTCTAATATTCAAGGGTATACATCTTAAAAAACTGGTCAAGTCTTTTAAATGAAAGAGGGGAGTGCTATTTGGACTGAGCAAGTCTCCTATGGTGGGCTTGGGCTAGCACCTTCATCACCCTTGTCTTACAATGACAAGGGATTACTATCTTTGGGTAATTTTCATGAGCTATAAGACAAGCACTAGACTCTAACCTGTATGAGAAAACGAAACCACACACAAAAGAATAAAATGAAGCATATGATTGGGCTACAGGTATAAGCACCAACATATTTTGATAATTTGCATCAAGAATTGCGCACCCAGTTGTAGCATGACAAAGGATATATTATATGAGTGAAATTGAAAGGATTATTTGATTCCCACAATATACTAACCTAAACATAACAAAACTCACATCATTTAACACTTTTAATATGGAAGACTTCCCATTATCTGATGATCCAAACCATCTATTTGCCTCCATCCCAACATACACCCAAAATAAAATCATCTGTACAAAATATTGGACATATCCCATATATGTCCAGAGTTGACATTCAAATAACTCAAATGAGATGATATTTAGAATATAACCCCTTTCTTCCTTACTCCACTAAACAAGGATAGAAACCCAAGAAACATTACAGTCAAGAAATAACCCAATTGCTTGACTAAACATTATATTTTGCAGGCTTCCCAAGATAATAGCCTAACTAAGAAAGAACTACTGGATTAAAATTGGAATAGGGAAATTGACTGTACAAATCCACAACCACACAATCACATAAATTTTGTGGATACTGATCAATGCAACTCAATCAAACCAATTCTCAAATGCATGATATTTTCAAATCCTTTGGATAAAGTGTGCAATTCCTGCTAACAAATTCAGGTCAAATGCAAGAGGCAACCATGCAATTTGTAACAGACAAGATGAAATTTGCATTCGATGATCCTAAAATATATAGATCAATTATGAGAGCAAATGGATCAAATGAACTAAAAATCAATTAAGCTGGAACTGATAGCATGATCTTAAGGCTTCAAAAATCCATAACACCAAATCATTACTCATGAAGAAAACGAACACCAAATCACAGGCAACATCGATCAAAATGTAATCAAAAGAAGCATATATGAAATTACCTGAGATTTCTTGAGATGGAATCCCTTACCAGAGATTTTGGCTTCTTGTTCAACAATCTTGGATTTTCCTTGACTATTACCTTCGTTTCCAGTAACATTCACATCAAAGAATCTGGTTGGAGCTTGATCAGAGAGGAGAAGAAGATCGAAGGCCGGAGCTTAGATCCGCCGGAAAATGAAGATCGGAGAAGAATAAGAAGGCTGGAGCTCAGATCCGCCGGAAAATAGAGATTGGGATAGGGATTCAGCCAAACTCTCTTTCTCCCTTCCTCTCTCCCTCTCTCTCTCCCTCTCTCTCTCTTTTTCTCTTTTTCTACAAGATCGATGTAACGATGTAGCCGGAGTCTTGACGGAGTTTCGATCGGAGAAGAAGATGCTTTGATCGGAAAAAAGAAATAGGGCTCCCACCTCCGGCATGAGTGATCGAAATCTAGCCGGACAAGACAGATCTGACCGGAGAAATAGCCGGAGAAGAGGAGAAATGAGATTAGGGTTTCAACTCCTCTGCTTCGCTCTCTCTGTGCGATTTTAAAATTTTTTTTTTATGAAGTTAAAATCCTATTTATAGGCGAAATGAGAAAATGATAATGGCACACTTATTATTGATTGGCGCGCGGTTGCGCTAAAAGATGATAGGCGCACGATGAATTGTGTCCTATTCGGACCAAACTCGACCATATTCAGGATAATTCGCCCCCCTTTTCTGCTTACACTCTCCTAGCTTGTTCGCTAAGTAAACGCGCTCGGAATTCGACGAAATTTTGCAGGGGCCCAGCTGGGACCTTAAGCTAGCCTAGGGTGAAGTTTAGGGCCCTACCTCGTTCATTTGATGGGATTTTTCATGAAAACGGGAGGTTTAGGGCATGGTCAAAATGGGGTGTCTACAGGGTGCCATTATCACAACGAAGGAATGTGAAAGTCATTTACCAAATTTAAGATGAAACATATAAGATGCATGGGGTGATGTTTCTACCCATTATTGCTTGCAGGCATTTATCTCGAAGAGCAGTGGTGTAAAGACAAGCATTGGATTTACCTGTCTTTCTACTCGTTATTGGTTCAGGCATTTACCTCGTAGAGCAGTGGTGTAAAGACAAGCATTAGATTTACCTAGAATTTACCTCATCGAATAGTGGTGAGTAGTATTTGGTTGTCAACCACGTAGAGTAGTGGTAGGGAATGCCATTACTATAGAGAAAGAGAGGGAGAATCACTCCCAAGAAATCTAAGCAAAAAAAAAAAAGCATCGTTGTTCCCAGAAAATCCAAGCATAAAAAAACTTTTTTTGTGGATTTTGGCGTGGATATTATTGAGAGGACACAAGGGCGACACATCATCAGAAAATCAACTATTAAAAAGGAGACATTAGTAGTCTCCAGGGAATTCGATGCTATATAGACAGCCAAACAAGGGGTTTTGATGATGCGGTACCCAAATGCCAAGCAGAACCCCTAAGCAATCCTAGCTTTTGTGCAACCAAACAGGCCTAAGGAATAAAATAGCCCACCCAAATCGTCCTTGGCTAAGACACAACTAGCATCCATTAAAAAATTCCTGCATGTTTTTCTTTTACTTTGATTTTGATTTTTTTATTTCAAGGATTCCACGTGGGTTTTTAGTTAGACGATTAACTAAATTTTTTTCATAGTTATGCTTAATTATATTTTAAGCATCGGCCTGACCCCTTGCATATCAACTTCCTCTCATAAGACCTAAACTGAAAAAGGAAGCAGTATATCTGCGCCCTTTTTTTACTTGGGACTAGACTGCACACGGTTCGGTCCGGTTCGCTTTAGGGAGGTTTTTTAACCGAACCAATCCCATCGGTTTGGAGAAAATCCAAACCGTAACCGAACCGATGGAGGGTATAACTGAACCAAGCAAACCGATTTTGATTGGTTCAGTTTGGTTCAGTTCACAGTTTATCCGGTTTTTGGTTCAGCTTTAATACAGATCCAATTGAGGCCACCTGAGATGAGGTCACTCCCTCCTTCCCTTCTCTTCTCTCTCTCCCTCAACTCTTAGCTCTCTCTCTCTCTTCTGCTTGTTCTCTCTCACACTCCAACCCTCTCCTCTCTCTACAATATGTAGCTTTCCACATATAACCCTAGCTCCAAAAAAAATCCTCCCTCAAATGAGGCTTTTATGTTGCATTTATATCTATGGTCGATACCCTTAGGGTGACTAGAATGACAGAATTACCCTAGACCACTCAAAATGGCAAAACAGCCCTCTAATAAGAAGACAAAAGAAAGAAGGTGCAATTTTGAGTTAAGGGGAGCGGCAAAAAATGAGCGTCTACAGGGGTGGCCAAAATGGGGTGTCTATAGTTTCTCATCAGTTCGGTTCGGTTTATTTTCGGATTATAACAAAAAAACTGTCAACCGAACCTATGGGATCGGTTCAGTAAAAGTCTTAACCATGAGCAAACCAGAAAAACTGAACCAAACCAACCGAAAGGCCCACTTCGGTTCGGTTTATTAGTTTGGCCAATTTTTTGTGCAACCCTACCTGGGACAAAGAGCTAGAATATCATATCTTCTCAACCTTAGGATCTATGAATCCATGAGCATCATATGCCTACTCCGCTGCCTAGGGAAGAACATGTGTCAAAAGTAAGCACATCACACACATTCAAATGTAAGTACCCAACAGAAACCTTTTACTTATAAATTAATTTCAATCCAACAAGTGTACCGGCTTTTTTGGCATATACACTACAAGAGTAAACACACCCTTACATCCATTCACCCGTTTATCTAGGCATACAAGGACATAGATTTACATGAAGACCGCCTGTCATTTTGACATGATTGTCTATGGTGTTTGTAGCTTTTAAATACATGATGCACTCTCAAAGAAAAGTTATTCATCCAATATCCTGGAACACCATTTGCACTCTAACATCTGAAGGGGGCTTGGGGATTCGAAGACTCCATGATATCAACTCTGCATGCCAGATGAAAAACCTGTGGAATGTTATTAATGGCAGAAACTCCTTATGGTCAGATTGGTTTAATAAAAAATACTTGAAAAAAAAGAACTTTTGGACTATGAATATGCCATCCAGGCCTTCCCGAGGAGCCAGAAGCATCTTCAAAGCCAGAGAAGAAGCTAACCGGCTCATTTGCTATGTCATTGGAGACAGTAAAGGAATTTATTTTTGGAAACAACCTTGGCACCCTGATGGCCTCATCTCTCACTTATACCCAGAAGGAATAATCCTCAACTCTCTCCCTCAATCTACCACAGTTGATAACCTCCTCAGTAACATCGAATGGATCCGAACTAACCAGCGCACTCTTCCTGGCCTTCACCTCATTCTAAACTCAGCTCTTATCATCCCTGGGAACCATAACCAAGTAATTTGGTAACCTCACCCAAATGAAATTTCACTCTGACAAGTGCCTGGCAAAGTATCAGAACCCACCATCCCAAAATTCAATGGTCCTCTTCTATTTGGTTCAAGGGCCACATCCCTAGACATAGCCTGGTTGCTTGGCAAGCACTCCATTGTAAACTTAGCACCAAAGCTAAACTCCTATCCATAGGAATCATTACTGAAACCTCCTGCCCACTATGCTCTGCGGGAAGAGAAGACTCGGACCACCTTTTCTTCTTTCACTTCCTGGATATGGAGATCCTTATTATGGAGGTTCTCGATTAGAAGGAAACCAAAGAAAACATTGCTTGAAGAAGAATCATGGATAAGAAATAACATAAATTCTAGAGGCAGATATTTGGTTGCTCTTCGCCTTGCCTTTTGTGCTGCTATCTACTGCATCTGGATTGAAAGGAATAGAAGGATCTTTGACAAATGCAATCGCCACAAGCAGAGCATCCTCTGGGATATGATCCATATTGTACGATCTAAAATTCTTTTCCTCAGATTGGATGGAACCATGACCCCAAAGACGATTTCCTGACTGCTAAGCTAAAACTCCCCAAGTTTAGCAAACCTGAATTGATAAAAACCTGCAGCCGGATTCTCCCGGATGAGGGTAGATTCAAACTGAATTCTGAGGCATCTCTCTGTCAAACTGAAGCAGCCATTGGAGGGCTAATCGGAGACTCCAACAACAACATCATTACATCTTTCTCCATTAATATGCCTCCAAAATCCATCCAGGAGCTGCAAATGCAAGAGATTCTTGTTGGTACCGCCTTAGCAAGGAAGTTAGGCCTCAATCACCTTTGGATTGAATCTGACTCCCTCTTCGCCGTCAATGCTATCAATGGGAAAATCAAATGCCTATGGACGGAAATTTCAATTCTCTTCAACCTCAAAGCTCTCCTTGGTGAATTTCAGAGTTGGAAGATTACTCATATCTGGCGGGAAGCCAACTCAGCCACAGATCTTTTATCCAAAACTAATTGTTGCATCAAAGGAGAAGATCTTCCTCCCTCAAACCTGCCCCTTGATCTGATGGCCCTTGTCTTAGATGACTCCTCTGGAACTTTGTATACTAGATTGTAGTTCCCATGTCTATTTTGTTCTTATCTGCTGTGTTTCTAGGGATGCTCTTGAGGAGCCCTTCTCTCGTCTGTCTCTTTATCTGTTCAATGGTTTCTTCCATTGTTTGCTGCTGGTTTTGTTGGAGCCTGCCCCACAAACTGTTGGCCTTTGAGCCCCCCTGAATGTACTTTTTCTCTTTTTAATGATATCTGTAGGGGTCTTGCCTAACCCCAGCTTACCCAACAAAACAAAGAAAAGAAGCACCACTATATTTTTAGGCTACGCGTGCATGCACGGCCTTCCACCATATAAAATCTCGTAGAGAGTAATTATATCTTCATCCCTTTTTGCCATCTCCTGAAAAAAGACTTGTTAGGAAAAGACAACTCAACTCAACTGAGCCTTTGTCCCAAACTAGTTGGGGTCGGCATGTTAGGAAAAGGCAAATTCAAAAAAAAGAAGAAAAAAGAAGGTGAAATTGGAGAACGGTTGCAAAAAGGGAAGGGCAGTGATAAATTCACCCCCTTCTATTACAGTATTCACCCCCTATTTTTTTTCCAAAATGGATTGTACAGCTCACACCATAGAATGATCCAAACCGTCCATTTGATGGGCCACAATGTAAATAGGTTGGGCCCCAAAAATCATTTCCATAGGATGAACCTAGCTGTCTCATCTATAGAGGCTTGATTATATGGAGTTTCTCTATAGATCGGAGGGCTAGGATCATCCTATGGAAAAGATTTTTGGGGCACAACCTCTATCAAATGGACAGTTTGGATCATCCTATGGTGTGGGCTGGACAGTCTATTTTGAAAAATAGGGGGTGAATGTACTATAATAGAAGGGGGTGGATTTATCACCAGCCAAAGGGAAAGTGATATATTTGTGAAACAAGCAATTACTCAGAAAGGCAAAGGGTAAATATAGTCAAATATTTTGAAAATTTTCCACCGCTCTTCATTGTCAATTTCGAGCGGCTATCAGCTACTCGGATCGGATTCACTTGTCTTGGTCACGATCAGACCCCTTACTGGTTGGATCCTTTTTGAAGTTCTTTTTGGATCCTAGTTTTTGTGTCTGTCACAATCCATTTTAAATAGGATCTTCCATAGGAGTACTGTCATAGGTCCTACTATGTTCTAGAGAGGAGAATCATCATCAAAACAAAGAGGAGAAGCATGAAATATTTGTTGTTTTGTGTAGTTTTTCAAATATTATAAAAATGCCACTTGATGGGGTCCGGACTCAGTACTGATGGGTCCGAACTCAGCACTGATGAGGTCCGAACTCAGCAGCCAATTGGCTATTGACGCGTGGCCCTCACAGGGACCGCTGGAAAGCCAACACCTGTCCCTGCTAGGTGTGACACCTGGACCAATCAGGGACTTCCACCTACTCTTCCTAGGTATGAGACCTGGTCCATACAGAGGCCACCACCTGTCCTGGACAGGTGGCTTAGAACTACCACCTGTCCTAGACAGGTGGCTCAGAATCACTATAAATAGCCCTCATTTGTGCTAAGGTGAGGGATCTGAAAATCAAAACCCTAAGCTTTTGCTCTGACATTGCTCTGCACCCCTGCTCATACTGACTTGAGTGTCGAAGCGCCCATCCAGAGCACCACTCCGGGTTGGTCCTCTGACCCTTTTTCTTCTTGTCTGTGCCCTTGTGCAGCGCAGGACTCCACCAGCCCTTCACCCGTGACTTGCTAGATCAGCCCTTCCGGCCCTACCATAACCTGTTACCAATTTTAGACCTAACAGATTTGGCGCCATCCGTGGGACCCCGCAACAAAAAGCTGTTCGGAACCTCACTTAAGCAATGGTAGGAAAACACGGAAAGCATGTGCCAACCTCCCGGACGACCCGGGCTACAGGCCCCCGCGAAGGGAGAAGCGAGCGATTGGCCTCACAGATAGAGGTCGGAGCGCCAGAGGAGCGCAGTCCGACTCGCTCGGACCGTTCAGACCCTACCCCGACCCCGAGGGAGATGCAGGCCCTTTTTCAAGAGATGACTGCTGTAATTGCGCAGTTTAGGAATCCGGCCACCGCACTCCAGCAGCACCCAGCCGAAGCCTCTCAGCCCGCCCAGGGGAGGGGAAGCTCCCGCCGAGAGCACACGCCTCCGCCCCGGGAGCAGACTCGCCACTCCACAAGACGAGATCACCTCTCCCGGGACAAGCATGTGCGTCCCGAGCCTCGCTTACATCACCGGTCACGATCACCCTCCGTGCAAAGGCATGGCAGCAAGAGAGACGCCACGCACGGAGAGGGATTGCGGCACCGGCGAAGGAGTCCGGCCAGTCAGTCCGGATCGGCTATGAGCCCGCCAGCAAGGAGAGAGAGGCCCGTCCACCGGGCTGAGGAAAGAGAGGACCCGGTGTTGCGAAGGATCCAGCAGATCGACCACCGGATCGAAGAGCTCGCCAGAGAGCAGGGCCGACCTGCCTCCCGGATCTTCACAAGCGCTCAACCATTTTCAGACAGAGTGCTCAGCGCGGAGGCCCCCGCGGGCTGGAAGATGCCCCAGGTTCCGCAGTATGACGAGACCACCGACCCCGTGGACCACCTGGAGACTTTCAGGACCACAATGCTCCTCCACGGGGCGTCGGATGGATTCCTCTGCCGGGCATTCCCCACCACGTTGACCGGAGCAGCGCGGGACTGGTACTCGCGACTTAAGCCCAGGTCCGTGGACAATTTTGATGATTTTGGAGATAACCTGGCCCGCCATTTCATGAGCAGCAGGAGACCCAGGAAGACGACCGCTTCGCTGATGGCCCTCAGGCAGGGAGATGATGAGGCCTTGAAAGTGTTCGTTGGTCGCTTTAACAGGGAAGCTCTCTAGGTTCCTAACCTGGATCCCTCCGCGGCCACGAACGCCCTTCTGGCCGGCGTCCGATCAACTGATTTCAAGCGAGCAGTGGCTCGGCGCAACCCGCAGTCCCTCGCAGACCTGATGGCCGGGGCGGAAGAGTACATCTCGGTGGAGGAAACTCTCGCCGCCCTGGACTCCGCTGGCAGGAGAAGGCCCGAAGAGAAGAACCCTACCAAGCAGCGTAGGGACGATAAGTCTCAGAAGAAGGAGAGAAGCCCTTCCCGCAGGGAGAGAAGCCCCTCTCGAAAGGGGAGAAGCCCCCAAGCGAGAGAGCATTACACGCGGCTGACCGCGTCCAGAGCACAAATCCTGGCAGCCATTTGGAAAGAGGACTTCATCCATTGGCCGGAGAGGCAGAACTCATCGACGAAGAAAAACATGTCCCAGTACTGCAGGTTCCACAAGGACCACGGCCACGACACCAACGCGTGCCTTCATCTGAAGGAGGAGATCGAGCAGTTGATCAGCCGTGGGTACCTTGGAAGGTACTTGAAGAATGATGACAACAAAAGTGAACGCAAGGAAAAGCCGAAGCCCAGAGGCAGAATCCCTCGCGGCGCTCAACCTCTAGGCGACCGCATTCAAGCTCCGGCCCCGGCCAGCCCCCCTCCTCAGGTACCTCAACCTCAACCTCATGGTGTTATTGGTACCATTTCAGGAGGGCCGACCGCAGGAGGAACCTCTTCATCCGCCCGCAGGACCTATGCCCAGCAGGTAAATGCCGTCCAAACCTGCAGCAAGAAGGCCAGGCTAGAGAACGAGATATCCTTTTCAGATGCAGATCTCGATGGCCTGATCCTCCCGCATGATGATGCCCTGGTCATCACCATGCTGGTGGCCAACTGGGAAATGAAGAAGATCTTGGTCGACAACGGGAGTTCCGCAGACATCCTCTATTATCACGCTTTCGAGTGGATGCTGATCGGAACCGACCGTCTGAAGCTGGCCAACTCGGATCTGTTCGGGTTCTCCGGAGAAGTTGTCAAAGTCGAAGGACAGATCGAGCTTCCAGTTCTTATCGGGGAGCCGCCCTGCCAGTCCGTCGCCATGGTAAACTTCTTGGTGGTAAGGGCCAAGTCGGCCTACAATGCTATCTTGGGCCGCCCTGGCCAGAATCTCCTCCGAGCCGTTCCCTCCGCCTATCATCAGAAGATGAAGTTCAGTACACCAGGGGGTGTAGGGGAAGTCAGAGGGGACCAGCCCCAGTCAAGGCAGTGCTATGCAGCAGCGCTGAAAGGGAAAAATGCGTCCGAGTCTCTGCCGATCGAGCTGTTCGATCTAAGGGACGAAGCCCAGATCACAGTAAACGAGCCGGCTGAGGACGTTATATCTATCCCGCTGTATAGCGGCGACGACCAGAGGGTTGTTCAGGTCGGCTCTGCCCTGCCAGAGGCCGCGCAGCAGGATCTTGTTCAATTCCTCAGAGCAAATGCAGATGTCTTTGCCTGGGCTCCTTCCGACATGCCCGGCATCGACCCTGCAATCAGCACCCATGAGCTCGGGGTTGATCAGACCTGCAAGCCCGTGAAGCAGAAGAGGAGGCACTTTGCACCAGAGAGGCGAAGGGCCATTAGAGAAGAGGTGGAAAGGCTTCTGAAGGCCGACTTCATCCGCGAGATCCAGTACCCGGACTGGCTCGCGAATGTTGTGATGGTAAAAAAGTCTAATGGGAAGTGGAGGACCTGCATAGATTTTACAGACCTGAATAAGGCCTGCCCGAAGGACAGCTACCCGCTCCCAAAGATTGATCAGCTCATCGACGCTACTGCAGGTCACGAGCTGCTAAGCTTCATGGACGCCTTCTCAGGATATAATCAGATCAGAATGCATGAGTCCGACATTCCGAAGACATCCTTTGTAACCGATCAGGGGACTTATTGCTATCGAGTTATGCCTTTCAGACTGAAGAACGCAGGGGCCACCTACCAGCGGCTCGTCAACAAGTTGTTCAAAGAGCAAATCGGCCGCAATATGGAAGTCTACGTGGACGATATGCTGGTCAAGAGCAGAGCTGCCTGCAATCATGTTGCCGACCTCGAAGAAGCATTTCAAGTCTTGAGGGAGCACAACATGAAGCTCAATCCGACCAAGTGTACGTTCGGCGTCGGAGCGGGCAAATTTCTGGGCTTCATGGTAAGCCAGAGAGGGATAGAAGCAAATCCTGAGAAAATCAAGGCGGTGATGGAGCTGACTCCGCCCAGAACTATCAGAGAAGTACAGCGCCTGACCGGACTAGTAGCTGCCTTGGGGCGTTTCATATCTAAGTCCGCAGAAAGATGTCTTCCGTTCTTCAACGCAGTCAAGGGTATAAAAACCGCGCCCTGGACTCCGGAGTGCCAAGCGGCGTTTGAGGAGCTGAAGCAGTACTTGTCCTCTCCACCGTTACTTTCGAAGCCAGAGCCAGGAGAAGAGCTGATTCTGTATCTCTCAGCGGGACCTTTGGCAGTCGCATCAGTACTGATCAGAGAGGAGTACCACCAGCAAAAGCCGATCTACTATGTCAGTAAGGTCCTCCATGATGCAGAGACAAGATATCAGCGGGTCGAGAAGCTCGTATACGCCCTCGTTATGGCAGCCAGAAAATTAAGGCCGTATTTCCAGGCGCATACGATCAAAGTCCTGACAGGACAGCCCCTGAGGCAGATCCTCCACCGCCCAGACACTTCAGGTCGTCTTGTGAAGTGGGCCGTGGAGCTCAGCGAGTTTGACATCAAATATCTGCCCAGGCCGGCAATCAAAGCCCAGGTTCTTGCGGATTTCATAGCTGAATGTACCATGCCAGATTCAGACCCCGGGTCAGAAGCAGCGCTTCCTACAGCAGCAGAACCGGCTATATCCGAGCAGTAGGTGGAAGCCGAAGCGGTTCCGCTTACAGGGCCCGAGGATGCACCTCCTCCGACCAGTCCGCTTTCGTGTTCTGAAGAGCCGCTCTGGGAGGTGTATGTTGACGGATCCTCAAATAAAGGTGGCAGCGGTGCCGGGCTAGTCCTCACAGGGCCAGATGATTTCGTCCTGAATTATGCCTTGAGGTTTGGATTCCGTGCGTCAAACAATGAGGCAGAGTACGAAGTGCTCATCGCCGGAATGAACCTCGCCACTCAGGCCCGTGCTCAGAAACTAAAGGCGTACTGTGATTCGCAGCTAGTCGTATGTCAGATTCAAGGAGTATATGAGGCCCGTGAAGAGCGAATGATCAAATATCTGCACAGGGTCCGTGTCCTGGCCGGCAAGTTTGAAAGTTTTGAGATCATCAGAGTCCCCCGGGCTGGAAATACAAAGGCTGATGTGCTCTCAAAGCTAGCGGCTTCAGGCTACACCGCTCTCAAAGAAATCCGTATGGAGTTCCTAAAGACCTCCAGTATTGATGACCAACCCGTCGTAGTAATGCAGATCGACGATGTGGATGGATGAGATCATCAGATATTTGCGCAGCGGAGAACTCCCCGGGGAGAAAAAAGAGGCCCGTAAAGTCGTACAGCGGGCAGCAAGGTTTCATTTGACGGCGAGACTCTGTACAAGAGATCTTACACCCTCCCGTACTTGAAGTGTCTCCGGCCAACCGACGCCCTGTCTGCCCTGCGAGAGACCCACAAGGGGATTTGCGGAGAACACCTTGGGGGCAAGGCCCTGGCCATCAAAGTCCTTCTAAGAGGCCTGTACTGGCCTACGTTGAGACAAGATGCACTGAGCCTTGTGAAGAAGTGCGAGAAATGTCAAAAATTTTCTCCCGCCGTTCACCAGCCTGCCGTGCCAATGGCTCTGATCATCAGCCATCTCCCTTTTGCTATCTGGGGAATGAACATCTTAGGTCCTTTTCCGCCGGCCTCCGGAGGCCGCGAGTTCGTTGTTGTCGCCATCGACTACTTTACGAAGTGGGTAGAAGCTGAACCCCTAGCCAAGATCACCGAGCAGAACGTCCAGAACTTTTTCTGGAAATCAGTGGTGTGCAGATTCGGGATACCCCGGGTCCTCATAACGGACAATGGCAAACAGTTCGACTCGAGGAACTTCAGAAAGTTTTGTGCAGATCTGAAGATTGAGCAAAGGTTCACTTCCGTGGCACACCCTCAGACGAATGGGCAGACCGAAGTGACGAACAGGACTCTGCTGCAGGGGATAAAGAAGAGACTGGACGATAAGGCCGGACGCTGGGCTGACGAGCTGTACCATGTGCTCTGGGCATATCGGACTACCCCACGCACTGCAACGGGTGAGTCGCCTTTCAATCTCTCCTTCGGAACAGAGGCTGTGATCCCGGTCGACATCGGCGTTCCTTCCCCAAGAATTGTTCACTTCAATGAACAGCTTAATGGGGACGGGCTCCGTGCCAACCTCGACTTGCTTGAAGAGGTCCGTGAGGCGTCACAGATCAGGGCCGCAGCATATAAGCAAAAGGCGTCTAGATACCATGACACGAAGATCCGACCAAGGGAGTTCCGCACAGGCGACCTAGTTTTGAGGAAAGCGGCCGTCTCCCAGCCAAGAAGGGTGGGCAAACTCTCCCCGACTTGGGAAGGGCCGTACCGAGTCAAAGAGGTCATCCGTCCAGGAAGCTACCGCCTAGATACACTTGACGAGTAGCTGCTGCCGCACGCCTGGAATTCCCGAAATCTTCGAATATACTATCAATAGTCTTTTCCTTTGCCTTTGAAGGCCTGTAAAGAATCTCTGTAATGAAATTTCAAAAAGAAATAAAGTGGAGTTGTCACTAAACTGTGTCCCTCACTTTTGAGTCACTAATATATGCCAACTCCTCCAGCCAAAAGGCTCTAAGTGTTTGCAGACTTAGCTCTCATTCTAAGTGTTTGCAGACTTAGAGAACAGCAGTGGAGCACTCCGGCGCGTCCAATTTGGTGTGGAGACCAGTTCCGACCACATGGACCCGCCCTAGTGAAAACCTCCTCAAAGACCTGCCCGGCCTAGCCATCTACATCCGAAGCCGGCCAGGATATGGCGCAACCGCTAAACGCCAAAACACCTGTCCGGCCTAGCCGTCTACAGCCTTAGCCGGACAGGATACGGCGCAAACACCAGGCGCCAAAAATACTCTAAGTATTTGCAAACTCGGAGACAGAAGTGGATCAGTCCGGCTAATGACATCCGGTTAACCACTCCGGCTCGGCAGAGAGATGAGGAAGAAGCACAGACAACATACGTACAAAAACAAGATAGCCGTACAGACAGTTAGACAAAATTGAATTTGTATTCGTTTTACAAAAGTGCTCTTTTCGCCGAGCTGGCTTACAAAGATTGAGCCTCTCGGGCCATTACAAAAATTTACAAAAAATAAGAACAAGAGGTCTGCCCGGCCACTCAGGCCTCCCCGTCGGCCGCCTCGTCGGTGACCGCCTCTGCAGTAAGGGCTGCATCCTGGCCGGCCTCGGCGGTTGGAGGGGTGACCTCGGAAGCCAGAGCGACTTCCTGTTCTACCTCGTTGGGTTGGGAGGAGCCCACTTCACCTTCTTCCTCCTCGTCCTCTTCATCCTCTGGAGGTGCGTACGGGACGTCCAGTCCGTCCAGAGAGATGTCGGGGTAAGCCTTCTTAACCTGCTCAGAGCAGAGGAGGAACCCCGCCTTATAGGCTTGGAGGCCCAGGTTGAAGAACTGTGTGTCCTTCCTCTCTTCGGCCTCCCGCACTGCCACTTTTACGGCAACCTCGACAGCCGCCTTTTCCCTCTGGTCGGCTCTCTCCCTCGCAGTTAGGAGATCCTGCACGGCTTGGTTCTTGACCCTCTGCACCTCGTCCTTGAGGCTGTTGCATTCGGCCTCTTTGACCTGGACGATTCCACTAAGCCCGTCCTTGTCCCTCTGGAGCTCGCCCTTCTCGGACTGTACCTGTGTGAGCGTGTCAGAGAAGAGATAACTCTTCTTTGCCATGTCTCTAGAGTATACTTGGAGCTGATAGAGGGCGGAGGCGATCGCCTCTGCGCAGGTCTCCGGCGCCTCTTTCTTGACTTCTCGTCGGTCATTCGGGAGGACGCCCTGGAACATCAGTTCTGTGGCCACCCGGCTATCACCCAGGCCGGTGTCCGTTTTCTGCACCGCCCAGTTTGGGCGAAAAACATTATCAGCTCTCGCCGCCGTGGCGGCGGGGATACCCAGAACCGGCCTGCTGTGCCGGGGCTCTGCCGCCCGTGCAGACCCTGAGCTCTGCCCGGTGAAGCTTGGCCGGCTCGGCTTGACTGCGAGCTTGTGAGTCGCCCGGCTACTTTTGAGGGGATTAGCCAGTGCGACCATTGCCGGGGTTGACTCCGGCACCTTCCTTTTCTTGCCCTTAGGTTGGGGCTGCTCATGCGTTGGGGACGGTTGGGAGCTCTGCCTTATTCTGTCCATCATGGACATCTGCTTCACCATTTCTGAACGTAAAAAAACAGAACAGAGTTAGAACTATAAAAAAAAGGGGCGAAGAAGACAGACGAAAAGAAAGGAAAAGAAAGGAACAGTTCAAAATATAAGAGCTGGCCTAAGAACATTTACGTACGTGCCGGCGTCGCACGGCTGACACCGAGCTCCACCAGGAAGGCCTCCTCGGAGAATTCCGAGCAGTTTGTTTGACCGCGCTTCAGCTCTTCTTTGATCAAAACAAAGGTCATGTAGTCGTAGCCTTTGAGGACCGGCTTTCGACTAAGACTCTTGGTGTCCGGCGTTCTCCATTCCAACGAGAACGGCCAGTGGGAGCTCTGCTCGGTGTCCCAAGCATAGAAAAACCTGTTCTTCCATGTGTGAATGGAAGTAGGTATGCCAGTGATCATTTTCACCTCGGGCCGTTGGCTGATGTAGATCCAGCCGCCGTCCTTATGCCTCTTCAGATGCGCACACATCCTGAAGACGGGCAGGGTGGGGTTCCTACGGACCCGGACTCCCAAAAGGTGCAGGAAGCCGACCAGCGTCCTCCAAGAGTTCGGCACGACCTGTGTGACCGCCAGCCCGTAATAATTTAGCACCTCGACAAAAAATGGATGCAAGGGAAGTCTGAGCCCGGCCCGTAAGGCTTCTTCGTATAGGCAGAGATCTGCACTATCATTGCTGGCCCGGTCCCCTTCAACGGCCGCCCTCAAAAGGTACCGGTCAGGAATACAGTATTTCCCCCGGACGGCCTGAAGTTTGCCCGGGCCTAGATGATTCACCTCGTACAGAGCCCCGACGTTGTACTGTGGGTTGGCCTCCATCCGTGCCTCTGCTATTATCTCTACGGGTGCGCGCGGCAAGCGAGGAACTTCAATATGTTCTTCGTCGTCACTGGTTTCTACCCGGTGCGGTCCGTCCCCACGGACCGGGATTGTGTCTAAGTCCACAATCTCTTCCTCTCCGCTCTCCTTGTCTACTACAATTATTACCTCCTCGTCCTCAACACCAGCCTCCGCAGGAGAGGCCGGCCCCGTCCTCTCCGACGCCCCGGACCCACTACTACTACTAGTCGAACCGGACTCCTTTGAGCCGGAGTCCGACTCGGAACTGGTGCTAGACATTAAAAGGGAACAAAAGAAAAGCTAAAAGAAATTACCGAACTGAGGTGCTGACTGAAGATCTCCGGGCTCACTGATCCGAGGCGGGCAGAAATTTGACTAGCCGAGCAGTAGAGAAGGAGAGGAGAATGTAAAAAGTGAAAAATGAGGAGTAAAAACTCTGATATATATAGGCTTGGAAGAGCGGGAAAAATCCCGCCCTTTTCCCACCAGCCGGAGTGCGCCACGTCACCTACCGCATTAAATGCGCCGCTCGCATTAAATGCACCGCTCCGCATTAAATGCAAGGTACAAGTTCCAAAGCGTTAAGTGATGACGCCCGGAAGACAACATACCTGTCCGGCCTGGCCGTCCAACGCCTTAACCGGAGCCGGACAGGATATGGCGCAATCGCTACGCGACAAAATACCTGCCCGGCTTTGCCGCCCAGAAGGCTTAGCCGGACAGGATATGACGCGTTCGCTGGAAGACAACATACCTGTCCGGCCTGGCCGTCCAACGCCTTAACCAGAGCCGGACAGGATATGACGCAATCGCTACGCGACAAAATACCTGCCCGGCTTTGCCGCCCAGAAGGCTTAGCCGGACAGGATATGACGCGTTCGCTGGAAGACAACATACCTGTCCGGCCTGGCCGTCCAACGCCTTAACCGGAGCCGGACAGGATATGGCGCAATCACTACGCGACAAAATACCTGCCCGGCTTTGCCGCCCAGAAGGCTTAGCCGGACAGGATATGACGCGTTCGCTGGAGGACAAAATTCTGCCCGGCCGAGCCGCCCAGAAGGCTTAGACGGACAAACTTCCAGTGTAAATTCTGCCCGGCCTAGCCGCCCAGACGGCTTAGCCGAAGCCGGACCGGATACGGCGCACTCACTAGGCGACAGAGGACCTGTCCTGCCTAGCCGCCCCGTCCAGAAGATCTGCCCGGACACGACGTCCAGGAAGTTTGCCCGGCCAGACTTCTAGTTCAAATTTCGGTCAGACTGGATTGCACAGGGGCTCCTGCCCGGCTGTGCTCCTTTAGACCAGGCCGCCCAGAGGCCCCTGTCCACTGCAGTTTCTCTGGCCCATACCTGAGGCCGGCCTTAGCTGCCCAGAGGCCTCAGGGCCGGCCAGATGCTGCTTTAACCCTCTTTTTGCTTCCCCTAGCCGCTGTCACGACTCGGAGAACCAGGGGGCAACTGATGGGGTCCGGACTCAGTACTGATGGGTCCGAACTCAGCACTGATGAGGTCCGAACTCAGCAGCCAATTGGCTATTGACGCGTGGCCCTCACAGGGACCGCTGGAAAGCCAACACATGTCCCTGCTAGGTGTGGCACCTGGACCAATCAGGGACTTCCACCTACTCTTCCTAGGTATGAGACCTGGTCCATACAGAGGCCACCACCTGTCCAGGACAGGTGGCTTAGAACTACCACCTGTCCTAGACAGGTGGCTCAGAATCACTATAAATAGCCCTCATTTGCGCTAAGGTGAGGGATCTGAAAATCAAAACCCTAAGCTTTTGCTCTGACATTGCTCTGCACCCCTGCTCATACTGACTTGAGTGTCGAAGCGCCCGTCCGGAGCACCACTCCGGGTTGGTCCTCTGACCCTTTTTCTTCTTGTCTGTGCCCTTGTGCAGCGCAAGACTCCACCAGCCCTTCACCTGTGACTTGCTAGATCAGCCCTTCCGGCCCTACTATAACCTGTTACCAATTTTAGACCTAACACCACTCAGACAATTGAACAAAAATGAAGAGTATTTTCGTATATTGGCACCCTCCATTCGGATTTAGGATGCTCCATCGAGTCACATCCCGAAGTAATTTCGCATAGATTTAGACCCACCTGTTGTGCACAAATCTAGTCCATTAACGTTCGTATCCATTGGGTCCATCACATTCGTTGACAGCCCTAACTAAGAAAGGCAAAGGGTAAATTTATAATTTAAAAGTAATAACAAAGGATGGGAAATGATATCCCTCCCCCTCCCTCTTAATGTTAGGTTTTAAAGGCAAAGAAAAACGTTAGAGGGAGTGAATTTATCCTAAAGCAATGAACCACTCTCACAGAAACCGTTAAAGGGGAGGATTTTATCTGTTTAAGGCGAGGGGGGGATATTAGCGCCCTAAAGGACTTGCAAAAGACATTTCGCAGATGGCTGTCGCATGTCAGAGCAGTCACCTTATGAATGAAGACAAAATATGCTAAAAAGTGAGCGTGCGTGGCAGATGGTCTTTCGCATGTCAAGCAGCCACCTTGTGAATGAAGACAAAATATGCTAAAAAGTGAGCGTGCATGATTGCTTTGACATGCCACAGACCTGAAACTTGCGGTGGTGGGTTTTAGGAATGCTGCACCAATTATTTCTAAAATGCTTAGGGAGATGATATTTTCACCCCTCTGCAGCAGGCATTCGCCCCCTTATACCGTGAACTGTGGGCAACTTTAACTCTTTTTGGCATCAAATAACGTTAAAACTGGGTGCGCGAATGCATACTGCAGAGGGGTGAAAATATCACCTCCCTATTTTTTTTAATGACTGATTAAGAAATATTCTATAGATTAGGG
Organism: Tasmannia lanceolata; assembly: GCF_043159265.1. NCBI lineage: Eukaryota > Viridiplantae > Streptophyta > Magnoliopsida > Canellales > Winteraceae > Tasmannia > Tasmannia lanceolata. Next base: position 43,093,916 of record NW_027518689.1, read on the forward strand.
ACGTTTTGCCAATCATATCTTTTATTAAAAGAATACTGTAGGTGTTTCTTCTTAGCAGCTCCTTGCCCAATAAAATAAAGTCATTTTCAAGAAAAGACAAACAAAAGAGTGTTAGAAATGCTGTAAAGCAGGGTGGGTATCTTTCCATGCCTTTCCAAGTTAGTTATACTGGGCGGCTATTCAAAAGTCCACCTATTCTCCCGTGTTTTTCCTCCTTCAAAAGCATAGTCAAATATTTTGAAATTTTTCGAAATGGGGCCCACCTTAAAAGAGAATTCTACTATTTTAGAGTACACAGACGAACATTTTCTACATACATATTCGCATATTAGAGTGAGTACACAGAGAACAACATTTTGCTCTATACATATTCGCATACTAACTAGGGTGCAACTCGGGTTGGGTTGGATCGGGTTGAGGCCAACCCTAATCCAACCCCAGATAGCATTCCCTCAACCCTAACCCTAATCCAACCCAAATCTCGAGTTGAAGATGGTCAACCATAGCCCAACCTGCCTCTAAATCTCTCAACCCTAACCCAACCCATCTAACCAAAATCGGGTCGGGTTGAGTTGGGTTCACGTAAGGCCAAACAGAAAAGACAATAGCCCAAAGAAAATCAAGATAAAATTAGAGGACGGAGGTTGGGTCGGGTTGCCAAGGCCTTAACTCTAACCCAACCTGAAATTAAATCGGGTTGGCTTTTCTCAACACTAATCCAACGCAACCCGTGGAAATGCAACCCAACCCGAGCCAAAATCGGGTTGAACCCATCGGCTCGGGTTGAGCCCGACCCAAGTTGCACCCCTAGTACTAACCCTCTGTTTTGATATTGACACCCTTTTTGGCCATAGTGGGCTGGCCCACCGGTCGTACAGAATAACAATGTCGGCGCTCGAATTAGGACAAGGCGATGATGAGAAAGAAAAGGATTTAATTTTAGTATAAACAAAGGAGAATATAATTCTGTAGCCATTAATCCTTCTAGAAACAAATAAAGAGCAAGTCATAGAAGGCGGTGTTTGATTCCACGATTTCCCGCTGTTTTTTGTCCCCTACAAATGGCATCTATTGAAGCATTCCAACCAATTTGCAAATATTCCTCTGACAAAACCCATATCTAACCTTGGATCCAAGAAAAGATCCCTTCTTTCTCAAATTCTCATGGCAACAAGACAAACCCAATTTCTCTTTTTGCTTTTTTGGTTTTTTTTCTCATGTGATGACACAATGGAATTTCCTTGAATTCCCACCCCACTTCCCTTAAAACCCAAGCCTACCCATATCCTTCTTCAATTACCAACAAACCCAATTCCTCGTTTGAATTTTGGTTTGTTTCTCATGTGATGCACAATGGGATTTCCATGAATTCCCACCCCACCTCCCTTAAAATCCAAGCCTACCCATTTCCTTCTTCAACTTCCAACAAACCCAATTCCTCTTTTGAATTTTGGTTCGTTTCTCTTGTGATGCACAATGGGATTTCATTGAATTCCCATCCCACTTCCTTTAATATCCAAGCTTACCCATTTCCTTCTTCAATTACATACACCACTCTAGATTGGAGATGCTTCTAGTTTTGAAACCAAAGGTCAAGTAACCATCTCTCTCTCTCTCTCTCTCTCTCTCTCTCTCTCTCTCTCTCTCTCTCTCTCTCTCCATGGAAGAAGAACTCTTGGACCTTCGTCTTGCCGTCACAAATAGTGAGAGGAAGAGAAAGAGAAGAGAGGAGCCAAATCCTTACACTCAAATTGAAGCAAATGAAAGGAAGCTATTTGGTTTACTTGAAATGAGGGAACAAATGTTGAAACTAGACCCCAAGAGACAAGGAGTGGAAGATGAGAGAGGCCTACAATTGATCCATTTGCTACTCCTGGCTGCTACCTCTATCGATGAGAACGAGGTCAGTTCGGCCGCTGAAAACCTAAGTGAATTGTACAAGAATGTTTCTTTGAATGGCGATTCGATCCAACGGGTCGCGGCTTATTTTACTGACGGTCTAGCGGCAGGGCTTCTGACCCAAAAATCCCCATTCTACAACATGATCATGAAGGATCCCACGCCCAATGAAGAGTTCATGGCCTTCACCGAGCTTTATCGGGCGTCTCCTTATTACCAATTCGCTCATTTCACTGCAAACCAGGCCATAATTGAGGCCTTTGAAAAGGAAGAAAAGCAAAATAACAGAACTCTACATGTGATAGATTTTGATGTCTCATATGGGTTCCAATGGCCTTCCTTAATTCAATCGCTTTCGGACAAAGCAATGAATAACAACCGAATTCATCTTCGCATTACTGGGTTTGGTAGAAGCATGGAGGAATTGATAGAAACAGAGACAAGGCTAGTGAACTTTGCAAAGGGCTGCAGCAATTTAGACTTTGAATTTGAGGGGATGTTAAGAGGTTCAAAAGATGTTAGTTTGAGGATTAAAAAGAACGAAACTGTGGCAGTGAACTTGGTATTTTTTCTACATACATTGGGAAGTTCCTCACAGATTTCTGATGAACTTAAATCTGTTTATTTACTCAACCCCTCTATTGTAGTCCTAGTAGAACAAGAAGGTAGTCGACGCCCCAAAAGCTTTTTGTCTAGATTCATGGAGTCTCTACACTATTTCGCTGCCATGTTTGATTCGTTGGATGATTGTTTTCCAATCGAGAGTGCGGAAAGGATGAGCATTGAAAAGAACCATTTGGGGAAAGAGATTAAGTGTATGATAAACTGTGATAAAGATGAAGAGAATCATCAAAGGTATGAAAGCATGGAGGCGTGGAAAGGAAGGATGGAGCGCATTGGGTTTAGAGGATTTAAACTGAGTTCGCAGTCTGTAAGCCAGGCCAAGCTTCTTTTGAAGATTAGGAGCGTAGGAGGGTTCAATGTTTTTGAGAGAGATGAAGGAAGGGCTCTTTCTTTAGGGTGGCAAGATAGGTTTCTAATAACAGCCTCTGCATGGCATTGTGATTGATAAGTATCTGCATTCTCTCTCCCTCTCAACAGTCATACTACAGAATTTCACATAGAGAATTCCATGGAAGGGATGACTCTCTATTAGTTATGGTTGCAATTGTATTTTTTCTGTGAATTTCCACTGCAGGCTAACCCTCTCTAGAGCTCTCTTTTTTTCTTTTAATTTAATTTATGATTTTCACACAGCAATGATCACCTATAGGTTCTGTAAGTTGTCTAGTCATTTGAAGGTGTTGGTGATATTTGTTTGTTGGGCCTTCTATTGTTGGCTCCTTTTTGTGTAGAGAAAGATGTAATTTTTTTTTATGAATGAAGGAGAGAAACTGTTCCCAAAGATACTTGAATATGAGATCTTTCTTCCCCCACCAACCATGGTTTTAAATTTCAGTTTCAGTACCGGTTTCGGACCCCACCGAAATTGAAATTTTGACCAAAATTTTGAAATTTCGGCCAAAATCAGCCGAAACAATAAAAACATTATTTTATTCAATACCAAATTTCGGTAATTTCGGTCGAAATTTAGGTAAAATATTAAATTAATTTTTAAAAAAACAGGTTTTTGGGTGGAATTTCGGACGAAATTTTCGGAGAAAACGAAATTTCGACCAACATTCCGAAGTTTCGGACGAAATAAAATACCATTTCGGCTATGTGACATTTCGGTGTCGGTCCCGACCGAAACTCAAAATTTCGGTTGAAATTTAAAACCATGCCACAAACTCAATTACCTATAGAAAGATCTGGGAATGACAATTGCCTGTGTTGAATAAATTTTTTTTTATGTTACACTCTTCTTTCTTTTTGATCAATTGGCTATGAGCTTATGAAAGACGAAGAGGAAGCTAAAATGGTTATGGAGCCGCAAATCATAAAAGCATTACACAAAACCCCTTTGTAGTTTGCAAGCTATCAACTTTTTTGTTGGTTATGAACATAGTTTTAAATTTCAGTTTCCGTCAACATGGAAATGGAAACATTTCAGTTTCGGTGAAAATTTTGTAAACTCATCAAAATTTATGGAAACATATGCAAATGATGAAATTTTTAAGATGAAATTTTGGGAAATGCACAATAAGCACAAATACATACTTTGAAATTAAACCACTGCGTAAGCAAGAAAGCCATCCATAGTAGCTTATTCACATCAAACACCTAGTGACATGCGTTGTCACTCATGTCTGGAACAATAAAGTCAATAAAGAAAGACAATGTAATGGAGTATAAGAAAGTACTCTCCCCTCTAGTACTCTCCCCTCCTAGCCCTAGGACCCCAAATATGTCAATGCCACATAGGGTTACGAGGTATTATTGGTCCCATGTCGATCCGACATCCAATGCATAAGATACTGTTACTTTTTTATACAGTTCAATGATGTTTCCTACCAAATATCACTCTCTGCATTAATGAAATGAAATGAAATGCAAATCACAACTTCTTTCTATTTTTCTTTGTCAATCTGACTATTTTGGTCGAATTTCAGTAATTTTGGTCTAAATAATAACGTGGAAGAAATTCAATGAGATTTTGTTTTGGTGGAGATGGAACGGAAACATTTTGCTCATTTGGGAGAAATTTTAGGAAAATTTGAAACCACTTGAAACACAATAACCAAGACAAGAAACCAGTGTACTTGCTGGAACTTTGTATGGAATAAGCAAAAAGGAAGACACTATCTCCCTCTAGAAAGAGAAAGAAAAACTTGCAGATGAGCTCCTCTATCTCAACCTCTGCTCATTCTTGTGCAAGGATTCTGTATAATTTGTTAGTTTAACTTTGGTTCTATTCCACAAAACGTACATGGCACAAAATTATAATTAGCTTCTTAAAATTAAGTATGGGATTCCATATGGCCGGGCATCTGAGAGAAGACCCATCAACATATAGGCCAAAACATTCACTAAATATAATATTATCAGTTGCTGAAGGCCTAATACTCGTGACCCACCTGCAAGTTCGTGCCTGTAATACACATCAAGATTCCGAGAACAACTCTTACGTCTAAGTATTTCTTTAGATTCAATGTTGCCAAATTAGCCATCCAAAGGAAAAAATAAAATTGGAGTCAGATCCTATTTAAATATCAAATGGGTCTCTATAACAAAAGATCAGATTTCAAGGATTCCCCTTCTTGGAATTGAATTGGATTTCAAGCCATGAGCTGTATTGTCTTGATTAGGTAGGAGAATCTATATTAGATATATCTGGGTCTTTAATTTCTTGGCGTTTCCTCATTTCATAGTGTTAACACGTACAAAAAGAGCATATATAGACACTAATTCAATATGGGTAACTTACTATTTCGATTGTTCTCTTTGTCGTTAGGAAGGAGTTGAAATCAAGGGTTTTATTCACAACATATCATAATCAATGTTCGTACAACAGAAAGGAAGAATAATGCTTCAATAGGGACATGAGAACTCAGACTCAGTCAACATAAGTTTTGTATGAAATGAAGCTGTATTGTATAAAAAAAAATATTATCTTTGACTAGTGCCTTTTGATTCCGGGCTAGAAAGAGTCCAAATAGAATGGCTTTCTCACGTCAAGATGATGGAATTCAAACAATTGAAAGTTTAAAAAAGCCAAGGCAAGAAAGGAAATAATTATCTTTTATACTTAGAATAAGATCTTAATGACCTCAACAATATATCTGCCCAATCAAGAGCTGAGGAGACCATATAAGGAGAAGGAACCATGAGAAAAGTATGGAATGCGGGCTCATGTTTCGAGAAATTACAAATTTCGGGCACCTTTTAAAACAAGAATGAAACACGGGCTAATCTTCAAAATTGGGTGGTCAAAAGACCCTGATACCCTTCTGACATGGACAGAGTCTTCCTTTTTTCATTACTGCCTCTTAAATTGGCGTGCTTCACAAGGCTTCTTTTGGTTCGTTTGAATGTGTGTTTGAACCAACAGAACCTTGGGTTCGTTCCTATCTTGGCCGTCGGAAATAACTAGATACAGATGGATGCTTGACACGTGTTGGAAAACTTTTTGGAACACTGACAACCCAAAGTCAATCATTATCTTTTCTCACTTATCTTTTGGCTTAGAACGGTAACGTTATTGAATACGTCTCTTTTAGCTTAGAATCTTTTCACTTCTCTTTTGGTCCTCACTTCTCTTTTGGCTTATAACGGTAACATTATTGAATACGTCTCTTTTGGCTTTGAACGACGACATTATTGAATATTTTATTATTGCTCACGTCTCTTTTGGCTGAGAACGCCGCCGGATTCTAGAGTACGCCGCCAGAATATTAAGGGGTACGCCGGCGGAAATAGGGTGTAAGCAGAAATATGATGTACGCCGGCGTAAATAAAGGAATACGCCGGCGGAAATAGGTTGCAAGCGTAAATAGGGTGTACGCTGGCGGAATTCATGGGTACGCCAGCATAAAAAATGGGTATGATTGCGGAAATAGGGTGTAAGCGAAAATAATGGGTACGCCAGCATAAATAATGGGGTAAGCCGGCGTAAATAATAAGGACCAAAAGAGAAGGGAAAAGATTCTAAGCCAAAAGAGACGTATTCGATAACGTTACCATTCTAAGCCAAAAGAAAAGTGAGAAAAGATAACGTCAGCATTCCAAAAAGTATTCAATAACGTCAGCGTTCCAATAAGTTTTCCAACACGTGTCAAGCATCCATCCGTCTCTAGTTATTTCCGATGGCCAAAAAGAACCCAAGGTTCTGTTGGTTCAAAAACACATTCAAACCAACCAAAAAAAGCCTCGTGAAGCGCACCAATTTAATAGGCAGTAATGAAAAAGGAGGACTCTTGTCGATGTCAGAAGGGTATCAGGGTCTTTTGACCACCTGATTTTGAAGATTAGCTCGTGTTTCATTCTTGTTTTAAAAGGTACCCGAAATCCATAATTTCTCGAAACATGAGCCCCATTCCGTACTTTTATCAGGAACCATTGAGGCAATGGTAGAAATCTAGAAACATGGTCTTGCACGTAAAGGGAATGATAACCATAGGAAGTGATCTCTGTAGATTACATGGGAATTACAGACTGAAGTCACTATGGCTAGTTACTTTCGTAGAGGGGTTTATGGCAATTCGTCAGACACACCACACCCACCCACACCTACACAAGAACACATTTTTACAAAATTGCCACACACACACACACACACACACACATATATATATATATATATATATATATATATATATATATATATATAAGTGGGCAAATCGCACGGGGCGACAAAAAATAGAAACCCATGATGCATCATGGAGAAATTTTTATCAAGATACATGGATAATCCTGATTGCAGAAAAATGAGTATTACTTTTTACTTTTTGCAGTGAGAGACAAAACTATTTCAGCATTTTTAACCCATTAGTTCAATATTTAAATCACCATAATTCTTCATATTTTGTTATTCACTCCAGACAGATGGTTGAGCATGTATTTTCACCAGCATGTTCATAGAGTTTGCAATTCAATAGTGTATCATCTCTATATGTGCAATCAATTGTCAATTGTCAATTGTCACCAAACATAAACATTATCAATTAGCAAGAGGAAAGGAATATAGTTAGCGGTCATTGACTTCTCATAAGCAAATTATACAAAATTAGACTGTAATTTCTCCATCATTCAATTTCAATGAAAACATAAAGATTTGAAAAAAAAAAAAAGGAAGAAAAAATAAACTGGATATAGAGATATGTCTAAGGAAAAGATCAAACGGTTTTAGCATTTTGGTCATTTAAAACTGTAAATGGGAAAAACCAAAAGATCAAAAATAGATATCTATGGAAAAGAAAAATGAAAAGATTAAAAGCATTTAATCATTTTTCAAGAGAAAATAATTTGTTCAAAAAAATGATATGCAATAAACAAAAAGAGATTTACGCTTTTTGGATACAAAAAAATGAGAGGAAAAATGTATATTGAAAAAAAGAGAGAGAAAGCAAAAAAGAATATTTTAAAGTTTAATGTAAGGTTAAAAAGCTAGAACATGAATGTGATGGAATCGATTAAAACTTTAGGAGCGGAGTTTACTTGGAGCAAGCATACTTGCCTTACATATGAAACAATGTGCCCCAGTCATTATTAATAAACCATTTCTCAAGTGTAAGCATGAAATCTAGTGAACAGCTGAAGTCTACGACAACAAAAACAAAAACAAAAACAAAAAATCCATGTTTCGATGCTCTCTAATTGAAGAGACTTGAAGAGACTATACATACAAAGACACCGACCTCCCCATTTTTTTATTTTCCCACTTGTCCTCATACATTTTTTATCTGCAAGGAAAAAATTACTTTCCACAATTTTCAGGGAAATAGAAGATCCATCTAAATTACAGGCTCAGAACTGGAATAAAAAACTTGCTCATATGGACATCAGATAGTCCACAAAATCCATGACGGAGATTTCCAATCTAATGTGGCTTGAGAACCCTCTCCAATCAAAGCGAACAAAATCTCAAAACCTACAACAGGGGTAAAATCCAATGCAATGAAAAGCAACAAAAACCAAAATCAAAGAGAACAAAAACCAAAACCTATACAACATATCAGGGGCAGGGGCAGGGCCTGGAATTTGCTCCAGGGGAGGCAAAGAATGATTGTTATAGCATGTTGGGACCACCATTTTACATTTCATGTTTTGATAGGTGAGGCTCACAATCTCCCCATAACCATGAGTCCACAATTTACACCTCATATTTTGATCTAGTGGGGCCCACTATTTTACACCCATGCTATTAGTGATCTTATAAATTCCAAGTTCCTCAAATGGGGACACTTTTTACATTGAAAATTCCAATAATTCTCAAGACTTTATATGTTTGTGCATGTAGTCTAGTATATTTCATAAACTAATATGGGCCCACTTCATAAGATGATCCAAACCGTTCATCTGTTGGGCCATAACGTAAATAGGCTGCCCAACGTAAATCATCTCCAAATGATGATCCTAACCGTTATAGATTGAAGGGTTAGGATCATCCTATGGAGATGACTTACAGGGTGCACATATTGGCCCAACAAATGAACAGTTAGGATAATCCTATGAATGGACCATCTCATAATTAATTATAGAGTACTGCTATGGATGCTGAGTGGAACCAAGAGTGGGATCAACAAATCTTCACATGTGGCATGGCATGGGAGGGGTAGTTTTACTATTTCCATGTAGAAAACAACCAAAAATCAAGGGGAAGATTTCTAATGTGTTGGGGGGCTATTTGTTCGGTTCCTCTCTCATTCTACAGCTCGGTTACCATATCACTATTCTCAATTATGCGTGAGAGAGATTAGAAACGATCAAACGATCATTGGAGATAGAGTAGATTCCGAATTTTATTTAAGGGAGAGGGAGAGAGAGAGAGAGAGAGAGAGAGAGAGAGAGAGAGAGAGAGAGAGAGATCCTGCTACCTATTCGGAAAATATCCTGAAAATAGAAGGCGAACACACAGTAAAAGACACTATGATAGTAACAGTAAGGTAAGAAAGACTGGTTAATTTTGGGGGATTTGTTAGGCAATTTCGCAGAAAGACATTTGGTGGCTGGCTTTGGGTTAATTTTGAGGGATTTGCATTAACAATAAAGTCTTATGTAGAAACGGGAGTGCAACAAATAAAAATATGGTTGAGACAGAAAAATCAACCAAATGGCATATGTACATGAACAAAAAGCATTCGTTAGCTATACCAAGGAACCATCTCAAGGCTCTCTTCAAAGTAGGTGCCTGGCATAATGCAAATTGCCAAGATCTGAGCCAGTAAATAGAAATAAGGACTGGAAACAAATAAAAAAGTCAAATTGGATGTATCATATTCATATAGGTAACATGCTGGAACCCACAGGTTATACTTTGAAAGCGGTGTAAAATTTGCACTGATTAATGATCCCACCGAGGACACTTATTTGAAAAGCCATACTTACATGGCTTGCATGGATACCCAAGGTTGCAGTCTTTCTCTATTGGTGAAATCAAAGCATTCTTCATGTACTAACTCCTGAATAGTAAAAAGAGACGAATAGAAATAGATAAGTAAACGTAAGAGTAGTCCTTACTCCTTAGAAAATAGCTGCAATGAGAAAATGGCTTTCTTCGAAATTGCCTAGCAAATTTGATGGAAAAACCAGCAGAAAGCAAAAAGGTAAAGAATGAAATCGAAATCTACTATTGAAGAGCTATAAATAGGACAATTAAAAAAGGAGAACCGAAGAAAAAGTAGAAACAAAAGCTTTTTAGATAGCTTGGTTGGAATTGAACCGTTATTTAAGGAAAACAGGAGAGGAAAATGCTATTGGCAACGTTACCAATTTAATTGAAATTGGTTCCGTTAACGGTGCGTTTTTTGGAAACAATTCCTTGGGCGTGACATATATCCATTAACATCCTTGGGCGTTTTGGCATTTTGATACGTCACTTAACATTAACGCAAGAGAGAGTCTTAGCTTTTCTTAGCGTCTTTTGTGGATGCCCAGGATGGGGGAGCTGTCCACGTTGGCGTGAAACCCCATCCAATATATATATATATATATGAGAATAGAGTTCCTAAGCTTATATGAGGTGGCGCTTAAAAACATAAGGGGCCCACTTTGTTTGGATGATCCAAAGCATTCATTTGATAGGCCCTCACATAGATAGGGTGTGCCAAAAAAATTAACTTCATAGGATCATCCTAACCCTTCCATTTGTGGAGGTTGAAATGGATGAGTATAAACCTCTATAAATCTGCCCATTTTTAACCTCCATAAATGGAAGGGTTAGAATGATCCTATCGACCTGATTTTTTGTAGGCATCATATCCATCTAAGGACCTTTCAAATGAGTGGTTTGGATCACCCCAAAAATATGGGCCCCATATGTTTTGTGAGCACCACCTCATATAAGCTATATGAGGTGACACCTTAGGAACTCTATTCTCTCTCTCTCTCTCTCTCTCTATATATATATATATATATATATATATATATATATATATATATATGAGGAAGGTGTAGGTACACATACGTGTAGCTAACTTACCTATACCGACCCCTTAAAATATAATGGGCCCCACATTGTTTCGGTGATGCAAACCATTCATTTGATGGACCCTCACATAGATAGGGTGTGCCCAAAAAATCAGCTCTATAGGATCATCCTAACCCTACGATTTGTGGAGGCAAAAATGGACGTGTAAAAGCCTTCACAAATCTGTCCATTTTTGCCTCCACAGTTTGAAGGGTTGAGATCATCCGATGGAGCTGATTTTTTGGGCACACCCTCTCAATGTGAGGGCCTATCAAATGAATGGTTTGGATCACCCAAACAATGTGGGCCCACTGTATTTTAAGCCGTCGGTGTAGCTAAGTTAGCTACACGTATGTGTAGCTTCACTTAACTCTCTCTCTCTCTCTCTCTCTCTCTCTCTCTCTCTCTATATATATATATATATATATATATATATATATATATATATATATATATATAGAGAGAGAGAGAGAGAGAGAGAGAGAGAGAGAAAGGTTGCTGCGCTCGAGCGCAGCTAGGCTTAGCTGTACTCGAGCACAGAAACAGGGGGTGGGGTCTTTTGGGGAGGTGATCCTAAGCATTCATTTGGAAGGCCCCATCATGGATGGGGGGCCTACCAAAAATCAGCTCCATTGGATCACTAATGGGTGTCCATTTGTGGGGCAAAAAATGGACAGATACTGTTTGTCCACAAATCTGTCCATTTTTTGCCCCACAAATGGACACCCTGAGGTGATCCAATGGAGTTGATTTTTGGTGGACACCCTACCATGAAAGAGCCCATCAAATGAGTGCTTTGGATCCCATCCAAAATGTGGCCCAACCCTATTTCTGTGCTCAAGCGCAGCAAATGCATGCTCATATATATATATATATATATATATATATATATATGAGAGAAAAGATTGTGCGCTCAACCGTTTTCTCTCTACTATGCGGTCGAAGAGAGAGGCTTGCTCTCATTGGCTAAGAGAGTGGGCCCAGGAGGCGACGAAAAGACGACTGTAAGTCTTATTTTTCTCTCCCGTACGAAACCAAAATCTAAAAAAATATCGATTTGGATTTGATGCCTTTATTTTTTTCGTACGGGTTTCATACCAAAAACCCAAGAAAGAAATCGGTTCAGCTTTTATCTCCTTCCTCTCTTCTCGCTGAAAGCTGTGACAGTGGAAGAAAAACCCACCCAAAATCGTACCTCGCCGTCGCCCAAAACCCTTCTCCGGCCGCCCCCTAAGGTTAGTTTCTTGTAACTTTTCTCTTTTTTTCTCTTTTTTTTTATGAAAATGAAAATCAAATAACGTAGGGAGAGGGTTTCATTGTGAGGAGGGTTTCATTCCTGTAGAAAGAAAAAAAGAGAAGATGGTAAGATTATTTTACTTTTTTCTTGGTAGTTTTCTCGGTAATTGTCATATTTTATTACAATCATTTGGTATTGTTTAGGTAATTTTTCTACTTTGCATCCTTTTTGCGGTAATTTTTCATTTCAAACTTAGTATTTCTACGATTCTTTGCCAAATCTGTAATGATTACTTCTCTTTTTATTATCGTTTATTGCTAGCCACCTTTGTCCGTAAGTTACTTCACCCAATCTTTGCAGCTAAGGAGGGGCTACAAGCTGAAAAATAGCCCCGGAGAAGGTGGCTAGCAAATCCCTAAAAAGTGATATAACTATTGGGAAATGTTATCAGCGCTACTGTATTTTGATGAATGCACTCCTCACTTTATTGAAAGTACGGTAAGGCCCGCCCCATAGGATGATCCAAACCGTCCATTAGATGGGCCACAGCCTAAATAGGCCGTGCCCAAAAATTCATTTCCATAGGTTGATCCTAACCCTCCGTATGAGGAGAAAGAGTATATGTTGTTAAAGCTGCTGAAGCAAAGAAACCCAAATCGATTCCGACGATTCATGCGGTTTCTCCTCCCACAGGTTAGCAAAAAACCCCAAATCATTTCCATAGGCTGATCCATGCGTATGAGGAGAAAGAGTATATCTTGTTAAAGCTGCTGCAGCAAAGAAACCCAAATCGATTTTGACGATTCCGACGGCTTCTCCTCCACAGGAATCGTCGGCTTCTCCTCCACAGGTTAGCAAAAAAACCCCAAATCGATTCCGACGGCTTCTCCTCCCACAGGTTAGCAAAAAAACCAAAATCGTCGAGCAGCAGCACCAAAGGAAAAAAACCCAAATCGAAGCCGACGGCTTCTCCTCCCACAGGTTACCAAAAAAACCCAAATCGAAGCACCAGCAGCAAAGAAAAAAAACCCAAATCGAAGCTGACGATCCATCCGACGGAAACGCTCGAACGATCTTCTCCTCCCACAGGTTAGTGCCTTCTTCCTCTTTTCCTCCTTTTTTTTTATTTTTTCTCCCTACGGATTTCTCTGTAACGAAGAGGGTTTTTCCTTTTCTTTTTTTTTTTGCCTAAGGATTTCTCTGTAAAGAAGAAATTTCTTTGCTACGGTTTCAGCTTTATTTTAACTTCTCTCTCATTTTCTATCTCTTTGCTGCAAAAATCTTTCAGAAATTTTTGATTTTTGAATTTTGAATTTTTCAGCAGGAAAAAACCAAATCCTCGAGGTCTCGAAGCCGACGATCGTCCCTACCCAGCCGGAAAACCCAAAACTCCCGTCCCCTCCGACGATGGGTTTTTTCAATTTTGCTCAGTTTGTATGATTATAGGATCATATGAACTATTTGTGACGGGCCCTACCATGGATGGGCTTTCACACAAAATTAACAATGATCCAACAGCTATTATTCATCAAATTAATGATTTTTTTTTTCTCATTTGAACGTTCGAAAATGAGCCAGACATTTGACAAGTTGGATTGTTTTTTGGGATTAATTTGCTATCGTTCTTTAGGAGCGAATATTAAATTTTAATGAAAACGTGAGAAGTGCCTATCATTTCCATTTTTAACTTTCTATTTGTGGGGCAGTCGAGTGTTCACATGTATAGTGATGGGCTCAGATTGGTCCCACTGAATTTGAGAACCGATTGCAAGTCCAAAAGTGATTATTGGACTAGAAAGTAAACACATATTTGTGTGTGATGATCAGTTTTGGGCTCACAATCGATTCTCAAAATCCAAAAGTAACAGGGCTTTGGTTCACGAGCTTGGAAATATTTGATTTCCTTTCTCCTTTCACTCAACTCTTCACTACTTAGTCAGTTCAAAGTATAGAAGTAGCCAAAAGATGCCCCTGCAACGTTTCCAGTCTACTAGCTTGTTTTGCTTAGGAATTGCTCCACACTCAATGGGGGCAATTAGATTGAATTTGTACTCTGATGCCACTTCTTATTCTCAAGTAGGATCTGAAGAACACTCCGACATCAATCTGACCAATCAGAAATTTGAATGGACCGCGACTATCAGATAGTTGGATCCAATCAGAAGTCGACCTGTTGACAGCAGAACCCTGTAGGGAGCCAAATTACAAATATATAATTTCCTTTAATTGGGGTTGTGGATTTGAGGGGCCACTACTACTTTATGGGAGTCGATTTATCACTGCCCAGTTATTTTTAGTTTCTCTTTTGTGTAATCTCCATCTTGTGTTGGGTTGGCTGCATCACTGTATGTCCATTATAGATCATTGATCAAATGTGATGAAAATGATGTCTTTTAAGCCATTGATTCTTGTGGGCCTCATTGTATTCCGTTTGGAAAATAATGACAGGACTTAAATCACCCTTGATTTGACCCTTTTAAATGTGTATTTATTACCTTTATAGGCGATTTAAGCTCCTTACATTTGTCTTTTAGTGGACGTGGCTCTAATGGTTAAAGCCAATCCCGTTTCCTAGCAGTGCCCCTCTCTTAAATAAGATCTCTCTTTTGCATCAGGGTACAACTTGAGTCCGGTCAAGTTGAGCTCTTGCTAAAAAAAAATGAATTGGATTCAAAACAGTCACTTATTGAGATGGGAGATAAAATTCCTAAATTTGTACATTCATTAAAAACAATGTGATAACATTGAGGCCATGTTTGGCAACCATGGATTCCCTCCTCCCCCCCCCCCTATGTTGAGAGAGCGCTACACCCTACAAATAGAAATTTTCTTTTCCTTGTTTTCTGCCTTTTCTTGCCCTCTCCCTACTTTTCCTCCTCCCATCCTCACTAGCCCTCTCTCGCCACTTGTTAAACTAATTTTCAATGAGAGAGAATGCAATCACATGGAATTAAATATAATCAGATTAGGCCCTGTATTGGATTCTAGGAAAAACACATTTCTTAGGAAACTTTTCTGTTTCCACATTTTAAAAGCATATGATAAATTTTAGCAATATCATTATAATTTTTTTCATGTGTAAACAAGCAAGGGAAAAGCATGGAATTTTGGACAAAATTCTTTCTTCAAAGCATTGCAGAAAATTCCAGCAATCCAGACAGGGCCTTATTACACTTCAAATTGGATCCCTTGAAAGAGAAATGTGAATGTCATTTGCCCAAAGGAAAATGATTTCAGCGCTCCAACCACCTCGTGCATCAGTGCCCTGTTAAGTATTTGTTCATGTTTGTCAATTTTTGAACAGCAAGAAAGAACATGAAAGAAAATCCAAGACCCATTTTTAGAACACTACATTCTGTTAGCAAGAAAGGAAGTTTCGCATTTTTGTTGCCATGATTCATAGAAAACTGATAATGGCACACCTCCCATCTCCATGGATTGAAGGCAAGTGGATCTTCATAAGTTGCAGGATTCAAGTGGACGGCTGGAGGACACACCATAATCGCCCATCCTGCTGGAATTGTATATCCATCTGTAAACATTACTCACGTAGGTAAAACAGTCCATTATAGTTACAAAAATATTCATGTGTTGTGCATGATTTAGACTTTTGAGAATCTAGATTATAGTTACAAACATAGTCATAACGGATTTGATGATTGATCACCATGTGGGCTATGTCCACTAAAACACAATCCGAACCAAATTTACAGCCAATAGACATGTCCAGTAAAATGAAAAGAACACCAAACATAAGAACCATATCTAAGTAGAAGAGGAAGTTGACCCGGCAGAAGTTGTTGACGCTAGTGAATATCCGTGAGAGCTGGTCTCCTCTTCCCCTTTTTGTACGCACCCAGTACTGCCATGTAAATAGGCATGAAGGACAACATCTGCCTCCTGCCTAGTCCCATATGATTGATAACAAGCTCCACTGAACTTGTTGACCTGAAGATGGCAATCCTGCCAATTTTCAAATACACCAATCTGCCTTCCCTTGAAAACAACGTAGAACTTTTGTTTTGCCATTCACCTGCAGGAACGCAAATTCAAACAATAGCTATATGGATAAAAAGAAAACAAATGCGATATGTGGAAGACCTAGAAAAGAGAAACAGAAAGCCCAATTAAAGGCTAATCAAGGTAATAAGTAGTGGACCTATAACAATTATTGCTATGACAAAGAAGAACAGTAGTACAACAGCAAGAGTCTAACTTTCTTCATCTTACTCATTTCCATCTTGGGTATCGGCATTTTGCTGCTCATTTGCAGCCACCTATTAGCAAGCACAGTAGTAGAGATTTAAATCAATAAGGAAAAAAACGGAGCATAATAAATTGACAAGACCAATAATAACGTTTCCAAACCTTAGTCCTCTTTTGACAGCTTGTTCTGTAATGTCCATATCCCCCACATTTTGAGCACTGGCGTTGCTGTTTTTGTGCTTGAGTGGCCTCTATGCCAGATACATGACGCGTTGCATGCTTTGGCCTGCCCTTCGTCCTTACAACTTCAGGGTCGCGAATTGTAAACCCAAGTATTTGACTGGAATCAAAGTTTGACAGAGGTATTTCACCGGGACCAATGTTTGACTGAGGTATTTCACTAGGACCAATGTTTGACTGCACTTGGCTACCAACTGTTACCAAGTCACTCTGCGGAGAGACAATCTCCTTCTCCTTCTTTTCAACTTCTACAGCAAGCTCTGTACAAAAATCAGTCATCTTCTTGAAGAGAATCTCGTCATTACCAACTTTTTCAATCAGTTACTGCCATGTTGACATTAGACACCACCTCTTCAGTCCATTCACGCCACTAGTATCTCCTTGCATCAATTGACCACCTCTTTAATAAATAGCGTTTGGGGATAGTAGGTACTTGCTTTCTATCCATAACGTGAAGGATATGTCTGCATAATATTCCTTCCCTCTCAAACTTAGCACATTGACATGTCGCAGTTACATCGTTGGAACTGTCAAACAGAACCCTAAGGTATTTCTTCTTGTCATCTGTCCTGATTCCTACATTGTATTCCACAACATTGCCGTTCTTTCCCAACTTGTCTTTCCATAAGGCAAAATTACCCATAATCTCATCTTGGAATATGGTGAACATCTTCTTTGTATAGAATTCCCCAGCCTTTAGTTCCAATGGGCTGGTTGTGTTCATTTTGGCAATTGTATTTTTAGACTTAAAATCTTCTTCCAATTCGGCTTTACGCCGCTCAACCAGTGCCTTTTCGTATTGACCCAAGAATTCAACTAAGGAGGTGTTCTGGTTAACATAACCATCAAAGAAGGAATTTATGCTTTCACTCCGTTGACTAGATGTCATTCCTGCTGTGAATGTGTCTCTCCAATAAGCGGGAACCCAATGCTCGCGGATATCCCACATTTTTCCTAACCAATGACTTTCACCAATGTCATATTTATCAACCAGAGATTTCCATTCTGTCTCAGAATCCTCTATTTCCCTCCTGTAAAACCAGTGATTGTAATCCTTGTAGAAATCAGTGTCGACATCTCTCATGTCCGCAACATGCTCAAGGAGATGCTTCTTTATGTGCCACGAACAAAACCGATGCCTGGTATGTGGAAATACTTTTCGAATTGCATTTCGCATAGCCCCGTCCATATCAGTTATTATAGCACCTGGAGCTTTACGAAACATACACGTGAGCCACTGCTCAAATAACCAGGTGAAAGTCTCCTCGGTCTCGTCCGCAAGAAGTGCACATCCAAAAAGAATCGACTGCCTGTGATGGTTAACCCCAGTGAACGGTGCAAACAGCATTTTAAACCTGTTCGTTTTATAAGTCACATCAAATACGATCACATCACTAAACGTAAGGTATGCTTGTCTTGCCCTGGAATCAGCCCAGAACATCGAACGCAAAGTTCCATTCGCGTCTAACTCCAACTCAAAATAGAAGTTCGGGTCTTCAGACTTTCTCTTTTGGAAATGGTTCGCCACTATCACCGCTTCTTTACCCATATTACTCTCCCTAACTGCTCTCAAATGGGCAATAACTTGATTTGTTGAGACCACGGGAGCATTGGAAGTAGAGTTAATGGCATTCTTTATCTGAGCAGGCTTGAAATTGCTTCCACTGAGTTGTTCAATCAAATTCTTACAGCCTTTGTTTTTACGGAACTGACTATGTGAACGATGCATTTGCGTTTTAAGTGGTGAAGTAAGGTCATGAGAATGGATGTCGTCAAATGTTGTAACTTTCCACTCTTTATCTCTCAATTTGATGATCATCCTTGCTTTACAATTCATTCTGGCAAGACGACGCTCCCTCAAGTCCTTAACATCATCTCTCTTCTCCTTATCCTTTTTCTCTCCCTCTTTATTACATACAAACGTTCTCGATATCACCGTCTTTGTTAAATTTGATATGGTAGTACTAGATTTTCATAGTCCAAAACCAGTAGCATACGCATAAGCATTGTAGAACTCATATGCAGCTTCCCAAGTTTGAAAAACCTGATCCTCAAACGGCATATTCGCAATACTATCTTCACCGACAACCTTGTTGGGAGTAGTAACTGTATGACTACAACCCTCATCTCCGTCTTTCCCATCAGTAGCCTCCCATTGTAGATCATCATCATTGACATTCACCCCATCATTAATGTCAATTATATTCCCATCCCATACTAAATTATCATCGTTCAGATTAAACCCATTGTCACACTCAATTAAACCATTTGCATGTACGTCGTCAATAGAGGGGTCCATATTTTATACCTAAAAAACCAACATATACATGGCCCATCAGCATAATAAGAAATGGTAAAATATTACAGATATTTTCTACTGTGTGTCTTAAAGTAGGGTTATAAGGGTACATTGAAAGTAGGGTTTTTGCAGGAAAAAAGGAGAAAAAGAGAGAGAAAATCAAAAATTTGTGCAACATTCATGATTTTTGCAGCAATAAGCTTCTGTGTTAAAATTTGAAACAGGATTTAGGGTTTAAAGTGGAAGGAGGTTTCATGAAAAAAAAAGCCCTAAATCGATTAGCTTTTACCAACCCACTGTACAAAAAAAAAAAAAAAAAACAGAGAGAACCGTTAGAAATTAAGCATCAACAGAAGAAAAAATTTAAAATATAGAACCCAAAGGGGGTTTCATGGATTTATGGTTTCCAGTCGAAGGGGGTTTCATGAGAAAGAACCCTAAATCGATTAGCTTCTCAGCAGAAAAATAAAAAAGAGAGAAAATCAAAAATCAAAAATTTCTGCAAGATTTTTACAGCAAAGAAATAGAAAATGAGAGAGAAGTTAAAATAAAGCTGCAATCGGAGCAAAGAAAATTATCTCACAGAGGATTTGGGTTTTTCCTTTCTCCTTTCCTTTCTCCTTTTTCCGGCTGGGTAGGGACGATCGTCGGCTTCGAGACCTCGAGGATTTGGTTTTTTCCTGCTGAAAAATTCAAAAATCAAAAATCAAAAATTTCTGAAAGATTTTTGCAGCAAAGAGATAGAAAATGAGAGAGAAGTTAAAATAAAGCTGAAACCGTAGCAAAGAAATTTCTTCTTTACAGAGAAATCCTTAGGCAAAAAAAAAAAGAAAAGGAAAAACCCTCTTCGTTACAGAGAAATCCGTAGGGAGAAAAAATAAAAAAAAAGGAGGAAAAGAGGAAGAAGGCACTAACCTGTGGGAGGAGAAGATCGTTCGAGCGTTTCCGTCGGATGGATCGTCAGCTTCGATTTGGGTTTTTTTTCTTTGCTGCTGGTGCTTCGATTTGGGTTTTTTTGGTAACCTGTGGGAGGAGAAGCCGTCGGCTTCGATTTGGGTTTTTTTCCTTTGGTGCTGCTGCTCGACGATTTCGGTTTTTTTGCTAACCTGTGGGAGGAGAAGCCGTCGGAATCGATTTGGGGTTTTTTTGCTAACCTGTGGAGGAGAAGCCGACGATTCCTGTGGAGGAGAAGCCGTCGGAATCGTCAAAATCGATTTGGGTTTCTTTGCTGCAGCAGCTTTAACAAGATATACTCTTTCTCCTCATACGCATGGATCAGCCTATGGAAATGATTTGGGGTTTTTTGCTAACCCGTGGGAGGAGAAACCGCATGAATCGTCGGAATCGATTTGGGTTTCTTTGCTTCAGCAGCTTTAACAACATATACTCTTTCTCCTCATACGGAGGGTTAGGATCAACCTATGGAAATGAATTTTTGGGCACGGCCTATTTAGGCTGTGGCCCATCTAATGGACGGTTTGGATCATCCTATGGGGCGGGCCTTACCGTACTTTCAATAAAGTGAGGAGTGCATTCATCAAAATACAGTAGCGCTGATAACATTTCCCAATATTTATATCACTTTTTAGGGATTTGCTAGCCACCTTCTCCGGGGCTATTTTTCAGCTTGTAGCCCCTCCTTAGCTGCAAAGATTGGGTGAAGTAACTTACGGGCAAAGGTGGCTAGCAATAAACGATAATAAAAAGAGAAGTAATCATTACAGATTTGGCAAAGAATCGTAGAAATACTAAGTTTGAAATGAAAAATTACCGCAAAAAGGATGCAAAGTAGAAAAATTACCTAAACAATACCAAATGATTGTAATAAAATATGACAATTACCGAGAAAACTACCAAGAAAAAAGTAAAATAATCTTACCATCTTCTCTTTTTTTCTTTCTACAGGAATGAAACCCTCCTCACAATGAAACCCTCTCCCTACGTTATTTGATTTTCATTTTCATAAAAAAAAAAAGAGAAAAAAAGAGAAAAGTTACAAGAAACTAACCTTAGGGGGCGGCCGGAGAAGGGTTTTGGGTGACGGCGAGGTACGATTTTGGGTGGGTTTTTCTTCCACTGTCACAGCTTTCAGCGAGAAGAGAGGAAGGAGATAAAAGCTGAACCGATTTCTTTCTTGGGTTTTTGGTATGAAACCCGTACGAAAAAAATAAAGGCATCAAATCCAAATCGATATTTTTTTGGATTTTGGTTTCTTACGGGAGAGAAAAATAAGACTTACAGTCGTCTTTTCGTCGCCTCCTGGGCCCACTCTCTTAGCCAATGAGAGCAAACCTCTCTCTTCGACCGCACAGTAGAGAGAAAACGGTTGAGCGCACAATCTTTTCTCTCTCTATATATATATATATATATATATATATATATATATATATATACACACTAGTAAAAAACCACGAACCGGCAAATAACTGTACGGATGACATTATAGGTTGATCCAAACCGCCCATGTGATAGAACACAACATCAATACGTTGTGCCCGTAAAATCATTTCCATAGGCTGATCCTAGCCCTCCAATCTATAGAGGTTTCCATAATATGTTGTTCCTCTTAAGGTGCCCGGAATTCATAAATATTTTTAAAGGAGTGCAAAATTCATAATATCCTTGAAAAAATTACTAAAGAAAAGTAGTTTTTTTCGTAATTGTCATATTTCGATACCTCTTATTTGTAGTTTTTTCCGTAATTATCATATACAAGTACCCGTTGTCCTTAATTTTCCTCCAAAACTATACTACGTAATGATTATTATTGCTAGCTTCTTTCGGTACTTATTATTGTTAGCCACCTTTCAAGAAATAATATTTCCATGTAGTTTTTCACCACGTCTAATAAGACAAACTCTGAACACATACAATTGCAAAGGATGAGCGAGACGTGGCCTTTGGAGAAGGTGGCTAGCAAATCATGATTTGCTTTTTCAAATAATTCCAAAAAGGGGTAGGATTGAAATTATGTGGCTTTAATGGGTGCCTTTTGTTAAAAAGCATAAAGGAAGGGGTGGGATTGAACATATGTGGGTTGAATGGGTGCCTTTGTTAAAAAAAGCAAAAAAAGTGATGTGTAATTCTCATAGAATTTTGGGAGAAATTCAAATAATTCTCTCATTTTCTCTTCTGCTATATATATATATATATATATATATATATACTAGTAAAAAACCCCGTGCGATGCACGGGCCGACAAAGATTGTGGTACCCTAATCCCGCGAGAGGGGTGGGGCGCGAGCCGCCGCGCTCTCTCTCTTGGTCTCTCGTATCCACGCGATTGGCGTGTGTTTTTTAATTGTTGATTGTAATTCGTCTTTTATGTGAACTTGGGATCACTAAGGCAATCCGAATTCCACACGAAAGAGACTGACAGAGTCGCCACCTAGATGTGGGATCTAGGACCCATAATTAACCAGAAATCTAGACTCGCTACCTGGTTACGAGAATGGAAGGTATGGGGAGTTATCCACCACATGCACCATTCTTGCCCGATAATCGGTCTTCGATTCCAAAAGCTAACTCTTTTAAATTTATTTTAAATGGCTCATTCAACTCTATGTTAATGTGCGAACTAAGTGACATGCATCCTATGATCTAATTTCAATGTGAATCCTAAATGTGTATCTTGATTTATTAATTTGTCTGGATTCAATCTAAGTGAAAGTTCTCCTAAAATTCTAATTTCATGGAAAGTCCTAAGTGATTTGATTAAGCATTTACAAGAAAATTAATATACAAAACACCACAATTTGTTTGTGGTGCCGACTCGCGGGTGGTATGCCATCAGACATCCAAGCTGCCTACGTACCCAAGCCTCACTGGGATCAGAGTCGACGTAGTTCGGTGCACCTAAGCTAAGCTACTTATGCCTAACTCAACTAGGACACCGACCTAGACGGGATTGACTGTTTCAACAGTTTTAGGAGAAGTTATTTAATTCAAGTTGAGGATTTTATTATCTTAAGATTTCATCTAAGATGCTATATGATTCTCATCTAAATGCAAATGGTCCCTTAGACTAATGCAGGTTTGCCTACATCCTAGTTTACTAGGCTTGTCCTAGGGAAAGATTGGGTGACTAGTGTAACTAGACCTATGGCACGGTTGCTATACATAGCAAACGTCCGTGATGAGGCTGGACTCCTAACTCTAGGACTCCCTAAAACCTAAGACTCCCTAAAACTTAGGACACGACACGACACCGGTGTTCCTAAATTGGGCTCTAAGGGTCCTTACGACGGAAACCGTAATCCAACGGTTCCGAGAGACACGAGGTGAATCGATTTCAGTTCTTGAGGTTAGTGAAAAAAGGGATGGAAGAGATGATGAAATAGTGTGAGGGAATGAGAAAGATAGAGAAAGGTGCGACTGAACTTGGGAGTGCCAAATTGCCTACGTACCCCGCGATGGGGATCAAGCCACACGTAGTTCCGCTGGGGAGGTTACTTGGATTTTGGAAAACAGAATTGGTATTTGGATCAGGAATCGGGTTTGTATTTGAGCATTGGACTTGAGATTCAGAAACATTGATTTATCAATGGGATTTTGGAATTGGGAATTTGCATCAAAGAATTGAGCATATAGGAATCATCAAGGGTTTGAATTTTGGGAATTCAAAATGGGCGGGCTTATGAGATTCGGCCAAATGGATTCAGACATGCGACTCAGATTGTGTTGGGATATGACTTGGTTAGGCAAAAGGGAGGAAGTTCTATTAGGTGTAAACGGGCATTAGTAGAATAGGGGAATGACTCGGTTGTGACATGGAAGGCCGCCACTTGGTCGAATGCGACTCGGTTGCATTGGGATGGGTTGATTAAGGAATTGGATTGAGTCAACTAAGGGGAGAGTCCAATCGGTTAAAGAGGTTGAGCATACTCGACTAGAGAGTTGGGTCAACTCGACTAGGGAGGTTGGCTAGAGTTGACTCAGTTGAGCTGGGTTGGGATCCCACTTGGTTGGATTGTATTGGGGCGATTTGACTTAAGCTGCAGGTGGCCTGGCTGGGTTAGATTTAATGTAACCAGATTTATGGATAAATGGTGTGCCTCAGTGAGTGGACAAAGGTATGGCTTGGGTTGATGTGACTCGGTTATCGGGTTTAAGGCTTATGGGTATGGGGTTTAGTGAGTTGGGTCTAAGTTAGGAGCAAACCCGAGACTAGCCATGGTCTAACCAGGAGGAAGCAGGGTACAAACCAGGGTGCGGACCAGGGTGCACCAGGGTGCGAACCAGCAGGGGAACCAGGGTGCAACCAGCAGGGAACCTGGGTGCAACCAGCAGCGAACCTGGGTGCAACCAGGGTCTAACCAGAGTGCGAACCAGCAGGGAACCAGGGTGCGAACCAGTATCGAACCTGGGTGCAACCAGCAACGAACCTGGGTGCAACCAGGGTCTAACCAGAGGCTAACCAGGGGGAACCAGGGTGTGAACCAGGGTACGAACCAGAGTACAACCAGGGGCTGGCCAGGGTGCGAACCAGGGTGCGAATTAGTAGGGAACCAGAGTGCGAACCAGCAGGGAACCAGGGTGCGAACCAGCAGGGAACCAGGGTGCAACCAGTATCGAACCTGGGTGCAACCAGCAGCGAACCTGGGTGCAACCAGGAGCTAACCAGAGGCTAACCAGGGGGAACCAGGGTGTGAACCATTAGGGAAAAATAAAAATGAAGATCAGATGGGTTAAGAGAAGAGGGAAACATGTATAACTTCAAAGTCTACCATCAAGAAGAATATGAGTAAAGATTGATCCTAGATGCTTCCTAACATGGTTTTTCTTTTAAAGTAAAAGATATGCATGAAAACAGACCCTACATAAAATTAAAATAAATGCCTACCTCTTTGAAAACCCACTTTGTGTTTGATTTTTCTTTGATGTTAATTCCTTGAAGATGATTCCTTGCTTGATAATGACCGCTTTTGATATATATCACCCAACGTATAAAATCACCCGATCCGGCAAGGATGGCCGATCCCTTGAAGAGATGAGGGAGAGGGATGAGTTTTCTAAGAGAGGGGTTCTTTTTTTTCTTCTCTTCTTCCTTCTCCCCCTTTGGATGGTGGGATGAGAGGGTATTTATAGGAGAATGGGATAGGAGGTTAGGTGAGGTTAGGTGAGGTTAGGTGAGGTTAGGTAAGGTTAGGTGAGGTTAGGTGGTTAGGTGAGGTTAGGTGAGGTTAGGTGAGGTTTGGATGGTTAGGATGAGAGGAGAGGTTAGGTGAGGTTAGGTGAGGTTTGGATGGTTAGGATGAGAGGAGAGGTTAGGTGATTTTGGATGGTTAGACCTAGGTCGAGATCTGCCATTGATCTAACGATTTACGGAAATCGGGTCTCGGAATGGAATCAGGGTCCGGGCTATGAAGTGACCCTAGCTTATTTTGTCCCGATTGATGATCCGTAAAGTCAGATCAAGATATTAATGACCTAAAACATATAAATCAATGATAGAGGGGGTTCTCACATGGATTTAACACACTAAATTCACCAATCAGGGTATTTTTCAATTTTTCGGGTCTAATCATCTCACCAGGTACATCTCTTTATCATTTTGTTTTTTTCAAAAAATTTGAGGATGCATACTTTACCAATGAAATTCTACGGATCAATATATTAGGTTATTGTTGGTTAAAGTAAGGCAAAATGTGGGTGTCTACAGATGCCCCTCTTTGGTAGAGACGACGTAGTCATCGAATACCAAAGTCAAAATGACAGAACCATTTTGCGTAGCTTTAATCGACAAAGAACCCCCTAAACACAATGCAACCTAATATAATGCAAGACCTTAGATGAAATCCTAGAATTGGAATGCAATAAAACAAACCCGCTGCGGTGCCGCTGGCAACGAGAGAAATGGGATACCATTTTCAAATGGATTTTCGGAGGGAAAGGAATATCGCTTTTGAACAGCTTCAGAGGAAATGAGACGTCATTTTCAAATGGTCTCAGAGAGAATAATGGATGACTTTTGAAAGATTCTTAATGAAAACGCAGCATCATTTTTGAATGGGCTTGGGCAAGATGAAATACCGTATTTATACGGATTCGAAGGAAATGAGACATCATAGTTGTATGATGTTCAAAGGGTATAAGAGACCATAGTTGTATGGACTCGAAGAGAATGAAATACCGTATTTGTACGGATTCCAAGGAAATGAGACATCATAGTTGTATGATGTTCAAAGGGGATAAGAGATCATAGTTGTATGGACTCGAAGAAAATGAAATACCGTATTTGTACGGATTCCAAGGAAATGAGACATCATAGTTGTATGATGTTCAAAGAGGATAAGAGACCATAGTTGTATGGACTTGAAGAGAATGAAATACCGTATTTGTACGGATTCCAAGGAAATGAGACATCATAGTTGTATGATGTTCAAAGGGGAAAAGAGACCATAGTTGTATGGACTCGAAGAGAATGAAATACCGTATTTGTACGGATTCCAAGGAAATGAGACATCATAGTTGTATGATGTTCAAAGGGGAAAAGAGACCATAGTTGTATGGACTCGAAGAGAATGAAATACCGTATTTGTACGGATTCCAAGGAAATGAGACATCATAGTTGTATGATGTTCAAAGGGTATAAGAGACCATAGTTGTATGGACTCGAAGAGAATGAAATACCATATTTGTAAGGATTCCAAGGAAATGAGACATCATAGTTGTATGATGTTCAAAGGGGATAAGAGACCATAGTTGTATGGACTCGAAGAGAATGAAATACCGTATTTGTACGGATTCCAAGGAAATGAGACATCATAGTTGTATGATGTTCAAAGAGGATAAGAGACTATAGTTGTATGGACTCGAAGAGAATGAAATACCGTATTTGTACGGATTCCAAGGAAATGAGACATCATAGTTGTATGATGTTCAAAGGGGATAAGAGACCATAGTTGTATGGACTTGAAGAGAATGAAATACCGTATTTGTACGGATTCCAAGGAAATGAGACATCATAGATGTATGATGTTCAAAGAGGATAAGAGACCATAGTTGTATGGTCTCGAAGAAAAGAAGCACCGTTCTCAAACGGGCTCGAAGAATTTAGAGATTTTTCATAGGATTGGATTTATTATTATTTTTTTGAATCGGGGATTGGATTTGATGAATTTTTTTTAATTTATTTTTTTAAAATTTTATTTTTGAGAAATGAAACATCATAGTTGTATGATGTTCAAAGGGGATAAGAGACCATAGTTGTATGGACTCGAAGAGAATGAAATACCATATTTGTACGGATTCCAAGGAAATGAGACATCATAGTTGTATGATGTTCAAAGGGGATAAGAGACCATAGTTGTATGAACTCGGAGAGAATGAAATACCGTATTTGTACGGATTCCAAAGGAATGGGACATCATAGTTGTATGATGTTCAAAAGGGGATAAGAGACCATAGTTGTATGGACTCGAAGAGAATGAAATACCGTATTTGTACGGATTCCAAGGGAATGAGACATCATAGTTGTATGATGTTCAGAGAGTATAAGAGACCATAGTTGTATGGACTCGAACAGAATGAAATACCGTATTTGTACGGATTCCAAGGAAATGAGACATCATAGTTGTATGATGTTCAAAGGGGATAAGAGACCATAGTTGTATGGACTCGAAGAGAATGAAATACCGTATTTGTACGGATTCCAAGGAAATGAGACATCATAGTTGTATGATGTTCAAAGGGTATAAGAGACCATAGTTGTATGGACTCGAAGAGAATGAAATACCGTATTTGTACGGATTCCAAGGAAATGAGACATCATAGTTGTATGATGTTCAAAGGGTATAAGAGACCATAGTTGTATGGACTCGAAGAGAATGAAATACCGTATTTGTAAGGATTCCAAGGAAATGAGACATCATAGTTGTATGATGTTCAAAGGGGATAAGAGATCAAAGTTGTATGGACTCGAAGAGAATGAAATACCGTATTTGTACGGATTCCAAGGAAATGAGACATCATAGTTGTATGATGTTCAAAGAGGATAAGAGACCATAGTTGTATGGACTTGAAGAGAATGAAATACCGTATTTGTACGGATTCCAAGGAAATGAGACATCATAGTTGTATGATGTTCAAAGGGGATAAGAGACCATAGTTGTATGGACTCGAAGAGAATGAAATACCGTATTTGTACGGATTCCAAGGAAATGAGACATCATAGTTGTATGATGTTCAAAGGGTATAAGAGACCATAGTTGTATGGACTCGAAGAGAATGAAATACCGTATTTGTAAGGATTCCAAGGAAATGAGACATCATAGTTGTATGATGTTCAAAGGGTATAAGAGACCATAGTTGTATGGACTCGAAGAGAATGAAATACCGTATTTGTACGGATTCCAAGGAAATGAGACATCATAGATGTATGATGTTCAAAGAGGATAAGAGACCATAGTTGTATGGACTCGAAGAAAAGAGGCACCGTTCACAAACGGGCTCAAGGAGAAGACAAGACCATTCACAAATGGACTCGAGAAATGAGGCACCATTCACAAACGGGCTCAAGGAGGACGATACCATTCACAAATGGATTCGAGAAAAGAGGCGCCATTCACAAATGGGCTCAAGGATAAGACAAGACCATTCACAAATGGACTCGAGAAATGAGGCACCATTCACAAACGGGCTCAAGGAGAAGACGAGACCATTCACAAATGGATTCGAGAAATGAGGCACCGTTCACAAACGGGCTCAAGGAGAAGACAAGACCATTCACAAATGGACTCGAGAAATGAGGCACCGTTCACAAACGGGCTCAAAGAGGACACGAGACCATTCACAAATGGACTCAGAAAATGAGGCACCGTTCACAAACGGGCTCAAGGAGAAGATGAGACCATTCACAAATGGACTCAGAGAATGAGACACCGTTCACAAACGGGTTCAAGGAGAAGACGAGACCATTCACAAATGGACTTGAGAAATGAGGCCCCGTTCACAGACGGGCTCGAAGAATTTAGAGATTTTTTATGAACTTGAATTTGACGTAGGATTGGATTTTTTTTATTTTTTTTTTTAATTAAGGATTTGGATTTGATAAATTTTTTTATTTTTGGAAAATGAGGTACCGTCCGCAAACGGGCTCAAGGAGAAGATGAGACCATTCACAAATGGCCTCGAGAACAGAGGCACCGTTCACAAACGGGCTCAAAGAGGACATTAGAGCATTCACAAATGGACTCAGAGAATGAGAAACCTGTTCACAAACGGGTTCAAGGAGAAGACGAGACCATTCACAAATGGACTCGAGAAATGAGGCACCTTTCAGAAAAGGGCTCAAAGAGGACATGAGATTTTTCATGAACTTGAATTTGACGTAAGATTGGATTTGTTTGAATCGGGGATTGGATTTGATGAATTTTGGATTTTTTTTTTTTTTTTTTTTTTGAACTCAATGAAATCGGGGACATTATAGATCGTGCCCAGTAAAGATATTGGAAACCAAGACTTTGACGAATGATGAGACGACCAACCTTATGAACGAAGAACCATTAGTAACAAGAATGGATTAGGAACACTTTTATGAAACTTCAACAAGATTTTTCTCAATGAGACTGTTGGTCTTGTCTTCTGGGGATTTTGATAACTGAAACCTTGAACAAGATACTTGAAATTGGTAATTTAGAACAACGGCTCTCTAACATGGAAAAGCGGGATCTGTTTTTTGACAGGTGCTTAGATGAACATTTCTTGACCAGGATAGTATTTAACTAACCGGAAGGAAATTCTGAATTTTAATGGTTCATCTTTCTGAGAAATTGGCTCAACCACCATTGCATCTGGGGCTCTTCCAAGCTTAAGGTGCCTTCCTGGGGTATGATCTTTTTACGGAAGCTGGGCTTTCTGATGTTTCTACTTCTGAACTCTTCTGAGTTGATCTTCTTTGAAATGTAGCTGTTTGACTAGATTCTCGAACCCTTTCAGGTATAATTGCAGGGAGCTGCCTAGGCCGGGCCTCCTTCACCAAGACAGTTACATCATTTGGACATAGGAACGACGATTGACTCTTTCTAAAGAGAAAACTTAGATGAAAGGCACTACTCAAAGGATTGAGCAGCCCTGAAGGAGTGAACTTAGAATAACAAAGATTGACTGACTATACTGACAAACACAGTGATGCTTCTGACTTAGTTAATATTTTGTTTGGTAAGTCTATCCTTTCGAGGAATAGTTTTTCAATTGGTAAACACTGGACTTTTTCCTTAAAACAGTAATGCCTCAAGGATTTAATTACGCCCCCTAAGATTGCTTAGCTTCAATGCCCCCAGTTTTGAGGATATCACTTGAATTTGCTTGAACTTCAGTTGATCTTCAGTCTTGATACCAGCTGTAGCCTTCTTATACTGATTCTCTTACCGTGACCAAGTCACCTCTTCGGGGTTTTTAACTTGGCGGACCGTGCTAGCCTTAACTTTTGCCTGAACCACCTTTCTAGGTTTTTGATCCAGCAGGCTATCTCCTTAGCTTCTGCCTAAGCCGCCCTTTCGGGTTTTCAACTTAGCAGGGGAATGATCTTAAATTTTGCCTAGACCGCCCTTTCAGGTTTTCAGTCTAGCAGATCTTCAAACTCCGCTCTTTTTCTTATTCATCATTTTTTTTTTTTTTTATTGTGTCTCGGGATCTAGCTCATTAGTTCTGAACACCAGAAGGACTTTTATAGGTAGGATAGGGCTTTTCAAAGAATGGCTTAAGGCTCAACAAAGATTTCGACCGAACCTGTGAACAGGTCGCCTACATATCCCAAGGTAGGAATCAGGTCGTGTGTAGTTCAGGGCGAATGCCCTTAGTTTGAAGATAAATTGTTTGAAGGTTAATTGATTTTTTCCTTTTTTTTTTCTTTCTTTCTGGAATAATTGACCTCTCTTCTACTGGAACTTGTCCCTCTTTTTTTTTTTTGAAATGATTGAATTTCTTTTCCTTTTTGAATCGACCGAACTCGGTTCAACCGAGTTGCCTACCTACCCCAGTATAGGGATCAGGTCTCGCGTAGTTTGGGGAAATGCCCCTGGTTTGATGGGTTTTCAAGAAAATTTTATTCAGGCTCGAAGGGTTTGCAAACCGGTATTCTTTTGACATTGGTTCTGATTTTGGGATTTATTCGGCCAAAGGGGGCCTTCCGATGTTCAGATTGGCTAGAGTCCGTCTGGTACTGATTATTTTTTTCTTTTTTGTTTTGTTTTGTTTTTTTTTTTTACGGAGTTTGACGGCATTTCCAGGTAAGAGATAATGGATCTTCTTCTTCCAAGATTCTAAAGTGTGCTTTCGACTTTCATAGAGCGAAACTTGTTCTTTGACATCCTCCATCTATGGATTCGTTCTGATGATCACTTTTCAATGCTTGCTCTTGAACTTCTTATCTTGAATTTGTTGGCTTTATGTTATGAATTTGAGAACCAAGGTCATTAATTGGAAATATGAAAGTTGTTTCCACTCTATGCCCCTTGTATAGCATATATCTTCTCACTTTCTTCATTTTCTTTGAGCTTTCCAACTATGTCTTGCCCCTGGTATCGGTTGTAGCTTTTCTAGACAATCATCTTATTCTTGAAATAATTTTATCAATTCTTCACACTCTTCAGAGGGTAATGTATTTTCAATCGGCATTTACTGAATCAAAGTTTCAGTGCCAGCGTTTACCACTTCAATTTCATTTTTGAAAAGCTGGGATTGGCGCTCCTCCTCTTGTTCAAGTAATTGCTGTGACTCAAGTGGAGTTTCGTCAATTTTGTCCTCATTTGAGGAGGGAGTCTTATTTTAAGATCAGAAGCACACTTAAGAAACAAACACAAGTGAATTATTGGACACGACCTATCCTGAACATGCTCAGGATTCACAACTCTAAATAAAAAAGAGAGATGATTTGCCTGGACTAGGCATTGACCTTGAAATGTAAGACCGGACTCAACAATTGTACTGACCATGATGACTGATTCGCATAGGGGAATGCCCCTAGTTCAAGGATTATGATAGTGAACTCTGAAGGACTTAGCAAAATATTCTTGAAAAAGGTTGCCCTTAGAGTAAGAAAGGACTAAGGGTACAAGTAAGATTGGATCATCTGGACCAGGCATGATCAGATCATGAGATTGCATAATCGAAAGATTGTGAGATTCTGCTCCTGCCAGTTAGGGGATGGCATGAAGATACGATCGAATTGTATGACAGAAGAATGAAAGACGCACGATCAAGAGATTAGATGAGATAGCATAAGATTGCTTTCAACGGATAGATCATGAATGACTAATCCTATGAGATCTTTGAAAATGATGGGATTTATATCCTAACCCCAAAGGGAAAGTTTTTAATCTTCACACATTTTAACAGTGTTACCTGAGGGAATCAACCCTAATCCTAGTCTAGCGGAGTGGAGAGAGGATCTCGACTCATGACTTTGTTCGTGTATCTAAGGACCGATCGTAGCCATTGGAAGATGGACTACGGCCTAATCTAGACACAAATAGGTAGGATATCCTAAACTAGGCTCACACACGTGATGCACATGTGTTCGTATACTACATGCATGTGTGGGTTAATCTAGGGGTAAGGCCAAGAGTTCCCTTAGCGCGAATCCATGTTCGATATACTGTACCAGTGTCCGGCGTATCAGTACGTGAACAAGAGATCCGTTTACGTACCATAAAGGTACTAGGCTAAGGGTGGAATGCTTCTCTAGCACAGAGGCACCAGGTGATGAAATCCCAGTCAACCATGCTAGATAACACTCCGGGTTCCTAAAATAGGATGTGTGTGCACGTGAGATGCAAGGGTTTAGATGCAAGTGATGTAAGTGTATGCAATATGTTTGCGCAATCTACGATGCCTTCAGGTTTTGTTAGATTAAGTTCAAGTAAAATGTGATGAGAAAATAAAACAAGACAAAGTAATCTATCAAGTATAGAGTTTTTATGAGCCAGTTAAATTAAATTCAAATGAATTATCTTTTGAAATTTTAATGAAGTTAGGTGATCCCCAGCAGAGTCGCCAAACTGTGGTACCCGATCCCCGCGAGAGGGGTGGGGCGCGAGCCGCCGCGCTCTCTCTCTTGGTCTCTCGTATCCACGCGATTGGCGTGTGTTTTTTAATTGTTGATTGTAATTCGTCTTTTATGTGAACTTGGGATCACTAAGGCAATCCGAATTCCACACGAAAGAGACTGACAGAGTCGCCACCTAGATGTGGGATCTAGGACCCATAATTAACCAGAAATCTAGACTCGCTACCTGGTTACGAGAATGGAAGGTATGGGGAGTTATCCACCACATGCACCATTCTTGCCCGATAATCGGTCTTCGATTCCAAAAGCTAACTCTTTTAAATTTATTTTAAATGGCTCATTCAACTCTATGTTAATGTGCGAACTAAGTGACATGCATCCTATGATCTAATTTCAATGTGAATCCTAAATGTGTATCTTGATTTATTAATTTGTCTGGATTCAATCTAAGTGAAAGTTCTCCTAAAATTCTAATTTCATGGAAAGTCCTAAGTGATTTGATTAAGCATTTACAAGAAAATTAATATACAAAACACCACAATTTGTTTGTGGTGCCGACTCGCGGGTGGTATGCCATCAGACATCCAAGCTGCCTACGTACCCAAGCCTCACTGGGATCAGAGTCGACGTAGTTCGGTGCACCTAAGCTAAGCTACTTATGCCTAACTCAACTAGGACACCGACCTAGACGGGATTGACTGTTTCAACAGTTTTAGGAGAAGTTATTTAATTCAAGTTGAGGATTTTATTATCTTAAGATTTCATCTAAGATGCTATATGATTCTCATCTAAATGCAAATGGTCCCTTAGACTAATGCAGGTTTGCCTACATCCTAGTTTACTAGGCTTGTCCTAGGGAAAGATTGGGTGACTAGTGTAACTAGACCTATGGCACGGTTGCTATACATAGCAAACGTCCGTGATGAGGCTGGACTCCTAACTCTAGGACTCCCTAAAACCTAAGACTCCCTAAAACTTAGGACACGACACGACACCGGTGTTCCTAAATTGGGCTCTAAGGGTCCTTACGACGGAAACCGTAATCCAACGGTTCCGAGAGACACGAGGTGAATCGATTTCAGTTCTTGAGGTTAGTGAAAAAAGGGATGGAAGAGATGATGAAATAGTGTGAGGGAATGAGAAAGATAGAGAAAGGTGCGACTGAACTTGGGAGTGCCAAATTGCCTACGTACCCCGCGATGGGGATCAAGCCACACGTAGTTCCGCTGGGGAGGTTACTTGGATTTTGGAAAACAGAATTGGTATTTGGATCAGGAATCGGGTTTGTATTTGAGCATTGGACTTGAGATTCAGAAACATTGATTTATCAATGGGATTTTGGAATTGGGAATTTGCATCAAAGAATTGAGCATATAGGAATCATCAAGGGTTTGAATTTTGGGAATTCAAAATGGGCGGGCTTATGAGATTCGGCCAAATGGATTCAGACATGCGACTCAGATTGTGTTGGGATATGACTTGGTTAGGCAAAAGGGAGGAAGTTCTATTAGGTGTAAACGGGCATTAGTAGAATAGGGGAATGACTCGGTTGTGACATGGAAGGCCGCCACTTGGTCGAATGCGACTCGGTTGCATTGGGATGGGTTGATTAAGGAATTGGATTGAGTCAACTAAGGGGAGAGTCCAATCGGTTAAAGAGGTTGAGCATACTCGACTAGAGAGTTGGGTCAACTCGACTAGGGAGGTTGGCTAGAGTTGACTCAGTTGAGCTGGGTTGGGATCCCACTTGGTTGGATTGTATTGGGGCGATTTGACTTAAGCTGCAGGTGGCCTGGCTGGGTTAGATTTAATGTAACCAGATTTATGGATAAATGGTGTGCCTCAGTGAGTGGACAAAGGTATGGCTTGGGTTGATGTGACTCGGTTATCGGGTTTAAGGCTTATGGGTATGGGGTTTAGTGAGTTGGGTCTAAGTTAGGAGCAAACCCGAGACTAGCCATGGTCTAACCAGGAGGAAGCAGGGTACAAACCAGGGTGCGGACCAGGGTGCACCAGGGTGCGAACCAGCAGGGGAACCAGGGTGCAACCAGCAGGGAACCTGGGTGCAACCAGCAGCGAACCTGGGTGCAACCAGGGTCTAACCAGAGTGCGAACCAGCAGGGAACCAGGGTGCGAACCAGTATCGAACCTGGGTGCAACCAGCAACGAACCTGGGTGCAACCAGGGTCTAACCAGAGGCTAACCAGGGGGAACCAGGGTGTGAACCAGGGTACGAACCAGAGTACAACCAGGGGCTGGCCAGGGTGCGAACCAGGGTGCGAATTAGTAGGGAACCAGAGTGCGAACCAGCAGGGAACCAGGGTGCGAACCAGCAGGGAACCAGGGTGCAACCAGTATCGAACCTGGGTGCAACCAGCAGCGAACCTGGGTGCAACCAGGAGCTAACCAGAGGCTAACCAGGGGGAACCAGGGTGTGAACCATTAGGGAAAAATAAAAATGAAGATCAGATGGGTTAAGAGAAGAGGGAAACATGTATAACTTCAAAGTCTACCATCAAGAAGAATATGAGTAAAGATTGATCCTAGATGCTTCCTAACATGGTTTTTCTTTTAAAGTAAAAGATATGCATGAAAACAGACCCTACATAAAATTAAAATAAATGCCTACCTCTTTGAAAACCCACTTTGTGTTTGATTTTTCTTTGATGTTAATTCCTTGAAGATGATTCCTTGCTTGATAATGACCGCTTTTGATATATATCACCCAACGTATAAAATCACCCGATCCGGCAAGGATGGCCGATCCCTTGAAGAGATGAGGGAGAGGGATGAGTTTTCTAAGAGAGGGGTTCTTTTTTTTCTTCTCTTCTTCCTTCTCCCCCTTTGGATGGTGGGATGAGAGGGTATTTATAGGAGAATGGGATAGGAGGTTAGGTGAGGTTAGGTGAGGTTAGGTGAGGTTAGGTAAGGTTAGGTGAGGTTAGGTGGTTAGGTGAGGTTAGGTGAGGTTAGGTGAGGTTTGGATGGTTAGGATGAGAGGAGAGGTTAGGTGAGGTTAGGTGAGGTTTGGATGGTTAGGATGAGAGGAGAGGTTAGGTGATTTTGGATGGTTAGACCTAGGTCGAGATCTGCCATTGATCTAACGATTTACGGAAATCGGGTCTCGGAATGGAATCAGGGTCCGGGCTATGAAGTGACCCTAGCTTATTTTGTCCCGATTGATGATCCGTAAAGTCAGATCAAGATATTAATGACCTAAAACATATAAATCAATGATAGAGGGGGTTCTCACATGGATTTAACACACTAAATTCACCAATCAGGGTATTTTTCAATTTTTCGGGTCTAATCATCTCACCAGGTACATCTCTTTATCATTTTGTTTTTTTCAAAAAATTTGAGGATGCATACTTTACCAATGAAATTCTACGGATCAATATATTAGGTTATTGTTGGTTAAAGTAAGGCAAAATGTGGGTGTCTACAAAGATGCCTGTGAAAAAATAGTATAATGGGAAAAGCTATTGGAATGGAAAAAAGCAATCTTTTCCACAGAGGATAGGTAAATTCAAAATTAATATGACTCCAAGAGGAAAAAAAATGAATCAAAGGGATCAAATAGTATGGTGCTCATCATTAAATCGAATGATGTACGATCTCTTAAATTCATAAAACTTGATACCCTACCTTTTTATATATTTTGTCGCTCCAAAACTAAACTCACCTGAAGCTTTAAAAAATAAACCAATTTCAAATATTTCAGATAAATCAAACTGGGCTAACATTTTCACTAAAGAGAGAAGTGAGGGAGTGTGGACAGACAAATTACATACAGTTTGAAGCCATTGCATCCACTTTTACCATTTCTAACAGCTTTGCAGGCTATTTTTAATCAATATCTACTCTAACATGGATGGAGTGGGGCATGGCTATGGCAGCCAGGAATGCCCAGGATTGAAAAGTAACCATGAAAAAGCGTGTGGAGTCCCAACTTCGAGTAACTTAGAGTACACGTCAACCCTACTCCTTCAAAATCTCGTTGTCAAAGGGTTAAAAAACCAAACCATTTTTAGCTGAAAGACGACGTGGAGCCATTGAAGCCGTTGGTGGAGAGCACATGATGTCTTTTGCAACACTGCCTTAAAAAAATGAAACAAGGATAAAAGAGAACCTGGGAGAAGAAGAGTCTTTCACGAAGTGAAGAGCTCACATCTCTTCCTGGAAAACACAGGGATTTTTTGGATTTCTGGGAAAGTTTGTCCGTGAAAATGATAAATTGGTCCCTTTTCTTTACATGGGACAGCCAAGTCCATTATGCTATTCACAGCCGTTGAGTCTTGAAACCTAGAAAGAAACCTCGAAGAGTATTGGAAATAAAAAAATTTGAATCCATTGTCAAAAGAGTATTAAAAAAATTAAATAAAAAAACCCTAATTTATCTATTTTGAACCCAGAAAAGAAATTAAACAGTAGAGTTTATATCGTCAATAAACTCTTCCGAAAATAAGAAATTGAGTACACGGTAAACTCTAATGTACGGAAATTAAAGAAATTAGGGTTTATATTGACAAAAGAGTATCAGAAATTTTTAAAAAAAATTGGATCCAGGAAAGAAATGAATGATTATATTGTCAATTAAAAAAAATTGAATGCCCAAAAGAAAAAAAAATGGTATTGTCAAAAGAGGATCGAGAGAGAGAGAGATGAAGGAAACCTTAAAATCCAACAATACCATCTTCACAAAAAAGGAAAACAAATCTTTGTAAAATAAAGAAAAACCTGAGAAAAAGAGTTTACAAAATAAAAAATTACCTATCCGCTGCGCAGGGAAAGATCTTGAAATGTCAGAGAGAAGCGGTGGCTGCCATACATGTTGTTGTGAAGAGAGAGAGAGAGAGAGTTAGCTTTTTTTCAATAACTAAAAGGGGCCCATCCTCTCTGTGTTTTTTTCATGGGATTTGGATTTCTCCAACAAAGAGGCGGTGGCTGCCAGACTACTTCCTGCTTCTATTTTCTTACGTGTAGAGAGAGAGAGAGAGACAGAGAGACAGAGAGAGTAAGACCGAGGGAGAGAGACACATATTAACCAGAAACGTCATCATAGACATGGGCCCACGAGATGGATAATATCTATAGTAGGTGGGAGGTGGTAAAAAGGAGAAGATAAATATCTGCAGTAGGTGAAAACCAATAGACCATTTTACCCTTGATTGTAGAGATATATAGATGGGATGAACTATAATATTAAAGGGCTAGATGGTAAATAAATGAAACATGGATGTGTAAATCTCACAGAATTTTGGAAATATTCAAAAAATTCTCTAATTTCTCTTCTGCTATAATATATATATATATATAGAGAAAAATGATTGTACACTCGAGCGTACCAAGCTTATGGTGCGCTCGAGTGCCCAATCACATGCGTGCCACATTTTTTGTGGTGATCCAAAGCATTCATTTGCAAGGCCTTAACATAGATAGGGTGTGTACCAAAAATCAGCTCCATTGAATCATCCTAACCCCTCCAAAAGTGGAGGGAAAAAATGGGCAGATTTGTGGACAAACAGTGTCTGTCCATTTTGACCTTCACAAATGGATGGGTTAGGATGATCCTATGGAGTTGATTTTTGGTAGACACCCCATCTATGCAAGGGCCTTTCAAATGAATACTTTGGATCATCCTAACAAAGTGGGCCCACATGTGATTGGGCACTCGAGCGTACCATAAGCTTGGTACACTTGAGCGTACAATCATTTTCCTCATATATATATATATATATATATATATATATATATATATATATATATAGGGGAAACGTTTTCTGCGCGATACCTTAGATAAGTTATCTGAGCAAGAGCTCAAAAAAACATATTGGCCCACATTGTTTGGATGATCCAAAGCATTCATTTGGATGGTCCAAAGATAGATAGAGTGTGCACAAAAAAATCTGCTCCACAGGATTATCCTAACCCTTTGATTTGTGGAGGTTAAAGTGGATAGGTATAAACCTCCACAAATCTGTCCATTTTTAACCTCCAAAAATCTAAGGGTTAGGATGATCCTATGGAGCTGATTTTTTTGGCACACCCTATCTATGTAAGGGCCTATCAAATGAATGCTTTAGATCAACCAAACAATGTGGGCCCACATAATTTTTTGAGCTCTTGCTCAGATAACTTATCTGATGTATCGTGCAGAAAATGTTTCCTCATATATATATATATATATATATATATATATATAGAGAGAGAGAGAGAGAGAGAGAGAGAGAGAGGAAAATGATTGTGAGCTTGAAGCTCATATAGCTTATATGAGCTTGAGGCCCAAACACATGGGTCCCACATTTTTTGTGGTGATCCAAACCATTCATTTGCAAGGCCCCATCATAGATAGGGTGTGTACCAAAAATCAGCTCCATTGGATCATCCTAACCCCTCCAAAGCGGAGGGCAAAAATGGGCAGATATGTGGCAAACGGTGTCTGTCCATTTTGCCCTCCACTTTTGGATGGGTTAGGATGATCCTATTGAGCTAATTTTTTGTACACACGCTATCTATGTAAGGGCCTTTCAAATGAATGCTTTGGATCATCCTAACAATGTGGGCCCACATGTGTTTGGGCCCTCAAGCTCATATAAGCTATATGAGCTTCAAGCTCACAATCATTTTCCTCATATATATATATATATATATATATATATATATATATATATATATATATATATATATATATATATATACATATGAGGAAAGTGAAGCTACACTGCCAGTGTAGCTAACTTAGCTACACCGCCGGCTTAAAATACAATGGGCCCACATTGTTTTGGTGATCCAAAGAATTCATTTGATTGGCCCTCACATAGATAGGGTGTCCACCAAAAATCAGCTCCATAGGACCATCCCAACCCTACGATTTGTGGAGGCAAAAATGAACGTGTAAAAACCTTCACAAATTTGTCCATTTTTGCCTCCATAGTTTGAAGGGTTAGGATGATCCTATAGAGCTGATTTTTGGTGGACACCCTATCTATGTGAGGGCCAATCAAATGAATTCTTTGGATCACCAAAACAATGTGGGCCCATTGTATTTTAAGCCGGCGGTGTAGCTTCACTTTCCTCTATATATATATATATATATATATATATATATATATATATATATATATATATATATATATATATAGAGAGAGAGAGAGAGAGAGAGAGAGAGAGAGAGAAAGAAGGTTTCTGAGGTATCGCGCAGCCTGAGCAGCCCTCTAAATAGACCATCTCCCATAGTTGTTTGACTCATCCAACCCATTCATTCTGTAGGTTATAGGTAGGATTATGGTTATGGTTGTGGTTAGGATTATGGTTATGGTTGTGGTTAGGATTATGGTTATGGTTGTGGTTATGATTTGTGGAGGTTTAAAATGGATGGTTAGAAATTAGGCTGCTATAGACCGAATATTTAGGATTATGGTATGGAGATGGTTTGCTAGGAACACCCTATCTGTGTGAGGTGCTATAGAATGAATGAATGGGTACGACAAAAGTACCATCCTTGATATTTGATCCAACAGCAATGTTGGATCACATATCAAGGGCGATACAGCCTAGACAATCTTGGACCATGCTCGGGCACCATATAAATGTCTAGGCAATTTCGAATAAAGCCATTTTGCAGCTGACTTTTATAGGAGAGAACAGCCACCTTCTAGGGCTACGACTTCCTGTATTGATGGCTAGGAGGTTTTCCCTCCTCTTGTATGGTCCCAACTTTTTATATATAAATTTGCCGATCCGCCCGGGGTCGTTATCTTTCCGGGTTAAAAAAAAAAAAAAACAGCCACCTTCTAGAAGAATTTGTCTTATGCATTTAGGCCGTGTTCACTTGCATTCCCGCGCCTGTGAAAGAAAAGAAACCATGGTTTTTTTCCCGAGAAACACGTTTTTGCGATGTTCACATGGTTTCCCGAGAAATCATAAATACATATGTGGCAAGTGAAAAAAAAAATGACGTGGATAATATGTTTTCTCGCAAAAGCGGGATTTGGTTTCCGACTAAATCAGCGAGATTTTGTTTCTTTTCTCTCGTGGGAAAATTCATCGGGCTCGACTTTTTCCAACTCTCAATCGTGCCTTGGAACACAGAAACCCTAGCCTCCCATTCTCCTCCTTCTCCGGTGAGAAGTAGCCGCCGGCGAGCGCTGAAGACCCAACCGACGGGTACCCTCTCTCTCTCTCTCTCTCTCTCTCTCTCTCTCTCTCTCTCTCTCTCTCTCTCTCTCTCTCTCTCTCTTCTCTCTCTCACCGTCTTATTCTCACCATTTTTCCTTTTTTTCTGCTCCAGATCTGTCTCTGTGTTGTCTCAGGCAACCTCTGTGTCCTCTCCGGCGAAACTTGACGAGCGAACACCCATTCCAGAGAAGGTAATCCTCTCTTCCTCCCATCTATCACCATCTGTCCTTTTTAGGGCTTCATTTTTGCATTTTTTTTGTTTTTTCCTGCTAATTAGCGTGATTTGGCTCTGGATCTAAAGAGTTCCAGCGTATTGTGTTTTGTTTGGGTTTTCCATAACAAAAATCAGAAGAAATCTTCACATCTCAAGTCTTTTGAGCCAAAAGGGGTTTCTTTGATGGGTTTTCCAGTTATTTTTTGTTACTGTTTTGACATACCTAGGGTTTAAAATTTCAGATCTGAAGTTTCCATTTATTTTTCATTGCATTTATTTTTGGGAACCATTTTCAGCGCATAAAACTTCATATCTGAACTTCAAATGGGGTTTGTTTGATGGTTTGTTGCTTTTTTATATTTTTTTGCATTTTTTCATTCTTCAGATTTGGGCTTTTTGCAGATTTCCGTTTCCATTTTGGATTTTGGTGCAATCTCTCTTGATGTTTCTATGTTTTGGGTTTTGATTGGGGTTTGTTTTAGGATTTTTTTTATGGGTTCTTCGATTTCAATATGGGTTCTGATGATCTGTTTATTTATTTTTTTGGGTTGTGATATGGTGCAATATGGGTTGTGATGATCTGCAATATAGGTTGTGATGATCTGTTTTTTTTTTTGGTGGGTTGCCATTTATTTTTCCTCTTTCATGCAACTGAACAATAGACTGTGTATATCTGTTTCTTTCATTGCTGTGTTGATGCAATGTATTTGAGGAGTTGGGTTTCGGATGTTGGGGCGTTATTGCAATGTGGTTGGGGTTGTGGGTGTCGATGCTATTTGTAACTTGGATTTTGGGTTTAGGGTTCAATGTAGTTTTGTACATGGCTGGGTGTTGATGATATGGTTGAGTTCTTGGTGGTTTTCATATTTTTGGTGGTTGGGTGCTTATCTACAATAAAATGATTTTCTGACTATGTGTTAGGGCTACCATTATGCCATGAGAACCAGCAAATAGGAGGACGCTGATTATTCGATTTGAGGCTCTAGTAATGGCTGTGGTAGCCACAGCGACGGCTAGGGTTAGACTTTACATTGAAGAAAATATGACTAGAGGCCCTTACAAAAGTGGGTACGAAACTCGTAAGACATTTGTTACACGTATTACGAATGCAGAGAACTATTGTATTGTGCTTCTGCGAATGGATGTCCGGTGCTTCCGCAGCTTCGTCGTGATATTTAGAAACACAGCCCTTCTTGAAGACACAATACACTGTTGTGTTGAGGAACAAGTGGCGATTTCCTTACAAGTAATTGCCCACAGCCAAAGGAACCGTACTATTAGGGCATCTTGAAGACGGTCAAGGGCGACTGTTTCGAAGTATTTTAACAAAGTTCTATGTGCTATGCTCAAACTTCAAGAGTTGTTCATATTACCTCCATCAAGGGACACACCACGTCACATTGCTGACAACCTGAATTTTATGCCGTACTTTAAGGTACCGTTTATTACCTATATAGTGGCATGTAAGTTGCATAGCAAGTGACTCATATGTTAGCACTGACGGTTGACATTTTGAATGTCCATATTGTAGGATTGCATTGGTGCAATTAACGGGACACACATCCAAGCAACAATACCCGAGGATACGAAACCTAGATTTATTTGTCGTAAGGGGTGGTCCTCTCAAAATGTGCTAGCTGTATGTGACTTCGATCTGAAGTTTACTTACGTGTTAGCTGGGTGGGAAGGGTCGGTATCAGAACGGGATTCCTTGTTTACCAGGTAGTACTGAGTTTGTCTTTTACTACATACTTTGTTCTTTGTCTCCGTTATGAAACTTATATATATATATATATATATATATATATATATATATATATATATATATATATATATATATATATATATCCCTTCGTGTATCTGTAGGAAAGTTTTACCTTGTTGATGGTGGGTACCCATGTTTGAGAAATTTTATAACTCCTATCCGAGGCATTGGTTACCACCTAAACGACATTAGAGGGCGCAGACCTCGAACTGCAAATGAGTTGTATAATCAAAGGCATTCATCAACAATGAATGTAATTGAGCGGACTTTCGGTGTCATGAAGAAGCGATTCAACATAATAAATACGCCACCCATGTACCCATTCCCTCGAC
Source organism: Tasmannia lanceolata (assembly GCF_043159265.1). Classification (NCBI taxonomy): domain Eukaryota; kingdom Viridiplantae; phylum Streptophyta; class Magnoliopsida; order Canellales; family Winteraceae; genus Tasmannia; species Tasmannia lanceolata. Next base: position 43,137,364 of record NW_027518689.1, read on the forward strand.
AGGTCGACATAGTGTTAGCCTGTTGTTGCGTCCACAATCACATAAGGAGGGAGATGCCGAATGATACATACATTCTGATTGTAGACAATGAGTTGGGACTAATTGTAGCAACGGAGGAGGATGATGAAGAAGAAGAAGAACATCTTTCTAGGGCTGAAGATGTGAGAGAGAACAGTCTACTTCGAACAAGGATTATGAATCATATATGGAATGATTTCCATGCACACCGACGTGGTCGTCATTAGGATGACATGTTTTTGGGTTGTAATAATTTTATGACTTTTTTTATTAGACTTATGCAACTGTGTTTCGTCATATGCAACTGTGTTTTATTAGACTTATGCAACTGTGTTTCATCATATGTTGTTTTATTGTATTAGGTTATTAGACTTATGCAACTATGTTTCATCATATGCAAGTGTGTTTCACAATGTTACAAATATAATGTAATCAACTTCAGTAGAGAAGAGGAAGAAAAATAACTCATGGAGCACGGATATGGATAGGCATCTCATAGTAGCCATACAACATCAGATTGTTGAGGGCCATAAGGCCCCCAATGGTTTTAAAGAGGCTACGTACAGTAGCGCAGCGGTGGAGCTTACTACTGTCCTTAAAAAGAAGATTACAAAGGAGCACGTTAAAAACTATGAAGACAATGAAAACCAACTATAGGATTCTTAACACTTTCGTCAACCTGAGCGGATTTCCCTGGGATCCACAGCTGAAGAAAGTATCCGTTGAAGACCAACATTCCTGGGGATTCCCAAGCCTCAACAAGTTCTACTGTGACCAGTTTCTCTTCTAGTTAGGTTTTATTGTGGGTTTTTTAACTATGATTTCCATTTTGTAGGCCTGTAAATGTGTCAGATTATGCAATATGGTTCAATGTGACTTTTCAATTTAGCTTTCCCACTACAGTTTAACTGGCAAGTGAACTGGTACAGGAAACATTTTCTCTAGATTTCTCAGGTTTTCCTGCGCAGGTGAACAGCCGCAGGATCCCTTTTCCAGCACAGTTTCTTTTCCTTTCCTTTCCTTTCTACCACGTCAAATTCCTTTCCTTTCCTTTCTACCACGTCAAATTCCTTTCCTTTCCTTTCCTTTCTCAGAAAAACAAGTGAACGGACCCTCAATTCATCCGAGGTGGGTGTTCTCTCCTCGAAATCAGATGAATTAACTGAATAAGGCAACTTCGACTACAAGGTAGGTGTTCTTGTGAAACAACCTACTCCAAAAGCTTAAATTGTTAGTGTTATGTAATCATTTATACTTCAATGCTCCCTCTCACGGCCCTACACGTGACATGTGTGGCACCACTTTGGGGTCGGCTGTACACATGGATTTTTTAAGGAGTTTTTGGGTTTTGAACCGAAGACCTGTCGTGAGGCAATAGCTCTTAAATCATGTGAAACAACTAATTACTCCATTAGCATAAGCCGCTAGAGTTGGTGTCATTTAATAATTTATACTTCAACCACTCCTACAAAAGTGAGCTGCAAAATGGCTTTATGTGAGATTGCTTAGCAAGACCATGCTTTGATAATGGGACGAACTCACCTTGTTTTACATATTTTAAAAGTCGGGTGCTGCGATTTCTATTTGTATATCACGTCTATTATTTGAATCTAGGGTTAGATTTAGAGTGACAAGGAGAGAAGTCATTTCAAGGAAGACTTATACGTAGGTATGTCATATTTATTCATGTATTTCCATACATGTATCTTTTTGCTAACTCACCAAAAAAAATGTATCTTTTCGCTATATGTAGAGGGCTGAGAGTCTGTGAATGCTATAAGAGAAGGGGGATAGATCCATTGTGTAGGGAATAGAACTTAGGATGGACAAAAGATAAACCGTCAAGAAAAGGTATCCTATCCCTAGGAAAGGTATGTCAATCCTTGCGCTCCACATGGTAGTAGCTTTCGCATGAACAGTAGTGTCAAGACAAATAAACATGTGCGAGAAACTTATAAGAAAGAAGATGCAACTAGCAAGTAAGTGTGTGCTATGTTTGAAGCAGAGGAAACGATCCACCGTGTGATCATCCATTGCACCTTTTCAAGAAGAATGTAGTATGCTCTCATAGGAAGTATTGGCATGTTGTGTGCATTCCCAAACTTAATTGAGAAGAAGGGTATGCTTGACTATGGAAGGGACATTTCAGCAGTGTTAAGAAGAATCCAATGGCACCTCCTTTCATAGGTAATGATTTGGATATTTGAAAACAAAGAAATAAAAAGATATGAACACTACTGTCCCATAAGAAGGATAATTAGGGAAATAAAAATTGTGTCGATCAAATGGACAAGAAAAGCAAGAGCAATGCCCTAAATTCCATACCTAAGAAAAATATGATCAACATGTATTTCTTAAGGTGTACTATGGGTCCATTCCAAGGAATATGATTCAAATGAAGAAGAGGTACTTGCATGACTATATGTGGGCTCCGAACTTTTGTAACGTACATGGATGAGTAAAAAGCCATTGGCAGAGGATGACTCATCAAATGTCATCTCATGTGAGTATGATACCCCCATTTTTTCGGCACATGCATGTTGTTTCAGTCATTCTATGGAAGATGAAGTTTATGTTGGTATTTTAATGCAAAAGTAGCCCTTGTTGGTATTTTACAAAGTTGTTTTGTTTACAAAAGAAAGCCACTTTAGTTTTGGAAAATGAGTTTGCTCACTTCCTTCACAAAAGCGAATAGTCCCGTATTGGAAAGTGGAGAAAAGCTTCATGTGTTTATATAGCTTTTCACTTCTTTAGCTTTGTGAATAAGAAGATGAGAAATGTGACCTACGCGCATGAGCCATCAAGTGGACTCGGTGGGCTTTTAGCTATAACACACATGCGCGCCGCCCGACCTGCCTCATGTGAGTCAAGGTTTTTCCCTTCCCCCTGAATTTTATTTTTTATCCGTCAAATATTGCCTTTACCTTCTCCGTTCTTCAAAAAGAACGCCGGCGTACCTAGATAAGCCGGCTTACTGGAACGTCGAATAACTAGGTAAATAACGCCGCCGTTATTTTACGAATAACTGTGTCGTTCCTAAACGTTGTGGCTGTTGGGATACGACATTTCGCATCTGTAACGTCTTTAAACGGCTCTTTTCTTAAATTGCGTATTTACTACGTTAAATGATGTGTTGAACGGACACGTTTTGGTTTATAAAAGAGAAAGTTCTCTGTGTTTTCTAATACAGAAGTTTTACTATTTTCTTCTTGCTTTTCATTATCTTACTGTAAAAGGAATTTTCTTTCTTCCCTCTCTTATTTTACGTATTTTGTTGCGAGATCGGAGTGTTCGGAGAGTTCGAATCTCTTAGATCGTGCAATTCTTGGAGATTGACGGTGCATCAGGTTGTTGTATCCTGAGGTGATTGTGCACAGTAATCTTCTACATCGGAATTAGTTTCCACATAGGCGAAAATTCACCTTAAAGAGAGCGACATAGTTTGTACCTTATATTGCCGCATCGAAAAGATTACACTAACATTGTTTGTTTGTGTTTCCGTTCATCAACAAGAATCGGTAAGCCATATTATATCCTAAATCCTCAACTGTTTATGGTATGGGGGTTAATGTCCCTGTGCATTTCTAATAAGGCCTTGTTCATTTAAGATTATGACTATGGATTAGATTGTAGGAATTTTTTGTTAGAGTTTGTAAAAGAAAAGTGTGGACCCCGATCCGAGAGAGGCATGGGGACGAGCCCCACACGAGCAGTCTCAGGATCATCCACGTGAATGGAGAGCTCTACCAAGGAACTCTCGAAAGAATAAAATGCCTCTCACAGCATGAGTGGCGATACAAAGGGAGATACCTCTCGATTCGGGGACTAGCCCAGATTCGAGGCGTACCTTAAACAAAAAAGAGTCGTCATCCAAGGAAATTGGCCAAGGATCCCATACTATGCTCTGTTGCAATGGATAACTAGAGATATAAAAAGAAGGTTCGTGCCTGGTTACGAATTTGGAAGGTCCGAAAAGCACCTCGTCCGCCCAAGTGCTAGCACTTGGTCTCTTATGCCATTTGTTATTGATTTTGAAGAGTTTTTGTATTTTTTTTGAAGGTTTGAAATGTTTATTTTTAAAGGTTTGGCTGGACCTGAGATAAAGATCCCAAGCTGCACTACGTACCTCGTGGAAGAGGATCAAGCCAACGTAGTTTGGAACAGGATTCCTAACTACTCTCCTAAGGACTCAAGATTTTTGAGATTTTTAGTTTTTCAGATGTTTTTGACACAAGAGGACAGAATCCTATCATCATAAGGGGAGGACAGACTCCTGAATATCCCGCAAAGGTTGGACATCATCCTATGCTTTGCGGGGGAAAAGAATAGAATCACAGCTCTGCAAGGGTTAGACAGCATCCTATACCTTGCAAGGAACTGGATAAAAATATATGACTTGACGAGAGGTTGGATAGAATCCTAACCCCTATGATGATAGGACTGACTCTTGAAAGAAATACTAACTCTCTAAGGACAGACTCCTATGCTAAAGGACTGACTCTCAAACAAATGACTCTAAGAGAGATGCTAATGAGATATGGCATGTCTCCTAGGGATGGACTCACTAATGAGACAAAGCTTGTCTCTAAAGGATAGAACATTCTCTGCATGAAACATAGCCTGTCTCCCTGAAGGTAAGCTTTCCTACGAGACAAAGCATGTCTCTCTAAAAGGGTAAGCTCTGGATAACTCCTTCATTGCCCTTGCAATGAGAGGACAAATTAAAAGGGTTTCTAAACACTGAGTAAGTCTAAAAAAAATAAAGAGGGGAGACAAGAAGGGGTGTTGTAGACACCCCATTTTGACCGTGCCCTGCACCTCCTTGTTTTGTGCATAACTTTTTTAAATCAGTGTGTACGGACCCCAAATTGCACCCTGGGCTAGCTTAGGGTCCCACCAAGGTCCCTGTGAAATTTCGTCAAGATCCGAGCACGTTTGCCTGGCGAACGAGCCAGGGCAGTGTCGTGGTGCAAGTTCAGAAGAGGGAGGGGTGAGATACGTCTTTTTCCATGTAAAAAAGGGCATTATTGGGAATTTATGTTGCTTCGCTCGCAAGCAATCTTTTGTGGCCATTAGATCAGATCAGAGGGTTAGGAATCGCATAGCTGGGAATATTTCCCCCTGTTTTCTGCTTGGGACCACCCCTGCTAGTACAAAAAGATGTTTGTAAATGGATTAGGGAGGGCTGTCCAGAGCAAGGAAAGGGGGGGTCAAATATATCATTTCCCTTTGGGTCTGTTTTGCCCAGCCGCCCCCCCTTGTGCAAAGGAGTAGTTATAAATGCATTAGGAGGTGGCTGTCCTAGGGAAATGGAGGGGTGTGTATGAGTATATCGTTTCCCTTTTAAGGGAAACGAATTAGGGTTCGAAAAAAAAAAAGGAAAAAAAGAGGGAGAGGGATTTCTGCAGCCGGACAAAGGAGGCAGCACAGAGCAGAGGGAGAGAAGATCGCCTCCACCTCCGGCCCCATCTCCGACAAGCTACCATCACCGACCATTTTTCCTCCACCCTTCTCCTTCCATCTCCTCCTTCCATCTCCATCACTAGCCACCACCCTCTGCAACCCACCTCCATCTTCCACCAAACCCATCTCCATTTCTACTGAACCCGATCCTACCCCTTCACCTCCACCGGCCAACCTCCATTAAATCCGGCATCACCATCATCTTCTTCTCTCCGTCCCCACACCACCACCGAAATCCATCATCTCCCACCACCGAAATCCATCATCTCCCACCACCGAAACCCATCTTCTCCACCATTTTCTAACCCAGAACCCCCCGTCAACCCTCCTCCATTAAACCACCTTCTACCACTACCTCCATCTTCATCTTCCTCCACCCATATTTTTTCTTTTTTTTTTTTCTTTCCAGTCAATCACCGACAGAATCCGATTACCCCCATCTCCTTCCTTAACCCCATCTGCCACTCTCCACTCCCAAACCCACCTCCATTAAAAAGCCTCTTCTTATTTTTCTTCACCACCCACCACCATCTCATCTCTCAAAACCCTTTTCATTTTTCCATTCAAACCCATCTTCAACTCACCCTAACTTTCACCTTCCCAGCCACATCCGACCAACCCCCAATCGGAATTTGGGAAACCCACCGGAATATGTCCGGACACCATTAAATCCGGCCATCTCCATCAACCCCCTCTCTCAGCCACCTCTTATCTCCACGCTAAACCCATTTTCTTAACCTTCATTTCTAACCCCCAAACCCACTTCGTTCCTACCCCCATCTCTACCACCATCTCCAACCCTTCCCCTGTTTTATTCAAAACCCACCTCAAACCCATCAGCCACCACATCTATTTCTTTTGTCTCCGTTGCCGCTGCATCTTCCGGCAATTCGCTATTTGCCGGAATCTGGCAATTCGACGTTGATCTTGGTAACTCTCATCTCGGTCCTTCCAATCGCCATTTTGCTTACTAATGTAAGCATTTCTTCCAACCAAAGGATCATCGGATTGGACATTCCTTGCAAATCTCGATAATCCCTCCTAATCAAGGTAATCTTATGTTACTTGTTTTCACAGTAATTCGGCGTTGATCTTACTGTCTCAATAACTACATGCAATCTCTTTGTTTTTACTATCGATACAGCAATGTTAGTGTTGATACCAAATCTGTTTGTCTTATTCTCATCTTGATTAGCACTATCCAGTTTTGATAATACCTTCAAATTAGGTTATACCACTCTCTTTTGATATCTTCATAACCTGATAAATGGCAATAAATTTGTTGGTAATCTGTTGTCTTATCGTTGGTACTTCCCCGAAATCGATGAGAGCATGAGAATCTCTGAGTATTAAATCAGCTTGGCTGTTAGGGAGGGGGCCCTTTTTATATGTAGTGTTTTCTTTTGATTATGAAGTATTCGCATGATTAGGGATTGTCATGTCTTGTCGTGGTTTGAGGAAATATCCTGGTGGAAGCAACTGAATTTTACATGGAAATTACTCTGTCATTATCAGTTCACCATAGTGCAGGTTCTGTTAATTTTTTTTTTTTTGTGTTGGTCACTGAATTTGCTCAAATTTTAAAGTTTACACCGGTCTATCTTTGGCGCATAGATTTTAGCCTATGCAACTTCTTAACAGATTTGGGCTCCTTTTATGTTCAGCATTTTGTCAGAACTTCCATTTATGTTATTTTGGTCTGTCAAGAAAATTCATATCTATTTAGTGACGTTACTAACTATCGTGCAACAGTGTTAGCATCGCTCTTTGAGTTCGCACTGATGCGAATGATTTTATTTTCACTAGTGTTAGTGTAAGATGATCGTACCTTCACTAGTTATGATATGCTTCCTCATTATGCAAGTTATGTCATGCCATCCCTTTTGTTATTCAATTCAGCCCCCGATTTGGTCCCAAGTTTCAGCACATTTCAGCCCATAGATATGCCCCTTGTGTTGCACAAAATCTGCCCCTTGTCTCGCACTAAATCATTCCCTGTTTTGGCACAAGATTTAGTCCAAGTTGATGCCCCCTGTTATGCACTAAATTTTTTACAAATTGGGAATATTATTGAATATATTGAGAATCTAATGCTCTTCTTATCTTAAGCATTTGAGTTAGGTTTTGAAGACGGTAATGAATGGATTGTTCAGGTGAGACTATCTTGAGGCTTATCATACTTGTATTTATTTAAATAAATTGTTTAAGTGGAGAAGGAAATCAGATGACTACTCTATTCGATGTTATCGACATGAGTACTGTCTGATTTCAAGGCGGTTTGTAGAAATATTACATGTGTATTGAAATCAGATGATTACTTTGGCATCATCTGATTTCGTTGGAGTCCCCGTATTGGGGTTTGTGGTTGGCTTTGAAGTGTTTAATATCATTTTTTTTTTTACTTCATTAGGCTACCCAGCGGCTGGTCTGGGCTAATTAATGTTATTTACCATTTTATGATTGATATTCTTACAGATTGTGCACTCTTTAGTTGTAAATCATACTTTGCGGATATTTGTTTTGTTTTTATAATAATTGATTGGAAATTTGAGATTATCTGGTATCCTTTTTCCTCTCTCTTTGGATAGACTAGCACAGTCTTTTAGATTTTTGATTAGATTTGTTTAGACACTATAACCTGTACTAGGAGACATACTCTGTCTCGTTAGGCAATCCTCCTTTGGAGGCAAGCCTCTTTTTTTAGTTTAACCTCAGGGAGGTTGCTTTGATTTTGATAAATGGTGTACCCATAGGAGGCATGCCTTGCCTCATTTAGAGAGCCTTTAAATCATTCGTTTGTGTGGTGATGTTATCAGGGGAGTCTTTGACTCATTTGATCTTTGTTGATGTTATTAGGGAGTCACATGTCTTGGCTTTGTAAGTAATTAGCCTTTAGAAGGCCTGCTTGGCCTTATTTGTAGAATCCTCCCAATTAGTTGTCTTAGCCTTGCTTACCCCTTGCGAGGGCAATGATAAGGTTACTTGGAGCCCATCTTTGTGTGTGTTTGGGAGACCCGCCCGGTCTCATTCTCTCGTTAGTCCTCCTCTTTGTGCGTCGTTTGGTTTTGGGAGAACACCCTACTCGGCTTGGCAGCATACCCCTACCCTTATGGGTATTGGGTTGCACATTTGTTGCACCCTAGGGCTAGGCAGCTGTCCGGCCCGGCTGAGTGTTTTACCTCTGCCAAATGTGCAAATTCGTGTTTCATTTTCTTTTAGAGAGTCTTTGACTCATCTATCCTTTAGTTAGTGTTAGTGGAGTCTTTGACTCGTGTTTCCATTTATTTTAGAGAGTCTTTGACTCATTTATCTTTTAGAGAGTCTTTGACTCGTCTATTCTTTAGTTGGTGTTAGTGGAGTCTTTGACTCGTGTTTCCATTTCTTTTAGAGAGTCTTTGACTCATTTATCCTTTAGTTGGTGTTTTTGGAGTCTTTGACTCGTGTTTCCATTTCTTTAAGAGAGTCTTTGACTCATTTGTTTTGTGATGTTGTTATCAGTGGAGTCTTTGACTTGTGTTGTTGTCAGTGGAGTCTTTGACTCGTGTTTCCATCTCTTTTGAAGAGTCTTTGACTCTTGTATCCCTCAGTTGCTCTTTTTGAAGAGTCTTTGACTCTTGTATCTCTCAGTTGTTCTTTTTGAAGAGTCTTTGACTCTTGTATCCCTCAGTTGCTCTTTTTGGAGAGTCTTTAACTCTTTTATCTTTCAGTTGCTTTTATTAGAGAGTCTTTGACTCATTTATTCGTCAGTTATTGCTATTAGAGAGTCTTGGACTCATTTGCTCTTATAATGGTATTATTAGAGCATAGTTTCTCCTTTTAACTCTAGGGTTCGTCCCTAGGATGTTGTTTTGTTTTTTCCCTCCGGTCTTTGACCAAAAGGGTGAAAACATCAGAAACCTATAATCCAAAAATATCGAAACATTTGAATTGTTTTAAAAATGTTCTGAGTGTAGTTAGAGAGTTCGTTTCGAACTACGTTGGCTTGATCCTCTTCCACGAGGTACGTAGTGCAGCTTGGGATCTTCATCCCAAGTCCAGCCAAACTTTGTAAATAAAAAATGCTTTAACCCTTCAACTTTAAAACCTTGTTTTTAACAAAAATCTTCCTCTAGAGTTAGGAGTTTGTCCTAGATAGAGAGTTTTAGAGTTATGAATTCGTCTTTGATTTGTTGTGTGCTTGTTTGTGTTTGTTTTAGAGTTAGGGGTTTGTCCTAGCTAGGAGTGCCTCCGTCCGGTTAATTGGCGATTCACATCGCCGACTGACGACTAGGTCTTGGATACGTTAGCAATCCTATTGTTTTTCTTAGGGCATACAGCCTAGTTACACGTAGGTTGTAGGAACCACCTGCATTAGCTTAAGGCTAACTTGCATTTAGTTAGGGCATATAGGGTGTCCTAAAATCTACAATTCACTGGAATTTAAATAATCGTTCAAGAAGCTTTAATAACTAGTCCGGTCTTTTAGATCGAGTCTAAGATAGAGGTCTAGGTGTCTTAGGCATCCTAGCTTAGAATAGACGCGAAGAACTACGTTGCCTTGATTCTTCGTGGAGGCGGGGATACGTAGGCTTCTTTGGATGAATATCAGACCATCCGAGGACTCGGGCCAAATCGTTTTAGAGTCTTAGGATTTGTGGTGTTGTTATATTGTATATTTTGTTGTGTTTTCTTACTTTCTTGTACTGATCTTATACCTTTAGTTATAGCTTGCATGTGTTTGCACATCAGAACTTAGACACCAGTTAGGTATGTCACTCAGAACCTGGTTATCATTAGGTGCCATTTATTTTGATTCTTTTGTGTGTGCTTATTTTCATCTCCGAGACATGCATGATTAGATAGACGTTTTCTCGGAGATGCGTGTTCCCATTTCATATGATTTTCTCTTGAAACTCTTCAAGGTTAATAGTAAATGGCATAAGAGACCAAGTGTTCGCACTCGGGCGAATTGGGGGCGCTCTTCGGACCTTCTCCATTCGTCATCAGGCACGGACCTTCTGTATCTCTGGTTATCCATTGCAAACAGAGCATTTGTTTTGGTTCCATGGCGTGTCCATGGATGGCGACTCTGAGTTATTTTCGGATATATCTTGGTTTCGAGCCCTGGCTCCAGATCAGGATGTATCTCTTTCCTTTTATATCGCCACTCATGCTATGCTGTGAGGGTGGCATCCGTTTCGAGAGTTCCTTGGCAGAGCTCTCTTCCATTGTGGAGATCTTAGAGGATTGCAGGAGGGATCTCGCTCCCTCGGCACCGTCCTCCGGATCGGGGTCCACAGGTGTCAATGAGACTAAGCAAGTCTCCAAAAAGAGAGGGGCTCCAAATATCTCTTTCATTGCCCTGGCAATGAGAAGGACTTTATATTTTAAGGGATACAAAAGACTGGGCAAGTCTTCAAAATAAATGAGGGGAGTGCTATTTGGACTAAGCGAGTCCCCTATGGATGGGCTTGGGCTATCGCCTTCATCGCCCTTGCATTGATAAGGCTACTGAGGTCTAGGGGATACTCATCTAAAAGATTGGACAAGCCTCCTATAAGATGGGCTTGGGCTATCGCCTTCATCGCCATTTTACAATGAGAAAGGGGTCTAATATGCCCAAAAGACTCGATTAATTTCTTAAAATAAAAGAGAATATCAATGAGACTTTACGAGTTTCGGAAATTAGCCAGTGACAAATAGGAGAGAATTGAAAATCAATCCTAAATCTAATTCAGAAAATACTAAACTTTACCAAATCTATTTAATACAATATCTACTAGAGATTATACATCTCAAATATCATGAAAAATGACTATACATATTTTATATGTAATATATTTAGGAATTCTAATTATGACAGCCATATTTTCTCTATTTGCAACTTGAACTGCAACCATACCTCTCAAGTAAATATCAATGACAGATTGCAAAACTGAAAATGATTTACCATAGCCTTTAGATAAAATATATATATATATATATATATATATATATATATATATATATATATCAAATTGTAAGACAATACAATGAAATTACCAAATTGTATTAGAATTCTAAGGCTACTCCTGACTTTTAATAAACACAAAATGAATAAAACTTGATAATAAAACAAAAAAAATGTAAAATTAGAGTAGATGACCGGGCCATATCATTTTATTTTATAACTATCCACTGACTATTTGAACATAGACAAATTAACTCCCCAAACTGTTACAGACACAAAACTGAACTATTTATTGTGCCATTAAAAAAAATTCCTTGAGAAATCCAATTCAAAATTCGAATTCATAAATCATCCCCCACCGCAGAGAGAGACCTACATTTAATACCATAGATAATGAAATATACACATGAATACCCATGGGAGTATGGAGGAAAAGGATAAAAGAAAATAAAGAATATGTACACAAATACAAAGCATGAGCTGAACTATATATGGATAAACTGAACTTGTATACACAAAACAAAGGTTGAACTAAACAAAAGAATGATTTGAACATAATCAGGTTTTTAATTACACACCGAGACACCTTATCTTTTGGTGTTGAAGGAAAGGACTATAAAAGAAGTTTGTTACAATTCCTGAAAGGTAATGAAAAGAACCAAGCTGGAATCATACAATTGTCAAAGCATAGCTGATTTTGTGCAACCATCCAAAGTAGGACAGTGTTCAACCACAATAATACATGCTACTGTATAGGTATCATTTCCTCTTGTTGTATTGATTTTAGAACTTTATAAGAATTTGAGGTTTCTTGAATATAGAACATGCTCTGCTCCTTATATTCTGTCAAAATTAATTGACTCATCAAGCTCACACAGCACTAATTGGAGCAGGAATGACTATTGTTCTTCCTTTCCTAATTGGCAATAACATCTTACACACACTTCTAGTTAGTCCTAAAAATGAACTTAAAAAAAATCAACTCTTAATTACACTATAGATATTTTCATACATCGCTTAATAATCATACCTTTAAATATGAATTTCTCTAAATGAGTCATAATCATACATCATAATACTAATTTTTTCAATTCAAACACACTCACAGCCATATTTCATTAGATCAGCTCAAATTATAAGAAATTCATCTCCTAATTTCAAACAAAATATGATCAGGTATGATTAAATAAGTATCGAACAGAAAATATCTACAAATCTTGAGAAATCATTATTATTCATACACAAACATCCTTGTACAAACTTTCAATCCAAATTCGTGAATGATAATGTAAAGAAACATAAAGAGAAATACTTCTAAAATTGTATGCTCTGTCCTTACTAAATAAAATCATGCTTTAGGCCAAAATTTACAAAATAAACTCTAATAACCACATCTAATTCAAAATAAAGATAAAAAATAAATAAAAATTCTATATTCGCTTCAACTCAGAATCATAGAGAAAACTATAATATCATTTAAATGAACATACCTGATTTCTTCTTTTTTTTCTTCTCAAACTTTTGTTCATCACCCATAATTGCAGAAAATTCCAACAATAATCTCACGAGTATAATAAATATTGAGAGCGTATTAATTATGTTTTCCTCTGCACTTGCTTCAAATGTTCTAAAATAACCTAAATCTGCCTGTATTCTGAGAGATCTCACTAAAAGGTTTATGAATGCTCAGATTCAAGCCAAAAATAACGAGATTTAGGTTAAAAATTTCAGATTAGGTAGAATTTGATACAAAGGGAGTGGATCGTGCAGATCTAAGGTTTTATATGAGTTAGGGTTTCGGAATGAAAAGCTCAAGGTTTCAATCTGTGATCTGAGGGTTTAGATTGATAGAAAATGAAGAAAGCAAAGCTAGGAGGGGAAAAGAAGTGATCGGAGAAAAAACACCCGGCCGGAGTTCATGGAGATCTGCCGGATTCCGGTAAGATCCACCGGAGAAAATGAGAAAGAGGAAGATCTGTGAATAAATCACCAGATCTAATGGCAGATGGAATGAAAATCAATCGAGGATGTGTAGCTGGAGAAGAAGAAGCTCGTCGGAGCTCAGATCCGCCTGCAAATGGCGATCTGCCGGAGAAGGAGGGAGTTTGATCGAAAATTCTGCTGGGAGAAGAGAGAGCCTGTGCAGCTGGCCGATGGTGAAGTGAAGACCGGATTCCAGAGAATTCCGCCGAAGAGGCGATTGGAAGAGAAGAGTAATGGAATTTGGGGGAAAAAAAATAAAAATGAGATTTGTTCTTCCTCTCGCTCTCTCTCTGCGAATTTTTTTTTTTTTTTTTTTTAACAGAGAAAACCTAATATTTATAATAGAAATGAGTGTTGATATTAGCACTTTAAGAATGATGAGCGCGCGGATTTGCTCAAAAAATTGATGGGCGCACGCCCGACTCGCGTCCTATTCGGACCTTGGTCGCCCTCCTCCAAGATAATTCACCCCCCCTCCTTTTCTGAACTTGCACTACGACTTCGCCTGGGTTCGTTTGCTAGGCAAACGCACTCGGATTTCAACGAAATTTTACGAGGAGCTAGATGGGACCCTAACCTAGCTCAGGGTGAAGTTTGGGGTCCTACCTCGCTGATTTGATAGGGTTTTGAACAATCATGGAGGGATTTAGGGCACGGTCAAAATGGTGTCTACAAAAAGAAATCCAAAATTTCATGCTTTTCCAATGGTTGATTACACATGAAAAAAAAAGAGTCTCATGAGCGGTCACAATTCGAGTTTTATTTAATTTATACTCAACTCAACTAACCTTTGTCCTAAACTAGTTGGGGTCGGCAGGGACCTTTAGTTTATAATGATATTTTTTTTTTAATTTATCAGTTCCCTCTATATCATTGAAACATAACAAATAACAAATCCTAAAAAATTCCTTTATGCATGTTTGGATTGCAAGAAAAGCATTTCTGATAAAAAATTTGTTCTTGGGATTTTATTTTCCATGATTGAGAGGAAAATAATATGATTTAGGTTAATTTAGAGAGATATTATCATAAATCGAAGGTGCCTCTAAGTAAATATTATCATAATAGGGCTGTTCAAGTTATATTTTTTAATGTAGGAAATTTTATAAGTATTTTTCCTTTCGAAACTTTTCAGAAAAAAGAAAAAATCATGCCTTAAGAAATGTCTTTCCTCTCCATTGAAAAAAGAAGAAGAAGATGTTTTTCCTGCAATCCAAATTGGACCCGACTCGGATCGGTGCGCACGTGGAGGGACATTTTTTCCAAAGTCCCCATAGTTTTCTTTATTTTAGGCAAAACCAAAGATGCCACAAATTTGTAGTAAATTTTGATAGCATTGCTCATCCACGGTGAGGCCTAACATATGAACGGTTTGGATCTTAAACATGTGGGCCCTACCAGAAACAATTGTGATTGTACATTGTGGGCCCATACTGATCAACGGTCCTCGGATCTTGTCTGCCATCACATGTCCGGCCCAATTAGATGGTCGATAGTCCTGCTTAAGTCAAATGAGAAATGGGTCTTTTATAATATTTTATTCCTAATCAATCTTGTAGATGGGATCTCAATCCATAGATCATTGTAATGGCCCACCAAATCAATGGTCCCGATCACTGATCATTTTTCTTAAACTACCGTTTTTGGTAGTCGATTTTCATAAAATTTATCACATTTCAAAAACCAACGGCATATTAGAGAAAGTGAATTAACATGGTGCTTTCCCTATTACGGAAAGAAAACTGATACTGGCACTACCGTATTTTAATAAATACACTTAATTATTTTGTCTTTTCCGTTTTAAACAGTTGTAAATGGTTATAACGGTTCCCAAAAAGCTCTTAAAATCCAATTAAAACAGAGAAGACAAGCTGAGTTGGTGCAATTATTAAAGCATGGTAGTGCCACCAAATCCCTATCATTATATATAGGGAAATGTTATCCACACTGCTGTATTTTGATGAGGGCACTCCTCACTTAATTAAAAGTACGGTATGGCCCCCACCATAGGATGATCCAAACTGTCCATTAGATGGGCCACAGCCTAAATAGGTTGTGTCCCAAAAATCATTTTCATAGGTTGATCCTAACCCTCCGATCTATAGAGGGAAAGGATCAACCGTCTAACATTCTGATCGGAGGGTTAGGATCAACATATATATAAACAAGAAGGGCTAAAAAATTTCAAAAATCAACAGGACGTGTAATAGAATCAAAACGCCTCCTACCCGTTTGAAACTCCCAACGGTACCTTTTTCAATTCAAACTTGAAATTGAAGAACCCCATTTTCTCTTTTATTATGCCCCCTCCCATCTCATTTCCCAGTAGGCTTTTCTTCTTCCTTGCTCCTCTCCTAAGTACTACTAAAACCCACAACCAGGAAAACAAAAATGGCAGAAAAGGCCAGATCAGATGAAACAAAAATCCAGGAGACAAAAATCCCTGTCCTCACAGTGCTGAAAAATGGTACCATTCTGAAGAACATTTTCATCAACAACCACCCTCTGCGTTCTGAATCAGAATCATCGCAAGAATTCGAAAAGAAAGCGGAAAAACCTGTCCAAGGAGAGGAGAAATTGCTTGTGGGTCGGCACCCAGATTGTCATATCGTGTTGGATCATCCGAGCATTAGCCGATTCCATGTCGAAATCCGATTGCAACACTCGTTGCAGAAGCTTTTTGTCAACGATTTATCGTCAGGTTTTTTTTTTTTTTTTTGCCCTAGGAATTCCCTATTTCTTGTTTGATTTCTTGATTTGCTTTGGTACTGAAATCTTGTTCTTTTTGTATTGTAGTTCATGGAACTTGGGTTTCTGGGAAGAAGATCGATCCACAAGTTCTATGGGAACTCGCGGAGGGAGACATGTTAAGGTTTGGAGCATCAAGCAGGATTTACAGGCTGCATTGGGTTCCTGTGAGTCACTTGTTTGAGATTGAAAACCCGTTAAGATCACAACCAGACATACCTGAAGAGAAAGAAGAGACTTATCAGGTGAATCTCTCTTGGCCATTTTTTTCGTTTTATCTTTATGGGCTTTCTTGATTGGAAATATTGAACTGATAGAATTAGTACTTTCTTCTGCTTTCTTGTATTGAATTGATGGCATCTGTTATGGTATTAAGCTTTCTTGAATTTGTTGGGAGAGTTGCCTTGTTTCCTATTTTAGTAGAACACCGAAACGAGAAACAATACATTTTAGTTTTTTGCAAAACCTAGAAATATTAGGTTCTCATATCACACAAAAGCTTGACGGGGAGCTAAAAGGGAGAACGGAAAAGAGGAAGAGGGTTTCTTATTTGGGTTTCTTCTCGGGTTCCTCTTGGGTTTTCTCTCGGGGTTTCTTGGTTTTCTCTCGTGTACGATCTTCATTGAGAATAAAGGGTTAGGGTTGCGGTTTTTGGGTTTGGAGCTATAATCCATTGTAATCGTTGTATTATTTTCTTTCTCTTAGTTGTGTTCTGGACCGTGGATGTAGGCATCTTGGCCGAACCACATAAAATCTCGGTGTTCATCTTCGGCTTGTGTTTACTTATAGTGGAATATGTGTTCTGGCCCGTGGATGTAGGCATCTTGGCCGAACTACATAAAATCTCGGTGTTCATCTTCTGGCTTGTGTTTCTTTTACTTTTCCGTTTATTTGTGCACGGTCAGATCGGATTTGCCCAGTGAATTTTCTTAAGAGAATTAAATTTGACTGACAGAATCTCTTCATTTTATTAGAAAAATTCTTGAATTGAATTGTACACCACAATTATCGCCCCCTCATTGTAAATGGTCTTGCTTGTTTCATACAGGATGAGAATTACACCCCACCCATAAAGAATAAAAATGTTTCATGGGGTACACAGATCCCATCTGCTCCTCCCATGCCAGAAGCCATGGATTCTTCATTTCCTGAGGAAGGAGGAGAAACCCCTACCCGAAAAGAGGCTTACATTGCAATCCATATTTCCTTGGAAAGAGAAAACCAGAGCCCAACAAGAAGACTGGAACAGATGGATATATTTAGCCATCACCCAGCACTTGTCGCAGAAGAATCTCTGAGCTCTTCATTGCCTGCAGGTGCTCTCTTGGCATCTGAAGGGCGATTGGAGAGAGAAAACCAGAGCCCAGAAGGTCTAGTTGCTGAAGAAGTACCAGAGGGAAGAGAATACACAAAAATGGAATTAGCTTATTTTGCAACTCAAAGACCCTTGGACAAAGAAAACTGCAATTCACCACGAAGAAAATTGGAATGGAGGGATGAATCAAACCATCACCCCACACCTCCTCGCATGGCAGAATATATGAGCCCTTCATTGCCTGTGGAATTTCGCTCCATGGCTGACACGCAATTGGAGATGGAAAATCGGAGCCCAGAAAGTTCTGTTCCCAAAGGAATACTATCCGAGAGAGAAAACCATAGCCCACCGCGAAGAGGATCAGAACAGAAGGATATGCCAAGTATTTGGTCAAGAAGAGGCAAATCTGCTAGCTTCATTCGCGTTCAAACAGGAAGGGGTCTTGAAAAGATGGGTGTGAGTTTTAATGCTGGAAATGAAGGGGAAAACCAAATAGTGAATACAGTTGTTGGACTAGGTGACAGAGGAGACAAGCTTTGTAAGGTTCTGTTCTCTGGTTCAGATTGCGACGAAGAATCATTTGCATCAGATAAGGAGAATCTGACCCCGAACGTTCAGGTCAGTCTAAAATCAAAGAAGAGTAAGCCAGAAACTATGCAGCAGGAATTGCAGAAATCATCTCCGAACCTTATAATTGAGTCAGACCTCGAAGAAAACATGTTTCCTTCAGAGAAAGAAAATCTCTCACCAAAAGTTTCCCATGGTTCAAACACGAAGAAGAATATTGCCAAAAACAATGCCAGATTTCATCGCGAGGTGATGGAGAGAAGAGCAGAGAGGGTGCCATTTCAGTCTATACTAGTGAACTCTATCAGCAACAGCAAGTCAATTTCAGTTCAAAAGGATATTCCAAAGAATATCAATTCTTTCAACCACTCCCAAACCACTATAAACAAGAGCAAAAGCCCTTATTCTGTAAGTTGTTACTTGATAAACAATTTCTACAAATTCTATCCGTTTACTGTAGTGAACTCAAGTTTATTGCAGAACCAGTCTGTGGATCAAGTTGTTCATGGGATAGGGGAGACAAAGAGGAAATGGAACATGGTGGTGGATACAAGTTGTCTTCTTAACGAAGAGTCAAGAAGATCACTAAAGCTGTTAGAAGGCCTCAGGGGGACTCACCTCATCATTCCAAAGATGGGTAATTGATTTATTTTTTTTACCTGATGAGAAATTAATATCATGGAACCTTCGTAGTTTTCGACGCTTTCTTAGGTTGATGGGTGCTTTTCTGTTTAAACTCTGTCACAGTAATAAGGGAGCTAGATTGTCTTAAACGACGTGGACGCTGGTTCAAGAAGGAAGATGAAGCTTCGTCGATATTGCAATGGATAAAAGAGTGTATGGTGAAAACAAGATGGTGGATTCATGTCCAAAGCTCGGCGGAGAGCATGCCTATAGCACCAACTCCACCTGTGTCTCCTCGGTCGCGGTTAAGTGAGGGAAGCAATGAGTTTAGTGGTGGTAATGCCGCCTATTCAGTACCATTTTCAACCCATGGAAGTTTAATGGAGATTGTTTCTCCAACAGCAGAGGACCATATTCTCGAATGCGCTCTTCTGTTCAAAAAAATTAAACAGGATGGACAACTCGTCCTTCTTACCAATGACATTGCACTGAAAATCAAAGCCATGGCAGAGGTACTATTCCAGAGCTCCTTTTGTTCTATCTATTCCAATAATATTTATAGAAATATGGGGACAAACTAAAAAGAGGGGTGTTTTGTTTCAGGGTTTGATCTGTGAGACTGCAACGGAGTTCCGTGAGAGTCTTGTGAACCCATACTCGAAGAGGTTTTTGTGGGTAGAGAGCATTCCGAGAGGACCTACTTGGTCTTGCTTGGATGAAGCAAGTCTAAAGGAGAACCATCATCATTGCACCATAAGGAATACCACAAAGGCAGTAGAGGCTGCAAAGGGTTTGAAACTCATACTGTTCCATACTTCTCATTATGGGTCGATGAATTCAGTCAAATGAACATTGTTTTTTCATTGTTTCATTCTCTTTAAGAACTATCTAAAGTTGCTTTGATGATTGAAGTTTCATCATCATTTTTTTGTATTAATTGTCCAAAATTCTGTGCCCTTGCGAAACTTATTCTACATTTGTATGGATGAACTTCCATCATCTACCTTAGTTAAGCAGTCATTAGAGACCAAAACCATCATATGCGACAGACAGCTCAAACTCAAGGTGCAAAGGGTTTGAACCTCATATTGCTCCATAACTCTCATTATGGGCAGATGAATTCAGTCAAATAAACATTGCAGCTTCATCACTCTCTTTAAGAACTGTCTAAATTCGCTTTGATGATTGAAGTTGCATCACATTTTTTTGTATTAATTAGCTAAGACTGGTATACATGTGAAACTTATTCTAATCTTGTATGCATGAAGTTCCACCATCTTTGTATGCTAAGAAGTCGTCCGGATCAAAAATCAAACTCTTCTTTTGAGTATGATTAGGCCCTGAAGGCTCAAAGTCAAGGTTGGTCCAAACTAACAAACCCTCTCATTGATCCTCACCAGTGTCACTGACTGGACTGATGTGATTCACTCCATGAAAAGTAACAGGTGGGATGGGATCAGAAATGAGAATGAGGAGAGGCTAAAAAGCACGAAGCATGGACAAAGTGCAGTGTTGTGGGATCGTGAACATGACATTTTTTTTACTGCAAATGGAATCAGAAGCAGGAAAGAGAAAATTGTAGAACATCGATGTATCTTTTTGCATATGGATGAGAAGCAAGGCCCAAAGCCAATCCCGAGAAACAGTGTAAAGCTTCACAGGGTTTTGTATAGATGCATGTAGTTTGCTTCTTCAACAGAAGTGTCTATTTTTTACCGAGCTTCTCTTCGAGACTGCCCAAATCGTTAATCGTTACCTCTTTTGTGTGGGTCAGAACTTACCTGACAAGGAATTTTGCTACCTTAGGGCCGTTATAGTTACGACAGCTGTGTGTGGGAGTTGCTAGGGGCCACCGCAGAAGGCATTTCACGGCCGGCTGTTGCATGAGAAATCAGCCACTTGGGCTCAGATTTTGTCTCATTCATTTAATTCATCTGGGGTGGCTGCTCTCTCATGCAACAGCCAGTCTGTGAAATGCCTTCTTCATGTCCTCAGCCTCCATTCACTACCAATTGTACCAAGTTTTGGGGTATTTTGGATTATTTTGTCGAGGATATATTATAAGCAGTTTCGAATCTGTATTTTGTCTCTCTTATAGTTCTTTGGGAACATATTTTGAGTCCTTTTATGCCCTCATACGCAGTTTCTTGCATCTCATTTTGGTTTGAAAGATATTTGTGAAAAACAATCCACTATTTGTTTGTGGAATTTTTGCAATTTCAGATTGGGATATTACACATGTACACTTCCACTTAAGAGAACAACAAAACATGCTTTGGGAGCTGTGGTTATCAACGAAGGATCAAGTTGCAAATTTGCCCACAAAGACAGTACTCTTATATCCATGAGAGTAGCAAAACCACACTGAAGGGGGCATATTAAGGAACAACAAAACATGCTTTGGGAGGTGTGGTTATCATCCAAGGATCAAGTTGCAAATTTGCCCACAAAGACACTACTCTATCCATGAGAGTAGCAAAACCACACTGAAGGGGGCATATTAAGGATAATCCGCATACGATGGCAAACTTGACTGCATAGCCTTAGCCTTGCAATGCCATATCTTCTGTTACCTTCTCTTCTAACTTACAAGAAGTGTCTGTTGATGTAACTTACTTTGAGTTATCTCAAGTTGTCTTCCTCTAACATATAGATGAAGATGTACTCTCCCTAAGAATAGTTAAAGGAAAAGATTGACCAGTTTTGTTTTCTATATGATCTTTTAGCTTGCAACAGTTGATAAGAATTTATCGCTCCTTTAGTCTACTAACATGACTAAACAGAGTGAGTTTATAATTGCAGTAGGTGACAAGCATTCATCAACAATGATGATTAAAATGAAGAATAAAAATGCTAAGACACACTTATGAGTCACCAAAGCAAAAGTATAGGAGAAACTACGTTATTTTTAATGAGTTAGACTTACAAAAGATTAGAGGAATTACATTATTTTTAACCTACACTTAAACATGGTGGTAGCCTTTAGAGCTTAATGCCAAAAAGGTAGAGGAACTGCATTATTTTTAATGAGTTAAAGACTTTAAAAGGTTATCCTAATTATTCCAAAAAAAAGGTATTTGAGTTGGGCTAGAACTTGGAACATTTGAGAAGGATTTATCACTCCACTAGTCTACTAATTACTAGATGACAAAAGAAATTTAAGTCTGGAATTGCAGAAGGTGGGCAATCATGAATCACGCATAAAAAAAATGGTGATTAGACTGGAAAAGGAAAATGCTAAGAAACTCTAAAGTAATGACTAAGACAAAATATTCAGCACAGTGGTGCTGTCCACAGCTCACAGGCAAAAAGGTTGAGGAACTAGAGTCAGATGTGAACTAGCAACAATTAATAAGGATTAACCAGTCCAATAATCTATTACATGACTAGAGAGTGAACCAGTAATAGCATTAAGTGGAAAATCAATCATCAATAATGACGATTAGATTAGAAAAGAGAACACTTACTACGACAAAAAAATACATCCACTAATCTCTTTTAGCAGTGGACTTGTCCACAACTTGCTGCCAAAATTGTTGAGCAACTTACATTATGTTGTCCGAAAGCTTACTGCCAAAATTGTACAGGAACTACATTATGTTTTTCAATGAGTCAGTATGAGAAGGAATTGGAAATTAATAAGAGGTGATCTAAGCTCCGCTGCGCCAGAGTTCCTTTACAGAAGAATCCGGCATTCATTTCATTTGAAATGCTGAAACTAAATAATAACTAAAAATAAATATGACTGATGTCAGTTATCCAAAATAAGTTTAATTCTAGCAGTCACGATAAAGCATCTCAATTAGCAGAGTCAGCCATTCACTTTAGGCCTAAGGCTTCACCCGTGACTTGGGGCAGAAATGACCACCGGCAGCCTATGGAAGAAATGTCGGTCTTAGGGGGAAAGGTAAAACTTTATAAGGGAAAAAACGATACTTTGAGGTTTAGCAACCGATCAAAGCTTCTAAATATCTTGGGTCGGTCCATGGAATTCGTCTTTACTTTTAGGGGCCGTTGGATATCAGTATTTTAAAATCTTGGATTTCCTCAAAATCCTAGAAGGGAGACGAGAGAAGGAGACTGTCCGTCGTTCTGATTTCTCGCCCTTCTTTTCATCTAGCGAGAGAGTAGGAAATCAGCCCGTGTTTCCAGGTTTAAGAAATCTCAGCATGGGGGAGATATTTCTAAAACCTGGATTTCTTACTTAAATCCAGGATAGTGGGTTGTAAAATTCAGAATTTTACACCGCTTTCAAACTAAAACCGGGATTCAAAAAACCACTTATATAAACAGCCCCTTAATCTTTCCAATATTCTCCATTTTTTTATGTTCTCATCTTCAACATTTTACTAGCCCATGTTGGGATCTCCATTTTTCTTCACTTGGATTCATTAGGGTTTACATCAAAACCACTGTTTTCAATACACAATGTCCAGAAAACACTCTTATGGGTCTAGGACTAGGACAAGACGACTGGGTCTAGACATTCAACTGAAAGATAGTTCAAGATAATGCGGAGACTGGCATAACAAAAAAAGCTTCTTTACTTACAAATATGCAGATAACACACGCACAAAAGAAAAAAAAAGAGAGAATGACCAAATATAATCAAAACATGATTAACCATTCAGAATAACATAGAAATTACAAGACACTGGAACTCGAGTTCTCCCCATTTTTCTGAATGAGATTACAAGACCTAGATGGTAGGAAAGAAAATGAACTTTCAGAAACTTCAAATGCTGGTGGAGGAAACTCAGGAATTCCGGCAAAGTTACATGCATCGAAGTTCATTGGTGAGAAATAACCATTATCATCATCGCTTTTCACGTTCAAAACAGGAGCTTCACTAGATGCATTCAAGCTGAAATCGAAACCCTTAAATCTCAAACTAGTTGTTGCTTCATTGTTCTGACCTTGATCTGATGCTCCTGAGCCTCTGATATCGTCCGTGGGAAGCACGGGAGTGTGACCTTGGAACAGTGCGACATGCCCAAATAACTTGTCCTTCCTCGAGAAAGTCGTACCACACGAACACAGCCACTTATCGCGGCCACAGTGTTTTTCATGAGTTTTCAGGTCAGCAATAACAGAGAACTTCTTGCAATTGCACCGACTGCAAGTATAGCTTTTATCACAGTGGCTTCTCTTGTAATGGTTTTTCACACACAGAATAGTCTTCAAAGGTTGAAATTTCTTGTGATCCTTGTTCCGCTTACAACCCACATAAGGACACGAATACCTTCTTATAACAACGGGCTCTGAATTTGATTCCTTACTAGGCTTTGCAAGGGCAGCTGGGGTCTTGTATTCATCACCATGGCCTCGCATATGCATCCGCAAATTCGCATCTCTCTTAAATCCCTTACCACAGATCGAACAAAAGTGGGTATGTGGTGCAAGAATTTCCTCCCTTTCAAGTTGTAAAACCTCATATGAACCAGGTGGGAGGTTTTCTCCTTCGGCCGCATCTTCATAGTCCTTCATATCATAGTCTTCAACATTGCCAAGAGGTTCCGACCCTTCAACAATGAAACTACACAGTTCAGATTGGTCAACATGATCAACATTTTTCTGTTCATCCTCACAATTATTCATAGCCTTGATATGATCCTCATAGTCAGAACCATTGCTTCCGCCCGTAACCGTATTCATACTCTGTTGAAAGCCGATGTTCATGCCTAAGCTAGTGGGACCACCAAAGAGGCTACCCAACTGCCCCACAAAAGGACTAGTTGCCGAGGGTGTATGTTTCGCAGATGGAAGTAGACTACCCGCGGTTGACATCAACTGAATTATGATCGATGTGAGATCGGCCGATACAATCTGTTGCTTAGCCAAAAGTTCACTAGAACGTCCCAAAATGCGACCTTCTTGACCAGCAATTGAACATACTACATCTTGAAGTTGGTGGATTTTTTGCTCCAAGAAAGAAAGGTTGCTTAACATCAATCGCGGGTCCCAATCTGGAGTAGGATTGTTAATTTGGGTTTTTGAATCTAGTTGAACAGGTCCTTCCCAATCTGGAGTAGTATTGTTAAGTTGGGTTTTTGAATCTAATTGAACTGGTCTTTTGATCTCAATTTCAGAATCTGAAGGTGGGTATAATTCAGGGAACGGTTGTTCGATCCTAACGCCATAAGCTAGACTTGAAGAAACATCCCATTTCTGAGTTTGATGTGAATCAAAATGATTGAACGATTGACCGACAATGAAATTTTTTGATGGGTCATTTGCCATGGAGGATCTAGTGAAAGTTTCAGAAGATTGCCTTTGTTTCAAATCCATTTTCAAGTTGGTTTCGAAGGCAACAAAGGCAAATGATGATAATCAAATCCAAAAAAAAAAACCCAAATATTAGTAGATATTTTTTCAGAGTTCCACCCTCCTCACCCAAATATCATATTTCATTTCATAAATACCATGAAACCTTAACTTTCATTATAAAACCCTAACCCTAAATTTCAGTCAAAACCATCTTTTAATCTCTAACTCTAAAACCACCCTAAAATCCAATTGTTAACCCCAAAAAATACCCAAAACTCCCCTACTTCATTTCAAAAAATACCCCAAAATCCTAACTTTCTCTTCAACAAATACCCCAATATCATATTTTTTCACAATACAACACAAAACCAAAAAAAAAAAAAATAAGAAGAAGAGAGAAACCCAACCTTTCTCTCAATCCCCACAAGCTAAAACCAAAACGGGTCCTAAAGAAAATGACATTTCTGACATGGGCTTTCTTCAGAAGCTCTGATTGATAACGTTTCAAAGATGAAATTTCAAAAAGAAGGGGAAGGAAACTTACAGATTGAACAGTGTGTTTGGCTATGTGGACTGGGTCTAGGGAAAAGAGAGAGGGAGCTCGAAAAGATAGACTCGACCCAAATCACAATTATATTGAGAATATAATATCAAGAAAAAACATGTGTTCACATCTATGGCCTCACTTTCCCATTGACTTCCTTTGTTTATATCCAAATTTGAAGAAAACTAGGGTTCGAGGAAGCTGCACAATGTTAACCCACGACTCTAGCATCCCACCGCCAAATCTCGACCGTCCACCTGGTGTGGGGACCCCTAATTTGGATGGGTTCGAGGAAGCTGCACGATTCTAGCATCCCACAGCCAAATCTCGACCGTCCACCTGGTGTGGGGACCCCCAATTTGGATGGCTGCTCTGTCCCATACTCTGGACTGTAATAGATATGATCTCAATGGTCGATTTTTAGAGGTTATGTGGGGCCCGCCTAGGACCTAGTCTGGCATGGAACAGGTCTAAAGGGCTTAGCCTAACGCGTTCCATAAGCTCATGAGTTTTTGGCATATTGGTTAAGTACCTAACATTTTGTATGAGAGCAGTCACCACGTTAAAAGGACGATATGTGCAGAGGGCTACCTAGGGAAAACAAAAAGGGGGGCCGAGTGAAAGTCCCAAGGACGGCAGATGTAGAAGTGTGGTGGAATTTTATGATCCTGCTACGTATGGGACTAGATGGGACTCAGTTTGGAGCCTGTCTAGGTATGGGACAAGGTGAGGCCCAAGTTGGTATGGAACAGGTTTAAAGGGCATAGCCTAATGCATTTCATCTGCTATCGAGCTTTTGGAGTATTGGTTAGGTCCCTAACATTTGGTATCACAGCAGCCACCACCAAGTTTTGTGTTCGAGTCACACAGGGGATGACCTGTGGTAAAGGTTACCTGGGGAAAAAATGCAACGGTGAAAAAAAAATCACAACGTAGGCCGGATAGGCGTGGCAAAATATTACGATTTTTGAGTGGGGACCTTCCTAGGTAAGGAACTAGGTGGGACTCCTGCATGAGGGCTTGCCTAGGTATGAGACTAGATGGGACCCAACCTGGTATCGGACAGGTTTAAAGGTCCTAGCCTTGCGTGTTCCATTACTTTTGGTGTATTGCCTCGGTATCTAACAATACAAGAGACGAAGAGATTACATAAGACCACTAATGTAAACGTGCGATTAAACAATAGTGGTGGAGTCATTAGTCAATGTCATTTTCACGCAGCCACAAGAGAAAAAGGAAAAAAGGTATCTTTATGTTGCTGTAATGTGTCGACATAGAAGAAGCGAATTTGGCCAAATAAAGACCATGCGAATAAGCAAAAGATGGAAGATATGAAGAAATAAGATCCTCTTTCCTCCTTTCTGGCATTGAAAGACAGAGAGAAGAGGCTCTACTCTTATTATCTTTTGATGCAAAGTTCTCTGCATTCTCTGACCATGTGGCCATAGTTGAATTTAAAAGGAGACAAAGTTATGATTGCTGTTTATTTTGCTATCTAGCCATTGGATGATGGAGAAATGGTGGGACCCAGCTGACTATCATGGTGATGCAATGGGCTTTAGATAGAAACTTTCTCTATGATGACGACAGAGATGATGATGTGGGCTGTGTTATTTTGTATGGGAAAAATCTCCTCTTAAGTGTTTCTTGATAGGATGGTGGAAAAAGATGAGTGGGTAATTGTACTTTTTTATGGAAGAAAAAGAAAAGTGGTATAAGGCACCATGATTAGGTCCCCCTCTAAGTTGTAGTGGGACTTACCTTGCAAATTTCATAACTTGAAAGGCACTCCCAATGGCAAAATGCTAAGCACTTTATTAGAGTATTTAAATGTGGAACAACTGCTTAATTTGTTCTTTCCATCTATTTAAGGGCCAGTGATTGAGTAGTTTGAATTGTCTTATCAAAAGAATGACTTATAGACCATAACATCAATATATTGGAGACCATGGAATGAAGAGTCTGCATCATGTTGAAGTTTCTGTTGAAAATAATAAGGCCATGTTTGTTTTGGCTTTTGAGAACTGATTGTGTCTAAAACTGATTATTGGACTCAAAATTAAGGCACTGCCCGTTGTAGATTTTGACAACCAATTGTGAGTCTGAAACCAGTTATCGGACTCAAAATCATGTTTAATTTTGTGTTCAATAATCGGTCTTGGACTCACAATCGGTTGTCAAAATCTATGAATAGGGCCTAAATGTAAATTTGAGTCCAATAATCAGTTTTGGACTCACAATCGGTTCTCAAAATCCAAAACAAACAGAGCCTTTGGATTTCGAGAATTGATTTTGAATCCAAGACTGATTATTGAACTCAAAATTCCGTGATTTTGTGTATGCAGTAACGACCACTAGGATTTTAGGTGGGTTTTGGATTACCGTCCACATCTTTTGTCCAGATTGTGGCTTGCATTATTGAATGAGGTTACATATGCCTTGAGTAAAAATTGAAAGAAAAACCAAATTAGGGGGCACGGACTGTGAAAATATAAATGAAAAAATTTAAAACGTTGAATGTAAATTACTCAAATAAAATAAAATGAATCCAACAAGGCTATAACATGTGAAGGAGCTGCATAGTAGTAACTACAATACTTAAGACAATCTCTTCTAATAATCTTGTTGGTGCGGGCTTACGTCTCTAAACCACTCTGGTCCACAGTGTTGGCGATTTTCAAAATAAAGTAGTTTAGAAAATAAAAGGTTTTAATTATGGAAAATGAGTGCTTTTGAAAGATGAGTGAAAGCCTTGTGAGAACAGAGGGCTAAAAGTTTAGCCATACATTGGAAGAAGTGAAAAGTAGAAAAGTAGAGAGGGGTTAATAAGTATCCTTCACTTTTGCCTCTTTTTTAAAATTCAACTATTTTGCAAATGGTGGATCAATGGAAGTGCAATACGAGCATGGCGTGAGCTGTGGGCGGTAGGGCACTAGTGACATTTTTTGACGCACTTTGCACTTCATAGATACACTTCATCGCAAAGAGTGATTGGAGTGCGGATGGGGTTTTTACTAAAGCCAAAAGTCACTCAAGAACTGATCTAGACCGTAGAATTATGATCGGGCGCGATATAATGGTCAGATAAGCAACCTATGTTGATAAGGTGCCTTGAAAGGTTGCATTTCAACTTGAAAAGACACCAGAAGGTCTACAAATAGACCAGAAACTCACCATTTGGGATGTAGTACGAGATTCCATTATGGAAATCACATTCTAGTGATTTCTAAAGCCTTCTTCTCCCTCTTTAGAGATTTCTAAATTCTCTTTTTCTGTTTTCATTTTCTTTCTCTCTGGTTATCTATTTTCTCTCGGAAACAGAAATCAGCATCTTATAGGCTTGCCAAAATTCAAGAATCTTTCAGGTCTGATTTTGTTTGTGCGTAACTTCAATAGACCTCGGCAGATTTGGTCTACTGGGCTTCAATGTATCTTGGAGGCAAATTCTTGGATCCCAACGCACATCAATCATTCAAGTGGTGGGGGCGAATATTGTCTTAAAGAAAGCAACATCAATAACGCGTCTTGAAGCATCAATCATGCTTTACATATCCACAAAAAGTTCATCATCCTCTACCAAGATTTTTTTCATCAACAGACAATGTGTATGCGCCATAGTGCCAAAACCAGTTGTAATTCAACGAGTTTGGTCATTTTCGACCCGTAGCACGAAACCAACATTGTAATCGATCATAGCTTAGGTCCGTCGACCGCTCATCACTTTTCCAAATGGAGTACAATCGACGGGGCAACCGTTTTAAGAAAGAGAGTAAATAGGCGGAGAGAAGAGTACAGCGAGAAAGAGAGAATGCAATGAAAAAAGTGGAGAACAAGCCTCTGTTTTCTCTTGGGTGGGGTGAGAGAGAGAGAGAGAGAGAAAGAGAGAGAGAAAGGTTTTGTCTCGGATTTTCTCTTGTGTTTTTTCTTTCGGGTACTCTTGTACTCTTGTGCACAGTCTTGGTTAACCAAGAGGACAAAGAAAGGATTGTGGTTTGCAGGTTTGCGGGTTAATCTGTTGTTCTTGCCTATGGACGTAGGCATCTTAGCCGAACCACATAAAATCTCGATGTGCATCTTGTGTTTTGCTTCTTGTTTTACGTTTTCGCTTATTTGTGCACAATCGAACTAATTTATCCGGGAGTGTTCTCAACAAGTCCCCATCCAATTTAATACCTGAATTAATAATGATGGATGGTGGGCAAATTGTCAATCCCACTTAATTATTCCCTTCATTTTCATTCCATTATGCATTTGATTGTAGCTTATGAAGTAAATGTTTTCATCTTTAGGAGCATCATTTTATTTACAAAAACAGAGTTCCATCTTATAAGTGTTTTAAGAAAGGAAAATGAAATCATGACCTAGAGTAAGACCAATGGGAGAGGCCCGCGATGAGAATGTGCTATGTGTGCGGAAAAAATCTACTTTATGTTGATTTTCCTAAACCTAATGGATGTCTTACCTCACTTGTAATGTTGTGGCAAGAACCCATTAGGATTCGGGCCCTGCTCGGTCTTACTCTCGGTCTCCCTAGCATTACTCATTAGGATTCGGGCCCTGCTCGGTCTTCCTCTCGGTCGGATTTGGCCCCTGCTCGGTCTTACTCTCGGTCTCCCTAGCAGTGAACCCATTAAGTTTTAAAGGCAAAGAAAAACATTACAGGGGGTGAATTTATCCTCAAGCAGTGAACCATTCTCACGGCACGGAAACCCGATAAAGGGGGGGATTTTATCCAACTGATCTTTGTTAAAGATACAATATAGTTGTCAACCCTAGGTCCCACAAAGAGCACGTGTGACTAAGACCATTGATTTGATGGATCCACAACCTAGTCCCATGCCACATGCGCGCCTTATCTGTAAGGTCAACACTGACAAAAATCAACGTGCATGAATCAATCCATGTGGTAGGCCCAACCGCACACCACATGCATGTCTTATCTGTAAGGTCAATGCAGACAAAAATCAACAGCTCAGGATCATCCATGTGGTGGGCCCAACCGCACTCCATTTGACTCAATCAACCAATTGAATGTATTTGATTATATGTACACGCTACATGCATCAATCTTAAAGCCGTTTTTCTTCTTTCTTCTCTTTATTTTTTTTTGGATTTAGTCAGAGGGTCAGTTAGGTTTATTAATATTTTTATTTTATTTTCATTTTACATAGCTATGTTTTCTTCTTAGTTGAATTTGCTGCCACGTGTCAGATTATTTACATATATTTAAAACTTCATTTAATTAAACAATATAAGAACGGAGGAAAGTGTTTCTAGTCGTATTATCGGCCAAAACACAGTGAGCCCACATTGTTTGGATGATCCGAAGCGAATCATTTGATAGGCCCTGACATGGATAGGGTGTGCCCAAAAAATCAGCTCCATAGGATCATCCTAACCGTTCGATTTGTGGAGCTAAAACATAGACAGATTTGTCGAGTTTTATACCAATCCGTTTTAACTACAAATCGTAGGGTTAGGATGATCCTATGGAGCTGATATTTTGGGCACACCCTATCATGTCAGGGCCTATCAAATGATTCGCTTCGGATCACCCCAAACAATGTGGACCCCACTGTGTTTTTGGCCGACGGACTAGATTACTTTTCTAGTCAGCCTACTAGAAACACTTGTCCCGAATAGAATATTCATTGATTCCTTCAATGTGGTTGTTTCTTATGTAAGGTTTTTAATATAAATAAAGAAATTTACAACCCTTACAAAATATGTAATAGCTATTAAGAAATTTACAATTATTACGTATTTAATAGTTAAAGTTGACTTATACAAGGTTTTAAATAACAATGGGGCTTGTCTACAGTCACCCAAGTGTTCCATAACCCTAGCACATGCCGTCAATAATATACATAACCAGCAAAGAGTTCTTTACCTTTTGAGCCATGCTGCAGGTAGAACATCTGTGAGCTTCTTTTTAAAGGCTATAAGAAGTGCGGGACCGACCATCGGCCAAGTTGTAACCACGGCAATGTATGCAAGTAACCACATTGATCTCTTGTTATGTCTCGTAAGCTGATTAATGCATTTTCTCATAGGGGTGGTTATATCACTGAGATCCTTTACATTCTGTTCCTTTTGTGTATTTTGTTTCGAGGATTGGGTGATCTCATGGCCGGAATCAGTGGCTGTTTCTGGTTCTTGTTCCCTCTGATCTGAATTTCCGGCATTCGGGTCTGGAATGATCTGGTCATTGGGCAAGTGTTCTAACTCATTGTTGACCATTTGATCATTACCAGTTGCCGTTACCATGCCATCTTCCATAACATTTACATATGGGGCCTTATCAATTGAAGACTCAAGCGTAGAATAATGGCCTGAATTCTGAATCTGCAATACAAGACAATGAACTTTAGATAAATCGTGGGTAAATACAGTCTGGCGTGCAGATTTAGACTTTAATGTTGTTTCCAATTGTTAATTTTCATTAAAATTGATAATGTATTGTTAATAAGACAAGTCATAAACAATTAAGGCACCTTCTTTTGTTTATGCATGAATGGACTAGAGTGCAGAGCAGTGAGGAATTCATCAGCAGCTCTTACCCACCTGCAACAGTAATCATTTTTATTGCAGATAAAAAGAATATCTAAATTATATCTTGCTACAAAATCTGTTGAAAAAAGCATGCTAATGAAATTAATGGGTGTCACATATGAGAACCCTACAGAAAAAGCAAAGTTGACCTTCTATACACTGTCTCACATATGCATGTAAATGCATGCACCCGCATAATGAATGCGAGTAGTTATGCACATACATATGCATATGTGCGTCTATGTTACATGTATTGTTTTGAAAGGCCAAAATATCCATGTTGGACACGTGTCAGGGTCCCATGGATTTGTTGCGGCATTTCTGGATCACTTTCATCTGTCTTTTTTTTTAAATATTCATGACACAAATTTATAGTTGCCACAAGTTTTGAGTTTATCCATTCTGATAATAAGCTTTTTTTTTTATGGTAAATATAATAATAAGCTCTTTATATGGAAATAAACACTAAATTTACTTAATATATTAAAGTTCCTTATATTGTTAAACAGTATTAAAATTTAAGTCGATTAAAATATATTTTCAAATCCGATCCATGTCATATTCTGACACTTGTACTCATACCCACTCAATATTTGATGTGCATGTGCATGCAAAAATGGAAAAATAAAAAACTAAACAACCTTCCATTTGTGCTCATATGAATCAACATGAAGCGTGGTGTAGGTATGCAAACAAGGCAGTTGACAAGGCACATTGGACACTAAGATATACAATTCCAGTCTCAGCATTTGCTTTCTTCACAAAGAATAAAATCTCAGCATTTGCATCTACTATAGAAAATGGAAAATGGATAATTAAATACCATAAGCTGTTTGCAGTTATCCCTTCAAAAAATGCCAGATGTCCTCCATGAGCTGTGGTCGCCAGAACAATGTTTTTGTTTGCCCTATGTAAAAAGTAAATATTAGGTATGATAAACACACGGAATTTTGAAGAAAGAAAAATTCCATAATTAAAACTACTTTTTGAAGAAAGTAAATATTTTTTTTCTACAAAAAAAGCTACATTTTTGTGGGTAGAACATAACAGGATGGCAGTCACCTGCACTCATCCAAAGGAATAGCTTCCCTTGTACAGAGTGGATCATCTAAAGCACTGATACAAAGCAATGGCACTGATACATTTTCCACAAAACTAGCACTGCTACAATGCCGGTAGTATGCATCAACAGTCTGAGAAAACAGGAATGCCCCTTTTCATAACCATAAGAAAAATCAAATAATATTAAATCAGAAGTATGTCATATATTGATACCTCAAACTTTCCAACTAGGCATGTGGCATAGTGGTCAAAATCCCGAACAGACCGTGACTGCCATAATACCAAAAAGGTGATCAAGTAAACAGGCCAGAAACGATATAAATCTGAATTTCTGATTGCACATCAAACTAAACAAATTATGGATCTTTCAGATTTTTAATGCAGATAAAGATGATCAAGTAAAATTGGCTAGAGAGATGCTCCAAACCTGAATTTTATCCAAAATTACACATTAATTTAAAAAGGGAAATGATAAATGCACCCCTTTTCATCACTTGGGACACCCAGCTGCACTTTATCTATGACTGCAAAAGGCTGGTGTTCATCACATGCGATGGATTTAAGGGAGACCTGATTGCATCATACACTGCAGTTTGGTGTCCCAAAAATAATGAAAAGGGGCGCACATTTCCCTTTAAAAACCCTATAATGAAATCCAAACCCAAAAAGGCAATGACTCTAAAGCCACTGAAGGAAAGAGAAGAAGTCCCTAGTCAGAGAGAAAGATTTGATATGAATGTGATAAGCACCCTCGTAGAACTTTTTTTCTCCCGAGGAGCATCTATGATATTTTCATTGACTCTTAAAAACATTTGGGTTCTCTTGGGTCAAGTAAAAAGCCCATTGAGACTTTAATCATACCATCTACCTCGCATTTGCTCTCACTTTTTATAAGGTAAATCAAGTTAATTACTCAACAACATTCCAAGAAATACTTATAAGCGCAAGGGTTCCCATGGGTTCAACTAATCATCTTTACCTTGTGGTTTTAATGCTAGCAAACCCAAATTGATTAGTCTTTATGGACTAATGTGTTGCTCTATAGTGTTGTGCCTTAGACAGGGAAGTCAAATGTCAAACCAAGTTCAGCACAATACAACTCAACACATGGCTTGCGGATCAACATGCACAAAGGAACCAAATGAGCTTGTACATACATTGGAGACATCATCATTGGAAGATGTTCAAGTTAAGAGCTCAAGTCAAAGATCCCACAAGCATGCATTGCAAAGTGCCAAAAGAAGCTTGGAGATGAACTAGCATTGGTGACCCCCCACGTACCATTGAAGACGTTCAAAGAATGGAGGAAGTCACAAGATCCAAAGAAAGTTGAAGATGTCCACTCACAAGTTGAAGATGTCCAAAAAAGTGCTAAGGAGCCAAGACAATCCAAGAAGACTCAAGATTCTACATTTTATAAATTGTATAGGAGTCCTCTTGTTAAATGATTTTGCACTTCAAAAAGGTTTTCAAATGGTTTTCATAACAAAATTGACATCTTTGAAAACCATCCACACACCCTAAAATGTGTTAGAAAACTTTGGACAAAAGCCCAAAGACCATGGCCCAAAGCCCTAAAGTTTCAATATGTAAAACCAAGTTTTCAAAATAGGGCCGGTCGACCGGAGTCTCCCGGGCGACCGCGGGAAGTCTGCTGGAACTCCAGCACCTACCCAAACTTAGAGGACCGGTCGACCGAGGCACCCAGGTCAACCGCGGATGGGCTTCTGGAAATCTAGAGGACATTCAATATGGTTGCGCTGGTCAACCGCCATAGGGTCGGGCAACCGCTGATAGGGTTCTAG
The DNA here is from genome assembly GCF_043159265.1 of Tasmannia lanceolata. Lineage (NCBI taxonomy): Eukaryota > Viridiplantae > Streptophyta > Magnoliopsida > Canellales > Winteraceae > Tasmannia > Tasmannia lanceolata. The sequence continues at coordinate 43,172,241 of NW_027518689.1, forward strand.
ACCAAATAAAATATCCAGATTGCTCACGGCGGGCGACTACGAGACCCCCGGTCGACCGCGGAGGTTTAAAAATTCAAAATAAAAAAAATGAGCGCCCAAAAGGGCGGGCGACCGGGGTGTGACTGCGACACCCCGGTCGACCGCTCCCATCTGGAAAAATAGTCGTTGGGGCTCGAGCGACTTTGATTTTCTTGACCAGTTATTTACGGTTTTGCCCTCAAACGGTCATATTACTACTTGGGCTATTTATACCCTATCATTGACCATCTAAACAACCTTTTGCAAGATCATTTCACATCTTTTTGAGCTTACACTTTCAAATCTAAGGTTTTTAGGTTTATCCTCTCTTATGCTTTGATTTGTGTATTTTACATTCAACAAGAGGATCTCCATAGGGCTTTATTGGTGTAATATTTTGGAGAGATTGTGAGCTATTGATTATTTGTATTAGCCTATCAAGAGACATTGAGTGAGCTTTCATCTTCTTCATATTCATTGTAATCGGAGTCTATGATTCGGCCCAACAACAAAGGTGAATCCGGCGCGAAGAGGAGCTTTTTCCTTTGAGGCGGTTTGCAAAGAGGGATCACTACCTTGGAGGCGGTTTGCAAAGAGGGATCACTACCTTGGAGGCGGTTTGCGAAGATGAGTGATTTCCTTGGAGGTTGTTTTGCGAAGAAGGATTGTTCCTTGGAGGCGGTTCGCAAAGAGAAGTGATTCCCTTGGAGGCGATATGCGGAGAGGGTTGATCTTCTTAGAGGCGCTTTTGCAAAGAGGGTTTGTTCCCTTGGAGGCAGTGTTCATTTTAAAGTTTGGGGATTCGGCATTTGAAGAATCCCATCATAATGAAGGAAAATCCTAAGGAAAGACCAAGTACTTGCGTAGTGGAGTAGGTCCGTTTGTGACTGAACCACTATAAATCTTTGTGTGGTCTCCTTGCTGTCCTTCTTGCCTCCTTTGGGTGTTTTGGTAATAAAACCTTTCCTTATGTTTATAATTATTTGAACAAGGGTTAGATTTAAATTTGTAATGCTTTCTAGATCTATAATTGCTAATTGTCAAAATTGGTTTTAACATTACACTTAAGTAGGGCAAAATTTTTAATTACCCAATGTACCCCCCCTCCCCCTCTCTCGGGTTGCCACTTGGGATTTCAATACTACTAAGACCTTTAGAGAGATTCTCTGAGGAAATATTGGAACAACCCAACGTACTACTTTCTCAAACATATGGCAAAGGTTAATCTAGGAAGACAACTCACAACATAACTGGACCCCACTTCGGATTCTGCTTATTACAGATACAATCTGTCATGTTACATTTTTTTTTGTTTTGTTTACTTTTTAACAACTTCACTATCTTGTCACGTCATTCCTTCAAGTGCTTTAAGCTGTGAGACAGAAGTCAATATCACCTAGTTTCTCTTTGATATGACACCTAGCATGTTGGTGAAGTTTTAAGCAATTCTTAGAAAAGTCTCTCTAAAGGTCTTAGAGAGACCATTAGAGAGACTTGCTAAGGAAATATTAGAACAGCCCAACATATTACTTTCTCAAACATATGACAAAGGCTAATCTTGGAAGACAACCCACAACATGACAGGACCCTACTGTGGATTCTCAAAAAAATTGAAGGGAAAAATACACTTAGACCCCCTGTGGTTTCTGACACATTCAACTTAACCCCTAATGTATAAAAAAGTTACAAATAGACTCAGTTGACAGTTCGTCCACAGATTGAAGGGTTAGGATGATCCTATGGAGCTGATTTTTTGGGCACAACCTATCTATGTCAGGGCCCATCAAATGAACGCTTTGGATCATCCAAACAATGTGGGCCCACTGTGTTTTTGGTAGTGTTTGGATTCGGGCCCACACTACTAAAAACACAGTGGGCCCACATTGTTTGGATGATCCAAAGCGTTCATTTGATGGGCCCTGTCATAGATAGGGTGTGCCCAAAAAATCAGCTCCATAGGATCATCCTAACCCTTCAATATGTGGACGAACCGTCAACTGAGGGGGTCTACCTTACACAAATTGAAACCACAGGGGGTCTATTTGTAACTTTTTAAACATTAGGGGTTAAGTTGAATGTGTCAGAAACCACAGGGGGTCTAAGTGTATTTTTCCCAAAATTGAAGCCCCCATTATTAATGAAGGATCTAATAAAAACAATGTTTCAAGGAGAAATGCTTGATAGAAACAATTGGATGAAAAACGCATCCTAAATAGTACAAGATACAATGGTTTATGAAGAGAGATGAGGTACTTGTTTTTTTTTTTTTCAAATGATGTGGTGAGGTACTTGTTACTAATTGCTTAGTTTTGTTTTCTAATGGAAAGAAATATAAAGAGACTGTGGTGTGGTATGAAGGATCTAATAAAAACAATGTTTCAAGGAGAGATGCTTGATAGAAACAATTGGATGAAAAACGCATCCTAAACAGTACAAGATACAATGGTTTATGAAGAGAGGTGAGGTATTTGTTTCTTTTTTTTTTGAATGATGTGGTGAGGTACTTGTTACTGGGTGCTTAGCTTTGTTTTCTAATGGAAAAAATAAAAATAAAAATATATATATATATATATATATATATATATAGAAAGAGAGAGAGAGAGAGAGAGAGAGAGAGAGAGAGAGAGAGAGGAAAAGGAGTGCGCGGTCGAGCGCACCTAAGCTTAGGTGCGGTCGAGGGCCCAAACACATGGGTCCCACATTTTTTGTGCTAGTCAAGACCATTCATTTGCAAGGCCCCATCATAGATAGGGTGTGTACAAAAAATCAGGTCCATTGGATCATCCTAACCCCTCCAAAAGTGGAGGGCAAAAATGGGCATATTGGTGGCAAACGGTGTTTGTCCATTTTGACCTCCACAAATGGATGGGTTAGGATGATCCTATAGAGCTGTTTTTTTTGTACATACCCCATCTATGTAAGGGCCTTTCAAATGAATGCTTTGGATCATCCTAACAAAGTGGGCCCACATGAGTTTGGGGCCCTCGACCGCACCTAAGCTTGGTGCGGTCGACCGCACAATCTTATTCCTCATATATATATATATATATATATATATATATATATATATATATATATATATATAAAGAGACTGTGGTGTGGTGTGGTGTGGTGTATTCCCAATGGATGTATGTCATATTGCTCGGGAAATAATGGTATTATGATCAGAATCAAACTCATAAAGATAAAAAAACACCAATTCTCTTGTGAAGGACGGAGAAAAAAAACACCAAAAGGAAGATTTTAAACCAAGCCTTGTAAGGAGGGGCCTAATATGGAAAGATAACAATGGATTGGGAATTATGTGTTGTATAATAAGGATTTTCAACCAACACTCATTCCTAACCCTCTAGTTTTATTCAAGAAGGATAGTTTCATAATCTTCAAGAATTTGGATTTTTCACGATTGGAGTTGGATACAATATCAAATATATATTCCTTGGTAAATCAAATTACAACAATTACTTTTTTTTTCAAGAATGGAAGATATTTTTCTAGAAAGAAGTGAATGGAAGTCTTCATTTTATAGCATTGTGTGAAAAAATAAACTTGAAGGAAAATTCAAGATCGATAACTTCCTCTTTATGCTTGGTCGAAGCAACCTTGAAAAATTGGTAACATAATTGCTTAAACTCTTCCATTGATAGTTGATTATCATGAATCAAGAGGCAAACATGGAAGCATAAGCCTAAGAGGAACTCTTCCAAAGATAGTTTGCGGTTTTCAAAGATGAGTTGTGAAGGTTGGAAGTAGTCAGCACATGAAGATGCAAGCTTTAGGGTGAGTTTTCTACAATCTAAGTGGAACAAATGCAATCAAAGCTTATGAACAAGACCATAACTCAGCAAAGATGATTAGAAAGAAGAAGAGGTACGACCAAGATCAAAAAGTACGCTCAAAGAAAACTGAAACATCATGTTGTAAGTCAATAGTAGGCTCTACGAAGTTTAGTACATCAAAAAATTGGCAAGTTAAGACATTATGATTTATGGAGACTTTTATTTAATTTTTTTGTATAGTTTAAATAGGTTTGGTGGTCCGTGCAAAAGGAAAGCGTGAGAGTGCTTTTAGGTCCGAAATTGGAGTCAAGTGTGAAAGTGGTGTTTTTCTGCTGATAATATATCTGTAAAAGGGGAAAGAGTCCAAAATTGAAGTTCGAAAGTCTAATTTTAGAATTCTAGTGGATCTAGAAATTGGTGTTCTAGGTTTTCATGGGTGCTAACATATGCACTTTCTATTTTTATCTTGGGCTCGTCTAAAATATCATCAATCTGAGTGCTTAAAGGAGGTTTATTTCTAGTGGATTGTTTGGGTGATTGTTCGATCTCTAGAAAGTTTTACACTTTTTTTGGATTCATAGTAACGTACTTGCATCAATGGGCCTGAAGAAAAAGGAATTATGAAGCGTCTTTGTAGAAATAGATATAATATGCCATCATGAATTATTGTTTATGAGAAAGAAAAAAAAATACTAAGGGTTTTTCATCCTTAAAAAACACTAAAATGCGGGGTGATTTGAAATGCATGTCAAGTTGTTAATGGCATAGTGGTAAGTGGAATAAAAAAGTGAAAAAAAAAAAGATGAGGTATGGCAAATCTAAAAATATATCCCAGGAGTAAGTTCAAAATGAAGGACCTTGATAAGCTGATGAATTTCATTGGTATTCAAGTTGCTATACTAAAGATGTTAATGATGCCTGAAAGGAACTATGCTCTCAATCATCTTGAGAAAGTTTCAACTCAAATGTAGTCTCCAAGTCTTACTCAGTTTATTTTCATATTTACATGGAACACTTCTTTTTGTTGTGAAGTGTAAAGTGGATTTAGTATGCAATCGTTCATCAAAAGAAGCATGGACATGTGGTTTTATAATTAAAGAGAAGGTATAGTCCTCACATGAGAGCATTTCGTCCTAGTAGTAGCCAAGCTCTGTAGCAATAAGTCCACACTTTTTTTTGATATGGAAGCCTGCACTTATCCTAATTAACATATTTCACGTTCCAGTCTAGTTATTTATTCTGTTTTTGCTTAATAGAATCTTTGCAATTATCAATTCATAATCACTTCCTGAAGTGCAAACTTAAATAGACTCTTAGGTCAGGTTAAGGGTATACATCCGAAGGAATCTATTACATCAATGCAGCAGGTATCAGGAATGAAATGTGAAGCACAAATTGATACGGTTATCTAAACATGTGAAACACACACTTCCCATTGGGAATAAATTATAAGAGAGCCAAAAAGGATATAGAAGTGTAATATGAACCAACAAAGAAGAGCGGATAATTAGCATGAATAAATACAACGATATCCAGTAAATAGAAGAATATTTATCCCAAAATCTCATCTAATGCTTGTTCATAATTGTAGATATCTGATATGGCCAACTTATACCTCAAAAACTATCATGTGGGAAAAAAGTTCAGAGAGTTAATGCACGGTAGTTTAACACTTATGCTTCGTTTGGTTGCTAGTAAAAAACAATTTTCGTGGAAAAAGGGAGGTGACATCAGCATTACCTTGGAAGCAAGGTTGCCAGAGTGGGAATCGAAACGGGAATCGAAGGCTCCCAGGGAAGAATCCTACTCAAGGTTGCTAGAGCGGGAATCGAAGGCTCTCAGGGAAGAATCTTGCTTCCTTGCTTGGAAGTCTCCCATGTAATTTTTTAGGGAATGGTGCTCTCTCTTTCTCTCTCTTCCCTCTCTCTCCACTCATAATGACACCCTTTGTCTAATAAATGCTTGTCCCCTCCCTTGTCTCCTCCCTTTTTCCACAAAAATTCAATGGGATTTTTTTTTACTTGCAACCAAACAAAGCACTAAAGTATTCAGAACTTTTCATTCCTTATTCTGCCATGGTACTTTTAGAGCCGAATCATATGTTACGCCTAGCTTTGGGATCAACAACAATTTAAACAGTACTAGATGCTCCCTCAAGCTCCTCTAACATGTGAGTTTTCACCTATGTTGGTTCCCTTAACAATAGTCTTTAATGGGTAAATCTTTGGCAACATCCAGAGAGGGAAAAAAGCAAACCTTTTTAATGCCCTCCCAATCAGCGAGTCGAGAATAGATGGGCTGATGTCTGCCAAGAAAGCAAGATATTACTATAAAAAACTGAAGATCGACTAAAAGCAACATAAAATTATGTCAGAAATGTTAAAGACCATAAAATAAAGGTGGAACGAGGTATGACCGTATGAGGATTATCACTTAGCTGAAATCACACACTCCAAGTGGACCAAAAGTTTTAATTCTAAGAACTTGTATAATAAGTTAGGAGGGACATGAACGTTCAAAAAAAGTTAGAAGGGACATACAATTGAGCGTAACCTTGAAGGCCATACGTGAGAATTCTGTCATAAAACTTTTGCACAACCTTGCGGTTTATGAACCTGTCACAAACCTGCCAGGCCGGCATAAAAGCATAGTTAATTCAGGTAGAGAATGTAAACAGGTACTGATATCAGTATCGCATGTATGCAATATTGAAACCGTGCCAGTTTTTTTAATGACCTGGGAGAGCATTAGTACCAAACAGCGAGCTAAAATCTGATCAGCTACAAAGAATAGTTATGCAAAACTTTCAAAAATTCAGGTCCCTGCACAGTTTGCAACTGTTGGAATATGTAATATAGCTAAGGGCATAATAAACTTTGTACCTTTTATTGCTTTAATATAAATATATGAATATATGAGTAGGGGGGAGATCTCTCTCCAACTTATTTATTTCTCTCTAACTCTTTCTCTCAACATGGTATCAGAGCCCAGGGACCTCCATTGAAGACTCCATGTCTTCTCCTTCTCCACGCCGCCACTCACGCCCATGCTCTCTCTCTCTCTCTCTCTCTCTCTCTCTCTCTCTCTCTCTCTCTCTCTCTCTCACCACCCGCCCGTCTCTCTTTCCCCTCAAGCCACCCCCACACCCCCTTGGGCCGCCCTCCCGCCCCTCCCTCTTTCCCACTGGGGCCACCCCGCGACCCCCCTGTTTCCTCCCTGTCTTCTCCTTCTTCAGGCCGTCACTCACCCCCATGCCCTAAACACCTCTCTCTCTCTCTCTCTCTCTCTCTCTCTCTCTCTCTCTCTCTCTCTCTCTCTCTCTCTCGCCACCCCTACACCCCTTTGGGCCACCCTCCCTCTTTCCCTCTCGGGCCACACCCCCCCCCCCCCCCGCGGCTCTACCCTCCCGCCCCTCCCTTTTTTCCTCTCTTAGGCCACCCCCAACCCTCGCCCCAACCCCGCACGACAGTCGCACCCCCCCCCCTCCATTTTCTCCCGTCCCTCTCTCTCCTAATCATTAATCTAACCCTAAACCTAACCCTAACCTTAATCCTAACCCTACTTTTAATCCTAGTGCGATTCCTACTTTGAGATTATCATTTCTCTTCTTCGAGGCTCCACCTCTGTGATTCCTGGATTCCGTCTAGCATTGTGACTTCGATGTATGCCCTCATTGGAGCCGTGTGTAGCACCCTAGCCTTGCCTTAGTTTGCCGGTCCTATCATTTCTCGTTGTTTTCTGCGCACCGCCGCTACAGGGTAGTCATTTCCTTTGTTGTTCGTCATTATGGATCCCGTTATTGAGAATCCATCGACAGGAGTGGTTCATGTAGTTAGTACGACACCCTCTTCGGCTTCTTCTTCTTCTATCTCTGTGGATGGTTCCTTCCCAACATGACTAATGTTAAGTTAGATAGGGCAAACTATATTACTTGGAAGGCAGCCGTTGAAACCTATCTTGTTGCTCGTAGCAAGGCCCACGTTATCCGTCGTGATCCCCCTCCAAAAATCGATTCCACATATGATCGATGGGAACATGAGGATGCTCTAGTTCGTACTCTACTTTGGCTAAGTATGGCTCCTCACATTGCTGGTCCTCTGATGCTTCTCCCTACGGCCAAGCAGATCTAGGATCATATTACTCTCCTTTACTCTAGCGTAGCCAATATTAGCCGTATGTTGCTCCACATACTCCGAGTGTATTCGCCTTCGACGTGATGATCTCTCTCTTGCCACTCACTACAGCCAGTTTGTGGCTCTTTGTCAGCAGCTTGATGTCTTCATGCCCCTCACGACAGATCTCATCGTTGCTGCTCCCCAGAGGGACCGATTCGTGTTGTTCAGTATCTAGAGAATTTGGATTCAGAGTATACGCATCTCCGTCAACAGATTATTGGATCTGGATCTATTCCTTCACTCACTGAGGTTTACTCCCAGGTCCAGTAGTGCTCTCTTGGTGATTCATTGCCACCCGTCCCTGTTGATGACTCAGCTCTAGCGGCCTATGATAACAGTAGTTGTCCCAGTCGTGGTGGTTCCTCCTTTGGCCGTGGTCGTAGCCGTAGCGACCGAGGCGGTGACGGTATTGGTGGTGGTCGTGGACGGTCATTTTGCACTCATTGTCAGCGAGAGGGCTATCGCATTGACATCTGCTACACTCTTCACCCCGAACTTCGTCATGCACGCTTGGCACACCCGGGTGCCACTAGTTCTTTCGAGACCTCTCAGCCCTCTGCCCTACTGCAGGTTTTGCCCAGCCAGGTAGCTCACTCACTACCCTTCGATCTAGCTCCGGGTCATGGATTATTGATTCTTGAGCCTCAAACCACATGACTGGTAACTCTTCTCAACTCGCATCGTTTAAGTCTTTTCCATCTGCATTTCAGTCCATCACTCTTGCTAATGGGTCCACTACTCCCATCACCGATGTTGGCACTATCTGTCCTCACCCTAGTCTTACCTTATCATCGGTTTTTTGTGTGCCTAGATCTCCATTTAGTTTGCTTTCGATTAGTCAAATTACTAAAACTTTCCATTGCTCTGTCTCATTTTACCCTTATTGCATTTTTCAAGATCTCTCGATTGGGAAGACGATTGGAACGGATCGTGAGGTGGATGGAATCTATCGTCTTGACTGTCGGCCGCCTACTGCTTTACATAGTTCTGTGGATGCCTTTCAGTGGCACTGTCGCCTCGGTCATCCCTCACTTCAGCGGCTTCAGCAGACACATCTGGTTCCAGGACCTATTTCCTCTTTTCAATGCGAGTCGTGTGAACTCGGGAAGCACCATCACGTGTCGTTTCCTTCCCGGGTCGTTAGTAGGGTGTCTATTCCGTTCCAGTTAGTTCATTCTGATGTATGGGGACCAACTAGGATTGCGTCTAGTACTGGCTTTAAGTATTTTATTGTCTTTAATGATGATTATTCTCTGATTATTCTCGCATGACATGGGTATATTTACTTAAAGACTGTTCTGAGTTGTTCTTTGCTTTTCGCACATTTCATTCTGAAATTAAAAGTCAACATACTTGCAACATTAAATGCCTTCGTACTGATAATGCTAGGGAATATTTTTCTGGCTCACATGGCTTTCAAGACTATTTGTTGAGCCATGGCATTCTACATCAGTCCTCTTGTGTGTACACCTCCCAACAAAACGATGTCGCTGAGAGGAAACTTTGTTATTTACTTGAGGTAGCATGTACCCTACTCTTTCAGATGCAAGTGCCTAAGATGTATTGGAGTGATGCAATCCTTACTGCATGCTTCTTATCCAATCGCCTTCCTTCTTCAGTTTTCGTGGTGACACGTCCTTTGTGGTTTTGAACCCAGGACAGGATCCCTTTCCTCTAATCCCCCGTGTGTTTGGTTGTGTCTGTTTTGTTTATCATCTAGGTCCAGACCGTGAAAAACTTGATCCTCGCTCCGAACGTTGTGTCTTCCTGGGATACTCTCGTATGCAGAAGGGGTATCGTTGCTACAGTCCTCGCCTGGTTTGTGTCCGTTGAAGTTTCTTTGAGTCTGAGACATTCTTTCCTCAGGGATTGGAGCCTCGCACTTCTCTTCTAGACTCGGAGGTATCCCTTCCTCTACCAGTCCTGCCGGACTCTATTGTGACACCATCTGTTCCTACACCGCCTCCAGTTATAGATCCTATCTCTGTTGTCCCTTCGGAGCAGTCACTTCATCCACCAACTACAAAGTAGTATCAAAGACGAAAGCAGAGCGATGGATCCAAGCCACCTCCTCTCGAACCGTCCTCTTCTCAGCCGGTGATCCCAGTCCCCTGTTCTCATGTATCATCTCTCCCATCCTCAGTTGTGGTTTCTGATTCTCATATTGCATCTCGTACATGTTCTCACTCTACTACGCATCCTATATCAAATTTTGTTTCCTATGATAATCTCACACCTGCCTTCAAAGGTTTTGTGTCTTCTTTGTCCTCTATGTCTTTACGACAGTTTGTGGCTGACACTCTTGCACATCCTGGCTGGCGCTAGGCCATGTACCTGGAAATGGGAGCTCTTGATACTAATGAGACTTGGGATTTACTTCCTCTACCATCAAGTGCTCGTCCTATTGGCTATAGGTGGGTATTCTCTATTAAATATCTACCTGATGGTATTGTTGAGTGCTTAAAGGCGTGGCTGGTAGCGAAAGGATACACTCAAACCTTCAACGTCTATTACACTGAGACCTTCTCCCCTGTTGTGAAGATCCCATCTGTTTGTGTACTTCTGTCTCTGACCGTGAATCATGGGTGGGCTTTGCATTAGTTGGATGTGAAGAATGTATTTCTTCATGGTGATCTCACTGAGAGGAGATGTCCTCCCATGTGTGTCGCCTACGCAAATTTCTTTATGGCCTCAAGCAATCTCAAAGCGCGTGCTTTGGGAGGTTCAGTGAGACAGTCATGCGCTTTAGAATGAAACAATGTGCAATAGACCACTCAGTCGGGTGCATTTTGTTGATTGTGAAGAATGCATTCACGAGGTATACCGCAATTAAAAGTCTTCTTGCAAAAAGAATTCTCCAATAAGGATTTGGGTCATCACAGGTACTTTTTTGGGATAGAGGTAGCCCGTTTTTCCAGAGGCTTATCTTTATCACAAAGAAAGTATGTTTTGGATTTGTTAGAAGAGACAAGCAATCTTGGGGTCAAACCAGCTTCTGTACCCATGGACCCTAATGTGAAGCATGTTCCAGAAGAAGGTGATTTGTTGAAAGACCCTGGCAAATACAGAAGACTGGTCGGTAAGCTCATATATCTTACGGTTACTAGTCCAGACATATCATACGTTGTAGGAGTAGTCAGTCAGTATATGAGCTCTCCACGTACCTCTCACTGGGTTGCAGTAGTCTCCAAATCGTCAGGTACTTGAAAGTTGCTCAAGGAAAGGGATTGTTGTTTAAAAGACATGATCATATGAAGATTGAAGGTTTCTCTGATGCGGATTGGGCTGGATCTCCAGCATATAGGAGATCAACCACTGAGTATTATACCTTTATAGGAGGTATCCTGGTATTATGAAGAAGCAAGAAGTAAGATGTCACAGCTAAGTCCAGTGTAGAAGCAGAATACAGAGCTATGGCACACACAAGCACTGAACTTATTTGGCTGTATTCACTTCTATCTGAGATTGGTTTTGCCTCCATCTTCTCCTTCGCAGCTGTATTGTGATAACAAAGCTGCAATACATATTGCTACCAATCCAGTCTTCCATGAGCACACTAACCACATTGAAGTGGATTGTCATTTTATTCGTCAGAGAATCCAGAAGAGAGATATGCACTGTGTTTACTCGGTCAGTTGATTAGTTAGCCAATATATTTACAAAGTCTTTAAGCAATGCTAAATTGAGCGATATATGTAACAAGCTAGGAATTTATGATATATACATTCCAGCTTGAGAGGGAGTGTTGGAATATGTAATATGCCTAAGGGTATAATAGACTTTGTACCTTTTATTGCTTTAATATAGATATATGAGTAAGGGGGAGATATCTCTCCAACTTATTCATTTTTCTCTATCTCTTTCTCTCAACAGCAACCACCAAGACCAAAAATATATAATCTAGATGATTGGTTTTGTGTGTATAGAGAGAGGGGGGTGTCATGGGGCAAATATTAGTATGTTCTCAGTATTCAAGATTTCACAAAAACTTGGAAGTTGATATTATATTTCAAAAGTTTACGATGTTCAAGAAATTCTACCTCTTAAATTGTGGGAAGAAATTCTGCCTCTTAAATTGTGGGAAGCCCACAATTTTTGAGCTACAAGTGATATGGAAATTTTTTTCGTGCTAGTTGTACAAAACATATACTTCGCAGGACCTGCATACTCATATTGGATGTGTATTTTGAACCAACATGAGTACAACAGTGTGAAACAACCAGTTACTCCAAAAGCTTAAGCTGTTGGAGAAAGTGTTACTAGATCTATTATACTTTAACAAACATATTGTACATTTTCATCCGGACAGTGTAATACACATAAAGTTAGTGCATTTTGACAAATACATGCATCGTCATACCACCGATATACAATGTATACCATATAGAATGTGCTAGATAATTGTACTTCTACTCTCATTACAAAGCACAATTTGAAGAATTAGCCACCGTAAGATTGGTTGGAGTGGACAAGAAGAAAAGCTACTAGCAAGCATGAATCTGGAAATTAATTTGTAAAAGGGATATAATTATCTGGTTTTAGTCAATACGGACAGTTGCATTTTAAAATGTAATTCTCCAGGCTTATCTCTTCTTTTGTTTCAGTAAAGCATTATGATGAAAAACAAGGCCAGAACAAAGTTCCCAAGAAGATAATAACAAAAGAAAGTATGAGAACTAAAATGTTACTTCTAAAATAGAGGGAAGACAAAGTTGGCAACATATCCCGGCCAACTCTATATCTAATAACCAATCAGAAATTAGATCTGCTTCTCAATGGGCTTGAGAGCATTTCAATTCGGAAACTTTTTCTCTCTCTTCCATGATCATGATTAGAACAAACATCAACACCGAAGAGACTTTACAGTGTAACTCTAAGTTATAAATTCCGTTCCGTTCCGCCCGGAATGGACCGGAATTCCGGTTTCGGTCTGGAATCCGGAACAGAACGACCATATATTCCGTTCTGGTCCATTTCGGTCATTTCGGTCGGAATTCCGGACAGGCGGAATGCCATGTTTCGTCCGAAATTCCCTATTTTTTGTGTTTTTTCATCTCCTCTAGTTTCCTCTTCTTGGTTCTGCTTTTTTCTTCCTTTTTCTTCTCAATACATTTACATAAGATTTACATGTAAATAAGGGAATACCCTCCATTTGGATCTATTAAAAATAGTTTCAAGACCCAAATTTAAAAGGATAAAAAGTCAACTTCTAGTTCTAGTACAAAATTCAAAAAAAAAAGGGTCGGGTCAAAATCTTAACTTCCATAACTTCCAAACAATGGGGTATTTTTCTAATTTTAAAAAATCCTAAATTCAATCATGTCCAAACAATATTAAATCCCAAAAAGTCCGGTAAAAAAATCTCATAATTTGGTCTCTAAAAAAATTTCATTTTGTCAGGCACTAGTCAACACACTTAAGATTTTCCTTTGTAAATGTTGGATCTTTTACATAGTTTGTTCATTTAATTGTTTCTTATATTTTTCTAACAATTTCTGTTTTTTGGATTTTTTCATATTTTTAACTATTAAAAAAAATTCCCCTCATCGTAGCGGAACGAAAAGTTTCGAACGAAACGGCGAATGAAACGAACGAAACGGCGAATGAAATGAACAAAACAGCGAATGAAACAGAATTTATAACTTAGGTGTAACTTAATACTTAAATTATTTTCCTGGGTCCACTCGTAGTGGAGGGGGTTTCGGCAAATGTCATTGCTTGGGCTTCGGGCCGCCGCCCCTAATCATGGAGACTGATGAGCACATTTATGTGTGAATTGTAGGTAGGAAAAGCATGCATATTTTATGCTTAGAGCGGTACTACTAAGGTATTTTGTATGTTTTTGGTGTTTCAGGGTTATTCTTGAATTTCCATGGAAAATGGAGCTAAGGTTGAAGATTAAAGAATTTTCCACCATTTTCCAAAGGGGTTTTCTTTATGGAAATATTAGTTCCAAGAGATGGGGTTCGGCCAATTAAAAATGTGGCCCATCATTTGAAGGATTTGGATCATCTTATGGCCCATCAATTGGTTGGCTTGGATAAGCCTTGGGAAATAATTTGTGGGGTACAACCGTACAACTACTTTGTATTTTGGCCCATCGATTGGGCGGCTCAGATCAGTCCACGAAAATGATTCAAGGGGTGCAACCATTGGTAAAGCCGAAATTCACACATCAACCCATTAATTTCGACGGTTCGGATCATCTCATTGGAATGGTTTAGGGGTGCAATTAATTACATGGTGGACTACCAAATGGATGGCTCGGATCGTTTCACGAAAATGATATAAAGGGGAGCGAATATATTTGTTCATGTTACAATGCATGGAGGGGTAGATTTGTCATTTGCGAATAATTGTGGCATTGTTGCAATTCATACAAAGGGTAAGGATAACTTGGTCGTTTCACAATACAAGCAAGAGAGAAAATAGGAAAGATGTCCCAGAGAAACAAGATTTGTACCTAGAGACCGTGATTCGATTCGAATCCCCGATTCTGGGGAACCCGGATTCCCAATTTATGAAAACCCCGATTCCCACTTTATAGGAACCCCGATTCTCAGGCGATTCCCTGCGAATCACCAGCGAATCCCAACTCCCCACGACTCTTAGCGATTCCCCGTCGAATCCCCGACGAATCCCCAACGATTCCCCGGCGAATCCCCGTCGACTCTCTGGCAAACCCACGATTCTCACTTCCCACCATCCCAGGAGCCTTCGATTCCCGCTTTCGATTCCCGCCTTGGCAACCTTGAGATGTCCAACCGACCCTCTCTCTCTCCTCACCCAATGATTTTCCTTCTCTCTCACTTCCTAATTCGTCTCCCTCTCCCCAACGATCTCTCTCTCTCTCTCTCTCTCTCTCTCTCTCTCTCTCTCTCTCTCTCTCTCTCCTTATTTCGTTTCCTATTTTCTCTCCCATCCCCCCAACGAAATAGCAATTCCCCCTAAAAGTTAGCCGCACCTACTATTTTGGAGATTTTTGCAATTTCGGCCAAGATTTCACACTCCCTATTTCGTTGGCAATAATAATGGAAAAAGAAAATATCCAATTGTAGCCCATCGTTTGAACGGTTTGGATTATTCCATGATGCCAATTCTCTTTATCTCATTTTAAAAAAACAAGAACGTGGGGTTTCTTAGAATAGACAAACGTCCAATATGGTTTGCATTGTGATGAGAGGGGCGTGACATCATGTAGTGAGGTGAACGAATTTCCATAAAAAGAAAAACTCGTTGGTTGGCCAAGTGTTGTTGCTATTTTTTTTTTGGGCAACACATAGCAAGATTTTCTTTATTTCCTTTGGAATGAACCTAGCTATGGCAAGTGATTAAAAAGGAAAGAATAAAAGAGAAAAAATAACAATTTTTTCTTGCTTCTCCATACAAAGCAAGTTTCGGCAATGGGATTCTTTCTATTTTTTTATACAGTTACGGCATCTCTTGGGAAACTTAGACATTTTTTTTTTAGAGGAGATATACAAAGCCCATTCAAGCTTTAATCTTGTCCTTTCATTTGTTCCATAAGATTGGCTTTTAATCTCCTCCCTACATCTTTTTCCATTCCCTAATTTAGCAATCTTTCTCACCCAAATCCTATATATTACTTTCTCCAATTTTCGCCCAACAATCTCTCCCCTCCTAATTTCATCCAACTCTCTTCTCTCCTCCTAATTTTCATTTTTTTTGGTGCTCTCTTGCTCTCTTTTGTCCTACAACTCTCCTCACTTCTCTCAATTCTCTCTCACTCTCTTTCACTTCTACAATTTTGGTTTCCTCTCTTCTCTCTTGTACTTTTCATCTCTTTCTACTCTCAACCAAGGACCAATCAACCATCCAAACCAAGGTGACATCAAGGATTGAAGGAGGATTTGGCCAAAGCTTGAGGAGAAGAATAAGACAAAGTTTTCTTTATTTTTGTTCTTTAATCAAGTACTTTTGCTTTCAATTTCAATTAAAAAAGAGTTCTCTTTGTTTATTTTCTTTTCTAAGTTCTTCAATGGCAATTCTTCTCTTTAATTTTGTTTCTTTCCCCTTCTCTATGAGTAACAAAATCCTATTTACTTAGGATTTAGTTGAAGCCATGGGGAAGGAGAAAAGTTGCTAATTAAAATCAATATACTTAATTGAATATTGAATAGGGTTTTGTATTTATAACATCCCAATCATTCATGCCATTGGCTTTCCCCTTTCGTATGAGTGATTGTCGATGAACAAATATAAATTCTTATATAATCTATAAAATTGGAGTGTATGATTATTCAATCCAATCCAAACTCATGGTGGATTCTAACCCTAATTAATCTTTTAATCGAATGAAGGCTTTTATACAATTTCCAATTACTGTTGCAATTGAATTCCCATTCGATTTAGAGTGCCATCGAATTTTTCAATTAATTTAGGCTTTTAGATTTTGGTTTTCTAATTAGGTTAAATAATTAATTAATATAAATCATTAGAATATTGGTTCACTTTGCCCAAATATAAGAGTGAAGTTGTAATCGTCTCTTCCCTGAGTTCGACCCGTATCTACACGTGATCCGTGCACTTGCAGTTATTTATAATATCACAATCAGAGACTATCACATGTCCTTGACGAGATTTGTGACCTTGTTCGGCTGCTTCGTCCCAAAATTGTGCACATGCGCCGTTCAGCTAACTCGGTAGCTGATGTTGCTAAAGAGGGCACCACTCTAGACGAAAACAGTGTCATTTTTAACGATCCGACGGTTGCTATCTTGTAGCTATTGCGAGCTGTATCGCTGTCATATTTTTGTTATTTTTCGGGGTCTTGCTCATGGATCTGTTTGCTAGGTTTTCGGGGACGTCTTGTCCCTGTCAATTGTAACCGGGTCATGATTCTCGGAATAAAATATTGTTATCTTTCAAAAAAATACTTAAATCCTTTAGTTGTGGCCTCCATACATATAAAAGCAAACCAATGAACACTCCCTCTGCCATATCCTAAACAATTCTGACCAAACTATTATGTGCTCTTGTGACCCAATAAAACCCAAAATGGTAACAAAGAAGAAAACTTGGACTGTCATGTCCTTGATCTCAATTAGGTCAATGAGTGCAGCCATATACTAAACAATGCAAACCAAACTGTTTTTTGACATCACGTTAAACCCAATAAAATTCAAAATGAAAAGAAAAAGAGAAAAGGAAGACAAGATTTTATGTTTTGTGTATTCCCTGTATGATGTGACTATAGTCAGAGATGTACCAATTGGCACTTGAATAAGAAAAAAGGGCTCAAGCCCATTAACATAAAATCATAAAAAGAGAAAGAAAATAAATCAACACAAAAACCTGCAAGTATAGACATCCACATCAATTGTTGTATACCAAAGAAGTGAAGATGTAATCAGAGAAAAAAGGATTAGAGATATCTACTACTACTTGCTAAAGATGCATTACACTT
Organism: Tasmannia lanceolata; assembly: GCF_043159265.1. Classification (NCBI taxonomy): domain Eukaryota; kingdom Viridiplantae; phylum Streptophyta; class Magnoliopsida; order Canellales; family Winteraceae; genus Tasmannia; species Tasmannia lanceolata. The sequence continues at coordinate 43,189,640 of NW_027518689.1, forward strand.
TGCTCAAAATAAAATCCTTTGCCACTTAAAGTGATTAAGGAGCTTATCACATCCATCTATGCTAAGCATGCTTACTCACCACAAGATCCCAAGGAGAGCAAATGGATGCAGCACCAGCAATAGGAGTATTCTCTCCCTCCTCTCCAAGATACTTAACCTGAAATAAGTCATATGTATCAAAAAGTAAAGAAACAACCAAATAATCCCTCCCTCCCACACATGAATTATGCATGCAATCAAATCTCTCATTTAAGTATGTGATGATGGATTTGGGGTTTAAGCATCAAGAACTGGTCTGCTTATTAGTGAATTTTCCCTAAAAAGCTGTCCCCTCCCACCTCCACCTCAGCCAAAGAATTAAAAAAACGCAACAAAGAAAATGCTGCCAATTTACATGTCACAAGCAAGTTTGACCTAAAACGCAGATGTAGTACACCTACTAGTTTTCCTGTAAATGCTTCAACAAATTAAGGTAAATCTGTTGAGAAAAAACCTCAATCAGCTTAGCTTCATGAAAGGAAAGTCCAGAAAGGCATGTTCTGCTAGTAACTCGCACGAAAACAATCTGGAAGATTGGACACCAGAAGATAACACATACAATTTTTGATAGAGATAAATTCTTGTGATAAACCTTACACTACAAAACCAATTTATTTAGTTACGAAAGGCTATAACAAGTTTGAGAAAAAAAAGGTGACTAAAGTTTTTGGAATATATAGGCCAACCTTACATGGAGTGATGACAGTTTTAAGCCAGACAAAATCGAATGGCGCATACAACTGACAGTCATTCAATAGTACATGGTGATGAAGACCATGGTTTTAAATTTCCACTGAAACCTACACGGAAGGACCGAAACACATATACCAAAACAAAAACACATATCGAAACAAAAACCATAAGTATATTAGTGGTATAATATATCAGTAATGAAGATATTAGGATTTATTTACATGTTATTTAGTTTCTAGGATTTTATTTCGATTTTATTTAGTTTCTAGGATTTTATTTTCCATGTTATTTAGAATTAGGAAATTTATTTATTATCTATGGAATTTTAGTTTAATTGCTTATATAAAGGCCTCATGTATTAGGGATTATTAAGTTTTGATGAATAAAGATTGATTGGCTTCTCCACTCTACAAACTTCTTCTCCTCCCTCTAATTTCCTCTCTTCTTCTCTCCCCGATTTCTTCTTCTATTCTCTTCTTCCCCTATTCTTCTTCTCTTCTATTCTTCTTTCCCTATTCTATCTCTTCTCCTCCTCTCCTATTCTTCTATTTCTCCCTAAATTCTTCTCTTCTACTTCTAATCTTCCCCTCCTCTTCTTCTTCTTTCTCCTGTTTCTTCTATTTCCCTTCCTGGTCCTACATCAGTTACATAATTATATTAACATTATCTACATATGAAATGTGGTGTATGTATTAGGTATAAATATTTATATCAATTACATGTGAAATATGGTAGGTAATGAATTATCAAACAACCGCAACAACACATGCCACTAGACGTTAGATGTTAAACCATTATGTATGGTTGCCTTGCTTGTGTCATGGTTTCGAAGTATTTATTTGTGCATATTCTGGCATTTCCTGAAGTACCATTTTAAAATTCTATCATTTGCACATGTTTTTATAAGTTTCCATAATTTAACAGGATTTCCATCAAAATTTTCAACTAAACCAAACAAAATGTTTCAGTTTTCATGGTGACAGAAACCGAAACCGAAGATTAAGACATTGATGAAGACATTGAAGTGGCTAGTTTGGAGCCCAACAGTCACAGTGACACCATTTTCTAAGACACGTGTCACTGTATTTGGTCTTTTGGAACAGTACATAAAAGTGGTCCCAACACTTGCTAATCACTCATAGATGTTAAAATTCAATGCTAAGAACTCCTTTTCCTATCAAACATTAAAAATTTGTTATTAAAACAAAGGAAATTGAATAGTGGTCTCCAGCCCAAAGCCAGCTACCTGAAGCATGAGACACTATAGGTGATTTATCTAGAGTCTAGACCCAAGAAATAAACAATTACAACATACACAGACTCGTCACATCAGAACCAAAGAGAGGATATGTTGGATCATCTAAATTTGTAATACAATAAGCAATGAGAAGCATCTCCTTTTATCCGCCTAAAGGAGTTAAATAGTCTCCTTGAATCCAAGTCAAATGAAGCTTAACTCCAATCCATAACCTTAGTCTGTCTAGCTCAGGGGTTTTCCCTTCTCTAATTGAACCAATGTAAACAAATATTAAGTGGGCATCTTTATTGGAGAGCACCCTCCTATTCTACCTGTCTTTCCAGTTTGCATCAAAATCTACGTCTCAAACGACCATTAGGGAAGCATCTCATGTAGTAACAGACTAGAAACTCCCCTAGTCAAAGAACATCTAAGCAAACGAGAAGGCATGGAAGAAATGTCGTTGGATAGACAATGGAGTGCTTAAAGACTTCAACAAAAATTCCTCTCAGCAAATCTGAGTATGAGAAAGAAATCCCAGAGAATATCATGCAATCGCATGCCCTCCCTGTGCTCTGATCTTGGGTAGCATGCCTTTGTTCGAATTCAACTCTGCCCTTTCTTTCCATCCATTATATACATATCTTAGGCCTTTAAAACCAAGGAATATTTCCCAAGCACAATTGTTGTTCCATTTCTATTTCCATACAGCAGCTTTTCTAGCAATGTGAACTCACGAGCATCATTGAACTTCATCATCCTATTATTACAACGTAGTTGAGGACAAAATTGTCAACTATGAGACCATGTTCCTTGCACAACAAAAATGAATAGGGATCAACCCACTATCTATAAGTAATGGCCTCTAACACGTTTGCTATGATACAAACATCTTGATATAAATAAGAAATGTTTGCAATAATATTCGAATTATGTGTATCGGCGAATAGGGTATAACCACGCAGTCTGATTCATATTAGACTTTCCATCCTAGCTCTACAACAAGCTATGGTTATCCTGATCTCTAGTGAAATTAGGACACTTTACCAAGGCCATGTGTTAGCCTCCCATAATACCTAGTCACACGAGTATTCGAAACATTGTGCAAGTAGCAGGCAACCCTTGGAAATTGTTAATTACACGATCAACCTCTAAAAGTTCCAGGATTGTCAAATGTATCATCCCAAGCATGCACTAATGAGCAAAAATAATATCTCATGAATATATAATGCATACAAAATCTGTATAGACCAAAATCTATCCAAACATTTGTATAAATGTGCAGAAAATCGAGAGATCGCTAATATCTCAAAATAGGATCAAACACGTTGTGCAGACAATGACAAGATGAGATGCAAGAAACACAAATACACAAAATAAGAACACAAGATTTACGTGGTTCGGTAGTGTGCTTATGTCCACGGGGGCAAGAGAGTTTCACTATTTCGATTAGGGTCACAAACTCTGCTTTGCTTTCCTCTCGGCCAAGAAATGCACAACCTCATGCTACGTAACCCCAATATGTGGCATATATATTAATGCCACTACATAAAGTCTTAACCTCACACCCAGCTCAACCCGTGTGTGTGTGTGTGTGTCGCGCACATTTGTCCATCAGGATGATTAATCACTGCCGAAATACAATACACGTGCACAACAAAATGATTGAAAGGATACGACGAAAGCCTAAAATGTATTGGGCCCATGTTCATGGATGCTCAAAATTCACCTTTTCCGCTTTTTAATAGGCAATACAAATTCATGAGAACACTGTGCAATTGACGTTTGACAGACAGAGTTGGTTTTGCATTAGAAATATTTGATAAGAATTCTGGTTGTCTACTGTATGCAACTACAAGCAACAAGTCATGATCGCAAATGTTAGGCCCCACCAAATCTGTCTAAATGTAATGTTAGATTGTCTAGGAAAAACACTTCAAGATTGACCAAACATGCAAGAATCAGTTGATAGCATTTTTAAATACCAGAATATTGGCACCAATGCTTGTCCCAACAGCAAACAAAGGAGCCTTCGGATGTTCTTGATGAAGATAGTTGACAACTTTCCGCAAATCCTCCGTCCATCCAGCATTATAAAAGCGGTCAGACTGCCCAAAATGGCATGAGAAAGTTTAGATTCTAAATGAAATGAAAAGAAGACATTCTAAATGAAATGAAAGGAAGACAATACAATTCAAACTCCGATCATCTAAAACAATCCTCATTGACTAACAAAAATCATAATTGAGTTGGAAAAAAACCCATGGAATTTTCATACATAAAAAGAGGTGGAAAACCAACCAGTACTAATAATGTGTTGCATGACATAAATAGGCATACCCTGGCAAGATAATGTGTACAGGAAATCAAAAATTGTAAGTTACTTTCACCACACATAAACAACATTGAGAAGCCTATGCAAATTGAAAAGTTTACCCTGTTTTTTTGGTCATAATGAATGTGCAAAGATGGAAGAGATAGATTGGTCAACTCTCATTCTTTGTAGCATTTAAGTAATAAGATGTACATTCTTTTTTAATGAATAATGAGCTGTAAATTTTGAATAGTAAAATCCCCTTGATCAGTGAAGCAAATATAAAAGCTTAAAAACCACATAGGTAGCCCATTTCCACTCTAATCTCCAACACCTTCAACAATACTCCCAACTGTGAAAATAACCAAGAATTATACATAAACAATAAGCATATTGTGCAGATACCTGAACACTCATGAAAACAACAATGCCCTCAAATTGGCAGTGACCATTGACAAATGGCAACTAAAAGATGCTTCAAACTAAAGAAGTGGAATATGGATATTGGATACAGAATCAAGCAACTAAAAGATGCTTCAAAATAAAGGGAAATCTGAGTTCCTCTGTGTCCTAATATTTTAACTAATCTTTTGTGACAGAATTATTTTTTGATAACCATAAACTAAATCAATCACGTTCTATGGCAAACCGTCTCCATACTCATTTGCTAGAAAGCATTTTCAGAACTCGTCAGAAGAAGCTTACAGTAATTGAAATGCCACCCAATCCTCGATGGTTGCTAACAACGACATTCCATCCTCGCTTCGCTATCTTGAAGGCAAGATGCTTTATATACTGAAATGCATATTCTTATGATATTAGAGTAAGGAACCAACTAGAATAATTCATAGTTCTCATTAAAGGACATATCATTACATTGGTTCAACACAATAAAAGGCTTAGAGTCGGGTAATGCAGGAGTCGAGCTATAGTCATAAACTAAGCAGCTATGTCAATCATTCAGCATCAAGTCAGCAAATGTAAAAAAATGGAGTGAACATTTAGGAAAGAAAATTTACCAATTACAACATTATTTTTATCTATGAACTTACACAAAATACTATAGGAACCACCGACAGGGACCATCGGGGATCTCAGTTTTGGAGATCACCGTGTGGACCTTCCATGTGGCAAATATATATGGTGGATCAGACTGTTGATCGGGTGGACCACCACGAGCCCGTATAGAACTCACTGCTCCCATCCAATCCCCCTATGGGATCTCATTTTGGCATGTAATCAGGGCCCCACCATACCAAAGACCACCTCAGCAAATGCGTCCCATGCGTATGAAGGGCCAAGGCAGTCTCCAAGAACTAGGACACTAAAGTCCCCTTTGCAATCCTCATTAACGTATCAAAATCAAACTCAACTCAACTCAACTAAGCCTTTGTCTCAAACTAGTTGGGGTCGGCTAATGAATCTCAACAACTCAACTAAGCCTTTGTCCCAAACTAGTCGGGGTCAGCTAATGAATCCTTTAGAAAATCTTCATGAAGAAGGTGAAAGGATCTACCTGGCTCAAATTGACTAAGTCTAATCCTGACAGTCTGACAGTAGTTGGGTTCGTCTACATGGATCATTTTCTTCCATTCTCTCCTATCCAACGTCATGTTCTCTGTTATGTTCCTAACCATCAAAAGTCTCTCCTCATTGTTTCTACCCAAGTTGTTTTAAGTCTACCCCTACCTCTTTTTACTCCATCAACTTGGCACGAGTCACTTCTTCTCACTGGAGCATCCAAAGGCCTACGTTGGATATGCCCAAACCACATTAAGCGGTGCTCTCTCATCTTCTCCTCAATTGGTGCAACCCCCACCTTTTTACGAATGTCTTCATTTTTAATTCTATCTAACCTTGTGGCCGCACATCCATCTAAGCATTCGCATCTCCGGTACACTCTCTTATACACATGCTGCTTCTTGGTGGCCCACCATTCTAAGCCGTATAGCATGGCTGGCCTCACAGCTGTCTTATAAAACTTTCCCTTCAACTTGGTAGGAAATTTACGGTCGCACTGAACTCCTGAAGCATGCTTCCACTTCAACCAACTTGCTCTTATTCTGTAGTTAACATCATCTTCAATCTCTCCTTCCTTACGTAGGATTGAACCAAGGTAGCGAAAGATATCTCTCTTATGTACCTCCTTTCAAGTCATATTTACTACATCCCCCCCTGCCTCCTTACATTAGTAAAGTTGCACTCCATATACTTTGTCTTAGTCCTACTCGGTCCAAAACCTTTGGATTCCAAAGTAGTTCTCCATAACTCTAACTTAGCATCAACTCCTGCTTTGGTTTCGTCAATTAATACTATGTCATCTGCAAATAACATACGCCAAGGCAACTCATCCTGGATACCCTCCGTAAGTTCATACATAACTAGCATAAAAAGATAAAGGCACATCATCCTGGATAGCATCCTGGATACCTCATAAACATATCAAAGTTTGATATTAAAGATATTACTTTTCTTATTTTTGAATGATAAAGAAAGATTGCATGTAAGGAGGATAGCCTTACAACAGCATCTTTATGTCTTCAATCTGTGACCTATGTGTTTAGTTTACTATGTCCACAGTCAAAATACAAAACCCTCGGTGATTTTAGTTCTCTTGGGATTAAACTGAATTTTTTGGTGAAAAACCGTGAAACATTTCTATCTATTACTCTAATTTTCTATAATTTTGAAAGAAACTAAAAGTTCTTCGCTCATTATTTTCTTGTGGTGCTAGAAGTGTCATACCCACGGTTTTAAATTTCCCACAAAACTAACACGAAACAATTCAAATGTTTCTATTTCCATCCCCACCGAAACACATACCAAAACTAAAACCGCAAGTGAATTAGTGGTATAATATACCAATGTTTCGTGTGTTACGTAATTATATTTCCATCACTTTCAAGCGAAATGTGGTGTATGCATCACGTATAAATACTCATATGAAATACATTTAAAATGTGGTATGTACTGAATTATAAGACATGCGTGATAACGCATGTCACCATATGTTCGATGTTGTTAAACCATCATGTGTAGTTGTTTTGCTTATTTGATTCTTTGTCGGTGTCTATTTGTGCTTATTCTAGCCCTTTCTGAAGTTTCATCTTAAATGTCCAAAAAAACTGCCCATCGAAAATCCTAGTTATCTAATCAGTGACAAATGAACAGAAGTTTAAACAAAAAAATGACCAATTGTTCATTTTCAACAAAAGGTTAAAAAATCCTATCGGTCAGGATTGTGTTTAAATGATGAAACTTTCAGGCAGTGGCCCATCCAAAATGGGCCCTAGTAGATGATAGGTTCCAATCACTATAAACACGCCATGTGTATTGTAGGATCAGGGTGGACTACCTGAATTGTAGTGTTATGGGTAGCTTCCATTTCCTCTTTAGTGAAAGCCGAATTAGGCTTTAACTAGAATTGATGAAGTTAATTCAAAGTTGTGAGCTTTTGGTGCAAGATGAAGCTTTTAAATCTAGATCTACAGCACCATAGAAGCGACTAATAATAGGTAGTTCTGAAGTCACTGGGGGATAAAATTACAAGGAATGATGATATAAAAGATATAACTTACAGCAGCAACAGAATCACTTGTCAACCCAGGTATCACTACCACAATAGGGGTTGTATCATCTTTAGAAAGGAAACCACCCCTTGAACTGATGCAATCTGCAAGTGCAGCAATTAGTGAAGCATTTTTATCTCAATTTTGCTTACTATACTTTTCAGATGGCAAAAAGGGAACTAGGCTCTATATTCACTACAGTAGAATATAATTAAAAATCAATAGATCCTCCAAAGAATCGAAATCATCATGGATTTACTAACAAGAGTTACATAAAATATGCTAAACACCAAGAACATAAAAGACCAAGTAACATCTAAAAACAATAAGCATGCCCACATCCACTAAAAATCAACAAAAAGAGACATTAAACAAGAATGAGCTGCAAACATCAGCATTCAACACTTTTAGCCTTTTAGGTGACGATAAAAGTGAAGGCCAATTCATCCAAAAGGACAAAATAACAAAAATTTGCTAGCATGTCATCCCTAGTTGTCACTCCTTGCCAAGAAAAAAACCAATGGAACCTAAAATAAACTTCTAAAAATATGAGAAATCAATATTAAATTTTCCACACATGAGAGCAGTGATACTCTCTTGGGTCCTGTATTACAGAATATTCAAAAACATGAGAGCCATGGATACATCAAAAAGGAGCATTTCAGCACATGAAAAGAAATAGAATCAAAATGCAGAAACGTAGCATGCAAAAAATCATAGACAAAGAAACCACTGTAACATACAAGTATGCTTCTCCAGCACAGACGCCTGCATTATTTGAGAATAGAAATAACATGTCATCTTGGAGCATAAAAGCAACCAAAATTGTCAAATTCTCATTGTTTGTGCGAATTTGAAAGCACCCAAACTCGGAAGTGGAGCAGACCAAGTGATGTAGCACTGTGAAGAAAAATTGAGGAAAGGGGAGAGAAATAGACGAAAGGGGATAGAATTAGACGAATAGGGGCAGAAGAGACGAAAATAACCAGAAGAATTGACGAATTTAGGGAGAGAAGAGAAGAAATCAGAAGAGAGAAGAAGAAAACCAGAATTAGAGGGAGAAGAATCTTTATTCAATATCAATAACCATCAAAAGTTACAAAATAAGCTGTAAAGAGGCTTATATATAGGCAAATAAACAACCTAAAAGATAGAAACCTACTAAAATAAGAATTCTTAAAACACTAAACTTCCTAATTCTAAATAACATGGAAAATAAAATTCTAGAAACTAATAACATGGAAATAAAAATACGAGAAAGTAAATAATACGGAAATAAATCCTAATATCAGCATCATTCTCTCCCGGCTGAAAAAGAACTCGCCCTCGAGTTCTAGTCCACCTGGGTCATAGATGTAAACAATCCACTGAAGTAGTAGAACGCGTAATCCGGCGGAAGCAATCATAATGTCTAACGCTCGAGACAATCGGGAGAAGCATTTGCAAGGTCGGCGGAAGAAGAGGGAAGAAAGTGCTCATGTAGACTCATGCGAACAGAATCTGCGCTGGAGAAGTAAACTAGCTAGGAAGAGATATACACAAATAGAGAATGCTTGTGAAGTAAGTTACCTGTGCAAGTAACTTGCTAAAAAAAAGGAAAGAGATTTCTTACCTGTTAACCAACTTTTAGCAAACGACTTTTACCTAGTAACCTATGGTTACAGGTAATAAGAGATGTACACAAAAAGAGAATGCTTGTGAAGTAAGTTACCTGTGCAAGTAACTTGCTAAAAAAAAGGAAAGAGATTTCTTACCTGTTAAGTTACCTTATATAAGGTCATTAACACCCCTCCCCCTTCCTTTCCTTGCACACCCCCTTTCTATTAACCAATACCAGTTTACCAACCCCTTTCTCCTAGGACAACCCCCCTAGCTTAAGCCTTAGTTAGTCACGTGAGGCTTTGAGAAAAAAAAGAAAATAAATAAATAGAGTTTCTTTTTCCCTCTCTACTTTCTCTCTCTACGCCATCTCATTTTCTCTCTCCTCACCTGAGTCGTTTCTGCTCAAAATTGGCCCTCGACCTCAATACGAAAGTTGTTCATGACAACTTTTAAAGTGCATCCAGCCTATTTCCAGCAGCGGACAGCAGTCTTCAGCACAGTTTCATGAGCCATCTCAGTCGTTGATCGCGCCCCTACTTCTGATCATCAGGTTTCACTCATCCGATTTCAAATCCACGACAGACGATGTGCTTCTTTCGACATGCCAGACAGATCAGACAGTTGATTTCCGTTTTCGACATTGATCCCTATGCCTTCACCATTTATTCCATATTTTGATGGGTACGACGAAAGCTATTGGAATGGACGCACTCCCTTTAGCTATTATGAGGATGCATGTTTACAGTGGATTGATGCTCTAGACGGATATCATGAGTACAATGGCCATGATCACCAAGCGAATATCTACTGAGCTAAAGAAATTGTGCGACGACAAGGCCGATGCTCATGGGACCACATGGAAACGTCCCGCCGTAGAAGAAGCGAGCCTCCAATCTGTCATTGGAAGGATGTTCGTGATTTTTTTTATGGCTCTTTATACGCTCCACTATCTACGGAGATTGAAGCGGGAAGAAGCAGCTCGCTAGGAACAAGAAGCAGCAGCCCGTTGTGCACGCGAAGCTAAAATTGAAGCTGAGAATTTAGAGCGTCGCATGCGTGAGTCAGATTTGCAGAGCCACTCCACTACTTCATCCGTCTTACCCGTTGCTGATATTCTTATGAGTCCATATGCTAATATTGATGAGATCATTGATGTTGAGCCATTGATTCCATCAGATTCAGACTCTGAGATGGACGATCCAGAGTTAGAGACTCAATTGATTGCTGATATCGACATTGTTGCGCATGATGCTTCAGAGATTTCTGCCGCACCGATTGCCGATCATATAGGGAGTGAGCTCACTCTTCTGAGGCAGATATTGTGGCAGATCCACGTGAGGCTGATCCATTGCCTGAGTCCGAGCCGAGTGACCAGATCGTCGAGGCATTACCAGAGCATACGGAGCACGAGCTGATCATTGAGGATGCCGATCCCATATCATTACATAAGCACACTGATAGCATTGCTTCTCCAGTAGATGCCACGATAGAGATGATTATGGAGGTCGAGCCCGCCGATTTCAGTGCACAAGATGACCATCTTGATGCTAATCATGGATTGATACTGCCCATAGCTGTTTTGCCGATCTAGGAGGAGTACGTTGCCATCTTCCCAGCTTATTTTGTAACTTTGATGATTATTGAATAAAGATTGATTGGCTTCTCCTCTCTACAAGTTTCTTCTCCTCCCTCTAATTTCCTCTCTTCTCCCCCAAGTCTTCTTCTTCTCTTTCTCCTCTATTCTTCTTCTTCTGCTCCCATTCTCTTCTAGTCTTCTCCTTCTATTCTCTTCTTTCCCTATTCTAATATATCCCACAATTGTGTACTCTAAATTTTGTTTTTGTCATAGCCAAATGTCGTTCTACTCCAAAAAAAATGAGATTCTTGGATGTGAGTTACCAAACATGATTACGTTGCCAGGAGCACTCCAGAAAATTCATTTTGATAAGGCAGATACACAATATTAATGTTAGAATAAGCTTATATAGCCTAAGGGCCTTATAGTCTTTTCATATATTCTTTTCATAATAAATATATACGTGTGTGTTAGGGCAAGTAGGCTAATACACAACATTTCATTCTCAAATCTCTTTGTTAACATGGTATCAAAGCCCTAGGGTTTCTCGATGCCCTAGGGACCTCCATTGAAGACCTCTTGTCTTCCTGCAACGCCTCAAAGATTTCCTTCAGAATGAATTCAGCACAAAAGATCTTGGTGTTCTGAGATATTTCTTAGGCATTGAAGTGGCACATTCACAAAGGGGGCTATCTTTGTCCCAAAGGAAGTATGCTCTTGATATTTTGGAAGAAACATGTCTTCTGGGGGCAAAACCTGCACAGACTCCTATGAATTCGAATGTCAAGCTGTCACCTGATCAGGGGGAGCCACTAGAAGATCCTGGTCGATACAGACGGTTAGTAGGACGGTTGATCTATCTCACAGTCAAGGTTTTAAATCTCGGTTTCGGTTTCGGTGTTCGGTACGAAATTTCGGACGAAATCTTGTAAAAATTTCACCGAAATTTCCGAAATTTCCGAAATTTCACCGAAATTTTGTACTTCACCGAAACGTTTCACCGAAATTTCCGAAATTTCCGAAATTTCACCGAAATTTTACCGAAACGAAACGTTTCGGCCGAAATTTCCGAAACGTTTCGGCGAAGTTTGGTACTTTTCCGACTCACAGTGAATTTCGTTTCGGTTTCCACCGAAACCGAAATATTTCGGCCGAAACGAAACATTTCGGCCGAAATTTAAAACTATGCTCACAGTTACTCGTCCGGGCATTGCATATGTTGTTGGTGTGGTTAGCCAGTATATGAGTGCGCCTCGGACATCACATTGGTCAGCTGTGATCCAGATAGTGAAGTATCTAAAGAAAGCTCCCGGGAAAGGTCTTCTCTTCAGGAAGCATAACCATTTGAGAATTGAGGGATACTCTGATGCAGACTGAGCCGGATCTCCTGCTGGCCGGCGATCTACTAATGGCTATTGTACCTTCATAGGTGGAAATCTAGTATCTTAGAAGAGTAAGAAGCAGGACGTTGTGTCACGATCCAGTGCAGAAGCATAATACAGGGCCATGGCTTACACAAGCTGTGAATTAATTAGGCTACGGTCGTTTATGTCAGAGATTGGATTCTCATACTCCTCACCTGCGTCCCTCTACTCTGACAACAAGTCAGCCATTCACATAGCTATGAATCCGGTATTTCACGAACGAACTAAGCATATAGAAGTGGATTGTCAGTTTATTCGTCACAGGATTTAGACAGGCCAAATTCAAACCGAGTTCACTCGAACGAATGATCAGATTGCAGACATGTTTACCAAGCCGTTGAATGGAGTTCGATTGAGTGATTTATGTAACAAGCTGGGCATGTATGACATTCATACTCCAGCTTGAGGGGGAGTGTTAGAATAAGCTTATGTAGCCTAAAGGCATTATAGTCTTTCCATATATTCTTTTCATAATAAATACATATGTGTGTGTTAGGGCAAGTAGGCTAACACACAACATTTCATTCTCAAATCTCTTTGTTAACAATTAATAATCCAGTTTTCGAGGACCAAACATATTAAATATCGATTACCATTTTGTTTGTGATAAAGTGATCAACAAGGAAGTGTCTAATCCTACGTTCTATCATAGTATCAGCTACATGATATTTTCATCAAAGCTATAAGCATTAGTAGATTAGATTTTATTTATTCCAAGGTGAGCATGCATGACACTTTACTCTAGCTTGAGGGGGAGTGGTACGAGTACTTTATGTTATGATAGGACCCATCATTTAAGTGGTTAACTTACACTTATGTTCACATTGGATGGGTCTCATGATCATTAAGAGTACTGATGGCATACTTGTAAAGAAATTATTCACATTATATATTTTCTCTTCTTTACGCTAGTAAAAGGGATCATCTCATCCCTTTGTTTTGTGTCCTATTTTCCTTTGTTTAATAAGGTTTTCTTTCAGCAAAAAACAATGATAATCAATATCACTATCATTAGTACCTTAAGCCAAGTCACTGTGTGGGCTAATGACAAATCCCCGGGTCCCTGGAGATTCTCCAATATAATCAACCAAATTTGGAATATCAGCTTCACCGGTTTGACATCATTTTTCCTCGTTCAGCCAATGCATAGGCTGATGATTTAGCTAAATTTGGAACTCACAAAGATAGTATGATTGTTTCAGATTTGTATCCCATATCTTGAAGGGGTTTTCTTTTCTAATCTTCTATGCCATTGTTATTGCTTTTCGCTCTTGTAGTTGTGAGCTCTTTGGAGACGCCTTGGCACCCAGCCTACTTTTTTCAGGTTTATATCGTACATTCAGTTTACCGATGGAATATGGTACATTTAGTTTACCCATGGAATATACAAAAATATGGAACATAAGCCATTCATTTCATTTGCATGAAACTATTTGTGTAAGGCCCATGCAACACCAATAATTTTTTAACAGCAAAACACTTGAGATTCTATACAAGAAGAATACATTTAAACTTTACCATCAGATAACACCAGCCAATCCAGAGCAATAGTTCCACCATCAGGCACATGGAATACTTGCCTGAGATACAATAAATACTCAGTACAGAGAAGATAGATGACCCACATCAATCTAAGGTACACAAGTAAACTATCTTAAATATATTATCATCATGAGGGAGATTGAAAAGCTGGTAGTAAAAAGCTGCATCACGTACAAACAGGTGAAGGGTAGGCCTCACACAATTAGAACAGAATAATATCTTTTCATCACTTAAATATCTGTCAACCAATGTGATGTGATGTGATTCAGACATCTTACATTACATTTAGTCATTTTTTTAGTGGACATGTATTTTACTTTTATGTAGAATTTACTTTGATTTAGAAATATTATTCATCCTAGATGTGGGGGAGGTCCATGTCAGCGTATGGCCCCCCACATCCCTTTTCCTATGGTACAACTTACGTTTATTAAAACCATATTTTATAACCTTTTACCCATGGCCCACTTTATTTCTTATTGGCTAATGGCTAAAACTCCTAATCCTAAAGTGAACCTAAAGCTATATCCTATTGATTAGTTATAAGGCCCGCGACTAAAACAAATACCCTCTCAATACCCCACAAAAAAAAAACCCTAATTTAGTCAATATAAAATATGAAGAAAAAAAGGGGACCCCTCTTGTGTCAAGATACCCATCTCAATCAACCCCACACTAAAAAAAAAAAAAAAAGAAATCTTCTACTCCTCTCTTTTCATCCGTCAATTTCCTCATCTCTCTCCCTATCCTTCTCCGTTCTACATCCGTTTTCCTTCTTCCCCTTTTCTCTCTTTCACCCCCCATGGTCACCCCTCAATTTCCTCACCTCTCCTTATCCTTCTCTTCTCCTCTCTCTCACCCCTCATGGCTGGGTTCATAAGCCACCCCCTTCTACTCCTCTATCTCACCCCCACTCCCCCTCCACCCCGATGATTGCGCTCAAAATCTCTCTCTCTCTCTCTCTCTCTCTCTCTCTCTCTCTCTCTCTCTCTCTCTCTCCACACACACCTACGGTTGATCTTTGTTAAAGTATAAAAGATTAAATACTGCCCTTCCCCAACAGCTTAAGCTTTTGGAGAAGTTGGTAAGTTAACATGGTATCAGAGCCAAAGGTCACGAGTTCAAACCTCCTCGATGTCAAAAATATTCACATGCAATGGTCGGCCCAAGGTGGGACCACATGTGCCACGTGTTTGCCAAGTGGGCCACACATGAGGGGGAGTGTTAAAGTATAAAAGATTAAATACTGCCCTTCTCCAACAGCTTAAGCATTTAGAGAAGTTGGTAAGTTAACAGTCTTGATTCCTTTTCTTAAACTTGATTTCTTTCTTGATCTTTGATTTCTTTCTTGACCTTGATTCCCTTTGTTTGGCTGTGAACAGCCCTTCTTCCCCTCTCTCCAGCTTGCTCTCTTCCACCTCTCGAACATCATGATCAAAGCAAGAAGTCTGGCATGCCCTCCCAGGTACCGATTATATTTTATTTTTTACTTTCTATAACATTTTTCCCCAAAAAAAACTCTTTTCTATTTTACTTTTGTTAACTAACCAACTTCTCCAAAAGCTTAAGCTGTTGGAGAAAGGCGTTATTTATCTTTTATACTTTAACACTCCCCCGCACGTGTGGCCCACTTGGCAAACACGTGGCACATGTGGTCCCACTTTGGGGCGACCATCACATGTGGATTTTTGCTTTTTGCTATCCAGGAGGTTTGAACTCGAGACCTTTGGCTCTGATACCATGTTAACTAACCAACTTCTCCAAAAGCTTAAGCTGTTGGAGAAAGGCGTTATTTATCTTTTATACTTTAACAACTTTATATAATCTTCGGAGACATCCGATAAAATTGGAACGATATAGAGAAGATTAGCATGGCCCCTGCGCAAGGATAACACGCACAAATCGAGAAATGGTCCAAAAAAAAATTTTCAAAAAAAACATATTTTCCTCACAGTCACACCCTTTGAACCTTCCCCCTTCTTTTCTACATAGCCAACCCTTTTTCATCAGTTCACTGATCTAACCCAATCAGCCTTGTGGGTCACCCATACACCCTAACAGTATCCTTTCATAACTTGCTTATTTCCTTTATCCTATTAGCATCTTTGTTGTAAATTCCGTTTCGTTTCGTCCAGAATGGACGAAACGAACCGGTTTCGTTCCAATTCCAGAACGAAATTCCAAAAATTTCGTTCCGGTGGAAATTTCGTTCCATTCTGGCCATTCCGGACGAAATTTTATGAAATCCGGAATTTCGTCCGGAATGGACGAAATTCTCCATTCCGGCCGGAATCGAGCAGAACGGCTAGTTTGACTGGATTTTGCAGATTTTACAACAATGCCCTTGGAACGGCTCTTTTTGGTTTTTGACCATTTTAACCTCAAAATGTGACCGTTTATAGCTGTTGGAAAGGATATTTTAGTCATTTTTAAATGCACAATCAATTAAAAACTCTATAAATAGCCTTTTCCCTACCTTCTTATCCTCCACCTTCACATAAGTGATTCTCCTTCTTTCTCTACTTTCACTTACATTATCTATTCTACTACATTTCCTACAAGTCTACCCCTTTGTTGTAAATTCCGTTTCGTTTCGCCCGGAATGGACAAAACGAACCGGTTTCGTTCCAATTCCGGAACGAAATTCCAAAAATTTCGTTCCGGTGGAAATTTCGTTCCATTCCGGACGAAATTTTCCGAAATTTCGTCCGGAATGGACGAAATTCTCCATTCTGGCCGGAATCGTGCATAACGGCTAGTTTGACTGGATTTTGCAGATTTTACAACAATGCCCCTGGAATGGCTCTTTTTGGTTTTTGACCATTTTAACCTCAAAATGTGACCGTTTATAGCTGTTGGGAAGGGTATTTTAGTCATTTTTAAATGCACAATCAATTAAAAACTCTATAAATAGTCTTTTCCCTACCTTCTTATCCTCCACCTTCACATAAGTGATTCTCCTTCTTTCTCTACTTTCACTTACATTATCTATTCTACTAAATTTCCTACAAGTCTACCCCTTTGTTGTAAATTCCGTTTCGTTTCGGTGGAAATTTTGTTCCATTCCGGACGAAATTTTCCGAAATCCGAAATTTCGTCCTGAATTGATGAAATTCTCCATTCCGGCCGGAATCGTGCATAACAGCTAGTTTGACTGGATTTTGCAGATTTTACAACAATGCCCATGGAACAGCTCTTTTGGTTTTTGACCATTTTAACCTCAAAATGTGACCGTTTATAGCTGTTGGGAAGGGTATTTTAGTCATTTTTAAATGCACAAACTCTATGAATAGCCTTTTCCCTACTTCTTATCCTCCACCTTCACATAAGTGATTCTCCTTCTTTCTCTACTTTCACTTACATTATCTATTCTACTAAATTTCCTACAAGTCTACCCTCTTCTTCAACTCAATCCAAGTCTATTTTGGAGCAAAGGGAAGGCATACATTCAACTTACCACTACAAGAAGTCAAGAACGATTTTCAAAGGCTTATTTCAAGTGAGTGAAGGCTAATTTTTTTCTTCTTCTCTTCAACTCAAATTCAACCTCAAGGTTCTCTTTATTTCTTTCCATTTCCTTTCTTTTATTTCTTACTTCATTTGTCCCATTCTACTTCATATTTTTGTAATTTGTTTCAATTTTCTTTCTTCTAATTCATTTTTCCCTTCTTCTACTTCATTTCAGAATGAGTGGGTCAGGCTCGGGACTTTCTGCAGGAGCGTCCTCTATTGGTTCGGCACCCGCTAGATCGGATGACCCGGCATGGGCTTATGGTACATTGGTTCCGGGTCAAAAAAATAAAGTAACTTGCATATTCTGTGGCAAAGTCATATCGGGTGGAGGTATAACCCGCTTGAAAGAACATTTAGCGGTTGTTCCTGGTGAAGTAGCATCATGCAAAAAAGTGACTGAAGATGTAAAATACGAATGAAGCAACTTTTAGATGCAAAGAGAAAAGAAAGGGCTAGGATGAGCCTATCCAGAGCAGAGGTTGGAGGTTTTTATGGCACACCAGACGAAGAAGAAGAGCAGGATGAAGAAGACATTGGCACACAATTGCCTCAACGAAGATGTAAGGAAGTTCTTGTAGAACCGAGTGGTACAAAAAGGAAGAAGGGAATCACAGGAGGGATCAGGAATTTCTTTGCACCACGAACAACCCTTGGAGCCTAGCCAAGCATTAAAAGTGCTTTGGCTACCAAAGAAACAATGGATAGAGCAGACATGGCGGTTGGCATGCTTTGCTACAATGTCAATCTCCCTTTCAACGTTGCCAATTCACCTTTCTGGCAACCTATGTTTGATGCTGTAAATGCCGTGGGTTCGGGTTATAAGGCACCTACTTATCATGCTTTAGGGGGTTCCATTTTGAAGAATACAATGGATGAGGTAAACAACTACTTGGAGGAGATTAAGATGTCATGGAGATACACTGGCTGTAGCATTATGGCAGATGGATGGACAAACACCAAACAACGTTCCCTAATCAACTTTTTGGTGTACTGCCCTAAAGGAGTCATATTCCTCAAATCTGTTAATGCATCTGGCATAGTGAAGAATGCCGATGAATTATACAATATCTTTGAAAAGATTGTCGGAGAGGTGAATCCGGAATATGTGGTGCAATTTGTAACTGACAGTGAGCCAAGTTACAAAGCTGCTGGGAAAAGACTAGAAGTCGCGTTTGGTACATTCTTCTGGACTCCGTGCGCAGCTCATTGCTTAGATCTCATCTTGGAGCATCTGTGCAAACCGACTGTATTTCCTCACATAGCAACCACAATTGAGAGGGCTCGGACGATTACAAAGTTCATCTACAACCATGGAAGCCTCTTGAATTTGATGAAGAAGAAGTTCACAGGTGGGAAGGAGTTGTGCCGCCCTGCTGCAACCAGATTTGCTACAAATTTCATTAGCATACAAAGTCTGGTGTTGAATCGGAAAGCACTTCAGCAGATGTTTGTGTCTGATGAGTATAGTACTAGTAGGTTTGTCCAACACCAACTGAGTGAAGGGGTAGTTAGCACTGTGTTGGATAAATCTTTTTGGGACCAATGCAAGTACATTCTAAACATCAGCGAGCCTTTAGTGAGAGTGCTGCGTTTGGTAGATCGGCAGGACAAACCGGCGATGGGTTACCTATATGAGGCCATGGATAAGGCCAAAGAGAACATCAAGGAGAGGTTGAAGAGAAAATCAGATTACATGCCCATCTGGAGGATCATCGACCAAAGATGGGATAGGCAACTCCACAGTCCCCTCCATGCAGCAGGATATTTTCTTAACCCTGCTCTCTTTTTCACTCCTACCTTCTCTAGGCACAGTGAAGTAACCAGAGGCTTGTTGGAATGCATCACTTGACCGGTACCTGATGAAGCTACACAAGACCTCATCACCAATCAGATTGAGGATTATCGAGAGGCTAAGGGTATGTTTGGAATGAAGCTTGCAATCCGCAATCGAACGAAGTTGGGAACAGGTATATTTGAGTTGTTTGTTTAATTAAGTATAATTCATTTTAACTTTCAGTTTCTCAACAAATAATGCTTTACTATTTGTTACTTTACAGTTGTATGGTGGAATCAATTCGGAAGTGACGTGGAAGAATTACAGACCTTTGCGATCAGAATCCTCAGTCAGACCTGCAGTGCGACTGGGTGTGAAAGGAATTGGAGCACCTTCGAACACATTCACTCTGCAAAGAGAAATAGGTTGGAGCACCAGAGATTAGATGACTTGGTGTTTGTCCATTACAATCTTAAGTTTCGAGAAAGGTATACAACGTAATATAATGTTTTCAACTCTCACCTCATCACTTTAAGCTTGTTTAACCTTTGACATTAAACTTAATGTTTTCCTTTTCAGGGACTTGTTAAGGAAATCATCTACCACTAGTGACCCTTTGAGCATAGACCATCTGGATGTCATGATGGATTGGGTTGCAGAAGAAGAAGATGTCATATTCACGCCGGAAGACATTGGGTGGGAAAATCTTGAAGCACCTACTGCTGTGGTTGGGGCCGGGGACGACGACGACTTTCTCATGCCTCTTGAAGAAGATGTCCCTACTAGTGGTCCAGGTGGTGATGACGGCGGCGACGACGACGACGAAGAAGACATTGAGTATGATCATCTGGGTTATGATGACTGAGAGTTGTTGCTACTAGCTATTGTCTATGTTTCACTTTCATGTATCTCTTTTTTTTTATGTTTTTCTATGTATCAGACTATCAGTTGGACTTGTGCAAGACTTTATGTGTTTAAGTAATGAATATGCCTTTTGGGACACATATTTTAGACTATTTATTAGTTTTTCATCTTTTTCTATTGATTTTTTATTTTTTTTGAATTTTTCTCATATTTTTTAATATATTTTTTGTGCGAACGAAAAGTTTCGACCGAAATGACCGAAATCCCACCGAAATTTTGTTTCGGTGGCCAAAACGAAATGGCGACCGAAACGGAATTTATAACTATGATTAGCATTATTTGGGTCTTGGTTTGTAGGACAGATTTGATTGAGATATGATTTTCATTTATTAGATAGTTGTTTACTAATAAATAGCTAATGAGTCACACCATGAAACTTTGGGAGAGGGTAATTGAGCATAGACTAAGAAAAGAGACTAAGGTGTCAGAGAATCAGTTTGGCTTCATGCATGGGAGAGGGTAATTGAGCATAGACTAAGAAAAGAGACTAAGATGTCAGAGAATCAGTTTGGCCTCATGCCCGAACGATCGACTATGGAAGCTATCTTCTTGATTAGGCGATTAATGGAGAGATTTAGAGAATATAAAAAGGACCTTCATATGGTTTTCATTGATTTGGAGAAAGAGTATGATAGGGTTCCCAAGAGTGTTATGTGGTGGGTCCTTGAAAGGAAAAAGGTGCCTACTAAATATGTTGATGTAATTAATGATATGTACGATGGAGCAGTAACTACTGTCAGAACTACGGATTGCACGTCTAGTGAGTTTCCAATGACAATAGGACTCCACCAAGGATTAGCTCTAAGCCCTTATCTTTTTACACTAGTTATGGATGAACTTACGGAAGTTATCCAGGATGCGGTGCCGTGGTGTATGTTATTTGCAGATGACATAGTATTAATTGACGAAACCAAAGCAGGAGTTAATGCTAAGTTAGAGTTATAGAGAACTACTTTGGAATCCAAAGGTTTTAGACTGAGTAGGACTAAGACAAAGTATATGGAGTGCGACTTTAGTAATGTAAGGAGGCGGGGCGAGGATGTAGTAAATATGACTGGACATGAGGTACCTAATAGGGAGATCTTTCGCTATCTTGGTTCAATCCTACATAAGGAAGGAAAGATTGACGAGGATATTAACCACAGAATAAGAGCAGGTTGGTTGAAGTGGGAGCATTCTTCAGGAGTTTTGTGCGACCGTTAAATACCTACAAAGTTGACGGGAAAGTTTTATAAGACAGCTGTGAGGCCAGTCATGTTGTACAGCTCAAAATGTTGGGCCGCCAAGAAGCAGCGTGTGCATAAGATGAGCGTAGTGGAGATGCGAATGTTTAAATGGATGTGCGGCCACACAAGGTTAGACAGAATTAAAAATTAAGACATCCATAAAAACGTGGGGGTGGCACCAATTGAGGAGAAGATGAGACAGCACCGCTTAAGATGGTTTGGGCATATCCAACGTAGGCCTTTGGATGCTCCAGTGAGAAGAAGTGGCTCGTGCCAAGTTGATGGAGTAAAAAGAGGAAGGGGTAGACCGTAAACAACAATAAATTGGGCAGAGACAGTGAGGAAAGAGTTGATGGCTAGGAACATAACAGAGAATATGACCTTGGATAGGAGAGAATGGATGAAAATGATCCATGTAGACGAACCCAACTAGTGTCAGGATTAGACTTAGACAATTTGAGCTGGGTAGACTCTTTCACCTTCTTCATGAAAATTTTCTAAAGGATTCATTAGTTGACCCCAACTAGTTTGGGACAAAGGCTTAGTTGAGTTGAGTTGAGTTGAGATAGTTGTTTTCTCATATTGAAATTATAATATAGAACACGATTTGGATGAATTTGGTTTCTTTAATGGTTGAACTAACCTTTGCATTTGTTTGAATAGACCTTGTTGGTATTTGATTATTTATGATCTATTTAGGCTGATTTAGGTCTGTATGTTTTAGCCGAAACGTTTCGTGCTGTTCGGAATTTCGGAATGGAACACCTCCCAATATTGTTTCACCCATGTTTTGCCCAAATTCGCCTCGGAACGGGGTGTTTCGGTGGAAACACACCAAAACACCCCTTTTGGTTTTTTTCCTCCTCTTCTTCTTGTCTCTTCTTAGTTCTCTTCTCTTCTTCTTATCTCTTCTTATAACTGAGTATTTACATTCAAAGTCATTTAAGTAACATTTACTTAAGATTTACAAGTAAATAGGAGAATACCCCATTTGGATTTATTAAAAACAGTTTCAAGATCCAAATCGAAAAGGATTAAAAAGTCAACTTTCCAGTTCAAGTATGAAATTCGACATTTTCGGTCATTTCGGGCCACGTCAAAATCTTAACTTCCAAATGATGGGGTATTTTTCCAATTTTAAAAATTCATAAATTATATCATGTCCAAACAGTATTTAAATCTCAAAGTAAGGTAAAAATCTCATAACTTAGTCTCTAAAAATTTTTTATTTCGTCAGGCACCGGTCAACACAGGCATTTCAGCTAACAGTGATTTTTCTTTAAGTGTATGTTGGATCTTTACAATCTTGATGTTATGGTGGCTTGGGTTGCATGGGATGACCTAGTTGTTCCAATTTTTAATAATTTCTGATTTTTTCAAATTTTTAAAATTTTTAACTACTAAATGGTAGCGTCTTTTCCGAAATGAAACGCCAAAGGATTCCGTTCCACTGGCCAAAACGAAATGGCGAACAAAACGGAATTGATAACTAAGGCAACAAGAATTAGGTATCATAACATGGTGCATTGGGAGATATGCAAAAGAGTTCTGGATCAATGTCACAACAGAGGCATGGCACAGACAACCAATAATACTTCACTGAGAATCATGCAAGATAACCCAAGAAGTTGGAAATGATGGAATGACAAGACTGTGCGGGCAGGAATGTTCAACATTAGGACCCCATTAGTATAAAGTGAAGCTCTACATCAGAAATATCTACTAGAACCTGGATAGGAATTGGTGTCATCATAATTTGACATAATAAGCAAGCTAAGAATTATAGACCCATAATCGATAGCTTGATCTCTCAGTACAGTGAAAAACAGTCCCTTCCAGAATCCCAATTGTTATATTAAAGGTCAAATTTAGCAGAATCCCTTAAGGAAAAAAAGATCAATTATACACATAACAATCACAAATAACACTTGAAATATAAATTCAAAACCTTCAAACAAATGCAATACTCACCTTCGGTAATCAAAATCGGGAGCTCGTCCAAATAAAGTCAGAAAAGCAGTTTGAAAATGTGGACTCGAAAGCCATGGCGTCGATAAAAACCTACATTGAATTGCCACAACATCAACAATCTACATTCTAAAAAATCAAAAGATGCTTCAAGAAATCAAAATTCAAAAAGAAAAAGAAACAAAAGAAAGGGGAAATCTGATGAATTCAGTAATTCACCTCCCGTGAAGAGTCCTACACTTGGAAACAACGCCATGGTAGATCTCGGAGGAGGGATTGAAAGTCAGAGAAACAAGATCTCCTCTAAATCCACGTATAAGATCTTTGAACAGATGGATTTCAAGAAAATTGTAAAGGAAAACAAGAAAGATGAAGAGAAACCCTAAGAAATAGTGGAATCTAGGTATCAATGAGGCTGCTTTGAGCAGGAGCTCGGAAACTGAAGAATAAGAATCAATAGGAGAGGGATTGGGGCACTCCATTGCAGAAATTATGATTGAATCGACGAATTTGGTACGCTGAAACCCTAGATGTTTGTTCTTCTTTGTAATCTTCTTTTTTTTTTTTTTTTTTTAAATGGGTGACGTGTTAGATTTGGTGGAGACGGAGAACACGAAGCGCGGAGAAAAAGGACGCAAAGCTATTGATGAATCGAGGCGTCACCATACATATGGCAGCCATGTGTTTTACGTGATGTGGGGGATGATTTTTTCGCCCCTCCGTTAGAATAATACAACCCCCTGTTCAGGTGATTTGACGTTAAAAAGCGCGTTTAAGTGTGCCAAAATTCACGTCAGTAAGAGAAGAGAATTGCTGGCGTCCATCGTTGAAGGCATTTCGCAGATGGTCTGTTGCATCTTACAGCAGCCACAGAGGCTCACTTTTCAGCAGATTTTGTCTTCATTCACGAGGTGGCTGCTGTCAGATGCAACAGACCGTCTGTAAAATGCCTTCTGCAATGGACACTAGCAAATTCCTTATTGTAATAGGCAGAACTAGTGGGCCTGGGCATGCTGGGTGGAGATTTCGCCCATTAGATCAAGACTGCAAAAATGAATGGTTTAGATCATCCATTCAAGTGGGTCTCGCTCCGTTTTGGCTGGACACGCGTGCACCGTATAAAACTTGTCCTTGTGCTTCTCCATTCGACATCTTTTTTCATTTGTTTATAACAAAATTACCCCCACCTTTTCATAAAAATATCCCAACTTACCGTAGAATGGAAAGTGGGAACCTTTCTACATTATTTGGTCACATGGTCATGTGAGATGACGAAGAAAAATGCTCACTTTCCACACTCTTCATGTGATCATGAGGATGAAAAATCCTCATCCATCGCCAATCCTAACAAATGAATCGTTTGAATCATTTCACAAGTGGGCTACACTTGCACTTCTATCCACTCATATTTCTTCAATGAAAAATGATTTGAAACATTTAACAAGTGGGCTACCCTTGTAATTCTATATGAACCAGTCTCTTGTGCATTCTCGATTGATGCTCCCGTTAATGCCAATGATAGACAATAACCCTCCTCCCTTCCCAACACAGCTTACAACTTCCATCGTATTGTGCTCTCCAAAGATCAACTCAAAATCACAGTTAGAAGCGTGTCAAGTTGGAATCCCATTATAATGATTCTTGTGGTTTCAAAAGATCTAGATACAAGAGAGCTAGGAGTGGGAAGCTCTGCTAATATTTCTCCATTGAAAAATGAATTTTGATGCATGGCTCATCCATCGTCATGCCTAATCTTAAGAAAATCAGTCAGGCAAACATGAGTCGATCATTCACAAATAAATGGAGCAGTAGAAACAAATACTAGCCACGAGATAAACACTGAGATTTTACGGGGTTCAACCAAATTGCCTACAACCACCAGCAAGAACACGATCCTACTGAGAAATCAAAATTACATGGATTCTAATGGATTAACATGAAACCCACATATCCGCAACCCTTTCCCTTGTTTCTCAACTAATATTGTACACAAGAGAAATCCGAGAGAAACTAGAGAAAAAAAATCAAAAGAACTCTCTTCTCTCTCTTCTTTCTCTCTCTATCTCCCTTTCTCTCTCCCACGCTTTTGCTTTGCAACTCCCACACAAGGAGAAAAAAAATTGTGTCACTTTTTGCCGCCACCCTCTCTTGCTTGTTTGAGGGAGGATATATACTTAGGTTTTTCAAAACCTAAACAATAAGCCT
The DNA here is from genome assembly GCF_043159265.1 of Tasmannia lanceolata. NCBI lineage: Eukaryota > Viridiplantae > Streptophyta > Magnoliopsida > Canellales > Winteraceae > Tasmannia > Tasmannia lanceolata. Next base: position 43,215,246 of record NW_027518689.1, read on the forward strand.
TTCCTATTTCTACTTTTCCACTAACCGTGAGAAATCAGACAACTTTCTCAACAATCTCCACCTTGGCTTGTTTCCTATCCACCTAAAGGTTTTCTGTTAATGTTGTCACTTGTTTGTTTTCGCCACGAAACCACCATTTGCCTTCTAAACTATTATCTGCACACTATTAAACCACCTTGGTTCAAACTTCACTTGACTCGTTTAGCAAGGCCAATGTACATGTGTAGGGTCTAAATCACTGACTCACCTAGTCAACATTAGAGAGGGATCTCAATCCATCCTCCCCATCTCATGTACCACTGTTCTCACCATCGTTTGCAAACTCGTCTCTGCACAGACTGTGAAAGAGACCTTAGGCGCACACTACCACCTTGTTTCCAACTACCCATCGAGATCTTAAGAGTACTAGTCATTGTGTCACAACCAGACGATATAATCCATCACACTTCTCTCATTTCATGAGAAGCATACAATCGCGTGTGATTTTCATGGCTCCACCTGTAGCTAAATACATGGAACCCCTGGAATCCAACCAACCAAGTGACACTCGATTCTTCGCTCTTATCTCCCGTAATGTATCGAAATGTCCCCTCCTTAGACATGCATGAACATAGCACCTTAAATCTATAATCTGTGAGAAGTGTAATTACCTATGGAGATTATGAGAACGTCTCCAACCTCTTCGTTCTGCTTGTTCGTTATGGCCACTACTGTATTTGTAGCACTATTTTCTAACGTGTCAGCTCGCTTCGAACAATCCCGCTTGATATGACCATATTCTCTGCAACGATAACATTACACCCCCTTTCTGTTGACCCTGAATCTTGACCTGTCTTTTCTTGATCCAGACAACCATCATCTTTCATTCCCACCATGAACAACCAGCTCATGCTATTAACTCCCATAAAAAACAAGTTTCTTCCGCATCTCATGATGGTTTTACAGAGTGAAATCTGAAATAATCAGAAAAGAAAAATGCAAGTGGAAATGATAATGGAGAGGAAAGAACTTTTAGATTCTTCCAATTAGAATCAATTGTGTGACAGTGGCAGAATGTTCTCAATCAATCGAATGAATCCATGACCATGGCTATTCACCATGACTCTTCCCACTCCCACCATTTCGTCCCAACGATCAATAACAATGGTTCATTCAGCTACATTTCATTCGATAAGAGTGATGGCGTGACTTTATCCAATTTCATTGTATCCTTGCCATACAATGAAAGTCGTCACTGGGTTGTCATACGAATCCGGAAGCAAAGTAAGAAGCAAAATTGCCATGTCCTATTCCTTCAACCTTTCATCAACCATGTGGAGCTGATCCACAAGCCCATTAAACACAAAAATGTGCTCTAAAAGATTCCTCGCTTCCTACATCTTCAGTTCGTACAACTGTCGCTTCATATACAATCAATTGGCCAAACTTTTTGACATATAAAGCTTTTCCAACTTATTTCATAATTTAAGTGCCTCTTCTTCTTCCATAACGTTAGACAAATACTATCTGCCATACATAACCGGATCGTATTGACCGCCTTCAACTCAATATTTCCCCACTTGACATCGGTCATTGTCTCCGGTTTCATATCCTTTCTCTTCAATGCTTTAGCCATACTCTGTTGAACTAGGATGTCACACCATCATCTGTCACAGGGTGAAACTACCCCTTTGCCAAGCTTGTCAGTGTTGAATTGAGTAGAACTTGATTTTACCGCTATTTTAGATCACTCTTTACTTCTCGTTATGTGGATCCACCTTGAACAAGAATGTCCCGAGTAATCTTCACACCCTTTAACGATCAGTATAACCGTGGTCCAATCAAAACACCCGCAATCACTTTCGCATGGCCTTAATGATCGTTCCAACCCGAGCCATCATACTACTTGTTGAGAAAATCCACCTGGCAAATCCAATTCATCACCACAAATAAACATAAAAGTAGAAACAAACACAAACCATGAAATGAACTTAGAGATTATACTTGGTTCAGCCAAAATGCCTACATCCATGGGATTTTTTTTATTCCCGGGTTTAAATTTGGATAAATGACCTAAAAAACTGTGCTTTATCTCTAGTAGACTAGTATGACAGTAGACCAAGGGCTTATTTTGAATTCACTTCATCATTCCTGTAAATAATTTTGCCCCAAAATGTTATCTCGTGAAAAATAACAAGAATACACCAGTCATTTAAATTTATCAAAGTATTCTCATCTTTTATTTGCCTCTACCTTGTAGCAGTTAGGGTATTTTGGTCATCTTCTATGAATCGGGACATTTTGATCTGCTTTTATAAGAGAGGTATTTTGATAATTTTTCATGAGATAGGAGATTTTGGTCATTTTTTATGGCACAGGGGCATTTTCACCCTTTTCAACAAGATAAAAGTATTTGGTCATTTTTAGAGGTAAAGTTGGTAACGTTTCATGTTAGGCTGTGGGCGGCCTTCACTTTGTCATTCCACTAAATAATTTTGCCCCGTAATGTTAATCATTGTCAAACAAAAATGAAGAATTTAAAATTCAAAAAATTTGAAGGACATGAATCAAGAAGTTAAAAACACTTTACAAAAAAATCAAACTCTATTTCTTTCGACGTAAAATGGGCATAAAACAAATTTGTTTTTCTGCCCTATTTGGATTGTAGGAATTTTTAGGAAAAGTATGGAAAAGAAAATATTTTAAAAAGTTCCTACTTTATTTACAAACAAAAAAAAGATAATTGCAACCTACACTAATCAATTTTTACTAAGAGGAACTTTCAATTTATAATAATATCCTTCCAAATTAACCATTATCACATCATTTCCATATAAATTGTGGAAATAAAAAAAAAAAGGGAAATGTTATCAGCACTACTGTATTTTGATGAGGGCACTTCTCACTTTATTAAAAGTACTGTATGACCCGCACCATAGGATGATCCAAACTGTCCATTAGATGGGCCACAACCTAAATAGGTTGTACCCCAAAAATTATTTCCATAGGTTGATCCTAACCCTCCAATCTATAGAGGGTTAGGATCAACCCATGGAAATGGTTTTTGAGAGTGAGGAGTGCCCTCATCAAAATACAGTAGTGCTGATAACATTTCCCTTTTTTTTCTTTCTTTCCACAATTTATATGGAAATAGGGGTGTAAATGAGCCGAGCCCAGCTCGGCTCGGCTCGTTAAGGGCAAAACTTGGGCTCGGGCTTGAACTTGGCTCGGCTCGGCCAGGCTCGCGAGCCTTAACGAGCTTGTTAGTGGACCTGGATCCAGTCTGATCTGTTTAATTTTTTCCCATAAATTAGAGCTCAATAATCAGTTTTGGACTCACAAATGGTTTTCTAAATTCAACAAACAATGACCCAAAACAGAGGCTTTTTAACTACACGTTTAGGCCCTGTTTGGATTGAAAGAATAACATTTCTAACAGACTTTTTTTCCTGGAAACTTTTTTCCTTTCCACGATTTAGATGAAAATGAAATGATTTTGGCTAAATTACCGAGATATTATCATAAATCGAAGATCCTTCAATGTAAAAATTGAGTAGTGTTTATTTGCGTTTTTTCTCTTGTAAAAACAACTACCAATTTTGAAAAACATTTTTCCATTCCAAAAAGAATCAAGCAGTTGAAATGGCAGAATCAAAATCTCCACTAAATTGGAGGACAAAACAAACTTTACTTAAGCAAATAAAGCCCTTTTTTCCACCGAATTTAGTGGTTTGATTAAAACCCTAAAAGGGAAGCAAAAGGAGAAAAAAAAAATCTAAAACCCTAAAAGGGCTTGATTGAAACCCTAAAAGAGAAGCAAAAGGAGATTTTTGTTTATGATAAAAAGGCCAAAATCTAAAGCTCGGTACCCATTTTCCCCTATTTGTTTTGTATTTTATGTATTTTTAGAAAAAAATACCTTCAACGACGAAGAAGATGCAGCGAGAATGGCAAGAGTGCCGCGGGTTTGGAGAAGACGCCGGAGGCCGGAGGCGTGGAGAGTGGAGAGTGGAGAGTGGAGAAGAGGCCGGAGGCTCAAAGTCGTAGAGAGGTGGAGTCAGATAAGAGAAGGAAGCGGCGCTAGGGTTTTGGAGTTCTCACTTCTCGTTCATTTTTGCAAATGAGCAATCCCAAAAAAAGTTAATGATTTTCCCATGATTTAAAAAGGGAAAATGATATATTCACTGCCTTTTTAAATTGGAACAGCCCCCTTTGGTGTAAAAGGGGGCTGCCCCAAGTGAAAAAGGGCGAATATATCCTTCCCAAATGATATATTCACTGCCCTTAGTGGAAAATCAGAAACTTTTTTTAATATTTGGTCCCACTTTGAAAGCCAATGGAAAGTTGCAAACCTCTTAATTAAATTAGAAATTTCTCAAATTACTAAACTAATAGTCTAATATAGTAATATCTAATTATCTATGGTTTTAGACTTTTAGCCCTAAACGAGCTTTTACGAGCCGAGCCGAGCCGAGCCAGGCCTAACTCGGGCTCGGCTCGTTAAGCTTCCGGCTCTGCTCGTTAAGGATTCGAGCTGAGCCCGAGCCAAAATTGACACCCTTATATGGAAATGATGTGATAATGGTTAATTAGGAAGGATATTATTATAAATTGAAGTTCCTCCTTTCTTTTTCAAGTAGCTTGTGAGAGATTTTTGGGAATTGTAATAACCTATTGACAAGTCTTTAAATAATAAAAAACATGGTTGTGCTAATAACATTTCTCATTTTTTTTGTCAGAAATGTTTTTCTTGAAATCCAAACAGGACTTTCCAAATAGCACTTTTCCAGGAAAAAAAAACACTCTCTGCTCTCTACAATTCCAAAATGCTCTCTTTTAATCCGAGTGTCCGGTTAGTCGCGCTGAACTTCGGAGAACTCTTCTTCCTCTTTGTTTTCTATATAAATTGAATGGATGCCCAAAACCCTAACATTATTCCTCAGTCTCCTCCTTGCAAGGTAAAAATCCTTCAACTTTTTTTACTGCATTCTAATTTGATTTTTCTTTCCGCCCATATGATTCATTTTCTAAAAGGGTTGCTTCTAATCTTCTCGAAATGAAAGGATTTGACTCTAACGGAGTGTAGTCTTGCTCCATTTTCGTGTTTTTATTGATTTTTCTCACCAGTTTCTGTTTTTAATGGTTTGAGATGCTGATATACTATATTCATTGCTGGCTCTGCTGTAATTTTAGGGTTTTTATTTGTGAAGCTTTTAGAGATGTAATGGCTTTGATTTGTACATATTTTGTTGATTCGTTCTTGTCTTTTTTGGGTCCTCATTTCATGTCTTTTGTTTCTCTATCGTTTCCCGTCCCTCGTTCTGCAGCACGGAATTACCCTGAAAATATTCTACGTTTCATTAAAGATAAGACAATATAAAAGTCTACAACGATCTCCACTTCCAGCACAACTTGGACTCTTCAACCAATTAGAAAAAAGTATAAACAAAAGACAATTAAAAGATAAATATGAAAGATAAACGTAACAAGCCAACGCCTATAGTTGGTTATTGAAATCTTAAAATCCGGGGATTCAACAAGTTGTTTAGAAATTTCAGATGTCATCTATCAAATGAAGACTTCTCAGATTTACATGGCTCTTGCCAAGCCATTTTTTTTTCTAAAAAAGAAAAATTGAGTTACCCGTTTGACACGACCAGACTCTCTATCAATTTGTGTAAACTCAGTATGTTATTCAAGTACTAAAACACTGATATGTGTGTGTGTGTGTGATGATTGGGTTTTGTGTTTATTTTCCTTCTTGAACTAATATGTCAAGATTTCGAATGATGATTGGGTTGTTTTTGTTGGGACACTTGTGCGTGTGCGTATGTGTGTGTGTGTGGAGCTCACCTTAGATGATTCAATGACCCAAAAAATGTTCTATTTTTATTTTTCTTCTGGGACTAATATGTTTAGACTTTGAATGATTTTTGGGTTGTTTGATTTTGAATAATGTTTGGGTTGTTTTCATCCTGATACTTTGACTTTAACCATGATTAGCCGTTTCTGGCATGAGCTTCATATCAATTTCACACAAGGCATATGTAAACATGCCAGTTGCCTCATGAGAAATGCTTAGCACGCTTTGGTGAGCTTCTACCAAATTTAACTGATTGTTGGTAACTTCATGTATGTTATGAATGCTGGTGCATCAATTATTTAAACTCCCATTTATAATAAAATTTAATCTATCTTTTATATAGGCACGATCGAATGCAATTAGCTACATAACTAAAGTATATGCTGCAGACTTTGAAGACTTGAGGATAGTAGTTGGCTTGAGGATCGAAGTCATTTCTAATTTATTACAGGTTTTACTAGTTTAAGTTACTTATAATGGAAGATGTAGGCAACGAGGATGATGACTTGGTTACAGAAGAAACTTCTCAGGGGTCGACCACATTCTCCAGCACATCTTCAACGCATAGACCTCCTGTGAACAACATTGATATAATACAAGGTCTCCTTGCTGACTTAGTCAGGGAAATGAAGGTCCTTAATTCGAGGAATGCCATTTGTGCAAACTGGTTGCAGGCATTGTATGAGATCCCAGACCTTGATCAGGAGCTGCGTTATAGGGCTCATGAGTTCTTGAACACACCAGAAGCTAAGGAAAGCTTTATTGCAATGGATGTGGAGACACGGAGGGGGTTTCTTAGATGGTATTGTGAAAGAAGGCACTGATGAGATCTCAATGATGATTTAGATTTTTTTTCTAGACTAGTGTTATATGGTATTGATGATGATACTTTTGTAGTTTGTAGAATTATGGTTTCATGACACTGATTGGATCATGTGATCATGTTTATACGTCTTTTCTCTTTCTTTGTTTCTTTTATTGTTGGGAATGTTGTTAGATTTTTCAACCATTGTTTCATAACATTGTTTAGATTGTGTGACCATATTCAGCCATCGTTTCTCTTAGTTTATTTCTTTGGTGTTTGGTTGCCAAACAAAACCTAAATGTCTTGTACTACTGGGATTGTCGGGCGTTGGTCTTCCCACGTGGCATCCCGAAAATTTACCCTCGAACAACTTAAAAAACCGGAGGTTTTTTACTTGTAAATTCTTGGCTTTACTGGGTAAACAATATTTCACTCTCACTCACTCTCTCTCTTTCATGAAAACTGTTACTTCACAAATTTGCTTTTCCGGTCTTCTGTAGAATCGAACAAACCTTGGGTGACTGGATCAAGAGAAGAGGCAGATCTAATGGAAGATCCAAAGTGTGTCAAAAATCCAGATTGAAAGGAGCTCTAGATTTGCGAGATGAACGCAATGCAGTGACCGGGAAGGAAGAAGAGGTCGCAAACCCAAAACTATAGAAGAAAGAACATCCAATTGGGAGGAAAGGAGGAATCTACATGTTGATTCTGAGCCAGAAGAGAACTGGGAAGTTGCTTGCAGCCGATAGCAATGAAGATTCTGAAAATTGGTGGAACAGAGGAGGAAAGGTGATGCAAACCTAGAGTTCTCAGATTCTTTAGAGACCCTTTTGTGGCATAAAGTGTCTACACCTTCAATTTAAGCAACAACATCAGTCCATAGTCAGATTAACACGCCCAAAAGAATGCCAATTAACAACTAAGGATCATGAAGATTAATAGCTTTTAAGTTACTTCACTAACATGTTAATTTCGTCCAAATTTAATTTGCGTACACATAGCCATGCCGAAGAAATCACGTATATAGATAAGATGGGATCATAATGCCAATATGTCCACAATATGAAATAATACGAAGATAAGCAAACTAGGGTCCAAGAGGAATTATAGCAAAGGTATGATGCTCAAGGTAAGAGGTATGGCAATAGGTGGGTTGATCAAGGGTGGAAAGACAACAAGACAGGTCTCAATAAAAGGAAAGTGGAGCAATCTCACCGGATCGAATTTGCCACAGTCTCAAACCCCGTCTGCAGGAAGTCTCAAGAACAGCTAGAGACAGAAGCAGTTGCGATCTGTCCAAGGGTAAAACCAGCCACTGGGGTCTTGTGAATCAGTGGGGAAAAGGGATTAAAATGAAATGGGGCAGCAAGGTGCAATAGGGGCAGTAGCCTGGGAGAGGAAAAATGATGCACTTCAACTGCTTAGATTGCAGCTTCAACAAGAGGAAGCAAGGAATCGGCAAAAGAATGGCCGAGGAGAAAATTATGACTGGATCTGCTGGAACTAGGTGCAGTACAGCAGTTAAAGAATGTTGTAGAACGGGACAACAGGGATAAATGCTTGGGGAAGCAGCTATAACAACACATTGCTCAAAAGAAAAGAAGTAATAGATCAAGAAGGGAAGGAGATGGACAGACTAGAAAATCCTGCCAATAACAGGTGTCTGGTTGTGATAAGCAAATAAGGAGCGTGAGGGGAGTCGACTGCACATCAAATGCATATCTGAGAACCAACTGGCGGGGATAAGAGAAAGGAAGCTTTCGGCTGTTGCCTATGGCAGAGATGCGGACTGGTAACAGGAAGGTTGGCAGGGGAGAGGGTGATGATGAATAGAGAGGGAGAAGAGGGCTGTCAGCTATGGATAACCGACAGGGGTTGTTGCCGACGGCACAGAAACAGGGAAGAGCAACAAAGGGAGAGAAAAGGAGAGAGAAAAGGAGAGAGAGAGAGAGAGAGAGAGAGAGAGAGAGAGATACTATGTGAGAAGGGGAGGGGCTGCTGCTGTATAGCAGATGCAAAGGGGTGCTATGTCAAAAAAACTCCTACCTTAGGGTTCTCTTTCTTAGTTTTACTAGGGCGACTTTAAGTGGTGGGCCCTGTTGGCCACTAATGAGGTTATAACAAACCTCTTAAGAGCTTGAGGCAACTATACCAAGTTCAAAAATGAACTTGCACAACCAGTCTGTCTCTTTAGAAGTCTTACATGCAGATATGCACTCTGCCTTGTTGCAGAAACAACTGCCGTATCATGTTGTCCAAAGTGAAGATGTAACCTAAAGATGACTTCTTGTCATCAACATAAGATTGAAGGTTTGAATTTGTACACCCACTACAATGAGAGCATCTTGAAAGTAGATGTCTAATCTTTCTCAAATACTTAAAAATGTGCTTAATTGCAGAGCTCTGGATCTAGGTTAGCTTGATATCTATTTATTACAAATAACTTGAATGATATCTGACCTAATACGCTATAATATTGCACACATTAAGCTTCCCCCAACTGAAGCATAGAGGCAATGCTTTATCTTCTCTTTTTCATTCAGTGCCTTGGGAGATATTTTCCTAGAGACATTGGTTACATGACTAAAGGGTGTGAGACCTTTCTTAGAATCGTACTTATTAAACTTAGCTAACTTCATATCAATATAATTTATCTATGAGATCCTAGTATTCTGCTCTTTATGTCTATAAATATTATTCTCAATAATTAGTATGCCATCAACACACAAGACTAGAAATGCGATTACACTCTCACTGATCTTCTTGTATACATAAGCCTCATCTATATTTTGCTATTTTGCAAGAAGCCACATGAGTTTCGCTTTATCAAAATAGATGTTCCCGTTGTGAGAAGCTTGTTTTAAGTATTGAATCTATCTCATTACACTCCTTTTTCTTATCATGTCAGTGAATTCAAAACCCTCTGACTAGTCTATATAGTTACCTTTTTCAATGTAACCACTTAAGAAGGTGGTCTCATCACCCATCAACTAGATCCCGTAATCATATGTATAACTATTGACAAAAAAAATTCTTAGACTTTCGATAACTGTTAGCGAAAAAGTTTCTTCATACCTTTTGACTATTTCATTTCGCCACCAGTCTTACTTTGTAAGTCTTTGCTGTTGAGTTCTTTCTTTCTCTTAAAGCCGCACTTTACATCCCATGGGTATAATGCCTTCAGCGATTCTACTATAGTCTAGACTCCACTAGAATGCATAGAGTCCATCTTCGATTTCATGGCTTTTAGTCACCTGCTTGCATCACTGTCTAACATTGCTTCTCTGTAGCAAAAGGATCAAATTTAGACTCTTTTAAAACCGTGGCTTCGCACATATGTCAAGAATCTAACTAGAAGTCTAATGATTCTATTACTATGTCAGGTTGGGAATGTACTAACAGGTTCAATAGGTAAGGTCTCTTTCCGTTCACATAATGCTCTTTCAGAATAATCATATCCCTTTTGCCACAATTGTGGATTAAATCCTATTCAAGGAAAGTGACATTCATACTAATAAATAGTTTTCTATTGGGGGTGATTGAAATAAAATCCCAATTTCTCCATGGCTAACCAACGAATAAGCATCTCTCAGTCTTGGTTTCCAACTTGTTCATGATCATCTTTCTAACATTTGTTGGATAACTGCAAGCTCTTAAATGTTTAAGACTTGGTTTCTTACCAGTCCTATCTCATGTGGTGTTTGTGTGGCAGATTTGGTTGGAACTCTTTTTTTGGTAGGTAAGCTAGGATTGAACCTGCGGCCTCTAGGTTGATTAGGTTGGAACTCTGTTGATTTAGATAGTAGTTTCTAAGGCGTAACCCTAAAAGCAAATCAGTAGACATATGAAGATCATGCCTGCTAAAAAAAAGATACATGAAGATCATCAATTATCAAAACCTATGTATTGATTCTATCTTTCTGCTACCCCATTATCATCATTGATCAAAACCTATGTATTGATGGCGACGGCCGGAAGGGAGATACCGGAGCCGGCAACTGATGCCGTCAGGCCTAAGGATGCGATCCAGCCCCGAAGGAAGACAGATCCCGCACCGTTGATTAATCTGAGTAATCAATCGGACCGTCCATTCAAATTGCTGGAAGCTGATTGGAGGAAGAATAAGGACAAAAGAGGCAAAGAGATAGCGGTTGATCTTCATCAGATGAGTGAAGATCATAATCCTTCCGTGTATTTGAATTTCAAGAAAACATGATCTGATGGGGGTCTTGATAAAGTAATCATGCCTAAAGGTGCTGGTAGTGGGACACGTGGAGCGGTGGGTTTGGGGCCTTTGGGCTGTGACAACGGTGCCGTCAGGAGTCACCTCGGGAGTGAAACCACGTGACCGGGTGGTGGAAAATGCTGTGGATAGGTGGCATCCATCGGACGATGTTTGTGAAACGAGTCGACACGCATCTCAGCATGCGGGTTTCCCTCCTACAGCTGTTAGACAACGGGTGACACGAGTCTCAGCATGCGGGTTTCCCTCGGTGCGAAAAGAGGAGGAGAATCCGGATGCTAATAGGCATTAGGCAGGCTCCTGAGGAAGTTTCGGCTGAAGATGCTCTAGACGCTGATTTGAGATGTAGGGCCCTTAACTGGGCGCTTTTGAAGAAAATAAAATCTAGTCTTTTTTGAAGCCAGGTTGATGAGGTTTCAGTGGATAAGGACTGGGATGATGAGCTTGTCGCCATGAATGCTATGTGGGTGACGATCTCAGTGATGATGTGTGCACCCGAAAGACTTTCATGAAGATCAAAAATAAAGATCGAGTCGGAGCCGGTAAACATAAATCAAAAAGCTTGAAAAAAGAAAAAAGAGAGCACAAAGCCTTACGACATGCAAAAATTAGAGGGTATTGTGGGAGGGGCACTCGTTTTCTTAAGGGTTTAGGGACAAAGAGGAAGAAGATGGTGGTAAAAGGGCATCTGCCATAGGAAAAAATATGACATTTTTTATATATTTTAATGGGGAGCCGCCAGTGTTCGGTGATGATCTTTTACATGTTTCAAAATTTAAAGGATGGTGGAAGGATTTGATATAATTTTAATGGGGAGCATACAGTGTCCGTTGGTGGTTCGAGATGGAGGCCGCCAGAGATCGGATGATGATTTAGGTGGTCGGCTATCATGCACGGTTAGGGGCGCTCAATTGCTTTGGGCTTTCGAGTGGGATTTTTGAAAATTGAATTAGCCAGCTGGATTGTGGTGGAGGAATCGGAATGATGTGGCAGGTCATGACCTTAACTTGGTGGGCCCCACAAATATGGCACGTTTTGCTAGATTCGGTTCAATTGAGGCTATTGGGTGATGTATGGGGTAATATGTCTTTTTTTTTGGGCCAAGGAGAATGCTCCTGGGCAATTCATACTATGTAAATCTGGTGGGACTACCGGTCCCAATCTACTTTTGCTAGTATGAATATATTTGTCAATTTCAAAAAAAAAAAAACCAATGTATTGATTCTATCTTTCTGCTACACATTATGTCGTGGTGTGCCAAGGACTGACCGTTAAGATAATATGCCAGTGCATTTCATGCAGTCTCTAAATTCATATGAGAGTATTATCCTTCTTTGTCTTAACGAAGAATCTTAATATTCCTATCTGATTATTTGTCTACTTTATTCCTGCACCATAACTGTAGATGCGATAATTCTCTTATGAAAGTTCAAAATGGAGAGTATTTGTTGATTCAAAAGATACTTTTATAACCTCCAAATTTCATCAATGAAGAAAAATGGTAATACTAAATATTGTTGAAAATATTAAGACAGTGTTTTGAAAATAGTTTATAAAATAAAAGGTTATTTTGGCAAATGGGTGTTTTTGAAAGATGTGTAAAAGTGCTTGTGGAAAACTAAGGCCGTGTTCTGTTGCATTCCTTGAGATGGAATCACTGAGAAATGACGTGGCAAAAAAGAAAAAGAAAAGAAAAAGAAAATTACAAACATGGAAAAAAGGGCGTTCTGTGGGAAGGAAAATAAAAATGAAAGTCTTGGATTGCTGTCTTTTTCTTCATCCAATAGCAACATTGAGCAACACAAAGGTCTCAAATCCAACACTCATTGTATCACCTCAATAATGGTGTCTCCTCATCTTCCTGACATGAAACTCCTTTGATGGGCATTAATCAAAACCCCTTTGCCATGAAACTCCCTTCTCATCTCCCTGCCATGAAAACCCTTTCATGGGCATCAATCAAAACCCCTTTGCCATGAAATCCCCACCTCATCTCCCTGCCATGAAACCCTTTGATGGGATTTAAGCAAACCCCCCTTTCCATGAAATCCCCTCTTCTCCCTACCATGAAACCCCCTACTATGAAACCCCCCTGCAATGAAACCTCTTTTATCTTGGCCAAACGAACTAGAGGTGCGGTCGAGGGAAGGGGTTTATGCTCTCCCTCTCCAGCTCTCTTCTTGGCTGAGCGAACCAGAGATGCGGCCGAGTGAAGTAGGGAAGAGAGAGAGAGAGAGAGACGAGTTAAGCGTTTCGATATTTTCGGGTCTCGACTCACGCAATTCCTCTGAGATTTTAGCCCTTTCCTTTGTTGTGGGACGAAATTTCAAGCATGGATTTTGACGTTACACATACAACAAAATGGAATCCACGTAGGATCCTCAGATTTTCAAAATATGGCAACAGAATGCTTGGAATTTCATCTTTTAGCAAAAAAAGAACTTTTTTCCATTTCCTTTCCCGACAGAGTGGTGCAATAGAACACGGCCTAAAGGTTTAAACCCACGTTGGAAAGGGAGAAGAGTAGGGACGGGTTAATGAATATCTCTCCACTCTTCCCTCCTGTTTTTAAAAGCACTTTTTCGAATGGTGGGCTTGCATCATTCGCACGAACGGTTGGGCCGGAGTTTTACATTAGACAACAGTCACAATATAATTTCAATTTGAAGAATCATGATTGGGTGTGGGTCAGATTTTAGTCCGCGTTAATCAAGTGCCTTTAAAATGTGCAATTCAAGTTCGAGAGGCACCAAAAAGTCTAAATAAATTAGAAATCCACCAGTTGCAGCAGAATCCGAAATTCTATCGTGAATACCAAGCTGTGGTGTTTCTAAATCCTTTCCAATAAAAGCATTGCTCTAAAGGAGATGATAGACAAATTAAAAATGGAAGAAGAAAAGCAAGCTCAACCATAAAAGATAAATCAATTCAATAAAAGATAAAGTAATTCAAGGAAGACTGAATACTTGTTACTACTCGTTAATTAGTTTTATTTTCTATTAAACCTATGTACAAAGAGAAAGTGTAATATAATGCAGTTTCAATTGATGTATGTATAGAGAAAGACGGATTTCACAACACCGGAAACGCCTCTTCTCAAATAGTGAAACCGAAGTTAACACTAGCCCAAAATCAACAACTAAAGTAGAAGAAGAACAATGTCCAAAAGAGATGTGCTTCAATATATGATAGAAAGAACAACACTACAAGATAAAGAACAATAAAAAAGAAGAAAGCTTGCACACAAGAGAGCTTCAATAGCTTCAATGGAGGTCTATGATGATAGTGGAGAATCTCTACCAAAAAGGAGTTAATAAGAATAGGCTTAGTCAATGAAAAGTAAAAAGAAAATAGCTTAAGTAAGTGATAGTGGGTATGGGAAAGTGGTGTCATTAATGCTTAGGGAAGTGGTGGGTTTAGAGTTTCAAGTAGGGTTTGAATTTGAAATAGGTGAGTAGTGGAAAAAGATGTAGCAAACATGTGTGGCTCACACATGTGCAAGCTAGGCCAACAAAAGACCAAAATGCCCATGGACACAAAATACATATTTCTCCTCACTACATCTCTCAAAATAAAATTAAAATAAAAGCTAACAAAAAAATACACTTTAAAATTAACATGTCACAATGTTCCGGAGATTATGATAGTATAATTTGTATGCAACTCATAGCAGAAGAAAATAAGTTATTTTTCTGAGGGATGGAGGGAGAATAGCCTTGGCATCCATTGATAGGTCCATTCATCATTCGATGAGACAGTCCATCAATCCATGATCTGCCTTATTGATTTTAGATTGCAGCTTTGAAATATAGATTTGCACCAAAATTCTATTTTGCTCCTTTGAATCTAAAAAATAGGGGTGCAACCGGGTCGAGGCCAACCCTAGCCCAACCAGAGATGGCATTCCCTCAACCCTAACCCAACTCAACCTGAGCCTCGGGTCGAGGAGGGTCAACCCTGACGCCACCCACCTCTAAATCTCGCAACACTCACCCAAGCCATCTTAACGTGTTTTCTCCACATTGGGTCGACTGGACTCGGGTTGGATTTGGGTTGGCCCAATGCAAAAACAGATAACATAAAAAATAACTGTATCCCTACGATTTTGAAAATAACAATAAAATTAGAGGACACGATCGGGTTCAGGTTGGGTTGACCAGGGCCCCAACCCTAACCTACCTGAAATTAAATTTGGTTTGCTTTCCCCAACCCTAACCCAACCAGACCTGAGGAAATGCCAATCCAACCTGAGCTGAAATTGAGTTAAACCCATCGGGTTTGCATTGAGCCCGACCCAAGTTGAATCCCTATGAAAATTTAAACAAAAGCACATGGCCAAAATGGATTTGGACTATTGTTTGCACCATCAAATTATAGCAATGAATTTGGACTATTGCTTGTTTTTTCTTAATCTTCCATTTGAAATTCATAGTTCAGACAATCGAGATAATTTATAAATGCAATTGTTTGGCCATGCTACCTCCACAATGGGATCCGCCAAATGAGGGTCTAGATCACATGGCAATACTTAGATGGGCCCAAATCAAATTTCTCAACCACCGCTGGTGCGATCGTTCTCCTACTTAAGCAAATAAAGTAATGAACATACACAAGGAAAAGAAATGAATAAAAGAAGTTAAAAATAGTATTTATACAAGGGGAAGTGATATATTCGCCCCCTTTTCTTCCCTGGGCCACCCCTCTTAGAGTAGTTACGATGATGGTTTTAAATTTTGGTTTCAGTACCCGTTTCAGACCCCACCGAAATCGAAATTGAAATTTCGACCGAAATTTTGGCCAAAATCCGGCGAAACAATAAAAACACTATTTTATTCGATACCAAATTTCGGCCAAAATTCCCGAAAATTCGGTAAAATATAAAATAAAAAAACAGGTATTTGGATGAAATCTTGGAAAAAAAAAGAAAAAGAAATGAAATAAAATACCATTTCGGGTTTATGTGATTTCGGTGTCGGTCTCGACCGAAATCCGAAATTTCGGCGAAATTTAAAACCATGGTATGGCTACTTTTTAACACTACAAGGTGATGGCCCGCATTATTGACTGATCTAAACCAATCAGTTAGTGGACAACAATGTAGATAGGCCCCACCCAAAAGTCTCATGTGATTATCAACTATCTTATATGTGTAGGTTTAAAAGGGACGGCATGGTATATAACTCTACATATGAAGGGTTACGAAAGATTTTTGGAGCATGGCCATCGACCCGGATCCAGCATGGTTGGATGATCCAAACCATTCATTTTTTGGACCTTTTGAGGATGATTTTCTAGGCATGTCATATTTAAGTTGGGGCCCAACAAATTAATGGTTTGGATCATCCAACCATGTTGGATCCGGGTCGATGGCCATGCTCCAAAAATCTTTCAGATGCAAGTACGTCCAGACACCATATAATCTCTCTAAAAATTTGTTAAAAATTATAAAAAATTGTAAGCTAAAGACAACAGGTTGTACGATCTATCTGTCCCTATATACACCACGTGGCAACACATCATTAGATGATATATAAATAACAGAAAGATGGGCCACGTGGCATCATATCATTAGTAGATCAAGGTAGCAAACGTGCCGGCCGGGCGGCATGGCACGACCAAATGAGGCCCGGATAGGCCCGCGGGCTGGGCACGGCACGGCACGGAAGGGGTCATGGGCCGGGCCGGGCCGGGCTGTGTTTTTTTTTTTTTTTTTTGAAAATATATGTTTTGGACGAAAATACCTTCCAAACTAACCGTTTGAAACAACTTTTGGGGGTTTTTTTGGGTTTTTTTTTTAAAAATACATTTTATAAAGGGGAACCAGGCTCGCGGGCCGTGCTGTGCCGGGCCGCCCAACCAAGCCCAGCACGGCCTGCGGCTTGGTGCCGTGCCAGCACGGCACACATCACTGTAGCTATCCGTGTCGGCCCGGTTGCCACCTTGATTAGTAGATATAAAGATAACAGAAAGATGGGCCCCACTTGGGAGACATCAAGGTTTGTGTATAGGAGACATGTAATTATCAGACTAAGTTAAGCCTTTAGAATCTTGTGTTCCACACTGTTTAGGTTTTTCAAAAAAGCAAAGATTCGGGTATAATGAAGATATTGAGACGATATGGTTAAGAAAATAAGTGGGGCGGAGCAGACCCGGCCCACACACCGACCTAAGCCCACTAACTATCTCCACACCTCATATCTCTCTTCTATTTTCCTTCCTCCTTTCTGATGGCATTAGAAAAGCAAGCAATCCCCAAGAGTATAATTCCCATCTACATAGAATACAATCGATTTGGATAAAACAGGTTCAACAGGTCTGGTTATGGTTGATAGAAATAGAGGTGAGTTGGGTTAGTATTGACCCTCCTCGGGCTCGGGTTGGGCTACTGTTTGCCTCAACCTGACCCAGCCCGGCCCATGTTGCACACCTATTGAGTTGTCGAGTCCATGTCCAGCCTCTAGTACACATAAATACATTTACAGGTCGAAAAGGAGCGATCTAATGAAGATGTAGAATCGCAGATGGATTCTACGCCAAGGGAAATGTGAATTTCGGATCTAACATGGGACCCGTTTTATAATGTTTAAAAAAATACTAAAAAAAACATAAGATTATAAAAGTTATGATAAAAATTAGAAGATGGGCTTGCTTAAGACTGAACCCTAACCCAGCCCGAAATTAAACTGGGTTGGCTTTTCCCAACCCAACTCGAGGAAATGCCAACCCAACCTGAGCCAAAATTGGCTTGAGCCCCTTGGGTAAGGGTTGAGCCTGACACAAGTTGCACCCCTAGCACTGAATCCCTTCTTTCACGAAGATAACTACACTCGATTCTCATAGTGGGACTCTTATTTTTTATTTTACCCGATTACAGGTAGTTGATGGCTTTCTAGAAATGGTAAAGTGTCCAACTACAAAGTGGAGTGCTATTATAACTAAAGCAAGGGAGTGCATATATGATATTTTGTTAATTATAAATGATAGTCACATGAAAGGTACATTTGTAAGCTAACTTTGTCTCGTTAGCCCAGGTTGTTTAAGCTAATTTTGTTGTGTTGTAGATGGGCCCGGCTAACCCACCAGGAGAGATTAAGAAGGAGATAAAGGAATGTTTTTCTTCGTTTTGTGAATAAATGATACTCTTTTAGGACATGTCATAGGTTTCTAAATATGAAATTAATCCTAGGTGCCTTTTAGGTAATAAAGTCATATATAAAAGCTTAAAAACAATACTTCCCGCTTGTGGGGGCTCGGAATCATTGGATTATGACTGTCGAAGATGGTTAGCGTGTGGTTATAATCCAAAGGATTGTTATTATTGTGACAAAGAACTGATTAATAATGATAATTACAATATAATATGACCCACCAACATTTTATGGCATAAGATTTCGCGTCAAGTTCAGTGGAGCTGAGCCCGAGCCGATAAATCGGAGGTATTTTATTGAAAAATGAATCCATCGACTAATCTAGCAAAGACATGCACTGAGGCCCTCTTTGGATTGCTGATATCTTTTGGAAAAGTTTGGAAAGAAAAAATATTCTAAATTCTCTAATTTTCTTACGTATGAAAAAAGATAACTCGAACCGAACATATTCCGTTTTTATCTAGAAGGACCTTCAGTGTATGACTCTAGATAACCCAACCTGCCCGACCTGAGTTGCAATATATCCTAGTTATACTTAGGGTGATGATAAATTCGCACCCCCTGTAGGGTGATTCGCACCCCTTTATCGTGAATTGACGTCATGATAAAGGGGTGCGAATCACCCTACAGGGGTGCAAATTTATCATCACCCATTCTTATAGCCATGACTATATGAGCATCAAGTTTCTTTTCACGTTTCTTTTACCGTTAAGTATAAAAGTTTAACTAACACCTTCTCCAAAGTTTAAGCTTTTGGAGCAACAGTAGTTTCACATGGTATCAAAGCAAAAGGTCCTGAGTTCAAACCTCCTTGATGTCAATAATCCACATGGTCAACCCAAAACAAGGGCCACATGTGCCACGTGCAAGCCAGCCTAGGCTAGCCCTAGAAAGAGGGGCCACACATGAGGCGGAGTGTTAAAGTATAAAAGATTAAATAACGCCTTCTCCAAAGCTTAAGCTTTTGGAGCAACTGTAGTTTCACATGTATAAAGCACAGATCATTGAATGATTTTCTTTCCTTGCTTCCTACAATTGCCTCCTCCTCATCAATTTTGGATCATGCAAGGAGTACGGAGAGGAGAAGCAAAAGAGAAGGGGATGTTGAAATCTCCGGGCAATGCTGGGATTTCAATATCCTCGAATCTATTGACCACACCAGGTTTCATTGACTCTTCTAGGTTTTACCGAGCACTCTAGGGATATTTATTCCCATGCCTAGCAGCCTCAATAGTTATACAAAAATGTCTAGGTAATTTCGCACAAAGCCATTTCGCATCAGCGTTTTGAAGCACTGATTGAGATTATTTATGGATTATTTTTAGATCACGGGCTGTTTAAGGGCCCAACAAATGACTGGTTTGGACTATCACATGGGTCCATGGAACTTTTGAAAATGTACGCGCAAGTACTTGCAAAACACCATATGATATTTCTTAAAAAACTCATTAAAAAATAGGTTATGGTGCGACAATACCATGTGGCATCTTATCCTTAGACCATATATGTTAATAAAAAGATAGGACCCACTTGGGAGACAACAAGGTTTGCAATAGGGGACATGTTATTATCAGGCTAGTTAAGCCTCTTGAAACTTGTGTTCCACACTTTGTTAATTTTCGTTTTAAAAAAAGCATAGATTGGATATAATGAAGATACATACTGGGAAGATATGGTTAAATGAGAAAAAAAAAAAAAGTGGGGCGGAGCAGACCCGGCCCACAAACCGACCCTGGAGCCCACTAAGTAACTCCACGTCTCTCTTTCATTTTATTTTACTTCTCCTTTTGGATAGTGTAACAAAAGCAAACAAGCAATCACCAACAGAAAATATCCAAACAACATAAGAACGGGTCGCATGTCAGGGTCCGAAAGTTACTTTTCCCTTAAACTTAGAATCCGTCAACATCATCCTTGGATCTCTCTTTTGTCACGCCATTCATAAATGTCTACACGAGTACTAGAGGACTCAATCCCTTCCTGCGTGAATATAAACTACACACTATTTTACCCTTTCATTTGGGGAGCATGTGAGGCTTTTCTCTCCTGCAAATGTGAGCTGCAAAATTGCTTTCCGTGAAATTGCCTAGCAAAATCCTGTTAACTTACCAACTTCTCCAAAAGCTTACGCCATTAGAGAAAGGCGTTATTTATCTTTTATACTTTAACACTCCCCTGCACGTGTAAACATGTGGCACATGTGATCACACTTTGGGCCGATCATCGCATGTGGATTTTTGATATCCGGAAAGTTTGAACTGGAGACCTTTGGCTCTGATACCATGTTAACTTACCAACTTCTCCAAAAGCTTAAGCTGTTGGAGAAAGGCGTTATTTATCTTTTATACTTTAACAAATCCCTTTCCCAGCTCACGTTCACAGTGCTCACAGCCCCTCTATTTTTCCATCTCGCATCTACACTGAAAAGACATTAAGCCATGTTTGGTTGCCAGGAATTTTTTTTTTCATGATAAATCAGTGAATCCAAGTGATGAGAGACGGGTAGGGATGTGGGAGAAGGAAAGAGATTTAAGAGGGCGTGATTGCGATGAGGCTGAAAAGTGGCTAAAATTAAATCAAGAAAAAGTTGACCGATTTTGAGTAGTGGTTATTCTTTCTTGATTTTTTGCCACTCCTCATCATGAGACACTAGTTTCCTGTTTTTTGTTTCCTGATTTTTAGCCACTTCATCCTCTTCTCCACTTGAAGACACTGATTTATCAGGAAAAAAAATGTCATGGTAGCCAAATGTGCCCTAAGTTCACACAAGAATAACATTCTCAATTGTTCCAGATCGGTCGAGAAACCAGCTCTTGGGCACTTTCCATGGATAGCTATCCCTGTGCCAAACATCCCATGCTACTTATCTTTCTAAATAAAGCACAACAAATAGTATGGAAGGATTGTTAAGTGCATGTGTCTGACTCTTTCTCATGGAAAATACATCATTTTCCTTTTCCTTTCCTCCCAAAGTGACGCAACTGAACAGAGCCTAAAATATCTGTTTCATAAGATTTATCAGCTCGTCTTGGCTCAACTTGACGCAAAATCTTGTTCTATAAAATGTTGGCGGATCATATTAAGGGTAATTATCAATATTAATATATAGGGATTTGCAAGGTAATTTTGCGGAAAGCCATTTCGCGGCTCACTTTTGTAGTAGACACCTCAGATGAATTAATAGTAGTCATTTGGACTATAAGCACATACAAAGCATGCATCTTTGTCACGCCCAACCATTTCAAGCCCCCACAAGCTGAACGTATTGTTTTTAAGATTTCAGATATGACTTTCTTGACTAACTGACAGTGAGGATTAACTTCATATTTAGAAACCTAAGACATCTCCTAAAAGTCTCATTTATTCAAAAAACGACAAAAAAAAACATTCATTTCTCTTATTCTTTCTTCTGGTGGGTGACCTGGGCCCACCACAAGGACCAAATTAACTAACGAGACAACGTTAGCTTACAAATGGGTCGTGTGACTATCATTTATAAATTATAATTAACAACTCTCTTTCTTTATTTATCATGGCACTTCTCTTTGTACTTTACACTGTTGTAATTGGTTGTTGGACACTTTACAATTTCTAGAAACCCATCAACAACACAACACAAAATAAGGGAAATGTTATCTGCGCCGAGGTGTTTCGATAAACAAGCGCTCCACTTGTTTGTCATGTAGTATTTAAAGGGATGATTTACGGTTCTCAAAAAGCTCTTTAAACCCTTTAAATACTACATGACAAACAAGTGGAGCGCATGTTTATTGAAACACTTGGGGCATATATCATTTCCCTAAAATAAAGGAAAATGATATCAGCATAACCATGTTTTAAAAATTGCACGGTCCTAGCTAATCTTTTCTTTTTTAAATTGCTTGTAATAGCGTTTTGGAATTGTAATAACCTATCGACAGCTCTTTAACCACTAAAAGACAAGATGCATTAGCTCAAATAACTAAACATGGTTGTGCTGACATCATTTCCTAGGGGTGCAATTTGGGTTGGGCTCAACCCGAACCCGACAAGTTCAACCCGATTTTGGCTCAGGTTAGGTCGGCATTTCCTTGGGTTGAGTTAGGTTGCAAAAGCCAACCCGATTTAATTTCAGGTTGGGTTAGGGTTGAGGCCTTAGGCAACCCGACTAGACCCGAATCCAACGTCTGTCCTCTAATTTTATTTTGATTTCCTTCGGTTACATTTGTTTTGTATTTTTCTGTTTTTAACTTGGCTAACCCGAACCCAACCCGACTCAACCTGATTTGGAAAATACAGGTTAGACAGGTTGGGCTAGGGTTGAGTGATTTAGAGGCGGGTTGGGTCAGGGTTGACCATCATCAACCCGAGGCTCGGGTTGGGTTGGATTGGGGTTGAGGGAATGCCTTGGGTTGGGCTAGGGTTGGCCTCAACCCGACCCGAGTTGCACCCCTACTTTTTTAGTATATTTTGTCTTATTCATTTAATTCATCTTAGCATGAAGTCCGATATTTTTCAAAACGTACAGTGGGGCCCATTCTATAGGATGATCCAACCCGCTCATTTGTAGGGCCACGACGTAGATAGGCTGTATCTCGTAAGTCATCTCCACAGGATGATCGTAACCCTCTAAACCGTGGAGATGATTTACAGAGTACAGTCTATCTAAGTTGTGGCCCAAAAAATGAACCGTTTGAATAATCCTATGAAATAGGTGGCTCTACTATTTGAAAAATATCGGAAGGCCACACGCACCCTATAAGTCTAAAGGCAAATAAGACATGGTACGCCACAAATAACAGGTTGTACTGCCGATATGTCCTTAAATACCACGTGGCATCATATCATTCGATGGTGTATAGATTAGAGAAAGATGGACCCCAGTTGGGAAACAACAGGGTTGGGACATGTCATTATCAGGCTAGTTAAGTTAAGCCGGCCTCTAGAGCTTGTCTTCCACACTTACTGAGTGTTTTTAAAGAAAAAAGCGATTTGGATATAAATTATATAATGAAGATTGTGCAAATAAATGTTTAAAAAATAAGTTGGGCGGAGCAGACCCGGCCCACACACCGACCCAAGGACCCACTAACTAGCTTCATACCCTCATATTTCTCTTATATTTACCTCTCTTCTTTCTGATGGCATTAGAAAAGTAACAATACAGAATAGAACGGGTCCAGAATCCGTTGTCACGTTAGCATTGGTTGCTTGTTAATTTGGTCACTGTTGGTGGGCCCGTTTCACCTACCAGAAGAAAGAAAAGAGAAAGGGATGTTTTTTGTTGCTGTTGTTTTGTGAATAAATGAGTCTCTTAAGATAAGACATGTCTTATGTTTCTAAATGTGAAGTTATTAATCCTAGGAGTTTGGTCGTCAAGAAAGTCATATATAAAAGCTAAAAAGCAATACGTGCATGCTTGTGGTTATAGTTCAAAGGCTTGTAAGGAAAAATGAATTTACTGATATAGCAAACGCAAGCACTTAACAATCCCTCTGTACTATTTGTTGTGTGAATGGGGACGTTTGGCATGGGACAGCTATCCATGGAGAGTGCCTGAGAGCTGGTTTCTCGGCGTTGGCGCAACAGTAAGGTTGCTCCATTGTGACTCGGTGGTCACGGATTCGAGTTACGGAAACAACTTCTCTGCAAAACAAGGGTAAGCAGGGTAACAGGGTAAGGCTACGTACATCTAGCCCTCGCCGGACCCTACAATGGCAGTTTTCCATTGTAAATACATGATAGAAAAATAGGATGGAGGGGTTGTGAGCACTGTAACGCGAGGCGGAAAAGGGATTTCCTTGGCAATTTATTGGAAACCAATTTTGCCGTTCGCATTTGAAGGAGAGGACTGAAGTACCTAAATTCTTACAAAGAAAAAGATGATATTGAAAGGGGGCTATGCTCCGCAACTGTTGGGAGCCTTCCATATTTGTCCATTTGAAAAAGAAATAAGATCAATTTGTTGCCTATTGCTACGCCCACTTCCTAACACGTTTAAAGATCTCATTCCAATCGGAAGAGGCCACTACCAAACAAGAAGAGTCACACAAGCTCACTTTTTAACATATTTTGTCTTATTCTTTTAATTCATCTGGGCATGAAGCCTGGTATTTTGTCTTATTCATTTAATTCATCTCGGCATGAAGCCAATTGTATTTGTCAAAACGTACAGTGGGGCCGATTTCATATGATGATCCGAACTGCACTGCTCATTCGTTGGACCACATTAATTTCATCCGGTGATTCGTTGGACCACAATGTAAACAGGCGTAAATCATTTCCATTGGATGATAGTAACCCTCCGACCAGTGATGATGATTTATAGCGTACAGACTATTTAAGTTGTGGCCCAACAGATGACAGTTTGAATAACCCTATGTGCGGGGAATTTGACCGGGTAGAACTCATCCCTAAAAGCTAGCCAATTAGAGGGAGGGTGTCCATTCCCTTATAATGCATCCCCGTTCATTTCACTTATCCACTTATCTGAAGTGGGACTATTTGCTTTTACGTGAAATCCCAACAATCTCTCCCTCTACACGGAAGCAACGTGGGAGCCATGAGATACTACACTGGCTTTTCTGAGATCTTCCTCGAGAGACATTTCCGCCTTCGGAGGCAAATTGGGGTTACCACGCCCTGAGCACTGCTACCATTTTGTAAGGAATTTGACCGGATAGAACTCACGCCTAAAAGCTAGCAATTAGAGAGAGCGTGCCCATTCCCTTATAACCCATCCGTATCCATTTCACTTATCCCATATGGGACTATTTGCTTTTGCGTGGAACCCCAACACTATGAAATGGGTCGTTGTACTTTTAGAAAAATATATTTCAGACTTTAGGCAAAAATATATTCCGGACGTAAGGCCACACGCACCATATAAGTTTGAAGGAAAATGAGACATGGTAAGCCACAAACAACAGGTTGTACGGCCTATCTGTCCTTAAATACCACATGGCATCATATCATTCGTTGATGTATAGATAAGAAAAGGATGGACCCCACTTGGGGAACAACAAAGGTTGAGGCATGTCATTATCAGGCTAGTTAAGTTAAGCCTCTAGAAGCTTGTGATCCACACCCTTGAGTTTTTTAATAAAAGCATAGATTTGGATATAATGAGGATTATGAGCACAAATGTTTAAAAATTAAGTGGGGCGGAGCAGACCCGGCCCACACACCGACCCAAGAACCCACTAACTAACTCCATACCCTCCTCTCCCCTCTCTCCTCTCATTAGAAAAGCAACAATATAGAATAGAATCCAAACATTTAAAAACAGGTCACATGTCAGGGTCCGAAAATAACATTTTCCCTTGGTCCAGAATCCGTTGTCTCGTTATAGTTGGCTGTTCAAGTTAATCCGGTCACTGTCGGTGGGCCCGGTTCACCTACCAGAAGGAAGAAAAGAGAAAGGGGTGTTTTTATGTCGTTTAGTGAATAGATGATAGTCTCTTAAGACATGTCTTAGGTTTCTAATTGTGAAGTTAATCCTCCCTGTCTGGTAGTCAATAAAGTAAAGTCATATATAAAAGCTAAAAACAATACGTCATGCTTGTGGGGCATGAATTGGTTGATCTAATTATCAAAGATGGTTAGTATGTGGTTATAATTATCAAAGATGGCACGGGATAGCTATCCATAGAAAGTGATTGACAATTGGTTTCTCGGCTAATCCTTTGAACAAACAGTCTGAGGGTTGGGACAAAATTGATATGATGGAGATGCAAACGATCAAAGTAAGAACCACATGTCGAATAGAGAATGAAAAATAGAAACAAGGAATTAGACAAGGCAAGCCAATTAAGTCTACTAATGTCCATGATTTAACATTGATAATTACATTTTTATATGATTAGAAAAAATACACATGATGTCCACTGAGTAACTCATGTGCATGTACAAATGCATGTGTACTTGCTTGTGTCCATGTAGCACATGTGTAGATACGTGCAACTTGAACTTCTAGGACTCTACCGGTAGAACCATAGTTACCAAAACTTCATTTTAAACAACATTTAGTTCTTGGAAAACAAAAATGTGTTTTGTAGGTTTGCCAAAAGTTTTTACAGGAAAAGCTCTGATTTTTTGGGAAAACGTATTTTAAAAATATTAAACGCGTTTTTTTTTTTGCCAATTCTTTTTTAGGAAAACACATTTTAAACATATCAAATGCATTTTTTGATCAATTTTTTAATTTTTCCCGTACTAAATTTTACAAGGGACAAAATTTTAACAGTTTTAAATGTTTTGTTTTTCTTGTTTTCATTTATTTAACCTTTTTAATACTTTTTTTGTGTGTCAATAACTCGATACCGTATTAAATTTGATTTTTTTTCCCAGTTTTTTTGTTGTATTGAGGCATGGTTTTAAGTTTCGACCCAAATCCAAAATTTCAGATTTCGGTGAAGACCGACACCGAAATGTACCGAAACTGAAACGGCCGAAACTTACCAAATTTCGGAAAAAATATTACCGAATTTCAACTGAAATTACAGAAATTTCGGCCCAAAAAACGACATTTCGTGCGCCTTTAGGGCCCATTTGGATGCTGAGAAGATTTGGATTTGGATTTCTCACATTTGCAGCCCTTTTTGTGTTGTGATTTGGATCCCGATCAAATTCTTTGATTTCCAAATTAGCGATTGGCAGTGAAAAAAATCAGATTTCCAAATAAGCTGTGGAAATAAATAATTGGAAATCCACAGATGTGGCAGTTTCCTTCACCCTCTTGGCTCCTCAACCTCTCCCCTGCAGTAGGAAGAACCCCCTTCTCTCCCTGTCTCTCTCAACATGAGCTGGGAAATCTATTCATTTTGTACTCAAAACTCAATTCCAAATCCAAATACAAAATATGAGGTATCCAAAAGGGCCCCTAACGAATTTTGGCCCAAAATTTGGGATTTCGGCAAAATTTTCGGTTTCGGTTACCCCTGAAATTTCGGCCGAAACCGAAATTTAAAACCTTGCTCATGGGTCAGAGGGATGAAGCAAAGGACTAGTTGAGCATAGCAAAACCGAGCTAATAAAGCATTTGGTGTTGGCTTTCTCTAAGGCTCATTAATTAACCTGTGGAGGACACAAATGATTGGGCATATGATAGTGATTGTTGGATGCTCAACCTGGCAACCTACGTGGCAATCAGTCAGAAGTGCCACGTGGCAATGGGCGGCAAACCAAACGGGCCCCCAGAAGACTGGCTTAGCAGCCATATTCACATTTGTAAAAATAAACCTTGAGATACAAAACATCGGTGGAAGGTGGCGTGGACGATTTGTTGTCACGCCGTCCAAATTCCCCTTTCACCTCTGCCACCCCACGCGCAATCAATAACATACTCTCTCTCTCTCTCTCTCAAGTTTATATATGTTTCATCATAAGACCTGCCCCACCACATTGCTTCCTAGATAAATATAGATATATATATATCTTTCTCTCTCACATTGTCTCATTAGCAAAACCTCTCAAACCTCAAGAACTAGAGTAATCTCTAGTACAGGAAGATCAAATAACTCTGCAACCCAATCTTTAAGGTATTTGTCATATCATTTCACAACATCAGCTTCTATCAAATGGGTTTTTGCTTTAGTAGTTTCTGGGTTTGAAGATATCTACCCAATATCTCACATCATGGACCACTTTGAGAAGAGCCCATGTTAATTTCTTAAAAACCAAATGGGATGAGTTCCCTTCATGGGTTTCTTTCTTTGTTGTTTTCTCTTCTTGAAATTGGATCAGTTTGAGAAGAAATTTTTTTTAAAAAAAAGCATGCCTCTTCATGTATCTTTCATATCATTTCACAATATACTTCTATCAAATGGGTTTTTGTTAATCTTATTGTTTTATGAGTTTGAAGATGAATTTGCACTAGTATGAGGAGAACTTATGTTTTTTTAAAACCAAATGGAGTGAGTTTCCTTCATGGGTTTCTTTCTTTGTTGTTCTTTCTTTTTGAAATTGGATCAGTCTGAGAAAAAAAAAGCCATGTTTTATCTAAAATCAACTCATCTCAGTTGGGTTTCTTTTTTTATTGTTTTTTGTGTTAAAAGTGGAGTAGTTTTTAGAAGAAACATGATTCTTAGAAAGAGACTAGTGTCGCTGTCTCTGCCGAATATTGTTTTGGCCTTTGGAGTGTATTTGTGTTATGGGGTGGGTGTGAAAGCATCCCCACCATGGAGTGCACTCAAAGAAACAAGGGCATGCTTGCGTCTGAAAAGTCAATTTTCTCGGCTCCTTTTTATACAATTTTGGGTCATGATCTTAAGAGAATTTTGTGATGTAAGGTTAGTTTCCTTTACAGTTTAGCGTAGAAACCGAGTCTTATTGGGTCTCTCATTCCGACCTGCATGCAATCTCTCTAGATTTTGAAGCCCATTTATCTACAACATCATTGAATTTGAGTGAATGAATAAAGGCTTTAGAGGTCTTCTTGGACCCCACTTGCACCATTTTTCCATCTTCCATGAGAATGGTCACCCTCTCTCTCTCTCTCTCTCTCTCTCTCTTAAATAACATCTGGTATTGATTTTCAGGTGAATTGGCAATGGAAGTGGAGTCATGTGTTCCACCTGGATTTAGATTCCACCCCACTGAAGAAGAGCTTGTGGGTTATTACCTTACAAGGAAAATTGCTTCTCAAAAGATTGATTTAGGGGTCATCACAGAGATTGATCTGTACAGAATAGAGCCATGGGATCTTCAAGGTTGGTACTTTAATATAAATTAAACTTTTTTCTGAATGGCAAAGAATTATATTAATCAAGAATGAAACACGAGCAGAAACCCTGTGATCGAGCTGATAAAAGCCAAGGCAACCCAAAGAGAAAAAGAAAAAGAAAAAAAGCTAAACCAAGACCTATCAAGGGAAAAATTCGCAGATTTCCAATGACACCATAGAGGCACCCTCTACAAATTAAACTGATCACATAATTTACAATGGGATGAAGAAGATCTAATTATTTCGCTATCAATGTGTAGATAGATGCAAGCTCGGGTACGAGGAGCAAAAGGAGTGGTACTTCTTCAGTCATAAAGACAAGAAGTATCCGACGGGTACTCGGACAAATAGAGCTACTGCCGCTGGGTTTTGGAAGGCGACTGGGAGAGACAAGGCCGTGCTCTCCAAGCTTAAAGTCATAGGGATGAGGAAGACCTTGGTGTTCTATAAGGGCCGCGCACCCAATGGAAGGAAAACCGATTGGATAATGCACGAATACCGGCTCCAGACTAGCGAACATGGACCTCCCCAGGCAAGCTATACTTTCTTTACCATGTATACTTTCCATGATTTTACAGGATGAACATAGTGACTGAAATCGAAACTAAAATTTGAAACCTTCCTTTCTTTAACATCTGTATTTTAGAGATGTTGTATGCTGACAATTGATTCCAATTTGAGCTAAAAATATATAATACAGGCTCTGATACCAATTGTTGGATAATTTAAAGTGTAAGATCTCATGGTTACTAGAGCCATGTTTTTGGATTTTGAGAATTAATTCTGAATTCAAAACATATTATTGGACTCAAAATTAGATGCAAGTTTGAGTCCCATAATCAGTTGTCGACTCAATATTAATTCTCAAAATCCAAATGAAACAGGGCCTAAAAGATAATATCAAAACCTATCCAAGTCATTGCACAGTGTATATACTTCTTTTCCATATGCTTCTGTTCAATTTTCTTTCACATCATAATTTTCTAACATAGTCGCATTGTACAACACCAAAGTCCTTTTTATATATGCCACTGAAATTGGTCCTTAATTGCAAATAAGAACATTTTAATTAATTATTTATTTTATTATTATTATTATTATTGCAAATGAGGCATCAAAGCCTATTGGGAAGATACTGACTATATCAATTCTAAAACGATTATAATTATTAATTGCAAATAATTCCATTTAACTTCAAAAACCATTTGGATAGAAGATTATATATGCAAACACCTTTTAGAGGTTTCCAAAGAAGCCCAAAGTCTAATAATTTTCTAAAGCCTCAAAACACAGAAATTTCGAAAGACATTCTCATAGAACCCGCACACAACACTACAAGTAAAACATCTTATCACGACGAAAAACAATATGTCGCTATTGTTCTTATAGCGACGAGTTTTTTTTCCGTCACCAATTAGTATATTTCTTGTAATGCAAAATGGGCTTTTCCAATTGAGGGGTGTTATGATCTCCTTAGGGCACGTTCGGCAACACTTCTCATTCTCACCTAAAGAATTGTGTGGAAACGGAGTGATGAGAAACTTTAGAAACGGTTATTTATCGCTTCAAGGAATCCTATTTTTTAGTCGAAAAATTAGCATAAATTTTGGAAACGGACCTTAGCGGGTCATGCAGCCGAACAAGATTATTGAGATTTTTTTTGGCTTTCGTCATTCTCCACCCCTAAAAAAGGGGAAAATCCCGTAAAAGAATAGTTGCCGAACACGCCCTTAATTAACATATCAACGACTTTTGAGTGTATCAATATTTATATCTTCATTATTTCTCTTTTAAGGTTTTAGTATTTTAAGTTTAAAAAGAATGTACTTGCATCTATACTTTTTGCTTTAAAGGATTATTTTTTAGCATTGTGATACATATGCGATGATTCGTAAAGAATTGAGTTTCAGAAAACAACTTCTTGAAAAATTTTAAAATATTTTTTAAGAAAATTATTTAAAACTACACACCTTGATATATGTGGGAACTACGAATTGTCACCCTCAAGGGATGTGGCAAAAATTGATTTTTTGAAATCTAAACACAATCATTTAAAAACTACACACTGATATATGTGGGAGTTGCTAATTGTCACCCTCAAGGGGTGAGGAATTTATCTCCTATCTTTAACAAAACAGCCTGTAATTGTGTACCATTTCTCACCCTAACTAACTCTTTTAAGCAGGGTGAGAGAATATCCCTACACATTATTTTCATGGAAAATTAGTTCTTGTTTCCAACAAGTAATTTACTTGGTTGTGTGGTTGTAGGAAGAAGGATGGGTCGTCTGTCGAGCATTCAAGAAACAAATTCCCAATCAACGCCAAAGCTTTGACACTTGGAATCCTAATTACTATTTCATGAGAGATCATGATCGCGTCGGACTTCAAACTCTTGAAGATGTCATCAGGCCAACACAGTTTGTCGACTCTTATCAGGGACGAAATTTTCACGAACAATCACCTATCTACGAGCAAGAAATTGGATCAAAGCAGACCCATCTCAATCAACTCCTTGAACTTCCACAGTTGGAAAGCCCTTCTCTATCAACAAGTTTGGCTGCTAAAGAAGGTTTTGAACCTAGTGTAACTACCGACGAAGAAAAGTTCAACAAGGAAGAACAATTCATCGATTGGAAAATGCTCGACTGTTTACTCGCGTCGCAATCCTATGATGCAACAGCATCTTCCAATTCAAATTTGCCATTGATTCCTCCTGATTATGAGGCCAATGCTTTGAACCAAGGAAATCGCTTCCTCGCCTCATTTCCTAACACTTATTAACTACACAATAAACAAGTTCCTTGTCTAAGGAGCTTATTCATTTACAGATGTAGTCAAATGTTGAAGAACTAGTACTAAAGGAAAGGCTAATTCTCTTTGTCCATGGTGATTCTCTGAAATCTATTCTCCAAATGTCTAAAGTTTCTTGGTTTTCTTTTCTTTTCTTTTTTGAATAGTAAGTCTCTTGTTTTTTTGTGTGTAACAGTTTTGATAGTAGGGTCTCTTTGAATAGTTCTATAGTTATTTGCATACAATCTTATATGTAGATAGTTTTAAAGTTAAATATGATTATTTGCAAATAATAGTTATAATTCCAAAGCAGCTTTATTGTCTCAATTACAAGTAAGATTTATTATGCTTATTTGCA
The DNA here is from genome assembly GCF_043159265.1 of Tasmannia lanceolata. NCBI lineage: Eukaryota > Viridiplantae > Streptophyta > Magnoliopsida > Canellales > Winteraceae > Tasmannia > Tasmannia lanceolata. Next base: position 43,247,136 of record NW_027518689.1, read on the forward strand.
CATAAGAACTAAGTTTTGTGGCATCCAAAGGGGCCGGGTCCATAGATTGTTCATTAATTATCATGCAACTGTGTGACTTTTGGGTTAATTAAATTTTATGAGCAGGTACTTATGTCATCTAAAAAAATTTAAGGAAATGACATCGGCACTCCATTTTTTATAACAATAATAAGGCACCTCTCCTCACATTGTACTTTCCTAGTTAGTTGTTAAAGGCTGTTAGAATTACCAAAAAGCTATGAATCCCCAATGGGGAAAGTGTTTAGTGATGTGAGGGGTCCCATTGTCAAAACATTAGAATGCCATTATCACTTTCCTTTGAGTTTTGCATGCGGATGCTGCTTGCTTTCCTGTAATAACTATTTTCCTTTGAGTTTTGCATGCGGATGCTACTTGCTTTCCTGTAATAACTATTGTTTATTGTAAAAGTTTTCTTTGTGGCTCTCAAAATTTCTCACAAATGTTTAAGATATGATTAAAGGGTATTTTGGTTATCTAAAAGAGAACATTTGGAGATATCTTTCTTTTAGAAAATTTATTTTTGTGATAACTTTTCCCAATCAAAACTAATGCTACTTTGGAGCACTTCTCAAATTATATAGACAAAGTGAAGGTACTTTTGACATTCGTATGCGAATGTCGGGAGTATGGCTCATGGGTTTGAGAAATTATAATAAGAGCATGTCCTCGTTCATCATATAAAACCTGTTGTTTTAAACATGAAGACAATTGGTTTGCCATGCACACCCTTTCCCAACATGTCTACCCGCTTTTCTTGACCTTTCCAAAAAAATGACTTTTTAATCTGCGGAAAAAGACAAACCGAAGAGGTGAAATACAATCATTTTTAGGAAGAGAAAAACAAAAGAGGCGATATATCATTTCCATTAGGCCTGGTTTGGTTGGAAGGAAAGGCACATAGAAAGGGCTTCATCCAAAAACCTTATCCTTTTTAGTTACTTGAAAATTATTTTGATTGTTTGATTTATTAAATATGAAAATGAGAACTTTTTCGGGGAAAATATTTATCTGGGGCCCGCCGGTATTGGTGGTCTATGTCGCGATTACTGGGGGAGACCATTTGGGCTTTCTCGGGGCAGATTGGGGTGTGTTATTCAAATAAAGCAGAAGTAAGGGTGGTCTATCATGGTATCAAACGGATTGACAAAGAGCTTCAATTCTTGACATATCTATTGTGGAGGGGGATTCACATAATGTGATTAGGTGGCTTCGTGGGTCGGTGGTCCCTCCTTGGAGATTTTGGTCGTTTTTTGATGAAATCTCAGATCTTGTGGAGGGCTCCTCCATTGTCTTCAACCATGTTCGTCGTTTTGCAAATTGTGAGACGGATGCTTTGGCTAGATCGGGGGTTGTGTGGTTGGGTTTGGAGTGTTTTGATTTTTTGCCTCCGTGAGATCATTGTATTTTTATTCTGAATTGTTTTTTTCCTCTATGTAATTTTCAAGGAGACTTTCTCGGTCTTCCCTGTTTTTTAATTCAATTGACCCACCATTTCAAAAAATAAAAATAGGATTATTGTTGCCTAAAAAATGAAACTGAATACTTCATTTAGATTCAATGACAAACCATGCTCAGTGGGCCCACATATATGATAGTCCATTGTACATTAGTGGGCCTACATAGAGGGCATAATAGTAAAAAGTATAATGAACCATGCTTGTATACTGATCAATGATCAGCTAGTGGGGCAAAGTTGGAGGGCCAACTGTTAGTGTATATGCCCTAAAAGCAAGCTACCTTGTAATATATTTGATTAATTGATGAAATTCATGACATTTATTGGGTACTCTAATAGAATGTAGAACATGATTATTTTATTGAACACATGGTTATCCCTAAGTAGCAAGTAGGAATATCATGCCCATGGATTCACAAATCCTAAGGGTGCAAGGAGATATGATATTCCGGTTCTTTGCATGCCTAAATGTTCCTGGTTGGAGTTGAGACAAGACATCTCTTCCTGGACACAACTAGCATCAGACCTATCCTCCATACAGGTATTGGGGTGGTTTATCTTGGCCACTAGGGTAGTGGACCCAAAGAGGAAGCACGAATGCATTAAATGGTTTATGCACGGGATCCCTATATGCTAGAATAACCTGTGGAGAATGAATAAGTAATGAGGTTATTCTATTAATGCAGTGCCCTTTATATATCCTTTGACATGAGGGCTCATAGTGGTTAGTGGGCCTACTCTATAGTTTCCGGTTTGCCTCATAGTGATTCTCAATGTGGGTTTCACATTCGGGTATGTTGGGCCATAGGGTAGCCCTCGAGATCAATATGGATGCCCAACAACGAATCCACCACCTCTATAAGAGGCTTTTCTAGTTTTGATTACTGCCCTAAACTCCGAAGAAAACAGACTAGGTGATTTCGTAAATTGTTTATCAAAAGGTTTTCCAAAACTAGATTTTGAAAGGATTTTGTAGTAGAGAATAGCCACCTCAGTTGAATTGAATTAAATAAATAAGACAAAATCCGCTAAAAGTAAGCCTGCAAGAGTACAACGCCTTCTACGTCTTTGGAAGCATCATTCATGTTAGGGGCATTACAACACCTTGTTTTCAATTCCCCCTCGGCGTTCTGACAAGAGAATGATATTTTGGGGGAGTCTGTGGGCTAAATTCCGAACCTCTCGACTAACTTGTGTATTCAAAGTGGAAGTCAAAAGTCATGTGGGATTAAGGCATTGCTCCTCAAATCTCCCAAAGTTACCCGAAGTCCATTGCATCTATACCCCCTCTCATGACTCAAAATCACGCTTATCATTCAATCCTATTTGTAATGTGTAGATTTTGTTGTTAAATATTAATCATTGCCAATATGTAGTTTTGACTATTCATTTTCAATTGTAATGTGTAAATTTTGTTGGTAAATGTTAATCATTGCCAATATGTAGTTTTGACTATTCATTTTCAATATATATATATATATATATATATATATATATATATATATATATATATATATATAATACATAGTGAAAAGGCCTTAAATTAGAAAAAGTAGAAAAAATAAACAGAAGTGAGAGGTTGAATCAATAGATTACCAAGAGTAAAATAATCAGAAGTGAGAGCTTGAATCAAGAGATTACAAAGAGTCCAAAGGTCAATCCAACTACATCGTCTGTTGGTGACGGAGATGGAAGCAAACTCGAGATGAACGGCGCGCAGGTGGAGGTTTTGTTAAAACCCGCATGTAATGGGAAAGTAGGACACGTATTCGATGATTCAAGGAGAAACCAAAGCTAAGTAAGAAAAACAACACCAAGATGAGAACTTGTGGCCGGAGGAAAGTACATGTGGCAAGAATCTTGCACAGAACATCAGAGAGGGCAAATTGGGGAAAATGCCCTGCATAAATTGGATACGATAGGAAGATTTAGTATAACAATGACATGGAATAGTCTCAAAAGACGCAAACGAACTTGAGGGGTTTAGAAAAGAGAAAATGCAGGAAATGAAAAGTTCTGCAAAAAATAAAGAGAAAATTTGTGGGAAGCATCGTTAGGAATCAATATAAAACTTGTAATAAGCATCATTGGAAGCTGATAAGAAGTACATAGAAAGACCCACACATAAAAGTAGGAACTACAAGTAGATAATAAGACCTTGCGACTAATTAGAATTAAGGTTTTAGGAATTTACAGTTTCACTAGAGAAGGATTGTAGTTGGTTAGGGCAGAAAGAGCAGGATTGTCGTAGGTTAGGACATAAAGGTTAATATGAGTAAGAATTACAAGTAAAAAAAATATTTTGCACTAATTAGAGTTATAAGTTTTTTGAATTTACAGTTTCACATATTTTATGTTTATTTAATGTTACATTTTTAGAAAAAGATTTACATAATTTTTATTTGAAACTTTTCAAGTTTTAAATGCACTCTTGTTTAAAATAAGATCATTTAACATTATTAAAAGGATAAAATATTCTTTTAAAAAGAAACAAAAATAGTATACTACGATGTGTAACCTTGATTAAGAAGAAATATTTACTAAATGGGAATGAAGCAAGAACAAAGAAGCAATAACAATGATGAAGAACATAGAGTAAGAGGAATCCAATCTGTTGTATTGATTCTATGTCATTTTGTGTATAATGGTTACATCTCTTTATAGATATTACAAGAATCGAATGAATGACAAATAAATAAACTAAGAATCTAAATGGATATTATCTATACATGGAAAGTTCTAAAGAGGCAATAATAATGAAAGGCATGTTAGATATTTAGTTAACTTTATGCGGAAAAGGATCATTACCTCTGGCCATGATGATCAAATAGAAGCGATTGATGATGCGCGAGATCCAATAGTTGAAGACGTTCCGCGACGAACACGACAGACTCGGTTCTGATGTAGTCTTCAGATCTATCCAACCCTTATGCTCAGATCAATGGAATCATGGGCCGTTCCTTGGTAGATCAGGGACCAGACAGAGAAAAACCCAAACCCAAGTTTCTCAAGAAATCATGTCTGTCTCTCTCGTTCTCCATCCTTTGCTTTCTTGCCCAAAAACCCACCTTAGATTTCCCACTCCCAGAGCCAGAAAACCCACTCTTTCTCCACATCCAAGGCTCCTTTCCATTAAATCTCTTCAAAGAAGCAATGAAGAGCTTCCTGCAGAAAAACCGAGATGGGAAAATATGTTAGGCACGCTAGCAAGCCTCTATCCTGTCTATATGGCTGTTGGAGGGTTTGTTGCATGTGTAAAACCTTCTACTTTCTCATGGTTTGTGAAGAGAGGGCCCACTTCGTATAGCTTCTCTCTAGGGTTTATAATGCTAGCAATGGGGTTGACTTTGGAGCTAAAAGACCTCTATAGTTTGTTCATGCAGAGACCTCTCGCAGTAAGTCAAAAAAAAAGGAAAAGAAAAATAGAGGGGAGTGTTCTTTTGATTTTTCTAAAGAGTTCTGAGGACTTAAAAGACTCCTAATATCTTAAACCCTAAAACCCTAAACCTAATGGTTGGATGTCAGTTGGGTTATGGTTGGGTTTAATATATTTTTTTCTTTTTGAGTTCTGGGACCTTGAAAGACTCCTGATATCTTTTACAATTTGATTTGAATTTTTGATGGAATCTGATTAAAGGAGATTGATGCAGTTTGGGTGTTTTAGTTGATTTTAGATTAATTGGAAGGATTGCTTTAGTTTTTCATTTTAGGAAATACATTGCCATTTGTTTTTTCTGAGCATTTAACATGCTTATGTTTTGATCTTTGCAAAGGAACCATTGAACTGTGATTTTGCTGCAACCGAAGCGGTTTCGGAAAAATTAGGGTTTATTTTCTAGGATTATTTTGGGGAGTAGAATAGATAATCAATTTTCCTTTTCAGAACAATGTGAGTTTTAAGCACTTTTTATATAGAGATAAGCATTTTAAATACTTGTGAGGAATGAAGCTCAATTCTAGTCTTTTTGGGTATTCAGGTTGTTTTCAATAGATATCCTTATGGAAGGGGAAAAAAGGATATATCTTCTATTATATTGAATTTCTCTGATGTGTTGGTTTCTTATATATTTATTTTTGCTATTTTGAGCAGATATTGTTTGGGTGTGCTGCTCAGTATACTATTATGCCAACTTTAGAAGCGATAATTACCAAATGCCTTGGGCTTTCGCCATCTCTCTCGGTTGGATTGATTTTGCTTGCTTGTTGCCCTGGTGGTACCGCATCCAATGTGGTAAGATTGAAATTCCAAGGGTGGTCCCTAGTACGACAACTATGAGGAGTGAGAATTAATTAGGTTTCTAACAAGTTTTAATCTTTTGAAAACTCAAACCTAAATTGGAAATTAAGAGATCAAAATGAAATTCAAGCACACAAGTTAAATCTAGAGGTGCAATGCAAAGTAAAGAGCTAGAGTTCAAGAGAGAGTGCACCCGAGATTTAAAGTGGTTCGGTCCTCAAAACGCGAGGCCTACTCCACTCCACCAACAAAGACCCGTTGATGGCTTCACTAAGAGATCTTCTTAACTTCGGCGAAGATCGGTGCCGATTATAAATTCCGATCACCTTTAACCTTGGTGGCAATCCTCACCACGGAGAGTGGGCTACGCTTCTCCGAACACTCGCCCGAATACAATTTCTTGAATAAGAAAGAAAGAACAAAAATCCCTCACAAGGGTTTACAACTTTGCAGAAGATGTACAAATATAGCCTATAGATCCGAATCCTAATCTTAGATGATGAGAGGCATAAACAAGTTTGATTCACTCTAAGGATGTTCAAGTAGGTTTTTAGAGTGTTAGGATTCATGATTGTAATGTTTGGAATGCCCATATATATAGGAAAACCAAAATATGACCGTTCAATGGCATTGTGGTAATTCCAGCAAAATTTCAACGGCCATTTTTCCGACCGTTGTAGTGTTCTCGGAGTTCCGAGAATATTTCTCGGAGTTCAGAGAAAAAATCTCGGAGTTCCGGGAATTCAAACAGAAGATGAAAAAAATGTCACTGGACCATTTCTCGGAGTTCCGAGAATTCTCGGAGTTCCGAGAAAAACTCTCTGAGTTTCGAGAATTCTCGGAGTTCCGAGAAAAACTCTCGGAGTTCCGAGAAGCCTATGTTTGAACAAATTTTCATTTCTGTTTTTGGGCTTCCAACTTAACACCAAGATGGGATTGCTATGAGGGTTCCAAGGTGTTGGAACTCCACAAATACAATCACTTATATTTTTAGGGTGTGTGTTTATTTACTTAATTATGCCTTTCAAATCTAAAACTAAGATTGGATCTTAATACAATCTAATATAACTTGATCTTCAATGGATTCTTCAAGTCTTCATTTGTCTTGGATTTTGATGTCTTTGGCCTTCATGAAGTGGTCCAATGAGTGCTTCTTGGCCTCAATCCAAGCAATGTTGTCTTAGCACCAATGTGATCTACAACTTAGACAATCAAACACATTAGTGATCATAAATCACTTGTGTATTGGAATCATCAAAATAAGATAGGAATGCCAAGGTGGAAACCATTGGGCTTACAATCTCCCCTTTTTTATGATGATAAGCACAAGAGATTTTCCAATAAAAAGCACATATATTTTTCTTACTCAAGAATTCTCTCCCCCTTTGGCATCAATCAAAAAGATTGGGGTAAAAGAGAAACAAAGGGATGAAATATTCAATTTAAAGCTCCCCCTTTTTCAAGGAAAAAGACAAACCTAGAACTCCCCCTATTAAGAATTTTTATTCAATATAAGAGAGGATATTTAATTAATTTTGAAAAAGATATTCAATTTTAGAGCAAGCCCCTAATCTAATCACATATGATGAAAATCATATGGGGGCTTTGGGAACCCAAGATTTTTTTGTTCCAACACTTTCCCTAATCTTAGATGCACATTGGAATTGGTAATGACCATTTATTCCACAATAATGGCATCTAACATGAGGGTTAGATACGCTAGTCCTATCATATGCATGTTTAGGTCTTTGACTAGTCTTCTTTAAGATTATGTCAATAATTTTGTCACCATTTAAGAATCCATGGAGACATAATCTTAACCTTTCATTTTCATTATAAAGATGGGTTATTTGATTTAGAAAATCATTAAATTCATCTTCATAAGACTTGAAAGAGCTTGCCATATCTTGGAGTTTTGCAATTTGGCAAGTTTTCTCATCCAAACAACCCTTAAGGGTTTCAATCTCAAGTTTAAAATTTTCAAGTTGTGCTTGAGATTTGGAAGAAAATTCATTTTTCAGAAAATTAAGTTCATTTTCTAATTTTGAAATGAATTTCTTTTGAATTTTATTTTTAGAAATTTGAGAGTGCAAGGTTGAGCACAATTCATCATATGATATTTTTTCACTATCACTACTAGATGAATAACATGAAGGGTTAGAGTTTACCTCGTCTTCATGGGTGAGTACCATGAAGCAAAGATCGTCTTTCTTTTCTTCCCCTTCGCTTGAACTCTTTCCCGAGGTGCTAGTAGCATCCCATCCGGCGGCAAGAGCTTTATGTTTCTTCCATTCCTTCTTTCCCTTGTATTTTGAGGAAGATGACTTGAGAAGTGGACAATCCGGTCTTTTGTGTCCGGCCTTCTTGCAATTATAGCACCTTATTCCTCCTTCTACTTCACTTTCTTCTTTCTTCTTCGTTTTATCCTTTTTATGTTTCTTTCTCCATAAGCTTTTAAATTTCCTTAAGGCTTCTTCTTCATCGCTATCCGCCTCGCTAGAGGATGATGAGTTTGCTTTGAAGGCTTTTAGAGCTAGAGATCGACTCTCTTTCTCTTTCTCTTTCGGCTTCTTCTCTTCTTGTCGGCTAGTGAGGAGCATCTCATGGGTGATGAGAGATCCTACAAGCTCCTCCATGGTTAACGTCTTGAGATTCTTTGATTCTTGTATGGCGGTTACCTTTGGATCCCAATATGGAGGAAGAGACCTAAGCAACTTACTCACAAGCTCATCCGTAGGATAAGATTTACCAAGATTTGCTAATTCATTAGAAATTTTAGAAAAACGGGTATACATTTCGGAAATGCTTTCGTTTTGATCCATTCTAAACATTTCATATTTGCTCTTTAACAAGTTTATTTTGGAATCTTTAACTTGTGATGTTCCCTCATGGGTAACGGCAAGTGTATCCCAAATAATCTTGGCGGAATCAAAAAGAGCAACTCGATTAAACTCCTCCGTAGATAAGGCGCAAAACAAAGAATATATAGCTTTGTAATTTAAATTTGCATGCCTTTTTTCTACCGTATTCCATTCTTCAAATGGTGTGGAAGGCAAAATGTATCCATTTTCAACAATATGCCAAAGTTCAACATCTATCGAAAGAAGATAGATGCGCATCCTTGTCTTCCAATGTCCATAGTTGGACCCATTAAAGAAGGGAGGTCTAGTTGTGGAATGGCCCTCAGGAAGTCCGGTTCCATTTCTATCCGTCATTTCACAATTAGAAAGTTGCCAAAGATCTTATGATCTTTCCCTTGTTGAAATTTTTAAAGAAAAATTTTCCAAAGATTTACAGAAAAGAAAATCTTTTAAGAGCCTTTGCTCTGATACTAAGTGAAATTCCAAGGGTGGTCCCTAGTACGGCAACTATGAGGAGTGAGAATTAATTAGGTTTCTAACAAGTTTTAATCTTTTGAAAACTCAAACCTAAATTGGAAATTAAGAGATCAAAATGAAATTCAAGCACACAAGTTAAATCTAGAGGTGCAATGCAAAGTAAAGAGCTAGAGTTCAAGAGAGAGTGCACCCGAGATTTAAAGTGGTTCGGTCCTCAAAACGCGAGGCCTACTCCACTCCACCAACAAAGACCCGTTGATGGCTTCACTAAGAGATCTTCTTAACTTCGGCGAAGATCGGTGCCGATTATAAATTCCAATCACCTTTAACCTTGGTGGCAATCCTCACCACGGAGAGTGGGCTACGCTTCTCCGAACACTCGCCCGAATACAATTTCTTGAATAAGAAAGAAAGAACAAAAATCCCTCACAAGGGTTTACAACTTTGCAGAAGATGTACAAATATAGCCTATAGATCCGAATCCTAATCTTAGATGATGAGAGGCATAAACAAGTTTGATTCACTCTAAGGATGTTCAAGTAGGTTTTTAGAGTGTTAGGATTCATGATTGTAATGTTTGGAATGCCCATATATATAGGAAAACCAAAATATGACCGTTCAATGGCATTGTGGTAATTCCAGCAAAATTCCCAACGGCCATTTTTCCGACCGTTGTAGTGTTCTCGGAGTTCCGAGAATTCTCGCAGTTCCGAGAAAAACTCTCGGAGTTCCGAGAAGCCTATGTCTGAGCAGATTTTCATTTCTGTTTTTGGGCTTCCAACTTAACACCAAGATGGGATTGCTATGAGGGTTCCAAGGTGTTGGAACTCCACAAATACAATCACTTATATTTTTAGGGTGTGTGTTTATTTACTTAATTATGCCTTTCAAATCTAAAACTAAGATTGGATCTTAATACAATCTAATATAACTTGATCTTCAATGGATTCTCCAAGTCTTCATTTGTCTTGGATTTTGATGTCTTTGGCCTTCATGAAGTGGTCCAATGAGTGTTTCTTTGCCTCAATCCAAGCAATGTTGTCTTAGCACCAATGTGATCTACAACTTAGACAATCAAACACATTAGTGATCATAAATCACTTGTGTATTGGAATCATCAAAATAAGATAGGAATGCCAAGGTGGAAACCATTGGGCTTACAAAGATACTCGGCCTTTCATGACCCCGGGTTGGTCTTCTGACCCCATGTGCTCTTGTGCAGGACTTCAGTTCCTTCAGTTCAGCCACTTGGGCCTGCCAGATCAGCTCTTACGTCACTGCCGTATCTGTTACCAATTTTAGGCCTAACAGATTGGCGCCATCCGTGGGACCCTGAACTAAAAGCTGTTCGAATCTCCTTTATAAAATGGCAGAACGGAGGAGCGCCCGGGTAACAACTGCTCGGACAGCTCGAGCAGAGGCGCCTCGCAGGATTCGAAGTGAACGAATGGCCTCGCAGATAGTGGCTCCTTCAGCAGTAGCAGAGCAGAGCCCCGCTTATTCGGAACACCTCAACCCCGCTCCCACTCCAGAGCAAGTTCAACTTTCAACAAATGACCACTCTTGTTGGTCAATACCAGAATCTGATCCAAGCGCCTCCCCAGCATCACCCAGAAGCCTCACGACCTGCGCAGGAAAGGTCGAACGCCCACAGGGGGGAGCCCGCACCTCTCAGTAGAGATCGAACCCACCACTCTACGAGGAGAGTTCATCATTCCAGGATCAGGCATGCCCATACGGAACCTCACTATCACCACAGGTCGCGTTCTCGCTCAGTGCAGAGGCACCGAGCTCAGGAGGACCGTGCACCCAGAGAGAGGCCCAGACATCGTCAAAAAGGCTCGGAGAGTCACTCCGGCTCCGCAGCTAGTCCCTCTGTGGAGAGAAACAGATCAATGGACCGAGCAGACCGGAGAGCTGATCCAATGCTACGGAGGATAGAAGAGATAGATCACCGTATAGAAGAGCTGGCAAATGATCAAGGCCGGCCTACTGCAAGGACGTTCTCAAGCAGACCGTCGTTCACCGGCGATGTTATGAATGCGCCAGTGCTCAGAGGGTTTAAAATGCCGACCGTTCCACAATATGACGGGACCACTGACCCTGTGGACCATTTGGAGACGTTCAGAACAATGATGCTCCTCCACGGCGCTTCCGATTGCTTCCTCTGCAAAGCGTTCCCGACCACACTGACCGGTGCAACCCGGGACTGGTATTCGAGGATCAAGCCGAACTCCATCAGCAACTTTGAGGGCTTTGGGGACGATCTGGTCCGCCATTTTATGAGCAGCCGGAGGCCCAAGAAAACAATATCATCCCTAATGGCCTTGTGGCAGGAGGATAACGAACCTCTGAAAGCATTTGTCAGCCGTTTCAACAGGGAGGCTCTCCAAGTGCCGAATTTGGATCCCTCAGCCGCCATGAATGCTCTCCTCGCAGGCGCCAAATCTAATGATTTCTGCCGATCAGTTGCTCGCCAGAACTCGCACTCACTGGCGGATCTGATGGCCGGAGCTGAGGAATATATAGCCGTGGAGGAGATTCTGGCGGCCTTGGACTCAAACCGGAGGAGAACCTCTGAAGAAAAGAACCCTACCAAGCAACGTAGGGATGATAAGGCCCCCATAAGAGAGAGGTACACCCAAAGGAGGGAGGAGAACTTTACTCCTCTCAACATCACCTGGAGACACATACTGGCTGCGATCAGAGGAGAATAATTCGTAAGGTGGCCGACCAGGATGATCTCCAAAGGAAACAAGAGAGACAAGTCGAAATATTGTCGGTTCCACAGGGACCACAGGCACGACACAGACGAGTGCTGGCAGCTTAAGGAAGAAATCGAGCTGCTGATCAGCCGGGGATACCTAAAAAAATATGTCAAGGATGACGGCCATAGGAGAGAACGCGGGGAGAAGAGCCTCCAGGGCCAGAGCCCTCGGTGGTCACAGCCGCCTCTGTAAGCCCAAGGGTCTACTCTCCTATCTTGTTTTGATGATTCTAAACATAATTGATTGTGTTTTTGAATACTAATCAATTTGCTTCGAAGTGTTGTGTTTGAGATAGGATTGATCATTGAAGAAACCAACACACAACATGGTCATGCTTGGAGATATCCCATACAAGAGTCAAAGGAGCTAAGTGAAGCTCACCTCATCTCTCAAGCAAGCATACACAAGATGGAAGATCAATTGAAGACCAAGACTAAAGATAAGTTGAAAGCTACATAGGTATCATTGTACATCCTTTCTCTTTAGATTTCCAAGTCAAGGCAAAGTGTTTTCAACTTGGTTTTCAAAGAACAGTTAAGAACTTAAAATGCATTAGTGAATGGTTATGTGGTGGACCAACATGTTGGGACCCTCATAAACATTCCAAAATAACCATAGGAGTTGAGTTCCAAAAGCTAAAAATCAAATTTGCAATAAAAATCAAAAACTGCGGATTTTTAGGCTTCTCGGAACTCCGAGAATTTTTCTCGGAGCTCCGAGCTCGGAACTCCGAGAGTTCCCTCGGAACTCCGAGAAAAGGTCCAGTAGCATCTGGACATTTTCTCGGAACTCCGAGACAATTTCTCGGAACTCCGAGAAATGGTCCAGTAGAAATTTTATTTCTTCTGGCCGTTGTCTCGGAACTCCGAGAATATTTCTCGGAACTCCGAGAATGGTTCTCGGAACTCCGAGAACCTCGCGACAGACTAAAAAATAGCCGTTGGGATTCAAATTAATTGTTGGTTTTTGATATTTCCACCCCCAAACGGTCATATTCTTTGGTGTGGTTATATATACAACATGTAGAGAAGTTTTTCACTCTCTCTTGATCTTTGAAAAACATCCTTAAGCATCAAAAACATTTGCAATCCATTTTAGCTTGAGTTTTTGTTTTTCATCCCAAACTTGCCTTTCACTTGTGAATCTTTTGAGTTTGGATATAGTAGTGCTTTCACTTGCAAATCACCATCTTTGAAGAGCAATCAAGGGTCTACAAAGAGCATCAAGCTTTCAAGAAGAAGCCAAGCTATTCTCTTTCAAATCTTGTATAGGTGGCTAGGGCATTCCTTTCTTAATTCCCTAGAGAGCAACCGCTTAGAACTCGGCGGAGAAGGAGAGTCTTTGTAAAGGTGTAAGGGCATCCTTGTTTAATATCCCTTGGAATTGTAACCGCCTCGGAGCCGGGCATCGTGGAGGTCTCCAATAGTGGAATCCCTCAAGTGCGACCTTGAGTAGAGTGGAGTAGGCCGTTGGCCGAACCACTATATATCGGTGTGTCATTTCTCACTCTTGCATTTCCATTATTGTTTTGGTTTGGCATTTCACTTTGTTCTTTCAATTATATTTGCACTAACCAAATATTTAATTAAGTGAAGAAAAATTCCAATTAGGGGTTATAGATAATTTTCAAAAGGCCTAATATTGAGTTAAATTCAATTCACCCCCCCTCTTGACTATTTCAATTGGTATCAAAGCCTCGTCTCTATTTTTTTGAAAACCCTAACCGGTTTAGAGTAAAGATTCAAAAATGGCAAACTACCCTCAACATCATGAAGGTTATTCAAACACTAGGCCACCCTATTTTGATGGTACAAATTATGGTTTTTGGAAAACTAAAATGAAAATCTTTTTAACTCAAGACTATCAAATGTGGAGAGCAATTAATAATGAATATATCCTACCCACAAGAAATTTAAATGATTGGACCGAAGCCGAACAACAAGCTTCGAATTATAATGCCAAAGCCATGAATTCTCTCATTTGTGCTCTATCTCCCGGAGAATTCAATAGAGTATCAAATTTGAATTCGGCTAAGGAAATTTGGGACACTCTAGAAGTCACCCATGAAGGAACCAATCAAGTTAAAGAATCTAAAATGAACCATCTTTTTCGGCAATACGAACTTTTTCAAATGACACCCGATGAAACAATTGCCGACATGTACACTAGATTCACCAATCTTGTAAATGGATTAAGGGGACTTGGAAAACAATTTTCCAATAGAGATTTAGTAACTAAAATTCTTAGATCCCTACCTTTGTCTTGGGAATCCAAAACCTCCGCAATCACCGAAGCCAAGGACATGAACACTTTGAACCTAGATGAACTTATAGGGTCCTTGATCACACATGAAATGATTTTCAAAACAAAAGCACCCGAAATCGAAACTAAAATCGAAAAAGGAAAAGGAATTGCTTTTGCTTGTAATGTAGGTGAAAGTGAAGATGCAAAGGAAGACATCGAGGATGAAGTAGCTCTCCTAACAAGAAGGATCAAATTCTTGCAAAGAAACATGGGAGGCATGAGAAATAGAAGGACCAATCCTCCATTCAAGAAGAAAGAAGAAGTTGGTGATGGATCTTCTCAACCCCGATGTTACGGTTGCAAGAAGCTTGGACACATTCGCCCGGATTGTCCACTCAACAATGAACCTACTTCAAAGAACCGCTTCAAGAGAAGAGAAGGCAAGAAAGGAATGTCCGCCACATGGGATGAGGAGATTGAAAGCGAAGGCGAACAAAATGATGGGGAAGATTGCCTATTAGCAAGAAATGTGTGCTTCATGGCCTCAACAAACGACAACAATGAGGTAAACACTTTAAATGATGTCATTATCTTACAAGAAGTTTTAGATTCCTTACAAAGTGCAAATGATGAACTTGAAATTCAATTTGATAAAATTGCATCACTTGAAAATTCTCTTGCTAACATGACAAAAGAATTTGGTTGGTTAAAAAAGGATCATAAATTCTTAGATGATGAAAATGAAAAATGCAAAGTAGAGATTCATGAGCTAAATGCTACCATTAAGACTTTGAATGAAAATCGACAAAATCTTTCTATTGAAAATAACAAACTAAAGCATGAAAACGGTAAACTATCTTTTGAATATGATGAACTCAAGAAACTCTTTGAAAATTTTGAAAATAGTTCATTAAAATTGGATAAACTTGTAAATCTTCAAAGAATGTCAAGTGACAAAAGTGGACTTGGACATAGATGGAATACCACAATATCTAACTATAAAAACAAACTTGAAAAGACTTCCTCTAGTAGTACCAAAATTTGCTTTTATTGTGGATTGTTAGGTCATTATAAAGTTGCTTGCTTACATGCTAAACAAGATAAGATCAAATTGAACTCTAAAGTGAAAACAAATGAACATAGCAAGATTAGGAAGATTTGGGTACCTAAGGGATCTCACTTGCCTATTCCTATGTAGGTATGCCTTAAAAGCCACAACAAGAGGAACACATGGTACCTTGATAGTGGATGCTCTAGACACATGACTGGAGACCTCACTCAATTCGCATCACTATCACTCAAGGATGGTGGAGAAGTTACCTTTGGAGATGACAAGAAAGGAAAAGTCAAAGGTGAAGGCACCATAGGTAACTCTACCTCTCCCATACATGATGTACTCTTTGTTGATGGCTTGTCCCATAATCTTATTAGCATTAGTCAATTATGTGATAATGGTTTTGAAGTTGTCTTCAATCCCGACAAATGCATTGTTAAAAATAAGATAAATGGAGAAGTAAAATTCATAGGGTCTAGAGACAATAACATTTATACAATTGGACTAGATGATCTTAGACTCCAAAAAGTGACTTGTCTAAATGCCATTAGTGAGGATTCTTGGCTATGGCATAGGAGGTTGGGTCATGCCGGAATGGATCTCATTTCGACTCTCTCCTCAAAAGAAAGTGTTAGAGGATTGCCTAAGTTCAAATTCATCAAGGATCACATTTGTAGAACTTGTCAATTAGGAAAACAATTGAAAAGCTCTTTTGCACCTAAAAATATGATTTCAACTTCCTACCCCTTGGAGCTACTTCATATGGATCTTTTTGGACCAATGAAGACTAGTAGCCTAGGTGGAAAGAGGTACGTGTTTGTAGTTGTTGATGACTACTCACGATTCACATGGGTCATATTTCTAGGACATAAAGATGAAACTTATGAAAACTTCCTAACATTATGCAATCAAATTCAAAATGAAAAAGGTGTTGCCATCTCCCACATTAGAAGTGATCATGGAACGGAATTTGAAAATGTACACTTTGACACTTACTGTAATGAACATGGCATTAAACATAATTTTTCCGCACCTAGAACACCTCAACAAAATGGAGTAGTAGAAAGAAAGAATCGAACTCTCCAAGAAATGGCTAGAACAATGTTGCATGAAAATGATCTCCCTAGATATTTTTGGGCGGAAGCGGTTAGCACCGCTTGCTATATCATAAACAGGGTATACTTAAGGCCAATCTCTAAGAAAACACCTTATGAGCTTTGGAAAAACTTGAAACCAAATATAAGCTATTTTAGAGTGTTTGGATGTAAATGCTTCATTTTGAACATTAGAGATAATTTACATAAATTTGATAAGAAGTCGGATGATGGAATATTCTTAGGGTATTCTTCTCATAGCAAAGCATATAGAGTATTTAATAGGAGAACCCTAGTAGTAGAAGAATCCATGCATGTGACATTTGATGAAAGAGAGCCAACACCTCAAGAAATGCCACATGATGAGGATGAACCCGTTGAACATCTTTTTCCAAAATTGAGTGCTCCTCCTCATGCATCTACTAGTCATACACCACCTAGTGAGGAAGTAGAAAATGAAAATGATGCCTCATTACCTAGGGATAGGAGAACATTGGTTGATCATCCTGAATCCCAAATCTTAGGTGATGCCACATTGCCAGTAAGAACTAGATCATACTATCGTAGTGTGAGCAATAATTTGGCATTCCTATCCGAATTGGAACCAAAATCCATCAAGGAAGCAGAAAAGGATGAATATTGGTTGATGGCCATGCAAGAAGAGTTGAGTCAATTCGAAAGGAACAAGGTATGGAGGCTAGTACCTAGACCTAGTGATCATCCAGTCATTGGCACGAGATGGGTGTATAGAAATAAATTGGATGAAAATGGAATTATCACTAGGAATAAAGCTAGGCTTGTAGCCCAAGGGTACAATCAGGAGAAAGGGATAGATTATGATGAGACATTTGCTCCTGTTGCCCGTATGGAGGCTATTAGGATACTTTTGGCATATGCATCTCATAAAGGATTTAAACTATATCAAATGGATGTCAAAAGTGCCTTCCTAAATGGCTATATCCAAGAGGAAGTGTATGTTGAGCAACCTCCAGGTTTTGAAGACTTCAAACATCCAAATCATGTCTTCAGGCTTGATAAAGCTTTATATGAATTAAAGCAAGCTCCTAGAGCTTGGTATGAGAGGCTTTGCACTTTCTTAGTTGAAAAGGGATTCGAGATGGGAAAGGTGGATAAAACCTTATTTATCAAAAGAGAAAATCATGATATCCTCCTTGTCCAAATCTATGTGGATGATACCATCTGTGGCTCAACTAATCAAAAATTGTGTGATGAATTTGCAACCTTAATGAAAAATGAATTTGAAATGAGCATGATGGGAGAGTTAACCTACTTCTTAGGACTCCAAATTAAACAATACAAAAATGGAATATTTTTAAATCAAGAAAAATATACAAAGGAGTTATTAAAGAAGTATGGCATGGATAGCAGTAAGACATCAAGAATTCCCATGAGTACTACTGCTAAGCTAGAAAAAGATGAATTTGGCAAATCTGTGGATCAGAAATTGTATAGGGGTATGATAGGTAGTTTGCTCTATTTGACAGCCAGCAGACCAGACATTATGTTTACTGTCTGTCTCTGTGCTCGATTTCAATCGGATCCTAAAGAATCTCACCTATCGGCAGTTAAGAAGATCTTCAAGTACTTAAAAGGAACCCAAAGTCTAGGACTGTGGTATGAAAGATCATCTTCCTTCACTCTCATCGGATATTCAGATGCAGACTTTGCTGGATGTAGAGTAGATAGGAAAAGCACTAGTGGGACTTGCCAATTCTTGGGTAAATCACTTGTTTCATGGTTTAGCAAGAAGCAAAATTCAGTAGCTCTGTCCACAACAGAAGCAGAATATGTGGCAGCTGGAGCTTGCTGTGCTCAAGTCCTATGGATGAAAAGCACATTGATGGACTATGCAATCAAAATGGAAAATATTCTCATCCAATGTGACAATACTAGTGCTATAAGCTTAACAAAGAACCCCATACAACACTCAAGAACAAAACACATTGAGATTAGGCACCACTTCATCAGAGATCACTCACAAAAAGGGGATATTTGCTTAAAATATATCAACACTGAAGAACAATTAGCGGATATCTTTACAAAACCCCTTAGTGATGATAGAATTTGCTATATCCGAAGTGCCTTAAACATATGGAGTGCGGATCAAATCAAAGAAATTGCCAAATAAATACTTTGTGCCTTTAACCAGCTTATCTATATAGTATTTATATATATAATCTTTGTTTGGTAGTATCTGCATGAATGAGATGTCAAATTTTTAATCTTAAAAATCACTCAATTGATATTCTTAGCCTTCTTAGTTTTTCTAAGTTGGAGAGGTATCTTCACTTTAATTAAAATACCTAACATCTTGACATATGTCAACATCTCGATCATGAACAGGTATATGTACATTACTTGGTTATATAATTTTATACCATAAGCATTGATTCAGGGGGAGTTATCCACTCCTTTTTTTTTTACACCCTTTCTGTCGATGACAAAAGGGGGAGAAGTTTGAAATTGATTATCTATTCAATTGACTATATGCACCACTTGCTTATAACTTGTATCATTTATATGTGTGCATATATTGAGGGGGAGTTCTAGTATTCACTTGCCTACTATGTCACTCCACACACACCTCATAATCAATTTTGTTTGTCATCATCAAAAAGGGGGAGATTGTAAGCCCAAGAGTCTACTCTCCTATCTTGTTTTGATGATTCTAAACATAATTGATTGTGTTTTTGAATACTAATCAATTTGCTTCGAAGTGTTGTGTTTGAGATAGGATTGATCATTGAAGAAACCAACACACAACATGGTCATGCTTGGAGATATCCCATACAAGAGTCAAAGGAGCTAAGTGAAGCTCACCTCATCTCTCAAGCAAGCATACACAAGATGGAAGATCAATTGAAGACCAAGACTAAAGATAAGTTGAAAGCTACATAGGTATCATTGTACATCCTTTCTCTTTAGATTTCCAAGTCAAGGCAAAGTGTTTTCAACTTGGTTTTCAAAGAACACTTAAGAACTTAAAATGCATTAGTGAATGGTTATGTGGTGGACCAACATGTTGGGACCCTCATAAACATTCCAAAATAACCATAGGAGTTGAGTTCCAAAAGCTAAAAATCAAATTTGCAATAAAAATAAAAAACTGCGGATTTTTAGGCTTCTCGGAACTCCGAGAATTTTTCTTGGAACTCCGAGAGTTCCCTCGGAACTCCGAGAAAAGGTCCAGTAGCATCTGGACATTTTCTCGGAACTCCGAGACAATTTCTCGGAACTCCGAGAAATGGTCCAGTAGAAATTTTATTTCTTCTGGCCGTTGTCTCGGAACTCCGAGAATATTTCTCGGAACTCCGAGAATGGTTCTCGGAACTCCGAGAACCTCGCGACAGACTAAAAAATAGCCGTTGGGATTCAAATTAATTGTTGGTTTTTGATATTTCCACCCCCAAACGGTCATATTCTTTGGTGTGGTTATATATACAACATGTAGAGAAGTTTTTCACTCTCTCTTGATCTTTGAAAAACATCCTTAAGCATCAAAAACATTTGCAATCCATTTTAGCTTGAGTTTTTGTTTTTCATCCCAAACTTGCCTTTCACTTGTGAATCTTTTGAGTTTGGATATAGTAGTGCTTTCACTTGCAAATCACCATCTTTGAAGAGCAATCAAGGGTCTACAAAGAGCATCAAGCTTTCAAGAAGAAGCCAAGCTATTCTCTTTCAAATCTTGTATAGGTGGCTAGGGCATTCCTTTCTTAATTCCCTAGAGAGCAACCGCTTAGAACTCGGCGGAGAAGGAGAGTCTTTGTAAAGGTGTAAGGGCATCCTTGTTTAATATCCCTTGGAATTGTAACCGCCTCGGAGCCGGGCATCGTGGAGGTCTCCAATAGTGGAATCCCTCAAGTGCGACCTTGAGTAGAGTGGAGTAGGCCGTTGGCCGAACCACTATATATCGGTGTGTCATTTCTCACTCTTGCATTTCCATTATTGTTTTGGTTTGGCATTTCACTTTGTTCTTTCAATTATATTTGCACTAACCAAATATTTAATTAAGTGAAGAAAAATTCCAATTAGGGGTTATAGATAATTTTCAAAAGGCCTAATATTGAGTTAAATTCAATTCACCCCCCCTCTTGACTATTTCAGCCTCCTGCGCGGAATCAATCTCCCCTGCCATCGAGTCCACAGCCGGAGATACACCGGTCCCAGCCAAAGGGGGTCATCAACACAATTATGGGCGGACCGGCCGCCGGGGGCACATCGTCTGCTGCTCGAAAAGCTTACGCACGCTGAGTCAATGCCGTGCACACATGTAGCAAAAAGATGAAGACGAAGAACGAAATCGCCTTTTCAGATGCAGATCTCGACAACTTAATCCTACCTCACGATGACGCACTGGTCATAACCATGCTCGTCGCGAACTGGGAGTTGAAGAAAATCCTTGTCAACAACGGGAGTTCGGTCGATATCCTGTACTATCATGCTTTTAAGCAAATGATGATAGGAGACGACCGCTTGAGGCCAGCAAACTCCGACCTGTTCGGTTTCTCGGGAGAGATTGTGAAAGTAGAAAGACAGATTGAACTCCCAGTCCTCGTCGGGGAGCCGCCCTGTCAAGCCTTCGCAATGGTCAACTTCTTGGTAATGAGGGCCACCTCGGTCTACAACGCTATCTTGGGACAACCCAGCCAGAACCTCATCTGCGCCGTCGCCTCAGCATATCACCAGAAAAGGAAGTTTATAACACCAAGCGGTGTGGGTGAAGTCAGAGGAGATCAACCACAGTCCATGGAGTGCTATGCCATGGCACTCAAAGGCAAAAACACCTCAGAGTCGCTGCCGATTGAGCTACTTGATCTGAGAGATGAAGCCCAGGCGAATCAGCTCGCCGAAGACCTCATCTCTATCCATCTGTACGAAGGTGATAGTGAGAAGGTCGTCCAAATCGGCTTCTCTCTGGACAGTAGCACCCGGCGGAACCTCACCCAGTTTCTTCAAGACAATGCATACGTCTTTACATGGGCTCCTGAAGACATGCCTGGCATAGATCCGGAGGTGCTACGCACAGACTCGGTGTTGATCTCACATGCAGACCGGTGAAACAAAAAAGGAGACATTTTGCCCTGGAAAGGCGGCAAGCGATCAAGGAAGAAGTGGAGAGGCTCCTGAGGGCTAACTTCATTCGAGAAATTCAATATCCGGACTGGCTGGCGAACGTGGTCCTAGTAAAGAAAGCCAATGGGAAGTGGAGGACCTGCGTCGACTTTACCGACCTGAACAAGGCTTGTCCCAAGGACATCTATCCGCTCCAAAAAATCGACCAGCTGATAGATGCCACCACAGGTCACAAACTGCTGAGCTTCATGGACGCCTTCTCCGGGTACAACTAGATCAGAATGTACAAATCAGATATACCAAAGACTTCCTTTATAATCGATCAGGGGACGTATTGTTATCGTGTCATGCCTTTCGGCCTAAAAAATGTCGGGGCCACATATCAGAGGCTCGTGAACAAGCTCTTCAAGAAACAGATTGGCCGTAACATGGAAGTCTATGTGGATGACATTCTGGTTAAAAGCCGAAGTGCACAAGATCATGTATCCGACCTGAAAGAAACATTCCAAGTCTTAAGGGAGCATAACATGAAGCTCAACCCCACGAAGTGCACCTTCGGTGTCAGTTCGGGAAAATTCTTAGGATTTATGGTCAACCGAAGAGGGATAGAGACCAATCCAGAAAAGATCAAAGCCGTGGTGGAGCTCACTCCACCAAGGACCATTAGAGAAGTGCAGCGGCTAACAGGAATGGTAGCCGCATTGGGGCGCTTCATCTCAAAGTCCGCAGAGAGATGCCTGGCTTTCTTCAACGCCGTCAAAGGAATTAAAACAACACCCTGGACACAGGAGTGCCAAGCCGCATTCGAGGAATTGAAGCAGTACTTGTCTTCTCCACCGTTGTTGACAAAGCCAGAGCTGGGGAGGAGCAGCTTTTATACCTATCCGTAAGCCCCATGGCACTGGCAGCCATGCTAATCCGAGAAGAGCACAACCAACAGAAACTGATCTACTATGTGAGCAAGGCCCTACACGACGCTAAAATCAGGTACCAGTGGGTTGAGAAATTGGCATACGCCCTGATCTTGGCGGCCAGAAAACTGAGGCCTTATTTTCAAGCCCACACAATAAAGGTCCTGACCGATCAGCCGCTCAGACAGGTTCTCCACAGACCAGACACCTCAGGACAACTAGTGAAATGGGCCGTGGAGCTGAGCGAATTTGATATCCAGTACCTGCCTAGGCTGGCGATAAAAGCCCAAGTGCTGGTGTGGACCCCGATCCGAGAGAGGGGCGGGGGACGTGCCCCCACGCGAAGTCTCAGGATCATCCACGTGAATGGAGAGCTCTACCAAGGAACTCTCGAAAAAATGTGCCCCTCACAGCATGAGTGGCGATAAAAGGTGAGATACCTCTCGATTCGGGGACTAGCCCAGATTCGAGGCGTACCTTAAACAAAGAAGAGTCGCCATCCAAGAAAGTGGGCCAAGGATCACATACTATGCTCTGTTGCAACGGATAACCAGAGATTATAAAAGAAAGGTCCGTGCCTGGTTACGAATTTGGAAGGTCTAAAGAGCACCTCATCCGCCCAAGTGTAAACACTTGGTCTCTTATGCCATTTATTTAATGATTTTGAAGAGTTTTGGGCAAAAGTCATATGAAATGAGAATCAATATTTCCGAGAAGACGTCTATCTAATCATGCATGTCTCGGAGATGAATAATAATCACACATAAAAGAAATGAAATAAGTGTCACCTAGGAGTAGCTAGATTCTGAGTGACAAGCCTAAAGAGCTAGGTTATGAGTGTCATACCTAATTGGTGTCTGAGTTCTGATGTGCAAATGCATGCATGCTGCAGCTAAATGTATAGGATCTGTACATGAAAGAAAGAAAACACAGCAAAACACACAACACAATTCAATTCTATACATGACTGGACAAAATGAGTCATAACTCTAATGCGACCTGACTCGGACCAAGATGGCCGTCCATCCTAGCTGCTCTACGTATCCCGGTCTCAGGAAGAATCGGAGTCAACGTAGTTCGATGCCCTATTCTAAACTACGATGCCTAACCATCTAGAACTGCTATCCTAGACTCGATCCACTAGACTCGACTGATTTTTAAAGCTTTTTTTGTACGATCACTTAAGTTCATGTGAATTGTAATTTTTAAGACTCTCTATATGCCCTAACTAATGCAAGTTGATTAGCCTTAAGCTAATGCAGGTGGGCCCTACATCCTATGTGTACCTAGGTTGTGCAACCTAAGGAAAATCATGGGCTGACTATATGCTTCCTAGTCTAGCCATCGGTTCAACTGAATGTCTAACCGATCGACTTGAAGCCTCCTAACTCTAGGGACACTCACGCGACAGGACACACCATATCAACAAATCAGGACAGACTCCTAACTCTAAAACACCCTAAATATCTAGGACAGACTCCTAACTCTAGAGGAAGATCTTTTTGAAAAGGTTTTGAAGAGTTTTTGCATTTTTTTGGAGGGTTTGAAATGTTTATTTTTAAGAGTTTGGCTGGACTTGGGATGTGAATCCCAAGCTGCACTACGTACCCTGTTGAAAGGGATCAAGCCAACGTAGTTCGGAATTGATTTTCCTAACTACTCTGAAAGACTCAAGATTTTTTAAGGTTTTTGATTTTTGGAATGTTTTTGAAATGTTTTTGGTGCAAGGGGACAAAATCCTATCATCATAAGGGCAGGATAAACTCCTGATATCCCGCAAAGGTTGGACAGCATCCTATGCTTTGCGGGGGAAAAAAGACAGAAACACGACTCTGCAAGGGTTGGACAGCATCCTATGCCTTGCAAGAGTGGATAAAAATCACATGATTTGATGAGAGGTTGGACAAAATCCTAACCCCTATGATGATACGACAGATCTTTGAAACTGAAGGACTGACTCTCTAACTAAGGACAGACATCCTATGCTAAAGGACTGACTCCTATACGAAAGGACTGACTCCTAATGCACAACCCTAAGAGGGGAGGTGCCAACGAGACTAGGCTAGTCTCCTAAAAGAAGAGGAGATAAGAAGGGTGCTAGTGAGACTATGCAAGTCTCCTAAACATAGAGATGGGCTCCATTGCCCTTGCAATGATAAGAAGGATACGGTTTTTAACAGACCAAGTCGGTCCTTAACCTAAAGGAGATGTTCTATTTGAGACTTGGATTGTCTCCCTAAAACGATGATGATCAGTAGGATAAATGAGACACGGCCTGTCTCCTAAAAAAAAGCTCTAGATAGCTCTTTCATTGCCCTTGCAATGAAGAGGAGAATCAAAATATCCAAGATACATGCCTAAAAGACTTAGAGAGTCTTCTAAATGAGAGGGGAAAACGCTATTTGGACTTAATTAATCCCCTAAGGATGGGCTTGGGCTATCGCCTTCATTGCCCCGACGATGAATAGGGGATTTATTCTAATAACAAAGTCAGTCTCTAATGAAGTAGAAAGAGCACAATATTAAAACTACGAAAATCTTAGAAAAGACAGGGGCAAGAAGCAAAATGCTAATGAGACTAAGTAAGTCTGCTATAAAAAATATTAACCTGTAGAAACAGTAAGAATCAAATCAATACAAATGAGCTACAAATATTCTAACCGACATCAATGGAGTTGAATACTTTTTTCTAATAATGTGATGTCACCCATAACTAACAAATAGCACTATCATCCTTGAAACATGTATCTCTATCCACTTAAAATGAAAATGCAAGATAAATTTATGTTGCTTTTGCCATCCAAATATTTATCAAACAGTGCTCATAATTCCTTAAGGAGGTTGTCAACTTTTAAGAATGGTAAGGGTGTCAATTGATATAAGGGCTGCCATTATCAAAAGGTGTGAGAGTAAAAGTAGTACCATTATCAAAGAATGACAGTGCAATTATCAATTCCTTAAGGAAAGATATTACCTCAATCATATTTATCCCATGGGACAAACTCACCTTGTCCTTTTACTTAAACAAAGCAATTCTAGAAGCCAAGAAATTGAAATAAGAGAAGTAGGTTGAGCACGAGCAGTTCTATAAATAGAATTAGAAGGGTACCATTTGAATCTACAAAATTAATAGCAAAGAGCTAAACACCATTTTCATAGAATGATTCCACTTGGTTAATGAAAGGTTGTCTGACCACTTCAAGGATAGAAGTCATATATTTTTTTTAATAAAACAAAATCATACCATATAGGGATCCTAACAAGGTAAGCCTACATTATTTAATGACCAAAGCATAGCAGGAAATGAGCCAAACCAATGTCGAAACAATGCAGAAAATGTGCTTAAACCTGTGTCTAAACAGAGGCAGAAATGTGCAGAAAATGTACATAAACCTGTGTCTAAACAGAGGCAGAAATATGCAGAAAATGTGCATAAACCTGTGTCTAAACAGAGGCAGAAATGAGCAGAAAATGTGCATAAACCTATGTCCAAACAGAGGCAGAAATGTGCAGAAAATGTGCATAAACCTGTGTCTAAACAAAGGCAGAAATGAGCAGAAAATGTGCATAAACCTGTGTCTAAACAGAGGCAGAAATGAGCATAAAAGGCGCTGAATCAGTGTTCAAACAGCGCAGAAATGTGCATAAAATGGACAGCTAGTGGTGAACAACAGTGGACATCAGCTATGTGTTAGTGAACCAAACCAATGGGTAGCAATATGATAACAGTGATGTGCTTTTGAACCATGTAAAGATCATAATTGTAAGTACATAACTAGTGAAACAGCAATGGGACAACAGTGATGTGCTTTTGAACCATGTAAAGATGACAATTGTAGATATATAACCAGTGAGATAGCAATGGGACAATAGTGATGTGCTTTTGAACCATGTAAAGATCACAATTGTAGATATATAACCAGTGAGATAGCAATGGGACAATAGTGATGTGCTTTTGAACCATGTAAAGATCACAATTGTAGATATATAACCAGTGGGACAGTAATGATGAAACAGTGATGTGCTTTTGTACCATGTAAAGATCACAATTGTAGATATATAACCAGTGGGACAGTAATGATGAAACAGTGATGTGCTTTTGTACCATGTAAAGATCACAATTGTAGATATATAATCACTGGGACAGCAATGATGAAACAGTGATGTGCTTTTGTACCATGTAAAGATCACAATTGTAGATATATAACCAGTGGGACAGCAATGATGAAACAGTACATAAGATGTGAAAATGTTCTTCATGCCAGTGAAATGGGAAGGATAAGACAATAGAAAAGTGCAACCTGTTATAGTACCAGTGCTAACATTCTGAAGCAAGGGAAATTCATATTATGAAATGATATTTATCAAAATCAATTAATTAACCAGGAAATCACAAAAAACCCAAACGCCAATCCTCCATTTCTGATTCTTCAAAACTAATATTTTTTACCACTTCAATCTAAAAATTTGTACAAATTCTTCTTGCACTAAGTTATTGAACACTGGACCTGTAAAATCTTTCAAGGACAACCGTATACACGACCCCATCACTTGGTTTCTCCATAAAAAAATAAAAAAAATAAAAATCAACGCAACCACATTTAAGTGTTTTCAATAATGCATATGGCCTTCCTTTTATCTGAAATACTACTATTCTCACACAGGCTAAATACTAACAAATCTAAAAATTGACTATTCAACCTCTTTGTTTTCTGATGAGCAAAAATCAGCGGATAAAGTACACAAAAGCACTCGTATAAATCATTTAGAGCAAGCTACTGTAATTAACTAAAAAAATGGCGTAGCTATGTTAATCTCATTTTCCAGGATAAATTTTCATTCAACCCTTTCAATTACATTGAAACCATTTCAATTTCAACAAATTAGGAACTATTGAAATCAAGCTATTGATCTACCACGACAAACAAAAATCAAATGGAAAATGAAACCATAGCTAAAAGTACAAAGGGACATGTAAATGAGGGAATGGTATATGCATAGAATTCAGCTTATCTATTTTCAATTTGTAAGCTTCTGAGACTTATCTTCAAGGAATTATAGAGTCCATTACAAAAAGAAACAAAACAAACTATTCCTTTTAGCAGTTTTAATGGTCTAAAGCTACATCCAAATCATTGTGGCAACAAGATTAACTCTAATATAAGGCAAATAATTTTTCAGGGCAATGTTCAGTCTTAATCATTTCAAAACCACCAACAATTATTTCCAAAAAATACTTGAATATGATCACCTCATCAGACATACTCAACAAATGGAATGTAATATCCAATTGAACAAATATACTAATAAATGATAGGTAGATCTTAAAATTCGAGAAAAATTGCAGAATTTGAGTATTAACATATCATTATGTGGCAACAGCCCTTCCAGAAAAACTTTTCACTAAAAATTAACACAACAGACACACGGTTCAAAAAAAAAAAATCTTTGTGTATCAAAATAATCTAATATTTTATTCCTCAAATAATGAAAATTTCATGATAAATATAGTACTCAATCAATTGAAGGAAAATCAAAGCTTAAATGAACAAATCTTTATGTAAAAATAAATAAATAAATAAATAAATTTTAATTCGATAATGGAGACAAAATCAACTCGTTACAAATTATCAATCTCAAAATAAAAGGAATATTTTAGATCTTGTACAATTTTTTTATTCATATATTTTAGTTTTAGATCTAAACCAAAATAACAATACATTCTCTAAAATAATCTTCAGATGACAGAAAAGAACAAAATAACAAAAGGATTATCTCAGATCTGATTAATGTAAGAATTAATCCGAGTAAACTAATGTTTAAATACGATTAAACATTTCTAAAAACAGAGATCATGATTAATACCTTCCTTTAAAGGAAAAAATAATGCTAATAGCTTGATTGAGAAAATCCACAACTCCAGCAAAGTTAAAGCTCCGATTTCAGCTTCGGATGCGTAGATTGGAAGCTTGCCGAAAAACTGACCAGAGAAATTAAAGATCGCCGGAGATGAAGGAGGTTCAAGAGCAGATCTAGAGCTCCTAGTTGCAGGAAAAGGTTGGAGGAACAGCTTAGGGGATCCAGAGAAGAAATGAATGGAGAATAGCGACCGGAGTTTGGCCGGATCTTGAGCTCACCGGAGAAGGTGAATCGGCTGGAATCTAGTGGATTTTGATCGGAATTTCAACGGATCTTGACCGGAGAAGATGAAGAAAAAAGGGTAGAAGATGAAGATCGAGTTCTGGCAAGAGATAAGTGAAATCTGAGACAAAATTGATGAAAGAAGAGGTTGTCAAGTTGCAAAGATAAGAGTTCCGGCAAGGAATCGACCGGAAATTTAACCGGAGAAGATCGGAAACAGAATCGAGAAATTTGGGGAAAAAATTGGAAAGAAAACTCTCTCTTTTTTTTTCTCTGATTTTTCAGATCCCTTTTTTTTAACGAGAGAAAACATGATATTTATAAGGGATTTTGGTGGTTGATATCCACACTACCAATTTTGATCGGCGCGCGGTTGCGCAAATATTGATAAACGCACAGTGCAATCGTGTCCTATTCGGACCACGATCTGCACCGCTCAGGATGAATTCACCCCCCCTTTTCTGCATTTGTACTATGACTTTGCTCGACCCGCTCGCTAGGCAAATGAGCTCGGATTTTGACGAAATTTCGCAGGGACTTAGCTGGGGCCTTAACCTAGCTTAGGGTGAAGTTTGGGATCCTAATTCATTCATTTGATGGGGTTTTTGCGCAAAATCGGAAGGATTAGGGCATGGTCAAAATGGGGTGTCTACAGCTGGCAGATTTCATGGCCGAATGCACCATCCAGCAGCAGAGCATCGAATCTGAAGTCACCCAGACCCCGGTTGCAGAGAATGCACTACAACTGGGGAGCGAGCGGAAGCTGAGACCGAACCAGGAAGAGCAGAAGACATCCCTGTACCGGCAGAACAGAGCCCATCGTCCGACGAACCGCTCTGGGAAGTATATGTGGACGGATCTTCAAACAAGGTTGGTTGTAGAGCCGGTTTGACTCTCACTGGGCTCGATAACTTTGTTCTGGATTATGCGCTAATGTTCGGATTCCATGCGTCCAACAATGAGGCAGAATATGAGGCTCTCATCGCCGGAATGAACCTAGCAGTCTAGACCAGCGCCCAAAGGCTGAAGGCGTATTGCGACTCCCAGCTAGTCGCAAACCAGATCCTATGAGTCTATGAGGCCCACGACGAGCGCATGATCAAGTACCTCTCCAAGTTCCGCCAGTTAGCCAGCAAGTTCAAAAACTTCGAGGTCATCAGAATCCCTAAAACGGAAAATGCAAAAGCGGATGTGCTGTCTAAGCTAGCTGCATCCAGTTACACCACTCTCGGGAGTATTTGTATGGAATTTCTGCAGAAATCCAGTATCGAAAATGAGGCCGTCGAAGTAATGCAGGTCGAGCACGAGCCTTTCTGGATGGACAAAATCATTGAATACCTACGAAGTGGGAAGCTTTCTGAAGCCAAGAAGGAAGCCCGCAAGGTGATACAGAGAGCAGCCCAATTTTCCCTCGATGGTGAGAGCCTGTACAAAAGGTCGTACACCCTTCCATACCTAAAGTGCCTCCGGCCAAGCAACGCCGCATACGCTCTACAAGAGACGCATGAAGGAATTTGCGGGGAACACCTGGGGGGCAAGGCCCTGGCCATCAAAGTACTACTGAGAGGCCTGTACTGGCCCACCTTAAGGCAAGACGCTCTGGACCTGGTCAAAAAGTCTGAGAGATGCCAAAAGTTCTCTCTCACCATCCACCAAACTGTTGCATCCATGGCCCTGATCATCAGCCCACTCCCTTTCGCAGTATGGGGGATGGACATCTTGGGCCCCTTTCCACCAGCCTCCGAAAGACGTGAGTTCGTCGTGGTAGCCATTGACTATTTTACCAAGTGCGTGGAGGCTGAAACTCTGGCCCGGATCACAGAGCAAAACGTACAGACCTTCTTCTGGAAGTCAGTCGTTTGCAGATTCGGGATACCCCGCATCCTGATAACGGACAACGGCAGACAGTTCAACGGCCGAAACTTTCAAAAATTCTGCTCCGACTTGAAGATCGAACAGAGATTTACTTCTATGGCGCACCCTCAGACGAATGGGCAGACTGAAGTAACGAACAGAATCCTACTCCAAGGGATCAAAAAGAGGCTGGACGAAAAGGCAGGCCGATGAGCGGACGAGCTTTATCACGTCCTATGGACGTATCGTACCACCCCACGCACCGCGATGGGGGAATCGCCATTTAACTTGTCCTTCGGAACTGAGGCCGTAATACCCGTCGATGTTGGCGTCCCGTCTCCCAGAGTCATCAACTTCAATGAGCAGATCAATGGAGATGGGCTCCGCGCAAACCTCGACTTGCTAGAGGAAGCCCGAGAAGAATCTCGAATCAGGGTCGCGGCCTACAAACAGAAAGTGTCCAACTATCACGACCTGAAGATACACCCAAAGGAATTCCGAGCAGGGGACCTAGTCCTGAGAAAGGCTGCTATCTCACAGCCGAAGAAGGTAGGCAAACTCTCCCCGACCTGGGAGGGGCCGTACCGAGTGAAAGATATAATTCGCCAGGGGAGTTACAAGCTGGAGACACTTGGGGAGCACCAACTACCCCACGCCTGGAATTCAAAGAACCTCCGAAAATACTATCAATAGCCGGCCGCTTGGCGCAAAAACCAATGTTGTTGTGAGTACGCCCGAATGTGAATGATAAAGAGGATATTGTTTCTTTGTAAATCTCCGAGCACTCCATCTCAGAAACCCAGTTCACTAAAACTTGGGTACTCGCTACTTGGTTCACCCCGGCTCGTCTCCACAAAGACCGGGAGAGCACTCCTGGTCAGGAACGGACCCGGGCAGAAAAACTAAACCGTCTCAGAAACTCAGTTCACTAAAACTTCGGTACTCGTTGCTTGGTTCACCCCGGCTCGTCTCCACAAAGACCGGGAGCCCACTCCTGGTCAGGAATGGGCCCGGGCAGAAAAACCAAACCATCTCAGAAACCCAGTTCACTAAAACTTGGGTACTCGCTGCTTGGTTCGCCTCGGCTTGTCTCCACAAAGACCGGAAGCGCACTCCTGGTCAGGAACGGGCCCGGGCAGAAAAACCAAACCATCTCAGAAACCCAATTCACTAAAACTTGGGTACTCGCTGCTTGGTTCGCCCCGGCTCGTCTCCACAAAAACTGGGAGCGCACTCCTGGTCAGGAACGGGCCCGGGCAGAAAAACCAAACCGTCTCAGAAACCTAGTTCACTAAAACTTGGGTACTCGCTGCTTGATTCGCCCCGGCTCATCTCCACAAAGATTGGGAGCGCATTCCTGGTCAGGAACGGGCCCGGGCAGAAAAACCTAACTGTCTCAGAAACCCAGTTCACTAAAACTTGGGTACTCGCTGCTTGGTTCGTCCCAGCTCGTCTCCACAAAGACCGGGAGCGAATTCCTGGTCAGGAACGGGCCCGGGCAGAAAAACAAAACCGTCTCAGAAACCCAGTTCCCTAAAACAACGGCACAGTGTTGAATTAATCGATACTAGTCAAAGGCGCACAAGCGGAAACAGTAGACAGCAAAATGTAACCTCTATTCATAAAAAGTTGGGCCTCAAGGGCCATTACAAAAAGTTGGGTCTCCAAGGACCATTACAAAAAGTGGGGCCTCCAAGGGCCACTACAAAGAAAATTGTGTGACGATGCCGAGGGAAAAGTGGTAAGCTCAAGACACCCCGTGACCCCCACCCCCTGGGGCGTCGGCTACTGCAGGGGCGTCCTGCTCGTCATCATCCCTGACCACCCGCGGATCGGGAAGGACGATGCCCGTCAGAGCGACATTCGGGTTGGATCCCTTGACCTGCTCAAGGCAATCCATGAATCCCAGCTTGTAGGATTCGGTGGACAAACTGATGAGTTCGTCCTCTTTCTTCTGCTCGGCCTCTGCCACGGCCCCTATATGCCTCTCCCAGGCTCTCTCCCTCTGTGCATTGAGGGCTTCGGTAGCCTTCTGCTTCTGGGCGGCCATCTCTGCCTTAAGCCTCTTTATCTCCTCGTCCCTCTCCCTGATGGACCTATGGAGCTCGACAGCCTCCTGCATCGGCTTGCCGTTCTCCTCCTCGGACTGAGTAATCGTGGCGGAGAACTTCCGACTCTTCTCGCGGAAGTCGTGATAATACAATCCGATCTGATAAAGCGAGGAGAAAATGGCCTCATCGGCCGCATCTGGGGGCTCGTTCAAAACCCGGAGCTGGTCCTTGTTCAGTAGGCCTTTGGTGACGATCTCCATAACCACCCGGGTATCACCCAAGCCGGTGTCGCTCTTCTGAACGACCCAGTTAGGCTGAAAGACATTGTCCCTGAACCTCGCGGGAGTAGGGCGGGCTCCAGTAGCTGCGTCCCCTGACTTAGAGCTCCCCGCTCCTCGGCCGTAGGAGCCGACCAACTTCACTGTGGGCTTGCCCTTGGGGGGCGGTGCGTCCTTAGTCGGCGCGGGACTTGAAATCTCAGGGGCTTTCCTCTTCTGGTCCTGCTGGCCCTGGCCCCTACCGAAGGCCCCCTGCCTCACTTTCTCCAGCTTTGACTGCGTCTGCATTTCTGAAATTCAACAGGACAAACAAAAACCGGTCAGAGACAAAGAAAAAAAAGATGAGCTCAAAAGCAAGACTAGCAACATACGTGCCGGGATCACAGTACTAATGCCAGGCCCGACCAGGACCTCTTCCCTAGAAAAGTCCGCACAATGAATCAGGCCCTCCCGATGCAACTCCTCGTAAACTAGAGCAAACGTTCTCATATCCTCGCCCTCCAAGAGCAGCTTGCGGCTCAGCACGAGTGTATCTGGGGTGTCCCACTTCAATGGAACCGGTCAGGGCTCAATGGGCTCGTCGTCCTCGACATAGAAGAACTTGTTCTTCCATAGGTGTGTGGAGGATGGAATGCCGGTAATCATTTTCACCTCAGGGCGTTGGCTGATGTAAATCCAACCTCCATCCTTATGCCTCTTCAGGTGCGCACACATCCGAAACAACGGTATGGACAAGCTCCTTTGGAGCCGGCCCTGGACGAGGTATATGAACCCGACCAGCGTCCTCCATGAGTTCGGCGCGACCTGAGCAGGAGCCAGGCCGTAATATCGAAGGACTGCGGCAAAGAATGGATGCAAAGGAAACCTGAGCCCGGCTCTTAACGACTCATCAAATATACAGACGTCGGTACTGTCGTTGCAGGCCCTATCTCCCTCTATCGCGGCCCTCAGCCTGAACCTTTGGGGAATACAATACCTATCTCTAATGTCCCCTAGTCTGGACTCATCAAGGATATTCTCCTCGTAAAGAGCCTGAATATTATATTTGGGATCGGCGTCCATCCGAGCCCTAGCAGTGACCTCGACAGCCCGGCCCGGAAGGAATGTGGTGGACGCTTCGGCAGCATCACTACCCACACTCACCTCTGCCCGGAAGTAACTATCCGTCGAGGGCGGGGTGGTATTCAGATCCAAAATCACCTCGTCCCCACTATCTACGACCTCTACACTAACACTAGGACTCGCCATATACGGGCCGGGAACCCCGGGCGGATTTGTTTGGGTCCTCTCCGACGAACTAGATGCCAAACTGCCCGAGGACGCGGACTCTCGTGAAGACGACCCAGAACCGGACTCAGAGCTAGAGGTACTACCAGACATAGGGGACGCAGGAAAAGAATCAAATAAAGACGCGCTGATAGAAGATTACCGGTCTGAAGATAAATGCTCCTAATTCGCAGACGACCACAACCACAAGCAACCCGAGCCGAACAGGCAGAGAAGGCAGAGTGAAAAGTGAAAGTAAAAGTGAAAAAAATGAAAGGTGAAAACCTCATTTTATAGCCTTGAGGTTGAAGGCGGTTCACATTCGTGAACCAGATGATGCCACGTGTCCCTCATTAATGAAGGACACACACTTCGAGGCAAGGGCATGAGTAAATGCGCACGTATAGACTACGCGCGTACGATATGGATGCGGGAAAAATCTCCAAGGGGTCAAGGGTTGTCCAATGAAGTGCTTGAGTTCAGGATACCTTCTAAGCGATTGTGCCTGTCTAGAAAATGTGTCCGTCCCGAGCCGGCCAGAATATGACGCATTCGCTAGATGACAAAAATGTGTCTGTCCCAAGCCGGCCAGAATACGACGCATTCGCTAGACGACAAAAATGTGTCTATCCAAAGCCGGCCAGAATAGGATGCATTCGCTAAACGACAAAAATGTGTCCGTCCCAAGCCGGCCAGAATATGACGCATTCGCTAAACGACAAAATGTGTCTGTCCCAGGCCGGACAGACGGCTTAGCCGGACAGATTTTACACTTCAACCTCTGGCCGTCACAGGCTGGACAGATTTTACACTTCAACTTCTGGCCATCCCAGGCTGGACAGACGGCTTGGCCGGACAGATTTTACCCTTCAACCTCTGGCCTTCCCAGGTCGGACAGATGGCTTGGCCGGACAGATTTTACACTTCAACTTCTGGCCGTCCTAGGCCCGACAAATTTTACACTTCAACCTCTAGCCGTCCCAGGCCGGACAGACGGCTTGGCCTGACAGATTTTACACTTCAACTTCTGGCCAGACAGACGGCTTGGCCGGACAGAGTTTACACTTCAACCTCTGGCCGTCACAGGCTGGACAGACGGCTTGGCCGAACAGATTTTATACTTCAACCTCTGGTCGTCACAGGCTGGACAGACGGCTTGGCCGGACAGATTTTACACTTCAACTTCTGGTCGTCCCAGGCCGGACAGACGGCTTGGCCAGTCAGTTCCAGCCGAACCTCTTACGTCATTTCATCGAGCCATCCCGAACACCGGCTCGCTCTACCGTTCGGGAACAAAACTCCTCGCACTTCCCCAAATCACTATAATGACGTGGAGAACTGGGGGGAACTGATGGGGTATGAAAAATAACAACTAATGAGCTGTCGACACGTGTCCCAGAAGGGCCCACCATGAACTCAACACCTGCCCAGGGGCAGTCTGGAAAATCTGCCAAGAGCAAGTAAACCTAAACCCACAAAAGGGCCGACACCTGTCCTGGGATAGGTAATCCATCCACCCCAGGTCCCCCTCTATAAAAGGCCTTTCAAGGCTCATAACAGGGGTAATAGCTTCTGAACCACCACCCTTAAAATTTTGGCTCTGCACTTCTGCTCATACTGACTTGAGTGTCGAAGGGCCCGTCAGGAGCGCGACTCCGGGTTGGTCTTCTCTTGCGCGCGCTCTTGTGACTTCAGTTACTTCAGTTCAGCCCCTTGGGCCCGCCAGATCAGCCGTATCTGTTACAATTTTAAGCCTAACCGGTCCTTCATTCAAAACCATCTTTTCAAGAAATCATGTCTGTCTCTCTCGTTCTCCATCCTTTGCTTTCTTGCCCAAAAACCCACCTTAGATTTCCCACTCCCAGAGCCAGAAAACCCACTCTTTCTCCACATCCGAGGCTCCTTTCCATTAAATCTCTTCAAAGAAGCAATGAAGAGCTTCCTGCAGACAAACCCAGATGGGAAAATATGTTAGGCACGCTAGCAAGCCTCTATCCTGTCTATATGGCTGTTGGAGGGTTTGTTGCATGTGTAAAACCTTCTACTTTCTCATGGTTTGTGAAGAGAGGGCCCACTTCGTATAGCTTCTCTCTAGGGTTTATAATGCTAGCAATGGGGTTGACTTTGGAGCTAAAAGACCTCTATAGTTTGTTCATGCAGAGACCTCTCGCAGTAAGTCAAAAAAAAAAGGAAAAGAAAAATAGAGGGGAGTGTTCTTTTGATTTTTCTGAAGAGTTCTGAGGACTTAAAAGACTCCTGATATCTTAAACCCTAAACCTAATGGTTGGATGTCAGTTGGGTTATGGTTGGGTTTAATTTTTTTTTTTCTTTTTGAGTTCTGGGACCTTGAAAGACTCCTGATATCTTTTACAATTTGATTTGAATTTTTGATGGAATCTGATTAAAGGAGATTGAGGCAGTTTGGGTGTTTTAGTTGATTTTAGATTAATTGGAAGGATTGCTTTAGTTTTTCATTTTAGGAAATTCATTGCCATTTGTTTTTTCTGAGCATTTAACATGCTTATGTTTTGATCTTTGCAAAGGAACCATTGAACTGTGATTTTGCTGCAACCGAAGCGGTTTCGGAAAAATTAGGGTTTATTTTCTAGGATTATTTTGGGGAGTAGAATAGATAATCAATTTTCCTTTCCAGAACAATGTGAGTTTTAAGCACTTTTTATATAGAGATAAGCATTTTAAATACTTGTGAGGAATGAAGCTCAATTCTAGTCTTTTTGGGTATTCAGGTTGTTTTCAATAGATATCCTTATGGAAGGGAAAAAAAGGATCTATCTTCTATTATATTGAATTTCTCTGATGTGTTGGTTTCTTATATATTTATTTTTGCTATTTTGAGCAGATATTGTTTGGGTGTGCTGCTCAGTATACTATTATGCCAACTTTAGGAGCGATAATTAGCAAATGCCTTGGGCTTTCGCCATCTCTCTCAGTTGGATTGATTTTGCTTGCTTGTTGCCCTGGTGGTACTGCATCCAATGTGGTAAGATACTCGGCCTTTCATGCCCATATGCCTTTTCCATGCTTTAGTTTTTTTTTTTTTTTGAATTGTACTCAAATCATTTAGCATTAAAATCTCATCTTTCAAAAAACATTATACTAATGAAAAACCTGATGACCGAGGTGGTCAAGAGGCGGAGTACAATAAACAGGATCAAAGCAAAAGATACAACTCAGAAGCCCCTAAAGGAAATCACCTGATATAACTCCTCAACGCGGTAAAAATTCAAATAATTGGAATTCCTCTATACTGACCTCCGCCTGTGCAAGCAAATCCGCCTCCTAGTCTTTTGGGCGCCACACATATCTTATCTTTAAATACATCCCCTCTAATGTGTCCATAATCTCTTCAAATGGCATCTGCAAATTGCCAAGGGAAATGCGATCCCTCACACCCATCTGACCACATGGAGGGAGTTTCCCTCAATGATCAACTGCTATAACTGGTCCCTCTAAGTTTCTTGAATTCCACTTAAGAGTGTGTGACCTCTGCCTGTATAGCTCCATCTTACCTAATGGACCCAAGAAGATCCATAAAACCTCGCTTTGGGCATTCCTAAACATTCCTCCAATGCCAGTCAGACTAGGGTTGCCCAAACTCCGGCGATCAAAGTTCCCAGTTAACCTCCTAAGAGATGGAGGGGTCCACATGGGCTTGAGGCCCACCGTGTGAATTCTTCTCGTTGTGATCACCTCTACTAAATAGGGAGAGGATTGAATCCCACTAAACCCTGATAGCGAATATTTGTCGCCGAATACCATCCACACCTTTCGATTTGCCTGTGAAAACTTTCCTTTTCTCTCTTTCAAATGAGAGAAATTGAACTTATGTGCAAACCTAGTCTTCTTATCCTAGATTGAGCCTAAATCCATACATGAAGCTGAAAAGGATGAATTTTGGATGGTAGTTATGCAAGAAGAGGTAAATCAGTTTGAGAGGAACAAAAGTACTCTGATGCTCTCTATGGGAACTCAATACGCTCCGAAGAGACCAAAGATAAAGGACCATTACTCACGTGAAAATTGGCAATGGATGAGGAGTCGGTTGACAGAATCAACATCAGAAATGTAGAGTGTACAATGATTGACAACTAACTTATGCACTTACGAAGGCGATCAGTCATGGGGATTTTATGTAGACATGCTGACCAGCAGAAGGCATCAACTCTCAACATGGATTTAATTTTCCAAACTAACCTAGATGGAGAGGGCACACACAGGCACTGTCCAACTTCCGACTGATGTAAATTGAGTTGATTCTATCAAGAAAGGCTGCGACGTCTTCCAACTCCGGATAAAAAATGTTACTCCTGAGCCAAAAAAAAATGTTCCTTCTGAACCTAAAATCCCAACTTGCCCTATTGTTATTTCTACCGAGCAATGCAGCCACACTCACTTCTTTATGGGAGGCCACATTGAATAATAGGGGACAATGCATCTAAGGATGGCTTACCATGATATAGTTACTTAATGAGTTTGTGCATATAGTCCATGAGTTCCCCTGATTTGCTAAGTTAACGAATCCACATATCCATTATGTAGATTTAAGTAGAACTATTCAGCATTATATACATGTGATGTTTATTTGAACATTGCCACGGTTCGTTCTAGCAATTTGCTAAAACTGAAATTGGACTGCCAAAAGTGATAGAGAATCAGTTGTTTTTTGTTTTTTGTTTTTTGTTTTTTGAAGCCAGAACCCGCTGCCACCCTCTTCCTTTCATGTTTGTTTACAAGTCAAATTTCCATCATTTCCCATTCATTTATCTGTTCCTGTGAAATAGTGTTACAGGTGACCTTAATTGCTCAAGGGGATGTGCCACTATCCATCGTTATGACCTTGTGCACCACTCTAGGTGCGGTACTATTGACTCCACTCTTGACCAAAATTTTCGCTGGAACTTATGTCCCTGTGGATGCTATCAAGCTTTCCATCAGTACACTGCAGGTCAAATCTACCAATTCACATATGCTTACAATCTCACTTTTATTGGGGGAGAGGATCTTAAACGTCTCTGTTACAGGTGGTTGTTGCTCCTATTCTGTTGGGTTCTTACATGCAGAGCACATTTCCATCCGCTGTCAAACTTTTTACGCCTTTTGCTCCTCTTCTTGCAGTATTAGCTTCGTCATTGCTTGCGAGCAGGTTGGGTTTTGATTGTATTTGGTTTCTTTTCACTGCTACTTTTCTCAATGGGTAACTATGAAAAATTTCTGTTTCTCAGTGTGTTCTCAGAAAATGCCGTTCGTCTCAAATCATTAATGGCTAGTGCACGAGTGGACTCTGATCTAGCTCCACTTACTGCAATCCAACACAACTTCTCGGGAGACTTGGGGGCTATAATACTGTCTGTTTTTTTATTGCATTTCGCGGGTTTCTTTCTGGGGTATGACCTCCCCTGTCTCTTTTTAATGCTTTAAATTCATAATTGCTTGCATTATTGCATGCATTTTACTTCACATGCAATTTCTTATGTGTCTTATTTTATGTTATGATTCGTATGTTTAGAACAGGGTCATATTCATAACAAAAGAAATGATATTCGTCTTCAAAGACAGAGTTTTAAAATGAACCACATTATAGCCTCAGGACCCTTATTGAAGGAATCTGTACATTAGTATGGTTTTGTGTTGTGGTGGCTGTTAGCTCTAGTGATTTCATTCCTCTTTGAAATTTTAGCTCTACTGCGACAGCTAAGCTGCATTGAAGGAAAGAAGGTTACTTTGTATCTACGTCGTCTAGTGTAACAGAGCTATGTTGCATGAGTACAGGTACGAGTGTTGGAATC
The DNA here is from genome assembly GCF_043159265.1 of Tasmannia lanceolata. NCBI lineage: Eukaryota > Viridiplantae > Streptophyta > Magnoliopsida > Canellales > Winteraceae > Tasmannia > Tasmannia lanceolata. Next base: position 43,286,753 of record NW_027518689.1, read on the forward strand.
TGACACAGGCATTGAAAATTTTAGTAGGCTAAGTAAATATGATGTTTTATTTTCATATAAAAACTTACTATTAAAATGGATAAAACTTGAAATATGTGATACTTGTAAATCTGTTTTACTAATATTTAGAAAAAATAGATAAAAGAGATCTAGAAGCGTTGCAGAGAATCCTAAAGTAGTGGAATCCGAAACGTGTCCAACACGGGTATGTAGCCCACTCTGAAGAATCCATATAAGATGACATCTGTATTACAATAATTTAAAGCGGGGAACAAGTTTGTTAAGTCATTAAAAAGTATTTTAGTTTAAATTTTTGTTTAGGTTTTTAGAACTTTCTTGTTCGCTTCTCTTTTTTTTCTATATTGTAAGCCTCAGACACTTTTTTATTTATAATGACGATGAATGATGAGGTTCTGGATACGGGACTAACAGTAAATTCTTGATCAAATCCTTCTTGAAAGTTCAAACACCTTTCTTGGTCCATCTCTACTAACTTTTGCCGCTGACCGCATTCTCAAGAGCTTTGAATTGCATGGGTGTTCCCTTCATCTATGGGTGAGCTTATTAGAAGCTGGCAGATTAGGAAGCTTGGCAAAAGAGGGAAGATATTATGACCCACAACCTCATTTGTTGTTATGTGGGGCATCTAGAAGGAGCAGAATGCAAGGATCTTCAATGACAACAAGACAAACATCGGAGCCCTTATCGTAAATACCGAATTTTATTTATTCACATCCTAAATACCAAATTGTATATCATCCTTTGAGCTAAAGTGCTGTCCCCCAATTGGACCTTCTCCATATCCGACACCCTCAAGATAGCCTGTGGCAAGTTTGTTCCATCTAAGGAGTATGTGAGATGTGTTCCTCCTCCCAATTCGGTGAAGCTTAACTGCCGAACTTTGATGGAAGTTCTGGACGTTATCAGGGCCCAACCGGCATTGGGGGTTTCCTCGGAAACGGATTGTGAGACATTATTTTCTACTTTTCTGGTCCCACTGGCTTCGCTGATTCAAACGAAGTTGAAATGAGTGCCCTTCTTGGGATTAAAGCTCCTATTAAATTACTTGGGGAGGCAGATTTGGGTAGAGGGATGTTCTGCCCGCGTTGTCTCATTGGTCTCAGGGCAAAGTAATGTCCCGTGGAGATTCACCAACAACATTTCACACGTTTGGGATATCTACTCAAGTTCAGAGACCTGCTACTTGCTCATCCCTCATCTTGCTGACGGCATGACAAATGAAATCGTGAATCAGGCTCTGATAGGGAAAGGATGATTGTTTCTAATTCTTTCCCTATAACTTATGGCCGTTTGGATACACGGATTTTAGAATCTTGGATTTTCTCAAAATCGTAGTTGGGAGACAAGAGAAGGAAGACTAATATTGAAAGATGGAAACCTCCACTATCGAGTTCCCTTAAGCTTAGATTTCACTCTAGTTCTCGAAATCTAGTTCCGGCAGGTAAAAGAAGTAGAGCTTTCAAGACAGGCAGATTCGAGTAAAGTTAGTCTTTTCAGGGTCCTAACTAAGGACTCACTCTTCTGCTATAGGCATCAAAGCATTCTACTGGTATTTTTTCAGGTCCAGTTGTGGTTAAAGGTGAAACCTTCAATGCCATCAGGTGTTTGAACAAATGTTGTAGGCAACCTTGGATGTTGGCAGTTGGCCCAACCCATTGAACAGATATCGAACTTGGATTAGACAGGGGAACTCACGCTTCTTGCAGGTATCAGAGCTTCCTAGTATTTTCCAGGTCCAGTCAAGTTGAAAAGTGATACAATGTCATCGTGTGTGTGTGTGTGTGTGTGAGAGAGAGAGAGAGAGAGAGAGAGAGCAAATATGGTAGGCAGCCTTGTATTTTGGCCCCAAAAGTGATGAGATACTAGATAAATAGATATATGTAGAACATTTGAGGCTTCCATCCACCACATTCATAGCACATGCTGGCAGGTCTGGCACTCAGTTGCAAGTGCCTTAAGACCTTCCCTCTTGGAGATCATGCAACCGAATTTTCTGATGAACATTTGAGCCTAAGAAGCATTTGCAGCCAACCGAATTTTCTATTTCTTCATAACTTAATGTAGATGTTATTTTCTGAGAATTTCACATATGTGGATAGGTTTGATTATCTTGGTTAATATACTGATTTAATGCTTATTTTAACATGAATCTATATTTTCAATAAACTGCCTATCATGGATAGTAGGATTAAAAGTTCTAAATGTTCTAATTGATACATTTGGATTGTTCAGAAGATGCCAATGAATGATTTGAAGAAGCTTTCATGTTCAGGTATTTATCAGCAGCCATTTGTGGGTTCAGAGAAAAACAGCGACGGGCAATTTCAATTGAGGTATTGCTGATCTAAATATTAAGATCTTATTCTAGTTTGAGTTATCATATTCAGTGTAGATCCGGACTATAAATATGAATTTCTGAAGTCTGAACCAACATTTAATATTTTTACTGGCTATAAACATGGTATCAACCAAACCAAAATGTTAAAAGTGTCTGGTATACTAATTTTCTGTTATTTTTTAATGGTAATTATCCCTGGCTTTTTATCCAACATTAGAGCCGGTTCATCATAAGTTCAGAACCTTTAAATCTTTTTTGCTCCTCTCTCTTTCCCCCACATGTGCGTGTATATAAGGTGAGAATCTAAGCACAATTGCATTTTCCACTTTTGACATGACACCAACATGATTTGGATCATTCGCTCAGTGGAACTGACCATGGAGATGCCATAGCCGAAGAAATATTGCAATTGGACAATCCTAACTGTTCAATTGGCTCAGATGATTGGGATCAACATTCAAGTTCTTTGGTTGGATGGTTGGGTTCGTCTTATATGGTGATTCTCAGGATATGGCATCTCTATTGTGGAGCTTGTGAACATCCGGATCATATTTAATCACAAAGTCGCCTCAATTGCAGTTTTCTCACAGGTGTGATATGTTTCCTCATCAAAGTGATTTTTGGGGTGTGGGGATGCACCGTATAGACAGTGTAGAGTAGTCAATGGTGGATGGGATATGCGTGCGCCTCATCGTATTATGATGGCACGCTGTGCTGGGTATTCTTTGATTTGATCATATAAAGAACAACAAATACTCGAGCGTGTAATATTCCACGTGGGGTTATCTTCAATCAAAAAGAAAAAAGAAAAAGATTAATGCTGTTACTCCAACAAGTTTAGATTTGATCCATTTCTTGGGCAGACCAAATATTGTTCTCTGGAATTTCTCAGCGTGGAAAAATATTGGGACATATTACTTTTTTTCATTGTTTTAGGTTTATATGGGGAAAAACGACAAAAATAAAATTATTTAAAAATATATATAAATTTTAAGAAAAAATATAAAATAAAAATATCACTATATTTTTAAAATCTCAGGATTATTTCAGGATTTTGTCGTTTTATCAAAATGTCGTTATAAAAATGCAATATTTTAAAATTATCGGAGATATTTGTGACATAGATTGCATGCACATATGACTGACCTCTTTAACTATGAACAGGTTGGAATGCAGAACTCATCCTTGGGTGTGGTGTTGGCAACCTCTCATTTCACCTCACCATTGGTCGCTCTGCCAGCTGGCATGTCTGCAGTTATTATGAACATCATGGGTAGCAGTTTGGGGGTCATTTGGAGATATATTGATCCTTCCAACGCCAAAGAGGGACTTGGAGCTGATCCAAAGTGACAAGGAAAACACCTATCATGCTTAATACTGTAAGTTTTCCACTCTTCCATTCATTAAGATGTGTTGAAATCTACTGCGTATAGGTGTCATGCATCCCCATTTGTTAATTTCATGATAGTTTTATGGTTGATTATTTTCAATTCAAAAAGGGCAATTAGCTACTCAGTTTCTGTTTATGCAATTTACCTTCGAGAAATAAGATCAGTTTTCTCCTTTAAGGGCCTTCAGTCTTGTGTGCCTGATGCGTTTACTTGAGTGAGCTTTTTACGAAATTCTTGTTCTGGACACCAAATCATTTGTCGCATTTTATGCGTAAGAGAGGGTTTAGGGTTTAGGAAATTTAAACATATTTTTGAAAGATGGGGTATTTTAAGTTTTTAACCATGGACCACATTATGAGGACTATGTGTAGAACCTCATGAGGGGTTTAACAAGCTTTCTAAATTTACCTGCGTACATTATTGGTACGGTTTTCCAGACCCCCTACCCTATGCTAGAAATTATGTCGGTTTGGGTGGGGTGAGCTTTATCTGGGAAACCCGAGATTCATAAACCCGACCCTACTGGAAATAGTTTCTTGGGTCGGGTTTTAAATGTTTTTGCTTAGGACAGCAAGTAATTTTAAAGATTGTAGAAAATAGCAAATAGATTTTTGGTCATTAAGGGTATAGATTTAAGAAGGAAATTTCTTTTTCACACCACAAATAACCTGATCACCTCAATGAAAACAATTATATCAATATATTGTAAAATAATGTGTCATGTCATTCAAGAGATGCTTAAGAAATTTAATGTCTGCATAAGAGTCAGGTTGGGTTTCAGGTATTTTTTCTATAAACCCGACCCGACAAGAGATTATAAACCGACCCAACCCAAGACCCATGATTTCTGAACCCGACCCGGGCTATTTACGGGTCGGGTTGATCCAGGTTGCAACCTTAATTATGGCCTAAAAAATGCATGATATTCAACCTCTTAGGAACATCTCTAGTGTGGGTATTGAAAACAAACTAGTCATAAGGGTTCTTTTCCTGATAGTACACTAAAGTGATGTTAAGAACACTCTGAATGTGCTAGTTTGGGTTCCTGATAAATGTTTGAGATACTACTGATCCACATTCTATATGGAGTTTCCTTCAGATGTTCGGATTCAAAGGTTGGGCTCAAAGTTCATTGTTGGATTTAAGTTTACTGTAAATGAGCTGTGTTTGGTATGCAGATGGAGATAGGCTTATCCAATTTACAGGACAGCGGGTGATGGCGGGCTCAGACACTTCGATGGGCTCCACTATGGCATTGAATCTGAATGTCATGACGTGATGCAGTCCAACTTGGCAGGCATGTGATGCGTTGGTGGCTTAGGTGAAGTGCCCAAGGTTGTTTTTAAATAAATGCTTGGAAGATTTTTTCTACAAGTGCCCTTTTTATTAGTCCTATTAAGTTGTGTTTCATTAGGTATGTCGAGTAAGTTGTATTTCTACAACTGTCCTATATCTTTAAGTGAGTCTAGTAAGTTGTATGTTAGTAGTTAATGTTGACGAGAGGGAGATTCTTATGGAAGAATCCTATAAAATGTGTTGTATAAATGGAGTTGAGGATGACAAACTTATGTTGTTTATTGATAACGTATCAATTTGGTTGAGCCTTGCTCCTGTTTCCTTCTCTTGATTGTGTTATTGTGTTGTGTTCTACTTACTTCTTCTTCCCTCTTAATCACTTGCATCACGAGGAAGGAGAGGAATGTTGCAAGAGAAGAGATTTCATTTTATCCAAATCTTATTATGTGGTTTTTAGAGGTAATTTTGATTTAATTTTGTTTAGGAGTTGATATCCACAATTCCTCTTAATCATGAGACTCTCCTCTTCACTTCGTACTTGTGTAATTAGCAATTAAATGATGTTACAATTCTAAAAGCACTACTAACAAATAAAAAAAAGTGATATTAGTCGTTGGATGATCATATAGGGATTTGGATTTCAATTGAATCTCTCTCTCTCTCTCTCTCTCTCTCTCTCTCTCTCTCTCTCTCTCTCAATTTAAGGCCACATTTGGATACCTCATGTTTTTGTATTTGGATTTGGATTTGGATTTGAGTTTTGGATACAAAATACATCAATCATCCTCATGCTCATTTTGTACGAGGGAGGGACGTCGAGCTCCTGCAGCAGCAAGGTCGAAGAGCAGCGAGGGTGAAGGTAATTTGCCACAAATATTGATTTCCAAATAATGTCTTGCAGGACAGATTTGAAAATTGGATTTTTTTTTTTTTTTCGTTGTAGCTGATTTGAAAATCTAAGTCCAAATCTCAACTGCAAATGTGAGAAATCCATATCTAGATCTTGTGGGGGTCCAAACGTGGCCTCCTAAAATCTCTCAATCTCTCAATTGAATTTCATCATTGGAAATGATATCACACTACCATGTTTTGATATTTCCACGGAAGCAAGCTTCTTAGCATTTAAAGGGCTGTGAAAAGGTTATTAAAGTTCCTAAAATACTCTAGCAAGAGACAAGCTAGGACAGCAGAATTCAAAACATGATAGTCCTGATATCATTTCCCTTTCAGAAAACTGCTAAACTGAAGAAGATTAATGGCAGATGTTTTATTTGTTCATTTCATCGTTTGTTTTTCTTTTCTTCCTTCTCCAATCCTTTGGAGAAGGATTTCCTAGGGAAATATCATGCACCCATAATCAATTAATTATTTATAAGGATTTCCTAGGGAATTTTGCGGAAAGGCATTCCACGGCTGACTTTTGCACGAGAGAAGAGCCACACAGGCTCGCTTTTCAGCAGATTTTATCTTATTAATTCATTCATCTGCGGTGGCTGTTCTCTCGTGCAAAAGTCATCCGTGAAATGGCTTTCCGCGAAATTCCCTAGCAAATCCTGATACTAAGGAAGTCAGAGTCAATCAAGTCTTTAACAGCTCCTAAGCTTTAATATATAAAGGGTGACGATAATTTCGCACCACTTTAACAGTTTAACCGTGAATTGACGTCAAAAAGCGTTAAAGTCTGCCACATACGCTCCTTTACTGGGGAGCGTATTATCCGACAGAGGGTGCGAATTTATCATTGCCCTATATAAAACGTAGGACACAGAGTCATTCACGCGAAAAACACTCTATTTCATTTTTGTGGCCCCACACGCTTTCCTCATGCCCTTTTGCCTGCAAAAGACCTTACTTTCGCCCTAGATTTTTTTTTTCCTTGTGTTTTTCTTTTCTTCCTTCTCCAATCCTTTGAATTTTGTTTTCTCTTTCTCTTGCTTTGTCTTTTCTAAGCTCCCCTTTAATTGCCCTAGACGAATCTGTAACGATTTCCTTTTTATTCCTCTCCTTTCCAGTTCTAGGGTTTCATTCTAGGGTTAGAAATTCTCTAAAATCACAGAATTTTGGTGGATTTTTAAGTGTATTATTCTGTTTGATTCAAATTTGTGCATTGTTTTGTTAGGGTTCGGATTGAATTCTCCGAGATTGAGATCATTTTGATCCAAAAAAGAGGGATTCGTTGTTAAATTTGAAATTTGGGCATTTTTTGTGAGAATTATTTTGAATTCAACATCATTTGAGGTTTTGAGAAAGGGGTTTTGGATTAATCTGTTATGATTTGATGGGATTTCGAATAATCTCACGGTCTAGATGGTGTTAAAGCATTGTGCTGAATATTGTCATGATGGCAGCACCAAGGAGTTTGATTAATGAAAGCTTGAGAGTGAGGGATGAAGAAAAAGGACTAGAGGATTCGCCCACTAGTAAGAAACCAATTGGGGCAAAGGTGGAGGGGAGATTTCCATTGTCAAAATGGGAATTGGCGGGTGCAATGAGCGTGTTCTTGCTTTTTTCGACGGGTCTCTTTTGTATCTATTTGACTATGCCTCCTGCAGATTATGACAAGATTCTCAAATTGCCCCGCACCATATCGGATCTTCGAATCCTCAGGTGGGATTTCTCTTTGGTTTTTTGAAATGCTTGTTCAATAAAAGTTTATCTTGATAGGAAAACACTTCTAAAATGGGATACCGTTTATGGTGAAATTGACCGATGATTTGGTCAATTTAAAAAATACCCTGCACCATATCGGATCTTTGAATCCTTAGTGGGATTCCTCTTTGATTTGTTGAAATTCCCATCTGTTTGTATGTTGGGTGAATGGGTGGCTTAGTGCATAGTTTAAAATTTCGTCCGAAACATTTCGTTTTGGCCGAAATATGTGAAATGAAATTCACATTGAATTGGAAATTCATCAAATTTCACCAAAATTTTTGTTCATTTTCATGATGGGTACATCCTATTTATAAGATTTCCACCAAAATTTAAGAGAAACTGAATATTTTCACTGAGTTTTACAAGATTTTGGCAGGGATTTATAACACCGAAACCAAAATATTTCGATTTTAATGGCCAAAGCCGAAAGCGAAATTTAAAAACTTGGATTAGTAAGAACTTCGAGATGTTAGAAGTTTGTTCTAACAAGGTATATATCTTGATAAATCTAGTTTAGGTGATATTAGAAATTTTAAGAGTCAATGATGTGCACCCAATGCCACTGTTATTGATTTGCTTGAGTGTAAATTAATGGCGATACTAACGGAGTCTTTTCCGGCTTATCAGATTCCATTTTCTCAAAGGATATGGTCAGATCATTGTTGTGTATTTCATAGTTTTATATTCTTCAAGCCATATTATTGATTTTGCAATTGAATCTCTTAGTTGCAACTTTTATTACATATCCTTTCTGACAGTCTTTCCTAAATATAATTTAATCTTATTCGAGATCTTTTCTGATCATCTATCCTTAATATTATTTTGTCTTTTGAACCAATTCGATTCATGCCAAACCTTTGTGTTGATAAAAGTACACCCAAAGTTTGCTAACTTATCAGCTAAATCATTTCCTTCCCTGTCTATTTTAGAGCATAGAAAATCAACTTGTTTAGAAATGTAATGATCTCCATAAAGAGCCTCCTGAACTTCCATTGCGGAGGGGTTCACTTGTTAAAATAACATTAGCTCGCATCATATTATTATTATTATTATCAGTGCTTATCTTCTTGCCAAGTTGTGGCATTCGTCCTTCTTTCTATTATGTGCAAAATAGTATGTTCTTGCTGAATTAACAATTCATAATTGTTCTTGGTGCCGTTATAACTTCTCTGTTTTTATGTTTTTTTATCTAACAACTTGTCCTTAGTGATGTTACTGTTGTCTGCTTATGCTTTTTGCATTAAAGTGTTCGATACCGTCGCTAAAGCTTCAAAATGAATTGTTGTTAATGCAGTGTGCCCATGGTTCATAGTTTGATTTTTTTTTCCACTTGTTTGCATTTTTTCAAAATGATCGCCATATGGTATCTACTTAAAATTTCAAACTCATACTAGTTGTACTAGGAAAGCATTGAAAATTCAGGTGCTCTGCTGAGACATAATGTCAGGATTCTCGATTGTCTTTCTCATTGCGAAATGGCCCAAATCATTATTCGTGTTCCCTTGTGTTTTTTTTCTTATGATTTTCATTTTTTTCTACAAAAATTCAGATACTCTGCTGAGACATAATGTATTCGTGCTCCAATGTGTTTTTCTCTTATGATTTTCATTCTTTGCAACTTTTATGTGCAGAGATCATCTTGCAATGTATGCAAGAGATTACCAAGCACAATTCATGCTAGGTTACTGTTCAACTTACATCTTCATGCAGACGTTTATGATTCCTGGAACCATATTCATGTCATTGCTTGCCGGGGCCCTCTTTGGTGTTATCAGAGGCCTTCTTTTGGTTGTTTTCACTGCAACTGCTGGGGCATCATCCTGCTATTTCTTGTCTAAGTTAATTGGCAGGCCTTTAGTTTGCTGGTTGTGGCCTGAAAGGTTGAGGTTTTTCCAGGCAGAGGTATACTTTGGGGTTTCTTTGACATTAATATACTTTGGGATTTCTTTGACGTTAATATCTATGATTTTAAATTGCTAGTCTAATTTACCATGAAGTGGATTTATGTTTGATAAATCTGCTGACATAACTTTTCTGGCAACAAAACAGATTGCAAAGCGCAAGGAAAAGCTTCTGAATTACATGCTTTTTTTGAGGATAACTCCGACTTTGCCCAACACATTTATTAATGTGGCATCTCCCATAGTCGATATTCCTTTTCATGTTTTCTTCCTTGCAACATTGGTGGGCCTTGTTCCCGCATCTTACATCACCGTAAGAGTAAGTTCTTTAACCATAACACATCTCTCGTTCAATTAGGTTTTTCTCTCCGAGTTGGTTTCTTTCTAACAGCCGTGTATTCTTATAGTAGTTTGTTGTTGGTTTTGGTGGACCCTAATGAGATTGTGTTCTATATTTCTAATTTCACACGACAAGGCTTTCTCTATGTCTTGACACATATGGAGGTTGGAAACACGTAATTGTATTTGTTGGTAAGTAATAGAAAACAGTACATCTTGTAAAATTTCAACCGATAATTTGATCCAAGTGAAAATAGGTTGCACTCGGGCTAGGATGTTTGGAAGCTGATGACTACATATCACTAGCAATTGACACAACATTTCATGATACTATAGCCTCTAGAATCTTGTTTGATGTGATGACAAACCTTAGGGAAGTTGAGAAACATGGGTAAACTTTGTTAAAGATTGGGTGCAAAGTCCATACAATGTTGCTTCTAGTTTTGGCTTTGGTGGAATTGAAACTGATATGATTGCTTACAATTGGAGGCTAGGAACTTAACCAAGGATTTCAAGGCATTTGTTTTAGAGTTTAACAAGGGTGTCAAAACTCTAGCATACCATATCATGACTTATAAGCTTTGGCCAGCGCTAAAGCCTATCATGGGCTTTGAGGTTTGTGTGAAGCCTACTTACCATTGCAAGTCTATCATCTTCGCTCACGACATATCCTTTTCTGCACAGAGTTGTTATTGATCCCACAAAAGGGATATATCTTGTGCTGTGGCGCAATATGATAATACCAATCAAATATCATGTCTATCATAATCTCTCATGAAGAAAAAAGCATTTTGCCAGTTCCAGAGATTCAAAGTGTTTGTTGTGCGAGGATGTGCCCCTCAAAACAAAGTTTTCAGATTTGTTTAGAGTAGCATCTGTCTTGGGGTTACTGGTTGGTGATTCATTTCTGAGACAAGGGTCCAATGTCTTGTGGCGAGTCCAGTTTCTCAGGAACTTTTTTGACAGATAGATGCATAGGAAACCGTAGAGACGATCTACATTAAAATGAGTGCTAAGGATAGGAGGATATGGGTCTAGAAACCAGGTGAAGCATTTTCAGTTTGGTTCTTCTACCGATGCCTAATGCTAGTGTCGTCTGCCTCGCCAACATGTAGAGCATGGAGATCCCCTGCGCCCCTAGGGGATGTCCTTTCGCCTGGACAACATGTCGCAACATGATCATGAATGTGGACCACTTGTGAAGCCTGAAGATAAATTATCTTTGACCATTTTGCCCTCTGGCTTGAAGTAGGAGAAATGGTAGACCATCTGTTTATTTATTGCATGCTTGCTATTTGTTCTTCTGTATGTCTTTTATTCAACATTGCCTGGACCCTTCCGGCTCAAATTGAGGTGTGAGGACCTCTTTGAAGCCTGGTCTTATGCGCCATTGCCAAGGAGATGACGCATTCTCTAGAGCCTAATATTGCTAGCAATCATTTGGAGCCTTTGGAAAGAGAGGAACAATCGGATGTTCAGAGGAAGCTCTAAAAGCATTCGCAAGTACTAACTACGTATTCAATCTTTGGTGTTTCGGTGGGCTTGTGTCTTGACAGAGTTTAAAGGAATTGGCGAAAACGAGTTAAAATAATCTTGGAATGGGATTCGCCCAAGAAGAGTGCATAAGGATAGGGCGACCCACAGAGGAACTCCTCCCTTAGGCTATCTGAAGCTGAACTTCGATGGTTTTAGCCTAGGGAATCCTGGTCCGACTGGCGTGGAACGTTCGCGAGCAAGATGGTGCCATAGATGGGCGTATTCGGGGTCATTGGGGCGCACAGACACAATGGTGGTGGAAGTTCATGCTCTTCTAGTAGGAATTCAGTTGGTAGGGGTAGCCGATCTAGAGGTCATAGTAGAAGGTGATTATAAAAATGTCATCAATTGGATGAGATATTGTTCTAGTTACCCATGTAGATTTGCAGATGTTATTGATGAAATTTGAGATAGAATCAAGGATCACGTAGTGTCCTTTCAACATATTTTGAGATCCATCTACTGGGAAGCCGATCTATTGGTCTGGTTGGCTACCTTCAAAACAGAGTTGGAATGTTTGCAGATCCTTCCTCTGGTTGTTTTTTGGATGCTTTCATTTCCTTTTGTAGTGTTTTATACTCTTCTTTTTTCTTTTTCGCCTTTACATTTGTTTCTGACCCCCTTGGTCCCTAGCCTTTTTTCCTTTCTTTTGAATGGATTATTATCATTCAAAAATAATTGGCAGAAAAGATAAGCCCAATGCAAGCATAGCCAAATTTTGCTCCCTCTATTAAAACAAATTTTCCAAAGTAGGTTGTGAACTCTATTAATTAAATTATATGCTACCAAAATGGCATCACACAAAAATACTTAATATTTGTCATTTGAAAAATGAGCAAGGGTCCTCGCACTTTACTGGACGGGGGCGAGGAAGCTAGTTCAAGAGAGTAGGATTCGTTTAGCCAGTTGGAACATAGGTTCACTAGCAGGTAACCTAAGGGAATTAGTTGATACGATGAGTAGGAGAGTTAATATAGCTTGCCTTCAGGAGACTAAATGGGTAGGAGAAAATTCTAGGGAAATAGAAAATATGGATTTCAAGTTATGGTATTCAGGGAAGGAGCGGAATAAAAATGGTGTAGGGATTATAATAGATAAGAGCCTAAGAAATGAAATTGAAAATATCAAAAGGAAGGGTGATAGACTATGAAGCACGGGTACGACACGACACGGGTACGTGGATACGTGATTTGCCAAAAAAACCGGGTGCGGGTACGTTCGGGTACGCCGAATATAATAATATATTTTAATATTTTATTATATATTTATAAAAATTAAAAAAATAATAATTGTAGAGCAATCAAATAACAATAACATCACCAAAATGGAAAATTCTAATATTACTCTTCATTTCATAAGTGATTAAGTTCCATATTTCATAACATGAGGCATCAATACATCATTCATTAGAAAAAAAAGTATGTGACCATTGTGTTGACCAGTGCCTAACAAGATGAATAATTTTTAAAGACCAAATTATGAGATTTTTTTTACCGGACTTTTGGGATTTAATAATGTTTGGACAAAATAGATTTTATGAATTTTTAAAATTTGAAAAATACCCCACCGTTTGGAAGTTAAGAAAGTTAAAATTTTGACCCGACCCTTTTTCTTTGAATTTTGTACTAGAACTGGAGAGTTGACTATTTTTAAGTAAATCCAAAAGGGGGGTATTCCGTTATTTACATGTAAATCTTAAGTAAATGTCTTTACTATTTTATTGTCCATTTACTTTAATGGTTTACATGTAAATACCGAGTACAGGAGAGTAGAGGGAAGTACAAGAGAGGAAAGAGAAACAGCAGGAAGAAGCATGACGTGTCGGGTACGCGTGGTGCGCACCCGACACGCACCCAACCACCAAAACTGGTTTTTTTTAAAAAAAAAAATAGGGTACGTACCCCGGACGTACCCGGGGCGTACCCGCACCCCATACGTGTCGGGTGCGGGTGCGGGAGCCCCGGGAGAGTACCCGTGCTTCCTAAGTGATAGAATTATTCTAATTAAATTAATATTAGGTGAAGAGATGATTAATGTTATTAGTGCGTATGCCCCATAAATAGGATTAAATGACTCGGTCAAGAGGCAATTTTGGGAGGATATGGATGAAGTAGTCCAAGGAATACCACATGGAGAGAAGTTATTTGTAGGAGGAGATTTAAACAGGCTTGTGGGAAGGAACTAGTGGAGGTTTTGAGAGGGTTCATGGAGGACTGGGTTTGGCAATAGGAATGAGGCAGGAGGAGATATTTTGGAGTTTGCACTGGCATATAATTTGATGTTAACAAATACTTTTTTTTTTAAGAAAAGAGATTCACACTTGATAACCTTTAGCAGTGGCACCAACTGTAGCCAGATAGATTTTATCCTCACTAGGAGAGAGGACAGAGCTGCGTGTAAAGATTATAAAGTCATACCAGGGGAGTGTTTAGTCACACAACATAGGCTGGTGGTGTTGGATATATGCATTAAACGTTGGAACAGAAAAGATAGAGATGTTGGGCATTCGAGGATTAGGTGGTGGAATCTCAAAGGGGAAAAACTGAATATGTATAAGGATAGACTGCTTAAAGAAGGACGTGGGAGTCGTGACGAAGGGACTAATAATATATGGAATGAGATGACTAGTTATATCAGGAAAGTGGTTAGAGAAGTACTTGGAGAATCTAGAGGGAGTGGGCCGCCGTCTAAAGATACGTGGTGGTGGAATGAAGAGGTTCTAAAGGCGATTAGGTCTAAAAGGGAGTGTTATAAATGTTTGTATAATTGTAGAAATGAGGAGAGCATTGAGAAGTATAAATTGGCTAAAAAAGAAGCTAAGAAGGCAATAAGTGAAGCTAGAGGCAAGGCCTATGCGGATTTGTACCAGAGGTTAGGGACGAAAGAGGGTGAAAAAGATGTTTACAAGCTTGCTAAGATGAGAGAAAGGAAGAGCAGGGACTTGAATCATATAAAATGCATCAAAGACGAGAATCAAAGATTGTTAGTAAAAGAAAACGAAGTTAAAGAGAGGTGGAGAAGTTACTTCGATAAGTTGTTTAATGGAGAACCTGTAGCGAATTTTGGAGAACTTGAAAACGCTTTTGATGATACAAACCGGAGGTTTGTCCTTAGAATTTGAACATCAGAGGTAAGAGTAGCTATGAAAAAGATGAAGATAGGTAAGGCTATGGAGCCTGACGGTATTCCTATTGAGACTTAGAGATATTGGGTGAGGTGGGTTTGATTTGGTTAACTAGATTATTTTACAATATTTTGAAGGCTAAGAAGATGCCCGATAAGTGGAGGAAGAGTACATTAGTGTTTATTTATAAGAATAAAGGGGGTATCCAGAGTTGCACCAATTACCGAGGAATTAAGCTAATGAGTCACACGATGAAGGTTTGGGAGAGGGTAATTGAGCATAGACTAAGAAAATAGACTAAGGTGTCAGAGAATCAGTTTGGCTTCATGCCCGGACGATCAACTATGGAAGCTATCTTCTTGATTAGGCAGTTAATTGAGAGATTTCATTGATTTGGAGAAAGCGTATGATAGGGTTCCCAGGAGTGTTATGTGATGGGTCCTTCAAAGGGAAAAAGTGCCTACTAAATATGTTGATATGATTAAGGATATGTACGATGGAGCGGTAACTAGTGTCAGAACTACGGATGGCACGTCTAGTGAGTTTCCAATTACAATATGACTACACCAAGGATCAGCTCTAAGCCCGTATCTTTTTACTCTAGTTATGGATTAACTTAAAGAGGGTATCTAGGACGAGGTGTCGTGGTGTATGTTATTTGCAGATGACATAGTATTAATTGATGAAACCAAAGCATGAGTTAATGCTAAGTTAGAGTTATGGAGAACTACTTTGGAATCCAAAGGTTTTAGACTGAGCAGGACTAAGACAGAGTATATGGAGTGCAACTTTAGTAATATAAGAAGGCGGGGCGAGGATTTAGTAAATATGATTGGACAGGAGGTACCTAAGAGGGATATCTTTTGCTATCTTGGTTCAATCCTACATAAGGAAGGAGAGATTGAAGATGATGTTAACCACAGAATAAGAGCAGGTTGGTTGAAGGGGAAGCATGCTTTAGGAGTTTTGTGCAATCGTAAAATACGTACCAAGTTGAAGGGAAAGTTTCATAAGATAGCTGTGAGGTTAACCATGCTGTACGACTCATAATGTTGGGTCACCAAGAAGCGGCATGTGCATAAGATGAGTGTAGCAGAGATGTGAATTCTTAGATGGATGTGCGGCCACACAAGGTTAGATCGAATTAAAAATGAAGACATCCGTAAAAAGGTGGGGGTGGCACCAATTGAGGAGAAGATGAGAGAGCACCCCTTGAGATGGTTTGGGCATATCCAATGTAGGCCTTTGGATGCTCCAGTGAGAAGAAGTGACTCGTGCCAAGTTGATGGAGTAAAAAGAGGTAGGAGGAGACCGAAAACAAATTGGGTAGAAACAATGAGGAAAGACTCGAGGGCTAGGTACATATCAGAGAACATGACCCTGGATAGGATAGATGGAAGAAAATGATCCATATAGACGAACCCAACTAGTGTTAAGATTAGACTTGGTCAATTTGAGCCGATTAGATTATGATTTTTATATTTTTTGATATATATATATATATATATATATATATATATATATATATATATATCTGAATGAATCTTTTCAATACAATTTACGATTCTTTTCTGATTTTCAAAACATTGCTTATAAAAATCATCCTTATTCTAACTCGGATTATTGGGAATTTGAGAGACAAGGTGGTACAATCCACCAATTCACAAGCTCCACCATTCATTGCCTTTATCCGTAGGTCCTCAAATATACAACCAAAAGGGGAAGGTTCTACTAGTGTTGGACTAGAAATTTTACAAAAAAGGGGATAATAGTAAAATCTCTTATTAAAGTAGGAAGAAAGAGAAAAGCAGTGGTTACGCATCATGTTATTCCTTAAAGTAAAAAGGATAAACATAAAAGTTAAAATAAAAGAAGAGCCCACAACCAAGGGAAAAGAAATCCCTAAATTTTAAGGACCAAAATAAGTCTCGCAAAAGGAAGAGATGAGTGGTCCACTTTTCAAAAAGGAGGGAATCACTTAACTCCCCACAAAAGAAGAATTGGAGATCGTGAAGTTGAGAGATAAGGGGTGAGGTGGCAGCTGCCTAACCACGTCAAGAAGAATTCTATAAATAGAGGGAAGATCCTTCAACAAAGGGGATCGGATATTTTGAGAGAAAGAGCTACGCGAAAGGAGAAAAATAAGAGAGAGAAGAGAGAAAAGGTGAGAAAAGATATGGGCTACCAGTTTTTTTTTTTTTCTTTTTTTCTTTTTTTTTTTTGCAGATTTTCTCTGGGGAAGATGTTTCTCTTTCATTGAAAGGATGAAGAAAATCCATTTAGAATCTCTTCCAGAGACTTTCTAAAGGTCCCTTTAGGATCTCTTCCCAGAGACTCCCTAAAGGGAGAAGACCTTTCTTTTCCGGGAGAAAGATGAAAAGGATTGCGGTTTCTCCAAAAAAAAAAAAAAAAGAAACCCTTTCTCGTTCTGGAAAAAGAAGAAATCCCTTTAGAATCTCTTTCCAGAGACTCTCTAAAGGTCCCTTTAGGATCTCTTCCCAGAGACTCCTTAAAGGGAGAAGGCATTTTTCTTTCAGGAGAAAGATGATAAAGATAGCGGTTTCCTCCAAAATGATAAAGAAGGCGTTTTTCTCAAAAGAAAGAAGATCTCTCTCCTTCGGGAGAAAGAAGAAAATTCCTTTAGGGTCTCTTTTCAGAGACTCTGTAAAGGTCCCTCGAGGATCTCTTCCCAGAGACTCCCTAAAGGGACAAGACATTTTTCCTCCAGGAGAAGGATGATAAAGATGATGGCTCCTCAAAGATGATGGCTCCTCAAAAGGAAGGTGAAGAAAGTCTTTAGGACAAAGAAACTCTATTCGAAAGGATCTGATGACAAAAATCAGATCTTTCTAGAGGATAATTTACTAAAAGTTATATTTAGATAGGGAACCTCTTGATGGATAATCAGAGGTATTTTCTTTCTTCAAGAAATGTAATTAATAGCCAATAAAGCCGCAAGTGTACGATCTCTACTAGAATTGGAAAGAGACAGTCTTGTCTCTACAAAACATTTCTTAACTATGTTAAAGAAAAAGAAGCGTATATTCCTTCCATTGAAATGAAGAAGGGAAGGAATTGGAAAGATAATCTCCTTGTCTCGACGGAACATTTCTTTTGATAAGAGGATATAATATCCTTGTCTCTACGAAACGTTTCTTGAAGGGAAGTATACGTGCTTCTTTTTCTAGTTGGCATTTGATTGGTTTTTGTTGGATGTAGCAGCCTTTAATAGCTAATTAGATAAGTGTAAAAAATGATTGGGTGCCCTTATTAAAACTAGAGAGTTGCTAACTTCCACCCACTATATGATAAGAGATTTTCTCCATTATTATGCTTAAATTTTGTGTAAGGTTGTTTTTTGTGTACATTTAATTCGTTCTGTTTTACCATTCAAAAAAAAAAAATCATTCATTCTGTATTTCACATTTTTTGTAGTTTCCTATTGATAATCCTTCCTTTTCAACTTGGAATGCTTTCTTGTAGCACTAGAGCTTCTGTTGATGTGGTAGGCAATGATGATGATTGATTGATTTGTAAACTAGCTCTGGTTCTTTGTAGGTCAAGCAAAACATAGACATGAGATTTGAAGTGTCTGCATTTGATTTATTATTACATTTATTTTTTTTGAGTTTTCAGGTTGATATGTTTCCTCAGTTGCAGCCTGAAGATACTGTCAACCCTTGATATATTATACCATTATGATAGTTTATTTACTTGTACACTAGTTTTGACTGTATTGACTTTGGATAGCCATGTCCTCTAACATTTGATTGGTAAAGTGCTGAAGGAATTTATTTCTCAGAAAACATAGACATGCAAAATCACTGAATGATGGTTTATAGACCTGGGTGGTGTTCACTTCCCATTTGAACTATGGGCCCAAGTTCCATTCCTACTTGCTGTTTTCTTTATGTTTTAAATTTAATTATTATGCTTGTGTCCCTGATGAGCAGCCCGTTGGCGATTGTGAATATTGCTGTTCTTCGTAAGAAATTTCAGGACCTGCCATTATGGAAATTGGTAGCGAAAATTTATTAAACCAATTAAGAAACTATAGACATTATATTGTTAATATGCTAATACATTAAGGTGTATTCTCTTGTTTTTACAGGCGGGCCTTGCTCTGGGTGATCTTAAGTCAGTTAAAGATCTCTATGATTTTAAGACCCTTGCAGTCCTTTTCCTTATCGGTTCAATCTCCATATTTCCAACCCTCCTCAAGAGAAAGCGGACATACGAATGAAAAGTTGACCATCACCCAAAACTCCAGTCAAGAAAAATAGATTCGTACACTTTGCCTCTGGCAAAGGTGCCTCTTTACTTATGGTATACAGGATTATGGAAGAACTCATCAGTTACTCCTGATTTGTTGAATCAGCTCATCTTCCAATTTGAATTTTGTAAGACATTTGGGAGCTAGAGAAATTATTGGAAGCCAGGTGGGCTGTATTTTATTTTATTTTTCTCATTTGTAGGAAAGGCTGTAGCAGATCTTTTGACTAGTCATGATAATGGCATTTCCTATTTTGGTTTCTTGAGCATTTAGTTAATCTAATGTAGATCATTAAGGACCATCTTCCAACGCCCTTGATTTACTATTCACGCCTGCCTGTTACATGTTACAGTGGGCTCTGTTATTTGGGAGTTGAAATGCACGCCAAAGTGGACAGGGGAGTTGGCGCACACCAAGCTTCAGTGCGTAGCTTTTCATAACAGGATATTTGCCAAGTGAGAACCATAAAAAAAGTTGGAAGGGGTGGGTTGAAATGTTACACATATGGAATCAATTGAAAGATTTTCGTATTTAGCAAAAATTAAAATCCACAGGCGACATCATTTGTCAACTAAATATACAGGGATTGAAAGGCTACTTATGATCTCTTTTTTTCTTTTCTTTTTGAAATGGTGGCTACTTATGATCTTTGTGTCCATCTCATTTCAAAGAACACTATGATTTCAATATCACAAAAGATTAAAAAAGGGTATATATTAAAACCAAGACTTGGGATAATGCTTTGAAAAAAGAGGGGCAAAGGAGTTTTCCTAAATACAAAAAATTGTAGAATCAGAAATTTATTTTTATTTTTTCCCCTTTTTTAATCACAGGCCAAGGACAATCTCCCTCTCTACTTTCATCCGAGTACCCAATGCATCTAACTGTTTCTCTTTTTCTCATTCTCTTCAGAGGGAAATGCCAAGGAAACCTAATGAAGAACCCAAAAACAATAATTACAGCTCCAAGTTGCAACTAAACTCCCCTTACAAGTTCAAAAATATAAACATTAAAATCCAAAACCATTACCCACAAAATCTCCCTCATCCCCACTGCTGAAAGAATCAACAATCTGACTGTCATCCTCATCATCGTCACCGTCTGTAACGATCTCCAACATCCCATGGCCGCCGTCAAAGTCCACATCATCAATGTTGAAATCTCCATCTTCATCATCTATATCATCCACACTCTCATCATCGTCCTCATTGCTCAAGTCATCACCCTCGCTATCACCATCATCATCTAAATCTGCGCCCAAGAGGGGATCCTCATCCGCCTCTGAGTCATCATCCTCATCATCCTCATCCTCATCTGTCTCAACCCCATCATCTGGGTCAGAATCATCATCTGTGGGACGCCGGCGGCCAATTTCATAGAGCCTAGCTGAGGAGAACATCTCTTCATGGTCATCCATGGCCACCACTCCCACAAAAGACTCTGTTGGCTCTGTGGCAAAATCGAGAACACACCGGTCAACGGGGACTGTGGCAATGTCCGAGTAGTTTACAGCATCCACAGTTCGGAATGCAGCGAACAGTGGATGCCTAACTCTGCGAGTGTGGACGGCCGATGTTAACTCTTCGAGGTTTCTTCTGAGGATCGCATATATTACATCTCCACTGGTATTGAATGTTATCACCGTTGTGTCCAATGATTGCACGGTTCGGAGGAGCTTGAACTTTCGGAGATCCCAAACTTCCGAGTTTATAATAACCTTTTGAAAAAAAGAAAAAAAAAGTTGCAGTCATATGGAACTAAAAGGAGGATATTTATTAAATTCAGATACATGAAGCAAACAGAAACAGAAAATTAACAGAACTAGATACAGGTGACTCTGAAACAAGGATGTAGAATACTATGTCAATGAAAATCATCAATAAAATGGTGCTTCAGCATATTAAAGAAAATCCTTCTGGAAAACATGTTGCTCTCATGACATTATGTTTGCATCAACTGGTATTAAAAGATCAAGACTAACTAACTAACTAACTCTCTCTCTCTCTCTCTCTCTCTCTCTCTCACACACACACACACACACACACACACACACACACGGGTCAATTTGAGAAGCATTTTGTTTTATTTCTAATGGTTCTGAATATATTCTACTGGGTATTCTACGCACCACCATGTTTGCATGGCAATTTCTACTGGGTATTCAAGTTTTACGTAAAGCGGCACTGGAACGTTTCGCAAGAGGAATCTTTTATCATATTGTGGGTTGCGATCACAAAATAATTTCTAGAATGTCATAGTATCAAAGTTATGTTCAAAGTAATGTTCAGAAAGAAGAACTACTGGCTGCAGGAACTGACAAGAAAAAGATTATCCTTTTTTCAGAAAGATATCAATCAACGAACAGCAGAGGTTCTTGCAAAACTATACAAAAATGCATCCACGAATAATAATTCATTGGTACTCAGAATTAAAGTGGGATAATAATACCTCGTTTCCAGCAGGATGAAAGCCGCCACCCCCGTAATCTGAAAACTGATCAAAACGGTGGACAGGACCAGAAACCCTCCGATCCCATAAGACCCCATTCCAAAGTAACATTGTGTCTGAAGGGCTGAAATGTATAGGAGACTGTAGATGCCCACGACCCTGACCTGACACGGCACTGGAGCTATCAGAGAGTGTCAGATCCAAATTACAGGTCTGGATGTCATACAAGAGAACTTCGCGACGAGATGACTCTGACGACAGGGCTGCAAACATGGCTACCGAGTGGCTAAACCGTGCAGCCTTGCACCCATCAAACGAATGCATGGGCCCGCCAGATATTGAAGACGCATCCCACAGCCGAACATCATAGGCCCCAGAAGAGAGCACCAACTGGGCACTTCCAGATAGGGATGATTGTACAAGAGTCACTGGTGTCTGATGGCACGAATAACTCTCCACCACATTCCCACTGTTTGAGTCGAATATCTTAAGCTCACCAGTGTGGCATCCCGTAGCAATCTGAGAAGAGTCTCCGAGAAAAGTAATGCATGTCAAAATGGCAGCATCATCCCGGCAAGTACGCCATGGCCTGAATCTGCTGTAGACAAACTGCCGATCCCTACGGTGGCCATGGACCCCACCATGATGGTTCCTGAACTCACGTGTACTGAGCCGGGAAGTTGTGTTTGTCGGTGCATCGAGGCTCCGGCTCGGTTCGGGGCAAACGTGTGGATGCAATAGGGATAGTGGGGGCAATGTGGTAATAGGAGCAGGGCATTGACGATGCTGATGTTTTAGATACTGTACCACTAATGAATCAAGGGTCACCCGCTCTGTGTTGCCGGCTTGGGCGTCAATTAGAAGACCAAGCTGAGCTGCAAAGGGTGTTGTCTGACCTACGGGAGTGTTTTGACACTGGATATCGTCCTGATTATCAGCAAGAACACTCAAGGGTGTTATTCGTCCAGATTGATCTCTCTGGCAATAATTTGGAGTGGCAGAGAATCCAACCGTCTCAATCGATTGACCACTTTTACGAACAGGATTTGGTGTCTGGCACACTGGAGACTGAAACCCAATATCAGAGGTGTTGAGTCGCTTTACTGGCAATGAGAAACCAGTATCCTTTGACTCAATTAGCTTCCGCTTCATGGGCAACACAATTGGTGTCTTAAATGGGAGATCAGCATCCGAGCTAGAACTGAGAGGAGGCAATATTTGAGTTTCTGATACCCCTACAGGTGCAGATGGGTTTTTAGAACAACTGGGTAAGTTCTTGATTGATGATGATTGAGATGGTGGTTGGTTTTTTCCCTGAGAGTTGAGATAAGAGGAGAAAACCAGTGGTTTCTTCTTTGAAAAAGATAGATCTGAGACAGACTTTATGTTGGGGTTTTCATACCACGGTGTTATCTTTGATGCATCTGAAAGAAATCCACAGGAAGCACGACCAGATGGCCACTGGAATTGTATCGAAGAGGTCTCTTGGACAGAAGTTTGGTGGAGGAGAGGTGGTGGTGCTGCCAAAGATGGCAAAGGTGTCAACTGGGCCTCCTTAAGTAGTGAAGCGGCGGTAGTGGCCAAGCCGGATGCCTGGAGATGTTCATGTATAAGGAGTAATAGCTCCCTGAAATTCATACAAAAGAACAAATAAGAACAAATGGAAAGGAGAGGTGAAAATTTTTAAAAGAACATAGCTTGCAGAGAAAGGAAGTAGTTTACTTGGAATGGTAAGTAATAGGAGTGGCTGCAGCTATTGCTGCTCTTTCAATGCGCCTCAAAGTCGGAGCAGCAGCATCGGTGGCTGCTAATGTACTTGCACGGCCTGAATTAGTTACGATCTGCAAAATATATGAATAAAAAAATTATATCTGCAAAATAAATGAATAAAAATTAGGGGAAATGATATCAACACTCCACCGTTTTAATAAGATGCGTGAAAGCATCTTATCGTTTAGTATTTAAAGGGCTGTCAGAGGGATGTTACAGTTCTCAAAAGCTCTTTCAAGCTCTTTAAATACTAAACAACAACATACTTCGCGCATGTTATTATAACAGTGGAGTGCTGATATCATTTCCCAAAATTATTTTCTTCTAATAATTAGAAATCATAAACCAGTTAAGAGGCAGACTTGGTCTTGGCAAAAAACATATATATAAGTGCACATGAGTAAATGCAGTGTGTGGTAGGTCTTTTGATACTTACTCCAATTAGTTCAATAGCCACTTGAGCTAATTCAGCCTGCCACCTGGCCTGCTCAGTTCCCGATGCCTGGCTTCCTGAATCTCGAATCAGTTCTGAGAGCTTCTTACCCACCTAAAATATTGAGCCAAACATAGAGATACAAATCACAGACCCATTTTAACTGTCATAATTGATTAGATATAGGATTTCCAGGTTCAATAAATAAAGTAGATAGCAATACAATGTTTCAAAATGTGGATGCGGGCCAAATGCAAACAAAGCAAATCCTACTCGACTCAGCACAGTGTAGCCAAGTATTCGGATGATGAGGTCATAACTCCAGAGG
This sequence comes from Tasmannia lanceolata, assembly GCF_043159265.1. NCBI lineage: Eukaryota > Viridiplantae > Streptophyta > Magnoliopsida > Canellales > Winteraceae > Tasmannia > Tasmannia lanceolata. The sequence continues at coordinate 43,310,603 of NW_027518689.1, forward strand.
TTCAAAAGAGTTTCGATTGATTTGGTAGTGAAAAATGTGAACTCTGAAAGGTAAAAGGTAGTCGACTCCGGTAAATAGACGATTGATGCGGGGAGTTTTGAAAGTGTTCACAGATAAAGATCAGCAGGCAGCAACCTTCTTAAAATCAACAAACCATATTTACAATAAATATATCCTGTTTGGGTAGGAAGAAGAAAAATTAATTGCAGCAAAGTTGAAGTCCCATGGTAATTAGTGTAATAAATAAAATGGATATTAAACATATTACAGATATGCTTTAAGTGACAACAGCGGTTTAAAAGTGGTAGCCGTGAGGGATGATCATCAATAGCACACGTGTGTAAAAGGCTAAAAGCAGAAGACGGTCTTTTTGAAGCATTCTAATTGTATATACAACTATACAAATTATTCACTATTGAATAAGATATTTGATAACCTCAGCCGCAGCTGAGAAAATCAAAAGCCCTAACCATACGTGAAAATATGCACGCCGTTTTCCTATCATATTACTCATAAAATATGATATTTTTTAGTGATAACTTTATTGAAAGAGAAAAAAGCGAGAACAAGCCAAGGAGGACTGAGATTTCCCTAGACCATTAAAAGAGAATGTTGAGATATATGTTATTTATTTACGCTTCCTCATTATGTTTTACATGTAAGGGCACAATAGTCATTTCATATTATTCCACTTAAGTGAATAAAATAAGGGGATGTTATATGATTGGCAGCATACCCAATCCTCTCTCTCTCTCTCTCTCTCTCTCTCTCTCTCTCTCTCTCTCTCTTCTTTAATCGCTTAGGCACTGTCTGGTTACAGACGACCACAGAAAAGGGAGGAAATCCTTAGGATGTGACGTGACATCCAAGTGAAGTGGAGGTCAAGTGAAGAAAAGTATGAATTAGAGTGTTTGGCTGTCAAGGGACAGTGTAGGAAAGTAGATAGCCATGTATTTGGTAGGATGGAAAGGGAGAGGAGAGTGGAAGTTAAGAGCAACTACTCTCTATGTGGTCCCAAAAATCATATTTTCCATACCTTAAAATATATATTTTTTCATCAAAATACTCTAAAAATCTGCAAGTAAATCAGTCATAATAACTATAAAAATCTGCGACTAATCACGAAATAAAATTACGAAAAATCAGCACTTAATCATTTAAAAAACCATTTAAATCTGCCCTTAAAGACTGAAAATCAGCACTATTTATGTGCTTAAATACTCAAAATCAGCACCGATTTAGGGATATAAAACATCGAAAATCAGCAGCTAATTAGGGTATAAAACTGCCAAAATCAGCAACTAATTAGGGATATAAAACAGTAAAAATCAGCAGTTTTTATGGTACAAAACTCCGTAAAATCAGCAGTTTTCATACCCTAAAAGCTGAGAAAAATATGCATGTAAAGAGTGGTGATAAGACTTTCTTTAAATCACACGTGTGGGATAAAACATATATAAACAAACCCTCTAAACTTTAAAATAGATTTGGTAATAGTTTCACATAAGAAAAATAGGATTTCTACATTAAAAATCCTAAAAAGAAAATCAAAAACTCTTTTCTTGATTCAAAAGAAATTAAGATCCATGTGAAATACATTTAAAATCCTAATTTGAACAACCAAAAACACTAAAAGCAAAAACATACCAATTTTACACCAAAAAATACAAAAAAATAGGTTTTCGGGCACTTGCTCGAAGACGAAAAACCAATTGATGTAAAACCGTAGCTTCCTTTCTCCTTTCTTCTCCTCTCTTTCTTTCCTTTTCCTTCAATTTTTAGGTGATTAAAATAACCCTGGATGGATTTATTTATAAACTTAACCTAGAGTTTTATTTCAATAAGGTTTTTAATTATTAGATTCTTCACTATAATCTAATACTAACTTAAGATGGGTGGAAATATCAATATTGGGTTTCCTAGCTTATTCTAATATATTATTAGTATTTAGATTTATATTAGATTACTTTTACATTTTATCTTTTTTAAATAAAACAACCTAAAAGTTGTCTAATAAGACAAAACTCGTAACTATGACTAACCCTAATAGAAAAAGGGTCATAACTTGCTCAAATCACGTCCAAATCGCTAAATCTTGGGTCCGTTGGATAAGTATTCGGAATACCTATCTACCAAAACCAAAATCATGTCGGACGGACAAGATTTGATGCCCCAAAAATAGATTATACTAAAAGTGATGAAAATACACAATGACCATCGATTTTTAAGATCATTAAATCAAATACAGGATAGGAAATACACAAGAATCTTACAAATTGGAGATCGGTCCAATATCTAATTTACATATCCTACTGTCCGAAAACGCAAAAATCGAAGATCTAGCTGTTAATCTTTGGTCGAAAAATCTACGGCCTAGATTTAATTAGGATTTGTATCTTTATAGGCCCTTGGTGGGACCATGGGGGAACGGAAGAACCTCTGAGCCACCTTATAGTGTTTAAAGAGTCGCCCTCCACAATCACTCGATCAAGAGCTTTCTTATCCAGATGAATAATACCTTAATGGACAGCTCTGCCTTAAGCTTCACTGGCATCAACCAAGCCTATTGACCCTGAAAATGCCCATAGAACTTCAACCCTTTGGTCCCTTAGGACCCCTCCCATGCCACCTGGATCCGGGTTCCCCATGCTAGAGTCGTCAAAATTTAATTCCCACAACCCATTTGTAGAGGCAATCCAAATTTGAGCTTCTGAGGCTCTATGTTCTTCACTTAGCAGATTACTCTCCAACCTTCCCAAATATCATATGCAGAGACGAATCGGAATAGCAGAAGACTTCTCACCCAAGCTATAGTCAACTCAATAACACGAATGAAAAGAAAATGGGTGGATTTAGTGACTCCTTCAAAGACTGGCATTTATTTCCTTCCATATCACTCATAAGGTGGCTAGGAGGCAAACAGACCAAAGAACTTTCCCTTTCTTCTTCCATGGAACCAATGACCAACTATCAAGTAAATCTGAGAGCTTGGAAGGAAAGACCCAAGAAATCCCAAACCTAGCAAGAATACCATTCCACACTTCCCATACTACTCTACAATGAATGAAAATATGGTCAAAAGATTGACATGTCGCTAAGCACAAAGAGATTGATCGACAATTATTACATTTCTCTTTATGAGGAAGTCCATCGTTTGAACTCTATTTCGGATAGCAGCGCAGCTAAACACTCCAACCCTTGGAGGAACTTGAATCTTCCACACTTTTGCTTCAATAGGGAAGGCAAAGAAGGCACCAAATTATTATAGAAAGATTTGGCAGTAAATACCCAGTAAAGTCCCATATCCACACCCATTTATCCTTACCAAATTGACGAATATAACAGCCTTCTAGGGTCTCAAAAAAGCTAGCCACTGCATGAAGTTCTCTATGAAAGAAATTTCTTTTAAACCCAGGTTTCCAGATTACCCAGTCACCCCTTCTCTCAAAGCAATCTTTCGCCAAGGCTTACTCATCTGATGTAACAGGAAAAAGAGAAGGAAATAGATCCTTCAAAGGAGGAAGGAAATATGGTCATTTTCTTAGAAAGGAGGAAGGAAAAAAACAAAAACTAAGATAATTTAATTCATATTATTAGCAATTTTCGAAGCACCCAAAGGTTGCAACTGTAAGTAAACGATATGGTTGTCTGTGAATTCAATGGCATGTATTTCTACCTATCTTCTCAGATCATCTATCACGACTTCAGCCACCATATACCAATTAAATTGAATATCAGAATCCTATGGACCATGATTATCTAGGGAAGATATTACAAAAACCTGAAAACTCAAGAAAATGGGCATCAATGGAAAGGGATATTTGGTATGGCCAGAACAATTCAAAGAGACCGTTCATATGATTGAGAATTCAAAATCATTTCCCAGTGAGAATAATCAGGACACAATGATTTCTTTAACTTTTGTTTCTCAACTAATATGCCATGATTTTATCGGTAAACCTGCAAGGAGGAACACATATGGCAATGCAATAGACACAGAAAACCTCGCATCTGTGAAAAATATGACCACCTACAAAAAATTCGGACGATTGTCCATTTACTGAAAATCATAATTATTGTTTGAATCAGTCAATGGCAGTTCAATTGATCTGTTTGTTTTGATTTTCAAAAAACTAAAATAATATTTATGCTAAGTGATGCTAAAAAAAATACTTTTATTTCTTGCATTTCTGTGTAAGTAAAAGAACATTTCTCAATCTTGAATATTCAGGATGAGACCATAACATCTCATGAAAAACTAAATCCATTCAGCCAACTATACTAGGAATTGCATTAAAGCTTTCAAATTACAAGACGAAGAACCATCCAGTTCTTAATAAGACAAAACTAGCAGAAAGTTCTCTATATTACAGGAAAAATGAAATTAAACACAAACCACAAAATTAATAATGAGACTTTGCAATCAATTGTCTTCATCCTTTTTCACACATGCCCTCCATTGCGTGTTTCGGGTGTGAGCTCCCAGTGCAAGGTCAAATCGAGATTGAATGGCGGGAATCGGGAAAGTAGCTCCTTAATACAAGAATCTGAACCCACCGAAGCATCCAAACCAAAAGCTCATGTTTCTCCCTAATCTTAAGAATTCTAAGCTTAAGCAAATTATCCTTTACCCGAGGCAAGACAACTGATGAGCCTGATAAAGCAGATTAAGAAATTACTAGAACAGCCTATAATCACTTTTTCGGCCAAATCTTTTGTGTCCTTCTTTCAATCATCCCTACTGCTGCACACGCACTCCGCTAAGGCTACCCAAAGCTACGGTGGCACACGCACAGGGAGACTGTGGCTACAACTTAAGCCAGGCTGCGGTTGGCGTTGCTCATTTAGGGGTAGTCTATCCTTCCTTTCCAGTGACAGCAAAGTAAGGACTAGGAGGTAGGGGTTCAACTTGGGCAGGTTCAACCCGGAAAAAAGTCGGGTTGGGTTGAGTTCGGTTCGGGTTCAGGTTGAGTTTTCTCAGCCCGGGTTGAGTTCGGGTCGGTTTCGGGTTGAGGGCTTGGGCAACCCGACCCGAGTGAACCCGGCATTTTTAATAATTTTTTATTTTTTTTAAGCTTAAATTCTCGGGTTGGGTCGGGTTTGGGTTGGCAAAAAGGGTTCCTCGGGTCAGGTCGGGTTGAACCTCATCGGGTTGGAACTCGGGTCGGGTCGGGTTCAGGTTGAGCAAATGGTTGCTCGGGTCAGGGTCGGGTAGCCATCAACCCGACCTGAGTTGCACCCCTACTAGGAGGCGATGAAGCGAGAGGAAAGCCGAAAGGACAGGCTGGTCCCAAATCAACTATTGGTTCCGGATAAGGGGAACCACTGACTTTGCTACTACCTCCACTGGGTGGTCAATCAAATCAATTGGTGAAACTGTTGTTGGATCTTCCGCACTGAAACACATTGGACTTTTCTTCGACTGCGCTCTGTCGATCAGGAACTTCATGAGATCTTTGAGTGGTATGAAACCATTCAGCCTCTTAAATAGTCTTGGTGTCATCGAAAGATGTTCCGTATAAAAAATCCTCTGGTCTGAAGTTAACATCTATGTTTTTGATAAATGAGATGCCAAAAATCGTTTTGAATGGGTTGAGTCCTTTTCAAGTTCTTATTCTCTTAGAAGCACGAAGCGGGGGCGGGGGCGGGGAAGCGTGGGGCCTAGAAGAGTCTAAGTTTGGGAGCGTCATGGGAGTGTGTATGTAATATTTTCTTTATATATCTTTCAAAATTCAAGTACATCAAAAAATAATAGTTTCTAACCATTTTCATATGTATCTTTCAAAATTTAAGTACATCTAAAAGCTAATTTCTAACCATCTTCATTTGTGTGCACTCGTTCCTCGTGCCTTCTGAAGAGTCACAAGCCTTTGTGCTTGCTGCAATGAAGTACTTTGAAGGGTTTGAGAAGTTTGATATAAGGAAATTGGTGATGGGGGAACTTATAAAGTAATAGAAGCAGGCTGGGAGCATCATTAGAGCGGTTCCCATCTCTCTGGGGTTGCGCTCCCTTGGAGCTCCTTTCTAAGGAGCGCCGAATCGAGGTTCCGAGGTGGGAGCGGCACCCCGAGAGAAGGAAGCTTATTCTTAAGCCAAATCTGTAAATCTTTGAATCAGCGCATTCAGCAGCAAGGACTTTCATCAGTCTATCCATGAAGCACAGTCTTCAAGCCCAGCGGAGTTGATAGTGGATTAAGTGGCAAACCTAGACTATGCCCAAGTTCGGAGATACTTAAGTAATGGCATCAAGATCACACTCTCCACAAAACTCATAATCATGTGTCTCCTTTTCTAGATACTCATTATAGTCTAGATCATGGATTACTTCCAGCAATTGTGCATAAGTTCCATCATCTGCAATTAAGGGTGTCAATTTTAGCTCGGGCTCGAAAGCTCGCTTGAGCTCGGCTCGAATCCTTAACGAGCCGAGCCGAGCCGGCTGGCCAGGCTCGTTAAGCTTAACGAGCCGAGCCCGAGTTAGGCCAAGCTCGGCTCGTTAAGGCTCGTTAGGAATTTAATATATTTAAATATATATATTATATGTTAATATATACACTAAAAGGGTTGTCCAGGGAGTGAAAGGGGGAGGCAAAATATGTCACTTTTTTTTGGAACCCATTTGTTACTTGGACCACCCCCCGTAGTGTAAAAAGAGTAGTCAAATTACACTAGATAGGGCTGTCCAGGGAAGATGAGAGGTGTGAATTTAATATAACCCAAGCTCGATAAGGCTCGCCAGCCGCTCGCCAGCCTAGCCGAGCCTGGTTCGAGCCCGAGCCGAGCTTTTGAGCTTAACGAGCCGAGCCTGGCCAAGCTCGGCTTGGCTCGGCTCGTTTACACCCCTATCTGCAATAGCATGTTGAATGAAGTCAAACTTCTATTCTTCATTGTAGGCCTTACCATTTCAGCATGCTAAGTATGGATCCCCAAAACTCCTCCATGTTGATTCCACCAAATCAAACCTTGTTCTGCCTCCTAATTGGGTTGGGGCTTGAGTTCGACCTTAGAAATCATTATGTTGATTTGTGGAATTCTCACAAGGATTTTTGGCATCCCTCAATGCAGCCTCGCCCAATCCTTGTCGTAAGAGTTGAATCTCGTGCATAACCCAGTCAATCTATCTCGTCAAAGTTTTCATGACCATGATTTCTTGTACCAATGTCACTAGATACAAGTCAAATAATTGACTTTGCTCTAATACTAATTACAATGCACCAAAAACAAGATAAGGATGGCAGGGGAGGGGTTGCTCGTATAAGTGAGCTTCTCTGTGGAGTCGATTCTTAGGTTAGATTGGCTTTTTCTAGTCCTATTGGTACAACGGATTCCAACAAGGTGGAAATCCTAGCCCTCCTGCATGGCATCAAGGTGGTCAATCAAGAAATCCTTGATTCTTTGATCGTGGAGGGAGATTCACTTAACATGATTACATGAAAGTTCGCAGTTTTAATTGAGGAACTCTTGAGTTTGATCGAGGGTCATTTGCAATGCTTCAAGCATGCTTTTCAATCAGCTAACACGGAGATAGATAACCTGGCCTGTAGAATGGTGGGGAGAGCTGCTTTTGAGGTGCTTGACCATATGCCCCCTTGAAGTTTCTTGTATTTCCGTTTTCCCTTGGGAGTCTTTCCTTGATCTCTCTTTTGTTTTGATGTAGCTTGACCATCTCGGTCTTTTGTTCCCTTCTCTCAATATATGTTTTTTTTTTATGGCAATCTCTCAATAAATTTTACCCTTCAGAAAGAAAAAAGAAAACAATCACAAGTTTTGAACATCAATTCAACCCAAATAAAATAAGCAAATAAATAAAATACTTAAATACTTGTGTCTGACACATCATGTTATACTTTTAACTTACTATTAATTCTACCTTCTAAGTCAAATTTAGTTAAGTTTTATGATATTTTGTGATACATGTCATGTGTACTATCATGAATCTCATGATATGGGATGTCTGTATCTGTATTTGTGTCGCTAATGTTTAGAAAATGCCAATTTGTTTGTCTATCCAAAGTCACCTAGTCTTATATGCTTTAAGAAGTTGTCAAATGCTGCTAAGAGCTTTCTGGGATAAGCAGATGCTTAAAGCATATATAATGTGATCCATTAGCCATAGACTTAATTTTAGTTAGTTTTTTTATCAGACTTGTTTAGCTCATTTTTTTTTGGAATGGCAAAAATTCCATTAAAGCAAACAGAGACGGAGAATGTCCCTGAGGACACATGAGATACAAACCGAAGAGAGAGAAAAAAAAAGACAAAAGAAAGCTAAGGGGGTAAAAAATCAAAGAGCTCCAAGCTTTCTTTGAAGACCCCATCTCTTACAAGTCTATCTGTTTCGGCATTGGCAGACCGCCTAACATGTGAAAATGAGATGGATGCCATCCCCACCCTATCCTTAATTTCATCAAAATAAGCTGCAAAATGCCAAGGTATTGTTTTTGATCCACGAAGCCATCTAATAACATTTAGTGAATCCCCTTCCACGACCCCCTTCCACCACTAGTTTGTTTAAATCCACTTTTTAGCTCATTTATTTGAGATTTATTCTATTTTTAGTTATAATTTGTATCCTATATGTGGAGGATGTCCACATCATATGGCCCACCTGCATTAATAATTGATGACTTACTATTTATAGTGATCGCAAAATTACTATTTATAGTGATTGCAGGCTTACTATTTTTAATAAGCGTGAAACCCCTTCGTCCATATAAAAGACCAAAAAGGTGGAAGCCCTAGGAAGTTTGGGAGATTTTGGAAGCAATATGAAAAGAAGCCCCTTTTGCAACAAGGTACGCCCTCTCTCTTTCTGTTCTCTTCTCTTCTCTCCTCCCCTATTCTACTATTCCATCTCTCTCTTCTCCCTACTTACATCCTCCATTAATTCCCTTTCTCCCTTCTTACATCCTACATTCATAATCACCCTTTTTCATTGATCCTTTTAGGTTAGGTTTATAAACCGTTTACCCTTTTTCCGCTTTTCAACCTTCCCGGTTGAGTTCATAAATTGTTCCCCCTTTTTCCTCTTTTTCACCGTTCACAAACATTTCACTTATCTTTTTTCCCTCTTGATCTTCATTGCTCTTTTCTTGATCTTGATCTTTTATAGATGTTGAAGGACCAATTTTTAATTTGAAGAACCAATTGATTTGTGTTTCATCATTATTATTCTTGTGTGGAGAGAAGAGTGTATGAGATACCATGGCCAAAACACATTCCCACAAGCATGATATTATTAGGGGCTATCAGTTGCATCGAGATAAAGAAAATCTTGCACAGTCAAATGTTTGTGAAGGAATAATATGATATCGTCAGACGCAACAGCGGAAAGCTAGATCACTACCAACCCATTGCTCAAGTGCATAATTGAAAGAGTGGGAAACGAGTACAAGAAGCAATGCAGCAAGCGAAAGTGGGAAGCGAGGGATTTAGAAAGAGAAAATGTGTGGGAAGCGTTCATAGAAGCCCCATTGGAAGAAGCGAATAAAAAGTATATAGAAAGAGTAGGATTCTACTAGCTTAGAGAGGAAGGGTTATTTTAGGTAAGGATTACAAGCAGGAAAAAAAAACAGACTTCACGACTATTCGAATTTACTAGTTTTAGGAATTTACAGTTTCACATGTTTTATTCATGTATATTTAATGTTAAGCTTTCGGAAAAGATTCACAAATTTTCATTTGAAACATAATATGAGTTTTCAAGTTTTAAATGCACTCTTTTCTTAAATACGCTTCTTCAACATTATCAAAAGGAGAAAACATTATTTTAGGAAGAAACAATCACCTAAATAGGAAGCGTACTCTTAATTGAGACGAAAAGCACAGGAAGCATTTGGGGAAAGCACTTCCCCTAAATCTAGAAGGCGAGAAACACTTAGCTTCTGAAGCGAGCTTCCCATCCAACTAGGAGTTCCCGGTAACTGTTAAGGACATTTAGAAAAAAAATTGACACGAGATAACTGTCAAGGACATTTAGAAAAAAAATTGACAAGAGAAGGATTTCCTAGTTCCTAGTAGAGCTAGATGACAATCTCCAGTCACAGGGTGTTAAAAGTTTTAGAGAAAGACTAACTTCCTCCATTTGAAGTTGTCTACAACTATATCTGTGGTAGGGCAAGCAAGAGAAGCAATGCCAATCCTACATGATGAGGTACTTCTCTTACTCAGCAATCTGCCTTGAAGTCATATTCGAGTTGGAGAAAATGGAAATAGATCTGGTACCCATGCTTCAATGTCATCTTCCCCTACATCTTAGATAATTGATTATAGAGTTTCAGATCATATGAATGGTTAGATCGATGGTTTTATCTCCTCCATTTCATCTCACAATAAAGATAATGTTAAAATAGACAATGGATCAATCCTGTTTTTGCGAATGAAACTCTTCAGGTTTCTCCTTCCTTGACCCTCTCCTCTATTCTACAACTTCATTTTTCATCTAATATGTTATATGTGAGTAGTCTTATCAGATAATTAAACAGCATTGTAACCTTGAACCTTCGTATTATGTCATTTAGGACCTGAAAACAAAGAAGATGATTGATGGTGTGGCTGAGAGAATAATGGCTTATAGAACCATTTTTTCACCAAGCAGCAATAAAAGGTTGGTTCTTTTTCACATTATGCACTCCAGTGGTGTATACAAGGGGTTTTCAGAGTGGTTTTGTAACCATTATGAATTTGAAGTTTGTGCAAGGAGTTTTCCCCTTTTGCGGTCATTTTATCTTTGATGGAACACCATATCCTTCTCTTCTTGTCTTTTATTGAGGTTATCTGCTTGGTGTAATCTTTAAGTTGAAATTTGTGATTGTCGTGCTATTTCTGCAGCATCCGAGAGAGAAGAAATATGATGTTCAGCTTTCGCCTCTCTTACTTGGATGAAGCAGAAAGGTACACACGTAAAACTTCACATCTCCGCCCATATCAAATAATAAGAAACAAATCATAACCTACAACACATCACCCCAAAGCTATACCATGATAAAACACAATCACGATAGAAAAATATGTTCCTCACACCACTTAAATCAATTAAAGATCAGGGTTTCAGTCATTAAGGAAGCTAGGATTTAGGCATTTAGTTTACAGATATCAATTGATGTTTGCTTTTGCAGGGTTTAGACTGCTAGGGTTTAGACTGCTGAAGGCATTCCCCTAGTCAGATGGGAAGATGTCTGCAAGCCTTTAAAGGCTGGCGGTTCGGGAATTAGAAGAGTTAAGGAGACCGAGAAGCACTTCTAGGTAAATGGCTATGGCGATTTGGGGAAGAGGGATCTCAGCCATGGGCAAAAGTGACTGAATTAAAATATGGGGCTTGTCAGGGTTATTGGGAGACGGAGGATAGGTTCAGGAAGCCATGCCGGACTATATGGAGGGACATAATGTGCTTTAAAGTAAAGTTCATGGAAGGAATAAAATTCGGAGTATGTGCAGGGAATAGAGTAAGATTTTGGTGGGACAAATGGTGTTCTGACACTCCATTGAAGGAAACCTTTCCTCAGTTGTTTGCTATAACTATGACAAAGGATGTTATGGTAAAAGAGTGCTTCTCTCGTAAGATTATGGGGTTGTGTGGTCTCCGCCTTTTCGCAGAAACTTCTTTGATAGGGAACTGGAATTGGTGGGAAGATAGTTGCAGATTTTGGGAAAGGTGTTATATCAAGTTAGATGGGGAAGATAAACACATTTGGGTCTAGAATTCAGGTGGGGACTTCTCGGTGAAATCATTCTACCATTATCTCCTACCTTGCCCCGTCTCCTCCAAAGTAGCCAAAGTGTGGGGCATTAAAGCACCTCCAAGGGTCTGTTTATTTGGATGGACTGCATTGCTTGGAAGCATACAAACCATAGACTTCCTTAGAGCCAGAAACATCCTGATCATCGGACATTGTGCCCTGTGTAGTGAGGCGGGAGAAACAACATATCACATACTAACTCCAAGGGTCTGTTTATTTGGATGGACTGCATTGCTTGGAAGCATACAAACCATAGACTTCCTTAGAGCCAGAAACATCCTGATCATCGGACATTGTGCCCTGTGTAGTGAGGCGGGAGAAACAACATATCACATACTAATTCATTGTAAGATAGCTAGGGAAGTATGAGGCAAACTTTTAAGTAGATTTGGAATCCCGTGGGTCTTTCCAGCCAAAATTTTGGAAGCATCGGAGAGTTGGGCAATAGCACCATGGAAAGGAAAAGGAAGAAGAAGGTGGCAAGTTTCTTTTCTAGCTACGATGTAGGTGCTTTGGAAAGAAAGAAATACTGGGACGTTTAAGGGGTTCTCCAAGGGAGCTCATTTCATCTTCAATAAAGTGATTGCCTCAACTATTTCCTAGGTGAAGACTCTGCCAGAGTTTAGATTTGTGCCAGCCAATGATTTATGGCACGGGTGGAGTGTAATATGTGAAGAAGTTAGCTTCGATCCTAAAGAAGTACAAGCATGGTCACCTCCTTCTCAAGGGATCCTAAATTGGACTTTGATGGATCAAGTACAGGGAACCCAGGACCCTCGGGTATTGGAGGCCTTTTCAGGAACGAAGGATGGGTGTGTGTGTGTGTTGGGGGCGTGGAGGGGGGGGGTCATTTGGGCATTCAATGGACCCATTGGGGTGGCAGACGCAAAGGAGGCAAAAGTGAAAGCAGTGTACCGTGGAAGTAAACTTCTTCAGAACATGGACCTAAACAAGGTGGTAGTGGAAGGGGATTCTCTCAATGTCATTAGATGGCAGAGAGGTTCAAAAGCGGTACCTTTGAGGTTTGCTTCCTTATTTGATGAAATCTAGGATAGAATAAGAGGGCATCCAAATCTTTCTCCCATGTCAAGCGCTCAGCAAATGGGTAGGCCGATAGGTTAGCTAGAGAAGGGGTGTCGAAAGAGAGTGTAGAGCTCGTTGATTTCCTCCCTCCCTAGTTAGTTGTCTGATTTATTCCTTCCAATGTTCCTCTTTTTCTTGATGTTGTAATGCCAGGGACCCTCTCGGTCTCTTCTTTTAATAAAAATATTTTTGCCATTCAAAAAAAAGGACCGCTGAAGCAGTTTGATGAATACATAGTTTGCGACATATTTTGAGGGTAGGATTTGGCTTTCTGGAATAAAGATTAAAACAGTTTGAACAACAGGTTTATGATTGTACAATAATTGCGTTACTACAAGTTTAATATATGCTGAACATTTACCATGTTCTTCATTTTAGTTGTGGATCCAGATGCAGGTTTCAGGTCGTAGCTCTGAATCTAGAGTTATTGGATCAAACCTTGGGGTTTTCATTTTCGCTTCTGGAGGATAATACATAGCTTTAGTTAAGTGATCTTCCATGAACTCATGAGGATTTTTAAAAGCACAAGATGAGTAAAATCAAGACAAAAAGGCTTAAATTCTAATGGTTTGCACATCTTTACAGGGAAAGGTGCAAATTGGGGGGAGCTATTGTTTGGAACTTTGAGGAAACATGTCTGCCATGTCAAGGGTGTAATGAATGAGAGACGTTTCAAGTGAGATCAACATGTATTTATGTGAATTTCTGTCGCCTAAAAATTTCTTGAGTTGCATTTAAGGAAAAAAATGGAAATCTAAAAGCATAATTTCTTCCTTACAACTTTCTTTAATAACGGTGCAAATAAGTCATTTTCAGGTTTAGACCATTAGGCCAACACTGAACCACCAACTTAACTGGTCTTAAGCAATACCAGAAGCGCAGCAATGTTCGAACATGAGACTAAAACAGTGGCGACACGCACACATGCAAGAGAGAGAGAGAGAGAGAGAGTGGCTAGGAGTTTTTTTTTTTTTTTTGAATGATAATGGTTATGAGTTAATTTTGAGAAGCGGATGGAACCAACAGCTTATATTCAAAGCAAATTAAAAAAACATATGTTAGATGAATACAAACCCCTCTACCATTCAAAAAAAATGAATACAAACCTCTCTGCAGATAAATTATTCTTGAGAAGAAAAAAAATTGACACAAAAATAGAGAGAGGGGAATGAAGGGAAACAGTGTTGACAGAGAGAGCGAAAGGGGATCGTAAGTTAATGTGGAGATTATAGAGAGAGAGTAGGACATGACGGTTACAAACAAATAGAAATGGAAAAATAGAGACTTTTCTTTGTGGGGGAGTGGAAACTTTGAGAGAGAAAGGGTCAAGGGACTACAGTCAGCTCATCAACCTTAGGCTTTGCATTTTTTATTGATGCCCTAAAAAGTAAGCGTGTGCAGGGACGAGGAATCATATTTGAGTGACAGCGAAACTTGCTTACCACTTAAAATTTCTACCTACGCTCCTGCACTGACCATACACAAGGCCTGGAAGAATAGTGATCAGGACGGGTCAGTTGAGGCCCACAGAAAATCAAACCTCAAGTTTTTTTAACACGTACAACATGGGACCATATGTTCCGATAGTCTTCACATGGCTGAGATGATAGTCCTTTTCGCCACATACATGCCATGTGCTGGATCAGAACAGGAAACAGCAGTCCACTTTTTCGTTCTTTTTCTTTTTGTTTTCAATAGCAACAGTCCACTCTATTCAATCATGAAAATCCTTCAAAACTTTTAAACATTCTGGAACTGTTTAGAAAATATCATCAATGCTATGCCAAAAGACGGTGGCCCAAAGCACACGACCCAACAAGCAAAACTCACAGATGTGCTTCACCAACAAATTAAGTATTCAATATAACATTCACTCACCTGAAGTTTTGTCAATATGTGGGCAATTGTAGCATCCCTGGCTAAGCCAAGCAGAACCCGGCATGCAAGAGCACGGAGACAATCAAGAGCAGTGGGCGGTGTGAATATCCGAGGATGGAGGAGATGCAAGAGAACCTTTATTCCATTGTTGGCACGAACAGACTCCCTTGCTTGACGATATACTTGTTCCAACTGTGTAGCAAGTCCAGCACATCCTGCCCCAGACCCTAAAGAAATCCTGCGATCTCCAACTACACCAGAAGCAATAGTAGGCACAGCTGTTTGTAAATTGCTTACTGATGAGCTCACTCGCTCCACTGCATTAGGTTCCCCGTTCCGCTCCCTGGGTTCACTCTGAATGGGAAAGGAAACAGTTCGATCTGAGGTACTTCTTTCTGCATGTCTTTCTCTATTCTCCAAAGCGGGACCATTTAAAGTCTGCATTATAACAGATTGCTGACCTTGGGCAAGCACAGGGGGCTTGTTACTGATTGAAGGAGGAGGGCAAACCAGATTGACTAACACATTCAAAGCTGGACGAATCACCTGCAAAAGACAAAAGCAGGGACCCACATTAAGATCTTAGCACTTTTACATAAATCTGCAAAAGCAAGAACTGGCTTCAAGGTTTCACTTGCAGAACTCAAATTTATGAAAAAATGTTTTTCGTGAAGTTTTTACCTCAGGGTCCACAAGGCCAGCACCATTAGCAGCATCCAAAATAACAGCCATACCAACACGTTCGTTGCTCAATGTGGCATTTACAATCAGCTTACGGCTATAGGGAACCAAGGTAACAATATGCAGAACACCCAAAGCATATTGGGCCAAGTCATGCAAATAACGCTCAACAGGTGGAGCCTAGTGGAGAAACAACAAAATCCGTCAATATAACCATAGTTGCCAACCCGTGACTCGACTTGTGACTCGATTTCTTAATTTTATGACTCATGACTCGTAAGAGTTTTTGACAAGAACAGAAATTTAGTTGAAAAAAATATAATTATATATCAAAAGATGAAGCATGTAAAAAATATAACCCAATAGCACATGGATAAAGCACCAGGCCAAAAATATAAATAACTATATGCTTGAAACTACATCCTTGTAACTTTTTTTTTTTTGAAAAGGGACTATATACTTGTAACTTCTATGCAAAAAAATAAGTAAGTTCCAACTTCAAAGTTTTCAACCAACAAAACAAGAAAGCAAGGGCCCATCGACTCGTAAGAGTCACCAGACGACTCGTAAGAGTCTTCAACAAAGGCGAGTCACCCATGCGACTCTCCTCAAAAGCCCATGCGACACGACTTAACTCGAGCGTTGATTCGTATGACTCGTAAGAGTTTGTAGAGTATGAATATAACATTGATAGGTACGAAATTTGGGGCAGTGATATAAAAGAGGTAAACAATTCGAAACATCATACTTGACATAATTCCAGCATAGTGATATGTCCATTGGAGGCTAAGAATTTCTCCACTGCAGGCCAATGAGCTTTCACAACTGCAGGTCCAAGCTTTCGATCACGCTGTATCTGAAGAAAAACTGCATCCATAGCCTCATTACTGATGTCAAGTCGCTTATAGGCAGCCCTAGCACTGGGAATATTCCGCGACACACTCCGATTATTTTTGTTAGGGCGAAGAGAGTCGACATGCAAAAGAAGATGTGCTCTGAAATATTGGCGCAGTGCAATACAGGTGTGAAAAGCAATCTGCTTCTCTGATGCAGTCAGAACATCTGAAGGTGATCGATCGTTTCGAAGAGATCCGAGATTAGTGGGTCCCAGTGCTCCAGAGTTAACACCACCTGATCTCACTGATGCTGCGCCACGTAGAAGGTTCAGTAATTTCTGTAAACCATCCTGCTCGTCAAAAGAGTCCAGAACTGCTCTGAAAACAAATGCGGTGGCAAAAAATAGGGCAGAATTTTTTCTGGCTTGATCTTGGGGGCATCCCAAAAGCTGAAGAGCTAACTCTATGACCCTGTTGACAACATCTGAAGGAAGAGCACACACACGTTCCATAATCCCCTGCATGAGCAATCAACAGAACTTAAAAATGTGGAGTGGACAAGAAATGTAAGAGCTATGTCACAAATATCGTTCTCGGGATTTCTCGGCAAGGGAAATCTCGGGATATTTTAAAAATATATTTTTTGGGTTTATAAAGGGAAAATAGTAAAAAATAAAATTACTTAAAAAATGAGTAAAGGGTTTCTGCGCTCGAGTGCAAAAACAGGGTTGGGCCCACATTGCTGGGGGATCCAAAGCATTCATTTGGAAGGCCCTTTCATGGATAGGGTGTCCACCAAAAATCAGCTCCATTGGATCATTTGTGGGGTGAAAAAATTGGCAGATTAGTGGACAAACAGTATTTATCCATTTTCACCCCACAAATGGACACCCTGTGATGATCCAATGAAGCTGATTTTTGGTACACACCCCATCCATGATGGGGCCTTACAAATGAATGCTTAGGATCACCCCAACAATGTGGCCCCACCCTTGTTTCCTGCACTCGAGCGCAGATAAGCTATCTGCGCTCGAGCACAGGAACCCTTTTCTCTTGAAAAATATAAAATATAAAAAATATGTAGACTTTTTAAACCCAGAATTAGGATTGGGTTGGAGGTTTTAGGAGGTTTGGGAGATTTTAGAACAAATGATAAGATCGAGATGTTTTTTTAAAGTCAAGCCCCCAGTTTATAGCGAAAAAATCGCAATATATTCGTGAGAATTTCAATTTCTCGCCGATATTTGACACAGGGTAAGAGAACTAAAGCTGGAAGAGGTAAAGAAGTCAAAAGAAGTTACTGATACTTTCACCCAATTATTCTCATTCCATGCCCTTACCTGAAGAGAACCAATGGTATATAAGCAAGAAGAGAGACCAAGGTAGGTCTGAGGGACTCTTTGGACAGCGAGAAGTTTCTGCATGCCACCTCGATCCACAAATAATGCGGCAAATTTTTTATGTGCTGCTAAAGCACAAATAAGTTTCAACACGTCGGGCAGAAGTATCAAGCTTTCCGACGCATCCTTATGCCTTGAACTGCGTTGCAACAATGCAATACACACATCAACGCCTTTTTCATGAAGAACCGGACCAAGAACTTCAACATATTCTCCTAGGATCTCAAGACACTGAATGCAGTATTTTTCTCTCAATCGTGCAAGAGAATCATCATCCAAGACGAATAATTCTTCCAGGTCCTCATCTGCTTCGGACTCCAATGCCTTCGAACTCATTGAATCTGATTTGACATCATAGGAGCTCCTGTCATCAACTGAAAATCATCACATGCACATTTTGAGCTCATTGTATCAAGGGATTTGCTAGCATCCATCGCAAAAGGCATTCTGCGGCGCGTCTGTTGCAAGAGAGAGCAGCCACATGGGCTTAGATTTTGTCTTATTCATTTAATTCATCTAATGTGGCAATCAGCCATATAGGCTGAGATTTTGTCTTATTCATTTGATTCATCTGAGGTGGCTGCCCTCTCTTGCAACAGACGCTCCGCGAAATGCCTTTTGCGATGGACGCTAGCAAATCCCTTGTGTCAAACAAAACACAAAATTTTCTCTGACCTTGAGAGCTCAGTAGCTATAGCAGCCTCAACAACAGTAGATGCAGCTTTAGAAGCAGCCAAAACAGCAGCATCTTCGTCATTCGTATTTTTCAATGCCTGCATCATAAGTATGATTTTCAAGGAAGAAACTAAAAATTAAAATGGTGAAATATCTGAAGGCGTGGTTTTAAATTTTTGCCAAAATGCCGAAATTTCAGTCGAAATTTTGGATTTCGGCTGGGGCCAACACCGAAATTACAAATTTCAGTGTCGGCCCAGATTTCGGCCAAAATTTCTGATTTCGGAATTTCAGAAATTTCGGCCATATGTATTTTTTTAATTTTTTCCCAAAATTTAAACTTTTTTGCCGAAAAGCATAAATTTCAGATTTTAACGAGAAAAAAATGACCGGAATTCGGACGAACTTTTGGTTTCAGCCCGATACCGATACTGGAATTTTGAAACCTTGTCTGAAAGCACAAATCTTACCTCTAAGGCAGCCGTCTTGACAAGTTCAGCAGCGGCATCTCCCGCTGCTCTGATTGCCTCAGCAGGCGCATTGGCTGCTCTGGCTTCAGCCTCAGCAGCCCTTGTTGCTTTTTTCACCAGGTCTGAGATATCCCTTGTTCCAACTTTGCATTCTTTGAAGCAATCATCATTATCATCTCTTTCTAAAGCAAATCCATCATCTTCAACCCTGTTCGAATTCTTTTTAGCATCTATTACACTTCTGTTGTCAGCATTTTTTGCGAGATTCCTATCCCTGATACTCCGCCCTTGCCCTCCTAATCGTAGTCCACTTCCAGGAGAGGCCAAAGCCCTATCATATTCTGTGGGCCCTTCATTAATCCTCCCCTTACCTCTTATCCTCGTCCATCCCCGGTTTGTCCTGCGCCTTGAAGAGTCTTCTCTCGCATTACCATCATGCAAATCCCTGCTGTGCCATCTGTCCTCACCAATTTGTTCAGCATCATCCTCACCCACCTCATACATAGCAACCATTTCTGTTGAAGCATCTCCACTTTGATCATCAAATAATAACCCCTCGTCTCCGACTCTCGAACCATCTAAATGGGTGGAATCCAACACCTGCCGATACCTACTTCTACTGTCTTCTCTACTTCTGATGCACGTGGCACCAGAGGCATGCTTAATCTCAGTAGCATAGTTAGCATCTTTTTTACTAGCGTCTTTTGCATAATTAGCATCTTTTTGACTAGGATTCATCTCCCCAAGGAACCGTGTGCGGAGATAACGCATAAGTTTAGCTGATAACCCAGATGTCAAAACATCTTCCACCACTTCACCACCTCTGGAATCATCAAACATCAAATTTGATGAATATTACAAACAATAGCAACAGCATTGAAGAAAATGGAAGAAGAGAATGACATTAAGCTACAGTGCATACCCAGCCAAAGGTAAGGCAAGAAGTCCAGTAGCATAAGTCCTCAGCATTTCGGAATCAGAGGGCTTATCATTCCTCCCCAACTTGTGCTTCCCGTTGCATTCGTCGCCTGAAACTCTTACTGTATCATCCATCACCCAGGATTTGATGTTCTCAAGCACGCCATCTTCGAAAACATGAGGATACTACACGGATTTTTAATATGTAATTAGCCATATAATACCCAAAGAACAAAAAAAAGGACATATTTTAGGAAGATAGAAGATAGAGCAGTTATTTTAATAGAAAAGAGAAATTAAGTACAAAAAGGAGTAAAAAAACATGCTGAGGTTACCATCCAGGTTGTGGAACAGCTGAGAAGAAGCCTTGCAGAGGCTGAACGGACACTGATTGAGTATCTACTTTCAGATAAAAATTTAGTTGATATCAACTCAAAGAACTCTTCGTTCTCCTGAGAGCAAAAACAAAAACTTTTCAGAAAGAAAAATTCTGCTGAAACCCCAACTGACATATTCAATATCATATTCCAAGTTGATACAAAGAGATTTGGAAGAAGCAATGCAACTAAAGGTCAAATGGTCAATGCAGCAGTTCACCATTAAGTTCAAACCATGAAAGCAAGTACAAATAGAATCGGTTACCCGGAGTAAGTTCCCCAGCCTTCCAATATTGTGAGAAGCTCGCGTGTTATTGAAAGAGGAATTACCCGACTCCTGCACATATCTGAAGTAAAAGCAGGCCTAGTAACAGTTCAGAGACCTCTCCAAAAATAAGTAAGAAAAAGAATGACATTAACCTGTAACTTTCAGGCATGAAGAAAATGCGAGCATAATACAAGATAAATGGTGCCTTGGTCAAAATATATAGGTAGATTATAACACAAACTTGTGAGGAAAACAATCAAAATGAGTAAGAAAAATCGCATGACATTATCCACCTGGAACTTTCAAGCATGAAGACAATGCAAGCATAATACGAGAAATGTGGTGCTTTGGTTATATCATACAGATAGGCTATAACACAAACTTGTGATGAAAACACCAACGTGAATAAATCAATTATTGAAGCCACAAATTGATACTGACCAATCAGGAGGAAAATTGAAGCATATCAGAGCAGTCAACATTCTAAGAATATAAGACATTTGATCAATCAAAAACGAATTTTGCACTTGCAAGATTCATGAAAACATAGGATTCGCAGGTACTTTTCTGGGAATTTAGGAGCATAATATGGATTCTAATTTAATAAGCAAGCAGAGAAATTCTAAGCTTTAGAATTAAACCATCAAAAGAAATTAATTCATCAAAACATGCTCCGTACAATAATCTAAAAAACAAAATAGCTACCTAATGAAAATAAAAAATATGTCAAATATGTCCTAGAAAATTAGATCTATAAAGAAAACACTTAACTATGGCCAAAACAATACTAAAGGGATAAGGAAAAGAAATAAAAGGTGATGGGATTCAGTCATCTTAGTCTTTAGATGTTTTTCTTTATTGGACAATTGGACATATGTTATATTTCTTTTAGGTCATAATTTATTAGATGTGTTAGCCTTCTATTTAGCCTAGATATGGGGATGTCCATATAACCATATGACCCACTAACCCTCTCACATGCCCATCTTTTACCCACCTTTTATAGCGTTTACACTAGCCCACTTACTCATCTTTATAAGCCATGTTGCTTGGATTCTTTGCCCCCCATGCCGAATCCGCGTCGACACATCCTTACACTCGAATCGAACACGGATTCGGGTGGGACACACCCGATTCTTGACGTAGCCATGTCCCGCACGAATCCTATTTTTTCAGGCGAATCTAACTCATTATTGTTTCTTTTAAAATGCGAGTCTTGTATATTTTTTTTCCTTTTAAACGTGTTTTCTTCTTAACTTTTTTTATGTGAAAGCACAACCCGTACCTCTGTTAGTAAAAACCCTAGCGCCTCGACCCAGGAACCTCTGAGATTAACTGCCCCTTTGTCATTCGACTCTCTTAATAAGCACTCTAACGCCTCCAACCTTCCACCCTCAAAATTCGCACGCACGCACGCACGCATGTGTGTGTGTGTGTGTAAAGTTTCATGCATATACACAGAATCTGAATCCATACAACACTGTTTATAACCTTGACCCTTGGCCTACTTAAACTATGATCAATTGTCAAAAACCATGGCCCACCACTTAATACCAAGCCACCCCATATATAAACTCCTAAAACAGCCCCGCCAGCCCAATTCTTGAAAATTGTGGAAAAAGGCACACCTCCCTCCCTCTCTATTCGATACTTTCTCCCTTCTTACATTCTTTCAATCACTCCCCCTCTTGTTTCTTTGTCTCATTCTTTCTTTCTTTCTTCTTCTTTCCTCTTCCCCCTCTTACATCCCTATTCCCTACATCATTTTCTCCCGTTCCCTTTTCACCCACTTTCGGTTGGATGTTTAAATTATTCCTATTTTCCACCATATCTTTCTTCTCCCTTGATCTTCATTAGCCGCTTTTTTATTATCTTGATCTATTCGTGATCTTGATCCTTTCCTGATTTTGATCCATTCTGGATCTTCTTCTTTTCTTGATTTTGATCCTTCTTTCCTTCATTTCTCCTTTTCTTCATTAAGATTAGCCCATTTTCATCTCTACTCTAGCTATCACTCTTTCCCCTCTTGGAGACCACCTACACTAGAACGACGTCCGAGGCCCCGTACGACATCAAAGGTACATATCCGTCAACTTTATTTCACTAGTTTACCTACATCACTCTTTTAGCCCTCCCACCCACCTATCACTTTATTTACCCTAGCATGCTCCTATTCATTATCCTTACCTCACACTCACACTCACACTCTCACCTTTGCTACTGGCCAACAATCCATCCTAGCTTCGTTTGGCCAAAGTTGATAGTTTCTTTTATAAATCTGATTTGTCTAATAGATTTTATTAGAGATCTTCTTTTCTTGATTAGTAACACGAAGGAATGTTAAACTGAAAGGGGCCCTTGCAAAAAAACTAGCTACAAGGGCACCACCATTGGACCATCTCACCAAAGTGCATTTACTATTCATTTAATCCTATATTTTTCCATGCCATAATAATTGCACTTTGGTGGGATGATCCAATAGAGGCCACCTTGTAGCTGGTTTTTGCAAGGGCACCCCTTCAGTTTAGCATTCTTCCTACCTGATTTCCCAGCTTTATAACTCAATGTATGAAACTTGATTGTGTAATTTGATCTCTATTGGTGAAATAATTTTAAGGCTTTGAATCTTTGCAAAAACCTAGTTGCCATTTGATTACTAGTTTATTCTTTTATGAGTACGTACGGTGGCATTGTTTTATTGAAGTTAGAACCTATCTACGCTCCTAAAGTTACTAGAAAATGACTCGTGAACCCTAAGTTTGTACAAGGAGAAGGGAGAGACCATGAGGCGGAGAAGGAGATGGAGGGAGAAAGGGGACGGCTGACCTAGCAGTGAGGAGAGAGAGAGAGAGAGAGAGAGAGAGAGAGGAGAGGACGGGAGCTAGATCCATGAAAGAGAGAGGGGGGGATTAGAACGAGTGGGTGCTAGGCTTTATATGGAAAAGGATTTAGGTTATGTGGTGGGTCTTAGGGTTTTGTCCAATGGGAAAAAAATGGGTTTTAAAAGGCTTTGTTAGGTTTTAAAGGATTTAAGTGATGGGCCATAAGAGCAACCAATTCTCAACTCAACTCAACTCAACTAAGCCTTTGTCCCAAACTCGTTGGGGTGCGGCCATGAGAGCAACCAATGAGGTTTTAAATACTTGGTTGCAATTTCTCTAACATCTCTCAATGTACCTCATCGATGTAGTTGACAAGGTGTCAACCTCTACAATGTGCATCCCAAGACAGAACATTGAAGTATAGTTTAGAAGGTGCAGACGGGGATGACCACAAATAATCTAAAGAGAACGAGGAATGGAACTGTGGTATGTAAACTATGTTATGGGTAGAATTAAGTTCCATTGATGATGTTCCTCGTCAGCTAAGCATTTCCACTAATGCCCTCAGTTGTGATTCATCACGCCTATTTGTTTGCCTTATTGGACATAGTATGTGCTATCAAATTGAAATATAACTCCTAATTTGCTCTATAAAATTCTTCAGAAATGACTCGTGAATAACTCCTAGCTACATAAATCAACATGAAATGTCACATCTCAAAGAACCTATCAACAATATCGACAATGGACTCGACTATACTATGCTGAAACAACAGCCAGGAGAGGATGTCAAAAGCTTTATTAATGGGTTCAAACGGGCAACAAATCGCAATCATGTTCTATTGCCCACAATAGAATTTGTTAAATTGAATCAAGAAGAGTTCGATTTCAAGCTCCAAAATTTTTTGATGGAATGGAGTTCATTGATTTGTATGAGCTCTCTGTTGATGTAAGACGAAGAAATGAAAGATTTGGGAAATTGATTCTGGACTGACCAAGGTTACTATTTACATAGGAGAATGCCGTTACCAGAAAAGGACTGCCATGCGTAGAGATTACAGGACTGCACCGGATTCGAAGAAAATGTAATTATTACACTTTTTCGAAAAGGAAGGTAAACCGCCTTCACAAATAGACATGTATCATTTCCGAAAAGCGTGACAATATGCTCAGATAACATCTAAACAGTGGCGGGGGGAAATGTTTACACCATAAAATTCAAAATTTGAAACTAGAGCACATGTTGATTGCAAAATGAGTAGCTGTTGTTTCAAATTTGAAATAAGAGTACGTGTTGAATGCAGAGGGATGAGTGGTTATTGTTTCAAATTTGAAATAAAGATCACATGTTGATCGCAAAAGGGTCAAATTCAAATTTTGAAAGATATCATAAGCAGTTATGAGACGTTTAATCAACAACTACCGTGGGCAAAAGTCTATAGAATAGAAGAAGAAGAAGAAGAAGAATGGAGATCTCTCTCCAAATCAACATACAACTTGTATCTTTTCTTTTTATCTAAGAGAAGTTTGTAACATAGATCCGTTCTCCCTTCTACATTTTCTTCCTATAATTCAATTGTGTGCGGTGAAAACATCAATGGGCTTTGCCTCGAAGAAGGCATTCTCTGGTCTTGTTCCTTGGTGAACTTTTCTCTTTACACTAAACAAATTATTAAGTCCTTGTTCACGAGGCATCCAAACCAACAATCGTTTGAACGCGGTTCGCACATTATTCAAATTTGAGGAACATTTTTATTAATTGGAAAGGCATTCAAAAACCTTCGATTGAGAGAAATTTTCTCTCTTATAAAAGTAGAGTGTAGAAATTTTTCCCACCAACAAACTCATCAGACACAAACAGTAGGGTGAGCCAAAACGTCCCCATCCACCGAGGAGAAGATAGCAGAGGCAAATCTGACAGTCCACCGCTTTCATTTCAATGTTTTAATGTTTACAACATGAGGGATAATGACATTTACAGAAGATACAAAAAGAGAAAATAAATATTAAGAAAAATTATTATCTAATAAACATTAACAGTAATTACAGTAGTAAGTGAGAAAAAGTTTAAAAAACAATCACCCCGAATCACATTTTACAGAATAAAATCTGAAACCTAGAACTTCCTACATTTAAGAAATTACTGACACTAAAACCCAATAAATGCCCCAAGAATCTGAACACCTCTCATCTATTTTTCATGATTTTTGTGCTCAAAATGCTAATCAATACCTAATTTCTAAACCAAGAAACACAGTACCACCCGCTACCTCATCTTAACCATTACCGAACAATAAAACCTAGAATAGGAACCATAAACCCTAGAATTCCCACTCAAATTCCAAGATACAAAAAACCACAAATCGAGCGGGAAATAAAAAGAGATGAAAATAGAGAAAAAAAAGAACCATTGTTTTTTCTTTTCCTCTCCATGTATTTCTCTATGGAACATCACGGTTCCTTTTTAATATACTACCATTTCAAAAAAAGAGAGAGAGAGAGAGAGAGAAACCTGGATTCAAATAATCATTATCTAAGAAACATTAAGGGGCCATTTTGATACGCGGATTTTAGAATCCAGGTTTTTAGTTTGAAAACACTGTAAAAGAGGGTTAGAGACAAGAGAAGGAGAGGACCAGCCGTCATTTTTGACTCATTTTTGTTTTCTCTCCCTTCTTTCCATCAGCAAGAGAGTAGAAGATCCTCCCATTTTCCAGGTTTTAGAAATCTCAGGTTGCAGGGGAGATTTTTAAAACCTGATTTTCTTGCTTAAAATCCAAGAAATGCTGCCAAGACAGCACACAACAGCCTGATCATTAACCCTCTTTTACACTGTTTTCAAACTAAAAACCTGGATTCTAAAATGCACATATCCAAACGGCCCCTAACAGTAGTTACAGAAGTAAGTGAGAAAAGATTTTTATTTTTTTTTAAATCCCATTTTACAAAATAAAATCTGAAAGCTAGAAATTCCAACTTTTAAGAACTTACTAACATTAAATCCAAAGAAATCCCCCCATAATCCAATTTTTGGGCTCAAAATGCTAATCAAAACCTAATTTCTAAACCCAGAGGCACTGTACTACCCGGTACCCCATATTAACCATTATCGAACAATAAAACCTAGAATAAGAACCATAAACCCTAGAATTCCCACTCAAATTCCAAGATACAAAAAACCACAAATCGAGCGGGAAATCTAAAGAGATGAAAATAGAAAAAAAAAAAAAGAGAACCCTGGATTCAAATAATCATTATCTAAAAAACATTAACAGTAATTACAGTAGCAAGTGATAAAAAAATTAAAAAATAAAAAATCGCCCCTAATCACATTTGACATAATAAAATCTGAAACCTAGAAACTCCAACTTTCAAGAACTTACTAACATTAAATCCCAAGAAATCCTCCAATAATCCAAACCTCTCATGCATTTTCCATGATTTCTGTGCTCAAAACGCTAATCAAGACCTAATTTCTAAACCCAGAGACACTATACTACCCAATACCCCATCATAATCATTATCGAACAATAAAACCTAGAATAAGAACGATAAACCCTAGAATTCCCACACAAAATCAAACACACACAAAAAAAAAACACACAAATCGAGCGGGAAATCAAAAGAGATGAAAAGAGAAAGAATCGAGACCTGGATTCCTGAGTCTCAAGAATCGAAGCAAGTGCATGGAGGACTTTTGGGCTAGGGTTTGAAGGCGAGGACGTGATCTTTGCCATCAGCTTTTGCGCTCTCGGCAACAAACCCTCGTCTTCGTTCTCGTTTTTCTTCTCTTGTAATTCTACCGAAGCTTGAGAATCGACGGCCGAATCCATTTGAAAAAGGATGAAAGAAAACCAAAAACCCTAGTTTTTTTTTTTATTGGGTTTTGAAGGAGAATCGAACGAGTGTTATTTATAAATGAGAGAGGGAAGAAGAGAAAATGAAAAAAGGAGGGCGCTCTGCCCCTTTTCTCTCTCTCGATCTGAGACCTAGAAACATCTTTATTGCCATTTTCTATTATTTTTATGAAATGACTAAATTGCCACTGTTTGAGTTTCTAAATGGCGAATGTACTTTACTTACTATGAGATGGCTATCAGACGCTCCCTAATTGGTTGGGTACAACATGTTTTAACTTCAAACGGACCACTCTCTTGGATTGAAAAAGGGTCCCATGATTTTGCAAGTTTTTCAGTAAGTTTAATAAATGTCTTGAGGGCATGTTTGGTAATCATGGAACAATATTTCATCCAATATTTGTGGGGCCACTTACAATTTTAAAAAAAACATACATATATCTGTGGGGCTACTTGTGAGAGAGGGGCCCGTGACTGACAGACTTGATAGGGTGGGGTGTGAGGGGAGCATGAAAAGTATCTAAAAATAGGGGGCAATCCAGTTTAATGGGGCTATTTTTTTAGAGATTTCCCATTTTGTCCTCATTCCTACCCTCTAAGGCCAAGTTTGGCAACCATGATTTTTTTTTTCATGGAATATTTGTTTGATAGGGGTAGAAAGGCTCGGAGAGGGATGGAATTGAGAGGGCATAAGTGAAGAGATGGAAAAAAAAAAACTCTATTTTTGGTAGAGATTTTTTTTTCCCTGTTCTTCATCCACTTTGCGCCCTCTCCTAACAAGTGCCCTCTCAATTATCTCACTCTCTCGCCCTCCTTGCCCTTCTCTCATGAGTGGATACACTAGTAATCCATGGAGAATTTTTCATGAATGCCAGACATGGCCTAAAGCTCTCTCTCTCTCCCACCTGCTCTGCCTATCTCTCACAACTGCGCCCGGAAATATTCCATGGAATAATTTTATATGGAATAATCTTCTTCTTCTTCTTCTTGGGCACAAGGATATCCATCGATCCCATGACGAATAGCCCCCCTCCCCACATGTGACTAGTTGTACCCAATGATAGACTTGATTGATGTTAAGCTTTGCAGTAAAATGTACCACCCCCACATGTGAGAAGTTGTACCCAATTAAGATTAGATTGTTGCAAGGCTTTACACTAAAATGTCCCCAGTAAAAGGAGAGGGAAGTGATCGGATTGAATCTTTCCTCTTTTAAACATTGGTTAAACGTTGTGGTTCAGTTTAAGGAACAAAAAGATGAGCCATGTGTAAGGAAAGTTAAGGAAACATTAAGACCTCTCAAAAGGTCAATTAGATTCCAATATATGGTGAAGCATGAGTTATTGATTAATTTTTTGGGTTTGCTAGGCAATTTCGCGGCTCACTTTTTCACCGGATAACAGCCGCACGGGCTCGTATTTTAGCAGATTTTGTCTGTTTCATTTAATTAATCTGAAGATGGTTGTTCTCTCCTGTAAAAGTGAGCCGCGAAATTGCCTAGCAGATCCCTTTTTCTAATAGTGGTTGTGGATCAAGATACTCTCTCTTTGTTTATCCTTCAACTTGATTTACATGCCCTATGTTCCAGTTTGTGATGGAAACTAGAATGCATTTCTACTCCGAACATATGTTGCTTAAGTTGTTTAAATAAAATTAATGACTAAGGTGTGTATATATTTGCTTACAATTGAGGTGTACGTATAGAGATATTGCTATAAAATTTTGAACTCATTCCAATCTAGGACAGTCCAATGGAGCACTAAACTCAGTATACGATTGTAACATTGGGATCCTGATCCTAAATCGGATATAGACTTCTAATGTTGGGATTTTATCAAATTTCATCATGTCCAAAGTTCATGAGCTCGCTATTAAATTTGTTGATTTTTTTTTTGTCTTAGGGGTAGCCCTAGGACTAATGGCTGCCCCATTGGATCGGGCTTAACATGCAATCAAGTGCATTTTTTGTCGCGCAGATAAACCTATCACTTAACATTTTGTGGTTTCCGTTTTACGACATTTTAAGCCCACAATTAGAACCAAAGAATTTCATCCCGGACGAGCACACACATGATAATATCTCACACTAAATTAGTTGTTGTAACAAATATTTTAGATAAAACTACACTTTTTAACTCAAGGGATGTGAGAGTGTATTGATGCCTTCCGCTGATTAACTATTTTTCTTAGAGTCACGACTTAGGTTAGGGCTTATGATGACCGAGCGATTGACTCTAATCTCAATGGATCAATCTTCAATGTCGAAGGGGTTTTAGAACCAAATTGCGAGGGCTCGAAGGTGCTTTTGAAGTATAAAAGATTCAATAACGCCTTCTCCAATAGCTCAAGCTTTTGGAGTAACTGGTTGTTTCAAATGGTATCAGAGAAAAGGTCCTGGGTTCAACCCTCCTTGATAGTAAAAATCCACATGCAATGGCCAAACCCAAAAGAGGCGCCACACGTGAGGGGGAGTGTTAAAGTATAAAAGATTAAATAACGCCTTCTCCAACAGCTTAAGCTTTCTGAGTAACTGGTTGTTTCAAAGGTGCTAGGCACCACCCCAACCGACAAAAAAGGCATCTCTACTAATGCTTCTAAGCTTCTTAATGACCTTGAAGATATTTGAATGGCCGAATTAATCAAGTAATGAAGAGTGTTAAAGCTTCATATCGTGCATGAGATTTACATCAAGTATAAGCTCTTTTTTTCGATGGAGCATATGGGGGTAAAAATAATGACCTAGTCCAGGGCTAACACATGTCAATGGTAATAGAGTAATTCCACACCTTAAACGTGGAAGCCATAGAAACCATAGACGCCTCGATCCCACCGTGTAAATATTGTCTGGTTCAGGGTCTCAACCCGCGCCGTTTTTTGTTTTTTAGTAGCATTAACCATGCCCGACCCACCCCTTAGGGATGCTGAAACGCATCTACACAGTGACTATAGCCCATGAACTTTCTCTTCCTTTCCGATGTAGGATCTTACAATCCACCCCTTAGGGCCCAACGTCATCGCTGTCACACAGTACTACGGAGGTACTGCCCTGACCCACTGTGTAAATATTGTCTAGTTTGGGTCACAACCCGCCACGGTTTTGTTTTCCAATAGCACTAACTGTGACCCACCCCGCAGGGATGCTGAAAACACATCTATGCAGGGAGAAGGAGAGTTCACATAGATAGCCCATGAACTTTCTCTCCCTTTCCGAGGTGGGATCTCACAAGAGCACAACACCAAAAGCCAGTCGTCAAAGTAATCGTCAGAGTAAATTCGAGAAGCTTAGTATTCCCGGAAGGCTAACAGTTAGAAGATATGCATGGAATTCTGCACTCCAGGAATCTTTCCCCAATTCAAGAACGAAACTCAGAGTTCCTAGGATTCCTTCATAATCTAGAAAGTCTTTCAGCCAATCAGGAAAGCGCCTTCAAGAGGCAACTTTCCTCCTTGCTCCAAGATTCTCGGTCTTTATAAATCGTTCAAAGGCTCTAGGGTACGGGTCCTAAACCATTACTTTTGTGTATTCCTTACGTATATATTGATGCCATTGACTTAAGTAGCGGAAGGGCTTCTTGGAGAACAAACTCCTGGTGGTCTTTTGACCATTTGTTCCTATGCGCAAGCAGCTCTTCTTCCTCCTTGGGGCCATCTGAATCGCATCCAGATTTTGGCCTCAACAAAGCTCCTCTGTCGACCATTTACTTGTTGTGAATGAGTTAGGTTAATAACAAAAATAAACACGTGTGATGTTAAGTGTTAATAGCCTAAAACCCATATCCGCTTTAAGCATCCAGCTTTGTATGTGGGAGATTTTTAGATCACCTCATGAAAAAGTATTTACACCCACTTTTGAATTTAAGATCACTCTCATGGAACTAAATCAATGGATAGTTATCATTTTCTCCGAAGAATATGGACAACAACAGTTGTTCTCAACGAATTAGAGCTTGAAATTCAAAGTGGAAGTTGACAATTTTGACGGGTTTCCTCCGAGAGACAAGAACCAGTTGGTTGTGGACGTTTTGCAATAGAAATCTATATAAAGAGATGGATGCATCCAAGGAAGGGGTCTCGGAACCAATACAAAATATGTCATAATTTACATTACAATTACCATTTTTTATCACTTCGAGAACATGAAACCTTAAAGGAATAGATTCATCCACATTGATGAGCATTTTTAAAAAAAAATTCAGCTCTAAATCCATTGCATTGGCGTTTATTTGTGTTATTTTGTCGCAAATTAATCGAATACCTATCGATTTCAACTCTGTCGCTTGCATTATGCATGGACTGACATTTAAGCTTGCATTTTGGCTGTGTTTGAAAGTCCTCTGTTTCTAACGTCATCAAGAGCCCAAGGAAGAAGTGATGTTCCCCTCTTATTTTCAATCAGCTAGAATCCAATCCCAGGGGATAGAATTGATTATCCCTCGAATTGAATTTTGAAAATTCACTTTACTCACTGGTACGGCCAGCGCATACACGTACCTAGCTAACTGTTTGAACACTAAAATCTCTTGTTTGGTTGCCAATGTAGCGTTGAAATTCCTCGAGGCCACAAGACAAGTTTCATATGAAATTATTGTATATCTGGTGACATGGCATCCATGTCCCCTCCTTTTACCTTCCAATGACACCTCCCGTCACTTTACAAGGTTGGCAATTGAACACTACTTATCACTATTCTACGAGATAAATTCTAGGAAAATCAAATGTTTGTCTCCTCTCTATAGACTACTTACACCACTAATCTACAAGGTACTACCTGCAGCCAAAAAGAGGACGTGATCCAAATATCATCTCCACAGGATGATCTTGACCAGTGGGCTAGGATCATTCTATAGGGTTGATTTTCTAAGCACGACATATTAAAGTTGGACCCCACAAATGATTTGTTTGGATCATCTAACCACGTGGGTCCCACTGCATATTTTAAAGGGAAAGTGATATATATACTCCCTTTTCTTCCCAGGGCCACCCCTGTAGTGTATTTATCACCACTCTGTTATAGTACAAGGGGTGGCCCAGGAAGGAAAAGGGGGCAAATATATCATTTACCTTTTTTAAAACAAATATAATCAAGCACGGGCCAACACCACATAAAAACTTGGAAACCTGGATAAAAAATTTAAAAGCTATTCTACTTGTTCTTTTGGCCGAATATGAACATCCATCCATCTTTAGAGAAATTATATGATGCCCGATCGGGCATGACCTTGAAAACAACACCACCCTTGATGTTTGATCCAACAGCAGCCCCTTAAAAAGATGAAAAAGGGGGTTGTTGTTGGATCAAATATCAAGGGTAGCGCTTTTTTCAAGAGCATGCCCGATTGGGCATGATATAAAAACTCCTATCTTTAGGGTAAGCCCACTTGAATACATGATCTTTAATGCTAGATTTTATACATGAGGGTGAATTCCCAAAGAAATACACCGACACAATAAAATACAGTGGGTCCTAGGTTTATAAACTGCCATTTTATGAAGAGGGCGAGGATTCTTAGCTCTAGCTCAGCCCGTGCTAGAGCACTATAAATATACCATCTCCATGTTGTTTGACTCATCCAACCCATTCATTCTATAGGACCTCACATAGATAGGGTGTTCCTAACAAACCATCTCCGTACCATAATCCTAACTATTCAATCTATAGTAGCCAATCTTCTAGCCATCTATTTTAAACCTCTACAAATCCTAACCCTAACCATAACCCTAAATTATAACCCTAATCATAACCTATAGAATGAATAGGTTGGATGACTGAAACAACTATGGGAGATGGGGTTTCTAAGCTCGAAAACCTTTTCCTATTTTATGAATGTTTCGAACCATCCATTTTATACTAAATATATTGAAGAGTTAGGATCATCTCAGGAAGAGTTATTTTTAGGGGCAACAAATGGACGGCTTAGATCATCTGGATAGAAGTAAAATTTGTCTTATTTTTCTTCCCCAGTCCAGCCCCCTCTAGTGTATTTATGATTCTCCTTTTACACTACAAGGGGGTAAGAGGAGAATCAGAGGAAAAAGACAACTCATTTTGCATAGAACGATCCAACGACGGAGACAGCAAGACAAGAAGATAATATTCATTAAACGTAAGAGCTAAGAAAAGAAAATAATAAGTAGTAGAAAAAGGAGGAAGAATCAATCAATGAAGAAATCGTTGGTTCTGCTATTGTTGTTGGTGGTGGTGGCAATATCAAAATCGAAGATGGCAGAAGCTGTTCCAGTTCCAGGAGCAAAAGAAAACGACAAAAAAGATACCTCTGTTCACATCGTCTACACAGAAAGACCCGAAGGAGAAGAAGAACCCGAAACTTACCACATTCGAACCCTAGCTTCTGTACTTGGAAGGTCCTTTTTCTCATTTCTAGGGTTTCTTTCTCTTGATTTTTTTCCCCGTTTTCCATTTCTAAAGTTTCTTTGTCTTTACATTTTTCATTTTTTTGTAGTGAGGAAGCTGCGAAGGATGCTTTGATTTACAGTTACAAGAATGCAGCGAGTGGGTTTTCAGCCAGGCTTACTCCTCAACAGGTCTCGGAAATGTCAAGTAGGGTTCTATCTCTCTCCTTTTGTTTATCTCTTTGTTTATGTTAGGGTTTTGTTCTTGAATTTCGTTTTGTTTTTTTAATGAATGGTGATTTGGTTGGATGAATTGTAGGTGTTATTGGTTTACAACTTTGATTTAGTTCTTGATTTAATGGTATAACGGTATAACCTTCGGGATTTTATTTATTTTCCTTTTGTTCGCATATTGTTTTAGAATTTTGGCATGAATTAAATAAATAGCTTTTGATTTGATTATCGGGAAATGTTTGTTAGTTATAAAAGATGATCAAACTAATTAGTTTTTTTTTTTTTTTTTCTACCAAGAACAGATAAACTGTTTATATCAGTCAGTGTGGAAACTTTTGAAAGATTGATCTGATGTTAGGTAGTCTGTGGCATCAATTGTGGAAATTACACGCATTGTTAACATAGGCCTATTGAGTTGGATTGATTTCTCCATGTTAGGGTTTTGTTCATGGGTTGATTTTTGTGGATGGATTTTTATCTCTCTTTTTTTTTTCTTTGAATGGTGGTTTGGAATGGACTGGAGGAGGAGAGTGTGGATTTGGAATTTTATTTATCTCTTCTTTTGATGGTAAACTATTTTTCTTTTGATGGTAAAATATTTGGGAATTTTTTTCCTTTTGTTCATATTATTGCAGGATTTCAGTGTGAATTTAAGTAGGAGTTTTGGTTTGCCTTTTTGAAAACTATTATGTTAGTTATAAAGATTTAAGGATATCGTGTGTTTTCCCTCTTCGTTTGGTTGACCTCCTGGATAGTTGGTATTTTGCATCCTGGCCTAGGAAATGGAGGATTATTTGGAGGGTGACACTGGTAGCTACAAATTCAGAGTTCTTTGGAAGGAGACGAATGCCAAGCTTTTAAAAAATGTTGTCAATGGCTCTCACTTTATTTAGACAACAATTCTCTTTATTTCTTGGATGTGGATTCTCTCTTGTTTCAAGTTTTTTTTTTTTTTGAAAAGTGATATATATATATATACACACCATGAGTCGTACATTGGGGACAAGAAGTCCCTAAAACAAAACACAGTATCTATATGGGCTACCAGAGAAATGAGACTATCTCCTAAACGTTACCGGTGCCAAAAGCAGCCTCCAGAGCATCCACCATAACCAACCTGCTAATATTTTCTTATCCCCCCTTTTTACATACATATGGATACCTGTTTGTGTCATCCATCACTAACTTCCACCCACGTCCGTGCTCCTAGACCCCTAATGCTCTGTTTGGTTGCCGGGTTTTTTTTGTTCCTGGGAGTTATGTGGGAGAGTTAGTTAAATTTTGGTCCCATCCCATGTTTCGTTGCCTTTTAGCACTAGGTTTATTTTAATCCCACTCTTGTAATGATTACTTGTGGGGTGAATTTTTTAATCCCACTTTTGTAATGATTGCCTTTTCATCCCATCCCAAGATAACCCCAGGAACAAAAATAAACTCAGGAACCAAAAATAAGCTTGAGAAGAATTTTTTTCTACCCAACAGTTCAAGCAACCAAACAAAGGTTTTTTTTTTCCCACCATAATCCGGTCAACCAAACATGGGATTTTTATTTTACCAGGATACTTCTAGGAATTTTTTTTTCCCACCTATCTCCCAGGGTATTTTTTTCTCCCACATAACTCCCAGGAACAAAAAAAACCCGGCAACCAAACAGAGCATAAAAGACAAAAACTTTTATCAAGTTGCCCAAACTTAACTCCTTTCCGATCCTTAACTTAAACCTGTTCAGCACAATCCTGCAGCTCTACCATTAAGATTCCGATATCCAATTCCAACTCCATGTCCTCAAGCCAAAACTCCAAGGCATATTGAGGAAAAGGGACCTCTTCTATCGGGTTCTTCCGAATAGCTATAATTTCGGCTATCTTTTGGAGACAAAGGTTCCTTTTTTCCTCCCATTGAGTCCGCCTCAGATTGTCAGTATACTCCAACCAGCTTCGAAAAAAGGGAGTTTATACACCGGTGTACTAATCTCCTTAATGTTAGGTGTACTGGTAAAAGGGAAGAATTCTTCAGAGACTAGGTTGTAGTCCTCCTGAACTGCTCCCACAGCTGCTTGAAAATCTTCTTGACTTGTTCTGGTAAGGTGGGAACTTTCACCTCGGCAATTGCAGAATTATATCGCAAGCTTCAAACCCAGTGACGATGTTGAAACCATTCCATATACTGTGGAATATCTTTTTGAGTTCTTTTATAAGTACGAGGGCCAGAGGAAGAGGAAGAAGCGGCCATTTTTTACCACAGTAACAAAAATGCCTTTGTTGAAGAACAGCCCAAAAAGTAATCTACTCCCCCTTTAACCGCCTATGTAAAATAAAACTCACCTCTTCGCATTCCCAGGCCCACGTTCTTTTCTCAATATCGCCAGGTGTTATAAAGGTTACTTCCCGAACAAGTCATATCCCATCGTTACTAGAAAAAACGACTACCGCCATCTTGTTTCAAGTTTTTATCTGTCTAAGATGTTAATAGGTGCTAGAATGAGATTCACACTAGCTCAAAGAGGGTGGAATTCCCCTAGATGGGCCCCCTTATACAGGCTGGTTGGAGTTAAACTTTGATGTTTTAACCTTGGTAACCCTGAGCCGATAGGATTAGGAGGTCTTCTCAGTGACGAGGAAGGAAATCGAATAGATGGGCTTTTTCAGGGCCCATTGGGGTTAAGGACTAATAAGGCGGAACTGAGAGCAATGCTGCATGGAATCAAAATCACTGATAAAAGTGATTTAAGTCAGGCTAATTGTAGAGGAGATTCCCTCAATGTTATTAGATGGATAGTATGTAACTGACATCACCTTGAAGGTTTTTGCAGAGTTGATTTATGAGATCTGGTCCGTTTGCAACATGTTCGACGATCAACTAATAGCGAGGCTGACTGGCACGTCAAATCAGATGTTAATAAGGCGAGCCTAGAGATTTTTTATCAACTTCTCTCTTGATCTCCCTTTTTTTTATAATAAAAATTAGGAGTGTCAACGGATCCACTTCGGGTCAGATCCACCTATGTCACAGTCACGATCATTTCAAATTCCTTATCGGTTGGGTCGGAGTCGGATTGTTCTTCGGATCCTACTTTCCACGTCATGATCACGAGCCATTTTAATTCGGACCGTTCATCGGAGTGTCCTATTATGTCCCACTAAGCTATGTAAACAATTAATTTTTAAAAAAAGAGATAGAATGGCAGTCCACTATTAGTGTGTCTCTATGCATTTTCTACAACTAAATAAAAAATTTATCTATGTTTAATCTATGTGTATAATAATGCTTGTAAACAATAAAACTAATCAAAATTACATACACAAATATAATGTATAACTATTATCAAAGAATATGATGCATAGAGAACAAAACTCCTCTCTTTCCCTTCGTGAAAGTATGAAATGAAACGACTAAAATGAGTGAAATCGCATTCCAATCTGATTCATTGAGTGATAAGAGTGGTTTTGACCAAAATACCCTTCATAGAACGGTTAGCATTAACAAAATTTGGAGGGTATTTTTGTAAACCATTTTGGATCGTGACTATCCAATGGGCATCTGTGGCGTGCCCATACACAATCCAAAATTTTTCGGATCCCAAATTTGATGATCCGAAATATGCCCATGGATCCTATTCATATGTTTAGATCCCGTTCATTAACGTTCGGATTCGGACAATCCATCGGACCGTCTGGATCCATTGACACCCCTAATAAAAATTGTGTCATTTCATCTACACATGCACGCCCGAGCGCGCGCGCGCGCACACATACACACCCATACTAGTATTCAGGGCCCATGCTATGCATGGGTGTAAAAGGTTGGCCCCACACAATGAAAAAAGTAAAAAACTGAGTTGTGAAATGGTAGGCACCACCCCTTAAAAAACATGATAGCCCCATTCTATCAATAACCTGAAGTGTCTAAATTGCCACATTATTCATGGGTTTGGGGAGGGGGACACCACAACAAAACATGAGATGTAAAATGGGGGGCCAAATCCATCATAGCATGAGGTGTAGAATATTGTGCCCCACTATTTGCATGGATTTAGGACAGATTAGGTGTAAAATGATCAATGGATAGAAACATGGTTAAGAACACCCATGCAATGTACGGGGCCGACAAATTCATGCCAATAGAAATGCTATTTACTGATGACGAATACCAAGGACCTTTCTCTATAAATTCAAGATTTCACAGAATATCTACAGATAGACAACCCAATTTCATAGACAGAAATTATGACAGACCTTTATTATTTATAGCCGTTGGAGGAGTAGTAATGGCAGGTCCCACATTCAAGATCAAATACGTGGTGGACCTCGATATCCCGACCTGAATCTAACGCAACCGAGGTAAGATCATGTTGTGTGCCGTGATGAGCTTCTCCAAGCTCATGTCCAACAGTCAATTTTCTGCATGAAACCCATAGCCCTGCCCAACATATCATGAAAAGATTGCTTTTATTAAGGAAAAAGATACTGAATCTCGAGGCCACAGGTTTGATCCCATCTTACCCTCCCAAAATAGATATTGAAAAAAATACAAAATGTAAATGGAAAATCGAAAAAAGGGGGAAGAAAATACAAAAAAATTCAGTTTACCATATATGAATTGAAAAGGTGCAGAGTCCTTTTCGGTATTCAAGATAAAGTCAAGCAAAACAAACCTGACCGGATTCCACCCAAAGACTGGAGTTGTAGTCTGGCAGAATTGTCTCCAGTATGTGCCTATCCAAATAGATGGAATTCAGCACAAACGTGTATAAAAGCCTCAAGTAAAAAGAGAAAATCTCCAAAATTTTACCTTTTGGTCGTCGTGGAGTAGGCGTGGGCAGGGCAAAGGTATCTGGTTCGGCTGATATATGTTGCCCTGTAATTGTTTCCTCCAGCATAATCACCATTTCATTTTATGATTTGATGGCTTTGAAGAGAGAGAGAGAGAGAGAGAGAGAGAGAGAGAGAGAGAGAGATTTTGGCTTGCTATATTGTGATTCTCATTCCATGGAATATGAATCGTTAGAGAGGCTTATGGGGATTTGGAAGAGATTTGCGCCCCTACAAAACTCGTTTGGAATCCCTAAATAATAGCAGGCGGCAAACTGAAATTAAGAGAGGCGCGAAACTCAATTTCATAAGCAAACTTGGATTTGGAGCCGAAAAACATATTCTTAAGCGGCAGACTCTATTTCAAACAACCAAGTTGATTTTGGGGGGCGCGAAACCGAAATTGCTCAGCATGTTCATTTTTGAGAGGTGGCAAACTCAAAATTTGAAGGCGGAAAATTATTGCTAAAAAAACTTTTTCCTGTTTTGTTGGAAAAGGCGAATGACAATTTGGAATCATTAAGGCGTAGTGTGTGTGTGTATAGAAAGATGTTCCAACTTCCAACTAAGTTTGAATTTTTCTCCTTATTTTTTTGGTTCAGGATCGCATACATATATTTTTTTTTTGGGATATATAAGCAGATAAATTATGTATATCGTTCAGTGTTAAATTCTTGAAAGATTGATCTTAGGTAGATTGAGTTCGTACCTAAACCATGGAAATTGCACAATATGGATATTGTTTGTATGGGTTATATGATGGTTCTGCATATATTATATAGAGTGAGAAATTTGTGTTATGAGAGGTCATTGGGATGGATCGATTCTGTGACTTATATTATGTAGTTTGCATGAGATCTAAAGTTCATTTCAACTCCACTTGAGCCTTATGAGATCTAAAGTTCATTTCAACTCCAATCAAGCCTTTGTGTCAACTGATAAAATCACTTGGTATCAAGTATCAGTTGAAACCTTGATACAAGAAAAAAGAGTGATCTTAGTATTCTTCAGCTGCAATTGACCTATGTTACGTGGATTATTTTGAATGGGTGAAGCACTCGAGACAGATTGGGTGAAGTACCTGAGACAGTGGAGTTTTTTCTATTTCTTCTTGTTCGGCCTTTTTTCAACCTCTCTCCACTCTGTTTTTCTCAGGTATATTAGTCTCCCGCCCTCACTCACCATACGGATTGAGATCTAAAAGTATTAAATTCTTAAAATTGATTAAAAATTTAAAATATACTACTGAATTCACGAATCCTTTGTGTTTTTAGGTTTCTTGAATTCCAGACTCGGTACATTTGTCAGATTGTGATGTTCGTAACATACACATGAACATAGCACATAACATTTACGTGCACTTCGACTGTGAAGGCATTGTTCGGTATGTCAGGGTTGAGATTGACACCTTAAGAAACATCGGTGATCTGAATGTTCATGTGGTGTCAATAACAGGATATGGAAACTGGCTGGACCCCTAAGCTAATCAAGCCCAAAATTTAACTTTATTTGGGGTGCGCAGGCTCATGCCCATCCATTTCCTTGCCAAATCAATGATTTGTCCTTTCATCATTTTCGCAATTTCATTTCACGTACTAGCATTGGTGTGACATGCATTCTTTCACCCTTGTATGTGCCTTCCATGAATTTGTAACTACATATAGGTCTCTGATCTACATTCTGTCAACCGGACCCTTAAATTGAAGGTTCCTCTCATTCATGATTGAAAATTTTCCTACGAGTTATTCGGTCCTTTCGATAATTGAATCAATGATGCAAAAAGTTCGTTGCCATTTGAATTGTTAGCAACTTTTTCTTCCTTTCAATTTTCTGTTATTGGTGCTAGGACATAGAGGGAAATGACACTTTCTGAGAAGATATGCTTGATCGAAGCTTCTTCCATGTAATATTTGAGGGAGTTTTTTTTTTTTTTTAATGAAGATATTTGAGGGGAGTTTGGGAGCCTTTTTTCCCCCTGTTTTTTAGATGGCGAGTGTTGAGGCATTTTGTGGGGCAATGGATTATCATCATTTTCGGTAGGACTGAAGTCATGGATGACAATTAATGTTGTATCATAGTCGCTAGTTTAGGTGTGGAGATCTGGACCGTGTAGCATGCTTGGGTAGGATGGTTTGACTTGTGTGTACTTGCAGCCTTGAGTTCGTCACTTAGGGTATGTTTGGTTGCACAAACACTTGGCATTCATTGGAATTTCAAATGCCAATGAATGCCGATTCCTTATTTGGTTGCCAAAATTGCATTGAAATTCCATTTGACTCCCCAACATATTCCAGACATTATTGCTTTTTTGCACATGTGACGCGCATGTGGCACTAATGTCCCCTCTACTCATCTTCCAACCAAATTCTACCAAACTGTTAAATTTTTGGTAGAAGAATAGTGAAAAGGTCTTGTCTTTTCTTTCTCTCTCTCTTTTCACTGTCTTGTTTTTGCTAATGACACCCCTACTTTTTCTACTGCTCTAAGAAAGAACTGCTGCGCAACCAAACACTACTTGCTACTATTCCAGAATTTGTGCAAAAGTTGTACTACACTTCAGTTTTCCCATAAGGAAATAATTCTAAGCCATCTGCATTTTAAACTCCAGAATCTTGCAAAAGTTGTCTGGAGCCTGATGATGATGAAAAATGTTATAAATAACATTTTCAAAAAAAAAAAAACTTGCAAAAGTTGTGCCACACTTCAGTTTTCCTTTATTATGGGGCACAATCATATTATTCAAAAATAAAATAAAATATGGGGCACAATCATGCAAATCTAGAAAGGGGTTGAGCATCTAGTTCAGCTGGTAAAGACTTCATCCTTTCACCCTGAGGTCAGCTGTTCGATCCCAGCTTACCTACCAAAAAAAATCATGTAATGTAGAAAACTGCCTGTGCCCTAATAACAGGTTAGCAGTACAGACCAGTTATAAATCCCATGATACATTTACAGTGACCCATGTATAGAAAGTATTTGTCATTCAAAAAAAAAAGTATAGAAAAAGTATTGGTGGCCTCCTCATGTGATACTTATCCATAGATGTTTCAAACTATGATACAAATCAGTTATCTGGATCCATGAGTTCATAGGAACTATAGACACAGTTAATTTAGATAAACTTCATCACAAATTCACACATTAAAGCAATCGTCCCCAACTCATAATATATACCATGATCTGGGATAGAGATTGTAGAAGGTGGGAAATTTTGAGAGTTTGAGATCAATAGTTCAGTTCTAGCTCATCCCCGCACAAGAAGAAAATTAAATCCCATTTTACCAAACTGAAGGATATAACATTTCATTGGATGCCATTTCAAAAAAAAAAAAAAAACATTTCATTGGTCTTCAGATCATTGTTTGCTAGCTTTGTAGCAGATGAAAGACAAGATGTGAATCAGCTAGTGGGAGGTGATTTCTCCATTAACATTTCTTCACTAGCAATTTACAGCTACCATGCCAATAGGATGGTAACCTGTCACTGCCATTCTTCCAATTTACAAATTACAGCTACCATCAGGTTAGGGTGATAACCTGTCACCGCCATTCTTCCACCTGACTTCCAACTTTTATAGCTCCAGTGGTCTTTTCATTTACACAATATGGATTCTTTTAATGTCTCCAAATAATTTATGAAGTTGTTGTGAGCTGGGTATGGGATACATGTTCTTTACAATTTATAAACAGTTTCCAAAACTCATTCTTCTCTGGCAAGCCTGCCATGCCAAAACTGTAATGAGTCCTTGTTTTAAAATTTTATTTTCCGTAGTCTCATCATGCTTTTAAATTCTGATTCTTTACCAGGACATTGGTTTGTTTAACCACTTGCTTTTATGGAAGGCGCTTATTAACTATGAATCTTATTTT
Source organism: Tasmannia lanceolata (assembly GCF_043159265.1). NCBI lineage: Eukaryota > Viridiplantae > Streptophyta > Magnoliopsida > Canellales > Winteraceae > Tasmannia > Tasmannia lanceolata. The sequence continues at coordinate 43,352,871 of NW_027518689.1, forward strand.
TCGCAGAGCAACCGGGTGTTCTTCAGGTGGTGCCAAGCAAGACATATCAGCTGCATTCAGGACCCAGCATGCTACATTAGCTTAGCAGGAGAAAATGTAGGTTTCTCTGTAGAGAAATCGATCAGTCCTCTGAACTCCTCTTCTTTGCATATAAATAATCTACACCAGTGACAATGTAGCACTTTGGACCTAAAGCACATATCAGTGTGCGTATGTGATCTTTCTTATTTTGTTGTTAAAGCTATTAGTACATATGGTTTTATCAAGAAGCTGACATGCTTAGTCCGAATTTTCTTTTTAGCAAAAATCAGAACTTTTGAGCTTTGGTAACCCATTTTTTTTTTAGTTTAAAAGGTTTTTTCTGGTAAAATTTTTTCGTCAAAAAATTTGAAACTATAACTCATGCTATGGTTGTTGTTTTTTGTCCTTATTTTTCAAGGGAAAAAGATTGATGGTGTGATTCCCTTTGAGTGATTTACCCCGAAATGGCTTAAAGATTGAATATATGTAGACTTGAAGCTACTGGATAAATAGATCATAAGTCCATTTATGATCAATTTCATATAGATCTTATGATAGCACAAAATTCAAATCCTGCGTTTATAATAAAAAAGGAAATATTAATTTAATTTGACTTAAAACAAATCCCAACCCAAATTGGAATGGAGAATAGAGGTTTTCCATGAACAAAACCTATGGAGACCATATCTCTCTCATCCCAATGAATTTGTTGATGAGTTTTTTTAGTTGAAAGACAATTTTAAGATCTCCAATTGGTAGAAATTTCACCACTTTTGGATTTAAAATGGGAGAGTTATAGAGGTTTTAAATGGGGTGATGTTTCGCACAGTCTTTAGAAAACAGAACATAACTCTCTCTTTCATTTGAATTTTTTGATCCTGTTTGTTGGGTTTGAAAGAAAACTTCGAGATGAACAGATAGAGACATATTTCACTTGATTTGGATTTAAAATGAGAAAGTTATGGATGTTTTACTAACTACCTCCTTTTTTATCCCAAAATTACGGTTTAATGAGTCTTCCACTAAAGAAAAAAGTTCTTGTATTAAGTACCCACAAGCGACCCTCTTTGTTGGGCTCATGCAAAAACTTTGTTTCTCTCATAGGTAACCGAGAACCTCAATTCTCCTTCCATGCGGCTAATGTGAGTGTAGTACTTCTTGAAAGATTTCCCCTGAAAGAAGATTAATTCCACAGCAATAACAAGTTGGTCCCACAAAACAATGATTTATAATAGTCATACAGTAAAAAAGAATGACTGTATAACTGGTTTATATGGAACCTGTCCAGTCGAAACCACCTGTAAAAATGACATTGGCATAATAGAGAAGGTAATTTACCATTTATTCATGGGAAAATGAGTCCCTCTCGAAGCCATACTCGCTTCTCCTCGAAATGCAACATGTATTCTTTTTATAGCTTATGGGCTGCTAGGAAAACATAAATGTGATTTCATTGAAAGAACTGTGTTTAGACATGTGCCACTGGAAAAACAAGTTAAGCAGTAGAACTGTTGAACAGAAAACTATATTAAAAGAATGATGAAAATACCCCTACTTTAAGAATTTGAGAAACCAGAAAAGCAATCTCCGGCATCGACGAAATACCAAAGCTGATTGGAGGGGGAGTCCATCATGCAATCAAGAGAATTGATCTTACTGAGAAATTGATGTCTTACTCCATGGATTTGAGATTTATGTGTCATTTGATAATTGATAAAGTGAAGGGATTTGCTAGCAACCATCGCAGAAGGCATTGTGTGTCCAGCAGATTTTGTCTTCATTCATGAGGTGGCTTCTCTCACATGCAACGACCCATCCTCGAAATGCCTTCTGCGATGGTCGCTAGCAAATCCCTTTTTAGAAATTATTCCCTGAGCTAGGGGCATAATTATTGTTGCCTTTTTTATGAAAATATAATCCCATTTCCAAAGATTTCCTAGCACGTAAATAGATAAAGGTAATAACAAATGGAACAATAGGAATGAAATAGCCCTTTTTGTTGCTGCTGCTGCTGCTTCAATTACAAGCATTTTCCTTTCAAATCACATAAATAATTCTGTCAATGACACATGAGAATTACCCGGATAAGGTCCTTTATTTAGAACCTTTTAGCAAACTCCTTTTGAAATGTGTGGGGAGAGTGGTGTATATGTGGAGAGAGTGGTGTTCGACAACTTCCAAATCCAAGATAGTGATTTGCCATATTAAATCATCAAAGAAATAAAATTTCACTAAAGCCAAAGCTCAAAGATAAACCAAGTTAGGACTTTATATCTGGGATTAGGATTAGATTTAGAAACAAGAATGAGATTAGGTTTTGGTTGGATTTGTAATGGGAGAGAGTCCTTTGTGATATGATTTTTCAGACATTAAGGGGCCGTTTGGGTACACGGATTTTAGAATCCAGGTTTTTAGTTTGAAAACAGTGTAAAAGAGGGTAAGAGACGAGAAGAAGCGGACCAGCCGTCGTTTTTTACTCCTTTTGACTTCTCTCCCTTCTTCCATCAGCAAGAGAGTAGCAGATCCTCCAATATTTCCAGGTTTTAGGAATCTTAGGATGCATGAGAGATTTTTAAAACCTGATTTTCTTGCTTAAAATCCAAGAAACGCTTCCTGGACAGCACACAACAGCTTGATCATAAACCCTCTTTTACACTGTTTTCAAACTAAAAACCTGGATTCTAAAATCCGCGTATCCAATCGGCCCCTAACATTTTGGTCAGTGTCACTGTCAATGATAAAAGGGTGAAAGTGTCCAAGTGTTATTCATAGAGATTCGGGGTAGGGGTGCTAACTGAGCCCAAGTCTACTAGGTTTATGCAATTTTTGAGTGTTCTTGAGGGTGTTTTTTAATCTCTAGGTGATGAGGATAGTAGAATGTGGTAGGCGAAAGCCAATGGTATTTTTTTCAATTCGGTCTTCTCCACCCTTGTAAAGAAGCGTGAGGAGGATGATGGGTAAGCCAGCCATCACATCCCATGTTTGCCGCTTTGTTTGGACGGCCATTCTTGATAAGATCAACACACTCGATGTGCTGGAAAAGAAAGGATTGCAGATGGCGAATTGGTGTGTCGTGTGTAGGCAAGACGAAGAACATGTAAATCACATCTTTCTCTAGTGTCAGATGGTTGGAGCATATGGAAAGCGGTGCTGCAATGGTTTAGTATTTAGTGGTTCTTTCCCTGGCCACTCAAGGATCTTCTCGAAGTTGGTGAGGGCAAATCCAATCTAAAAGAGTTTTTATTTTGTGGCACGCAACTCCATGTGTGATCTTATGGGCTGTAAGGAAAGAGAGGAACCTGCAAGTATTGGAAAACAAAAGATGGTCTTGAAAGCATCTATATGGGAGGTGAAGTTTACACTCGATTTACATATTTGAAGACAAAAGATGGACTTTGAAGACATTCTTTTCAAAATTTTCTTTATGTTGGGAGCTAGATTGAATTTTCATTCACTAGTAGCAGATATATTCATGCTAAATAGCAAGTACAATCCAGAGTTGTAATCTAATGGTGTGAAGAGAGATCTGGTGTCAAGTATTAACTATTCATCTATATAAGAAACTGTATGGTGCAAGTATCCCACAATGTCAACTGAAAAATGGTGTGAAGAGAGATCTGGTGTCAAGTATTAACTATTAATCTATATAAGAAACTGTATGGTGCAAGTATCCCACATTGTCAACTGAATTCCAAGCCCCTCTTTTAGAGAAACTCACAGTAAATAAAGAAAAGCAACCCATGCACAACATCATACAAGCAAATATGTAAATTGAGATAGCAACAAGAAACAAAAAGAATAAAATCAGTCTGCTTTACTATGAATTGCTTTACAAATAGCCTATAATAATTTCATTTCATACCAAGTTATTGCGGCACAAAGAATCACTCTACACTCCCACAAGATTTTTTGGCAGTAACAAAAAGAAAATGGCTACTCCCAAGATTTCTACCTCTCAAACCGGAAGAATTGACAAGTGCTTAGTAAATCATAAGGTATCAAGGATATACAGGAATCAAACCAATGATATTCATAAGCGGATGTGACTAACCATCATCCCGGGACTTCTCTGAATGCAACCCAAAAAGCCTTAGCTTATTTTTCATTGCTTAAGCCTCGCTCCAGTACTCTTTGAATCTGTATTCTTCTCGCTTATAGGTAGCCGGCACATTGCCTTCACTGTAACAAAGTGCACAAAGGCTGAATCGCGAGGTTGTTTCTTTAAATCTAGGCCCAATAATTGGATACAGGCAAACAGCACAGGATAGCCCATGACGAATCCGGTCAGCACTCTCAAGCTTCACCAAAGTATTTAAGATGCCGAATCCCCATTCGGGATTGTCAAACATGTCGAGGAACTCAGGATATGAAATCATCGATTTTTCTTCTTCTCCATTGACTTCCATCAAGTCACTATATCCCTGAGAAGGAGAGTATATAACCCTCAAGAATCTCAAGTAAATTGATGCATCTTCTTTTCCTATTTGACCTGGAACCCCCTTCATTGAGCGCCACAAAAGGGCGTCGAAAGATGCACGCTTGCGCTTCTCAGGTGGGCCTGTACAGACGGGCGCTATGACGGCATAGAACATGCCGAGATCCACTCTCCCAGAGCCCGTCACATCCAAGACCGACAGAACCCTTTCATCAATCGCCTTAATTGCTTCTTGTAAGGTCTCTGGTTTAAGAAAATTAAGCAAATTGCAAAGAATAGCCTCCAAGGCAGCTTTCCGTATCGATTTCTCAGGCCCTCCACTCCCCGAATAAGACACAGGAATCTCAGTTCTTGTCATCTCCTTCTTTAGGAGACTCACATCACAGCGACAGAGTCTAGTAACCTTCTGGAATGCCCTTATCTGAAGGGCATTGGCCAGATACTCCCTATGCGTGGCCTTCTCACTAGCCCCTCTGAATTTAGAAGCTTCAACATTGATTACATCAACTCTTTCCTTCAAATCTGCCTTGATTTGACGTTGCACTTCCATGCTAGTAGCAACTGAACTCAACCAGCCTTTGGGTTTCTTATGCAGCAACTTCTTTATGTGAGCAATTGCATCATACAGTTCAACCCTGTTATTCATCTTGTAAGCATCCCTCAAAGCCCTCTTTGCCTCCTCTGCCTCCCCTGCACCCAACAACGAGATAGCTCGATTGAGCTGCGCCTGCCAATGGTTCGGTCGAATGGCGAGTACTCTCCCAAACATCTCCCCCGCCCTTTGATACCGACCCACGTCCATAAACAACCTTCCAAGATTGTATAGAGCATCCAAATGGTCTGGTTTCAAATCAATTGCCTTTTGGAACTCCAAAATCGCCCTCTCCTCCTCCCCCATCGCATGAAGAACAGACCCAAGATCACAATGAGCATCAGCATAATCAGGCTTCAAAAAAACCGCCTCCTCTAACGCAGTCACAGCTGCTCTATACTCTCCCACGCCAAACAATGCACTCCCCAAAAGCTTTAGAGCTCGATAATGCGTTGGACACAGAATCGCAGCCTCGCGGTAATGCTCACTCGCACTTAGCAACATTCCCTCTCCTTCCATGACAATCCCTAAATTCACATGAATCTGCGGAAGCAACCCTAACCATCGATTCGAATCGATCTCTGCCGATTCCAAAGCCAAAATATAACACCCTTTCGCCTCTAATAATCGTCCCAACGAACAAAGCGAATTGCCCATCCTAAAATGCGGCCGAACATCAGTCGGTTTAAGCTCAGCCCCACGTAGAAAGCTCTCTAAAGCTTCTTTAAACAATCTATGATCATAAAGAGTCCTCCCAATCGCCATATGCCCATCAAACGCTTCCTCCCTAGTCGAATTCCCATCAATCCTAACCCTAATCTCCTTCAATTCCTTCAAGAAAACCCTAAATTCGCTACAATTCTCATCTGCAAACGCCCTTTTACTATCCAATTCTAAACTAAAATCCGTAGACCAACCATTATCCGAAAACCCATCGCCCAAATTCGAATCTTTTCCATTAATTTTACGATTACAAGCCCTAATTCTCCTCCTAATCACAATCTCAAGATCATCGACAATCTTCCACGTGTTATCATAATCAATCCCGTGGTTAGGCGATGCCGCCCAAGCAGGAGAAACCCTAGGGTTAGGGTTTTGGGAAACCCTATTATCAAAAGAAATGGAAGGGAACATAGAGGGAATTACCTGAGAAGAGAGGGATAAGGCGGTAAAATCACGATCCACGTCACCGGCACCGTCATCATAAGTACGGAGGAGGCCGGAGAATGAGATTCCGGCGACCGGATCGGAGATGAAATCGGAATAAGTTCGAAAAACTTCGTCGAGAATGGCGGAAATCTGTTCGGAACTGAATTCAACATTAGGGTTTACTGCTGAAACGAGAGAACCCATCTCGGAACGATCGAGGCCTCCATCACCATTGATGTCGAATCGTTCGAAGATCGAACGGACCTTATCTGTCCGCGTCACCGTTCCCCTTGATGATGCCATTTGAGGTGAGGGAGGACTGAGGAGAGGGAGTAGGGAGGTGGAAGATATGAACTTTGAAAAGAGATATTTTAAAGGAGGTGTTAAAGGAAGACGCGTCTGATGGGTTGTGAATAAAGAAGACGCTTGCTAATTGGGTAGGCTTTATGAAGGAGAGTTTGCTCCGTGATTGTTGGTACAGATAAAAGATTCGGAGTTAGATAGTTAGGAGGTTGTGGGGCCCACATGACAAAGTATTTTGGATGAGGAGTGTGACTACGTAAGATGCGTATTTTAACATTTTAAGAAGAGGACGTTTGGTTTACGTGATTCTCATGAGATGGAGTGCGAACTTCGAAACTGGCATCTCGCCTACTGTGGAAATGAGAAAAGGGTTTTGGGTGATATTTTTTTCGCCTGCAATGCGCCCTTCCTTTAGCGTGAATGGTGGGCAGACTGACTGATGATTTTTTCGCCCCAACTGTAGGATACTGGATAATGCGCCGCGCTTTTAGTGTGAATTGTGAGCAGACTTTAGGGGGGGGGGTTTAGTCGCGCGGGATTTTAATGTGCGGACACTGATACGTGGACTTCTCCATATTGTCCATGACTCTTTGGAGACTTGGGGGGTTTAGTCGTGGGGGATTTTAAAACCCCAATGGACTTTAACAAATTGTCCATGACTCTTTGGGGACTTGGACTTTAATGTGCGGACACTTGGATTCCAGGGACTCTAGCAAGGACTTTTTAGAGTCACACGGGCATTAAGATCGCACGTTTGCCATCAACACATACATGAATTTGAAGACCAAGAGCTTTAATAATCAATTTTTAATATGATCCAGTGGATTTGTGGGCTAGATAGATAAGATTTTACACAAATTAAAGAATTGAGATGGGTTTGGGGAAAAAGAACAATAGCTCTCGTCCAAAAAAAATCCATGTATGCCAGATAGATCAGATCTAAAGAAGCACGGGTCTCATTCTTACACAAGAAAAGAGATATCAAAAACCCTCTCTAACCCACATAGATTTACAGAGAGGGTTAAAAGATAGGCAAATACAGAGCAAGGGAGGGAAATGAAAAGTAAAATAGCCATGTTTTCTGAAAATCCAAAATCCTTATGGGAGAGGGAGAGGGAAAATGAAAAGCAAAACTGCCATACTTTCTCCAAATCCCAAACCCTCTCAAACCTAAAAACAGACATAAAAAAGAGAACCAAAGAAACAAGAAAAATCACGGAAAATGGGTTTTGGCCTTGAAAAATGGCTAGGGAGGGAGGGAGATGTAAAATGGGTTGCACAAGGAAAAGCACACTACAACAGATTAGGAGAATATCATTTGGTAAGTGGGTTCGTTTTCAACAACCTATAGCAAGAACCCTTCTCAAGAAGGGGGGAAAATTTCAGCTTCAATCTGTCTCTAAAACCCAAAACCCTAGATAGAAATTTTATTGAAAAAGGGAGGGCAAAAGAAAGGAGAGAGAGAGAGAGAGAGAGAGAGAGAGAGAGAGAGAGTTGCTTGATATGTGGATGTCGTTGTAGAGGAGAGAGGAGAGAGGCGAAATGACGAAAGAAGGAAGAAAGACAGACGAGCGTGACTTTTTAAAGTTACACCTTGTTAGAATTTTTAAAACAAAATAATAAAAAATGATTTGAAAAGTCAAAGATGCTTTTTCTTTTTGTTAAAAAAAAATTTGGAGGGAAGATTCAAATTATGTTTCCCTCTCTTGTTTTAAAGCAAAAGACTTTTGCATATGTGGGGACTTGAACCCAAGACCTTGGTGAGTGTGCTTGTGGTGTGTTTTCAAAACTAAAACCGTTTTTGTCTTTTAATGGTAATTAAGAGAGAAACGTTTATGTCTTTTAATGGTAATTAAGAGAGAAACGTTTTTGTCTTTTAATGGTGATTAAAAGAGAAACGTTTTTGTCTTTTAATGGTAATTAAGAGAGAAACGTTTTTGTCTTTTAATGGTGATTAAAAGAGAAACGTTTTTTGTCTTTTAATGGTGATTAAGAGAGAAACGTTTTTTGATTAAAAGAGAAACGTTTTTTGTCTTTTAATGGTGATTAAGAGAGAAACGTTTTTTGTCTTTTAATGGTGATTAAAAGAGAAACGTTTTGGTCTTTTAATGGTGATTAATTATCCTCCAACAGTCATATTCTCATCTATAAAAAGAAGAGAACAGCACCATTGGAGGATATAGTTTTTTACAGAAAAAAAAACATCAAAGTTTCTGCTTGTCTTCTTCCTTTCCTCCGTTCTGATCTGAGCACAGTTTTACGGTGATTCTAGGTGGACCAGTCAGCGAGTACACGTGGACTGGAGCCAACTTTGGCTGTTTTATCTTGGAGCATCGGTTCGCGGATCCCGGTTTGCACCGGTAGGGGGCGGATACGATTCTTAAGGAGAGTGACCAGTGGCACGACTCAGCCTTCTTTTTCTCAATCTGTTTTACAGAAACGTTTTCTACAAAAGCTAAGTACTGATTTATTTACATTTCTAATTTCTGGATTCAATCAAGCCATATATCAGACCCTACTCGACAACATCTAATTTGTCCAACACACCTATTTGAGGCGAACTCAGCGCTTACACTTTCACGTGTATTCGTGAACATTAAGTCCCCGCCAATGCAAAAATCCCTGTTTTTAAGAGACTTGCGACTAACGCTGTATTGTAGAGTTCTTGAAAAAAGGCACTCCCGACTAACGCGTAACTCGTCAAGTCCGCCAAAAACCACGTAAATCCCGCCCGACTAACCCCCCCTTGGACTTTAATGTGCGGACACTTGTGACTTTGGGGACTCCGGCAGGGACTTTTTAGAGTCATGTGGACATTCAAATCACCCGTTAGTCATCAACAAATACATGAATTTGAAGTCATAGAGTTTTAATAATCAATTTTTACTAATATTAAAAAAAAATCAATTTTTACTATGATCTCACTGATTTGTGGGCCTTCTAAAATATCTAAGTAATATTGTGCATTTGTGGGTCCTACTAAAGTAGTCATTTCACTTTGGATAGGGCCAAAGCAAGACTTATCAAATGGACAGTCGGATCATTCCAAGGTGGGACACACTATACCTTTATGGACATGGTTTTAAATTTCGACCGAAATCCAAAATATCGGACCGAAATTTCGGAATTCGGTGGAGACTGACACCGAAATCGATAAAAATCGAAATGGTCATTTATTTCGGCCGAAATTTCGGTTTTTCCAAAATTTGCTCCAAAAAATCTTTTTCTTAATATTAATTTAATATTTCACCGAAATTTCGACCGAAATTACAGAAATTTCGAAATTCAAAGGTCCGAAACCGGTACCGAAACCAAAATTTTAAACCTTGTTTATGGATGTGTCCTATCACATTTGTTCAGTAGGAGGAATGCTTTAGAAGGCCCAATCTTATTACGCTATTACATTATGGGACCCACCATTGATTGATCCATACTGTCAATTTGATAGGCCATATGTTGGATTGGTCCACACCATATTATTGTTATGCTATTAAATTATGTGCCCCACCATTGATTGATCCATACTGTCAATTTGATAGGCCATATGTTGGATTGATCCACACCATATTATTGTCCGAGTTCTATTGTGTATGCAAATTCTCTATTTCTAATTAGCATCATTGTAATTTAAAATGCAATGTGTACCTGTAGTGCGAACTGTGAAATTAATATTGTGCATTTGTGGGTCCTGCTAAAGTAGTCATTTTACTTTGGATAGGGCCAAAGCAAGACTTATCAAATGGACGGTTGGATCATTCCAAGGTGGGACGCACTATACCTTTATGGACATGGTTTTAAATTTCGACCGAAATCTGAAATATCGGACCGAAATTTTGGATTTCGGCGGAGACCGACACCGAAATCGATAAAAACCGAAACAGTCATTTATTTCGGCCGAAATTTCGGTTTTTCCAAAATTTGCCCCAAAAAATCTGTTTTTTTATATTAATTTAATATTTCACCGCAATTTCGACCGAAATTACCGAAATTTCAAAATTCAAAGGTCCGAAACTGGTACCGAAACCGAAATTTTAAACCTTGTTTATGGACGTGTCCTATCACATTTGTTCAGTAGGAGGAATGCTTTAGAATGCCCAATCTTATTAAGCTATTACATTATGGGACCCACCATTGATTGATCCATACCGTCAATTTGATAGGCCATATGTTGGATTGGTCCACACCATATTATTGTTATGCTATTAAATTATGTGCCCCACCATTGATTGATCCATACCGTCAATTTGATAGGCCATATGTTGGATTGATCCACACCATATTATTGTCTGAGTTCTATTGTGTATGCAAATTCTCTACAGGACTTTAAACAAACAGTTCATAGGCAACTTCCAATTCTTATTAGCTCAAGTCAATTTAAAAATGAGAGATGAAAATCCTAAATTGAACTGTGACCGTGTGGAAGAGAAAATAAAACCCTTTTTTTTCTCCAAACAAATGAAAACCCTATCTTCCATAAACCCCCATGCCAAATCTTCAAGAATAAACCGATACCCTAAATAGGGTTGCTACATTTCGAAAGGGGATAAAGAAGGAGAAGAGCACGAATAAGAGAGAGAACCCAATAGGGTTTGTGCTCCTCAAAACCCTATTTGAGAGAGAGAGAGAGAGAGAGAGAGAGAGAGAGAGAGAGAGAGAGAGAGAGAGAGAGAGAGAGAGAGAGAGAGAGAGAGAGAGAGAACCCAAAATAGGGTTTCTGCACCTCGAAATGCTATTTGGGAGGGGGAGAGAGGAGATAGAGGGAGAGGGAGGAGAGTATCTGAAGATTGGAGTTGCGATAGAGCTAGGGCAGAGAGACGGAGAGAGAAGGGTTTGAGAGCACGACTTTGGTTGTGATACGTTCTTTTTTTCACGGACTTGAAGTTTCACCTCGGGAGGGTGAACTTACATTAGACGTGATTTTTTCCCGTGTAATTTGGGACTTTAAGTTCGCGCCCCACTAAATGTCCGCTACTTTCATAAATTTCGACTAACGGTGTATTTAAAAAGTCCCGAAAAAAGTACCTTCCGACTAACGGCTGACTCTTTAAATCCGCTCAAATCATGTTTAAGGGAGGCGCATTATCCCACAGGTAGGGCGAAAAAATCATTGTCACAGATTTAATGCTTTTTTGACGTCAAATCAGGTTAAGAGGGAGGGAGGTGGGTTGGGGGCATTATCCACTTTAAAGATTCCATCAAAGAAAAAACGCTTATTTTATGGACGCATGACTGTTCGGAACGGGACCATGAGCATGTGAGTCAGCTCATGATGTTCCACAAGATCAACAGTCTTGATTGCACACATACCAAGCTTTTCGATGGTCATTGATTGGATGGCTAGGATCAACAAATGGAAATGATTTTGGAGGCATGCCTATGTTTGGTAGAGTACACCAAATGAATGATTTGGATTCCCATATGATAATGAGAAAAAATGCCTTTTGTTAATGTTTTGGTTATGTGAGTTGGGTTGAGCTGTGTTGCAGACAAATGCAAATTCCAAGAAGAAGATGCTCTTTTAAGCTCTGATAAATTAGGTCCAATCGACCCCTCTGATACCATGATAATTTTGAAGACAAGATTTTCAACTAATTCTTGGATACCATTACAAGAGAACCAACCGGTGCTGCTTTTATAGAGCACTTTCATGATAAACATAGAAATAAATTAAGCTAGATATGGAAGAAGATATGTGTAGAATATTCTAACCTAATTACTAACCAAATCTAGTTTCCTAATCTATCTAGGTTACCGCTACTAGCCAACTTGCCTAATATAATAAGATGATCCAACGGTGAGATCTCGACACAATCCACCAATAAGGTCATATGAGATTTCACATATTCTAACAAGCTACTTCCAACTTTCAGAAAAAGTAAAAGAAAAAAAAAATCTCAAGAGAAGCATGCATAATATTTGGAAAAATGATATTCCCACTCTGTTTCATTCATCATTTCATATTGACTAGATATCCACCTAGCTTATCCTGTTTCCTCTGCTATTCGCGTTCTTATCTACTCCTTTCCTCTATTGTCGTTCATTAGTTGACCGGAAAATGATGATTGACCTTTCCTTTTTTTTGGTCCCTATCTCCTCACCCTTCTATTTCTTCACTTCTCCTCTCTTTTTCCAATTTGTAAAGGCAAATGACCAGGATCAATGGACATTACCAGGATCAATGGACATTTCATATCCTTACCATAGGAGCCTAAATTATTTCCGATCAGACCCAGACAATTAACAAAATCCCACAACACAATCCTTAATCCGATTTTTATTCTATTAACCAAAATACCATCCATTTTTTTTAAGTACTATTTTACGGGTATTTTAGTAAAAACATGTCATGCAATTTTTTGAATGATTTTTATTTTTAGTATTTTGTCATTTATCTCTCTCTGTTCGAGTCACCCTCTTTTCTTCCTAATCTAATCACCCTAAGGCTCTGTTCACTTGCGTTCCCAGGAAAGCAAATCCCTGGAAAACAGCCTCTTTTTTCCTTGACAACATTTTCCTGCGCAAGTGAACAGTCCAGAAACAGTCCAGGGAAACCTTTTCCTGCAAAGATTCCCTGGATTTCTTTTCCTAATGCCACGTCAGATTCCCGGGAAACATTTTCTTTTCATTTCCCAGGAAAACAAGTGAACAGAGCCTAAGTCCCAAACCCAGTGCACCGAATGCTACTGCGTGCTTTTTCCCTCACCCTCTTCTGAGAATTTAATCTGTAAGACATACTAGGACACTATGATGGAGGGTCTAATTTGAAACGGACCTTAACTTGGATAGGTACGTAGATATGGGGGTGGATCCTTTGACAACCCTAGGCCCCAACTATCTTGGGTAAAGCTATCCTTCCAACAATCACCACCATTAGAGGTTTTAACTAAGGGCGCTGATACCCCCCCCGACGGCTGGTTAATGTTAAACGTAATTAGGATTTAACGTATATGTCACTTTCCCACCATTTGACCTCTCTCTCTCTCTCTCTCTCTCTCTCTCTCCACACACACACACAACAGGAACAGGTGGTGGGCCCAATAGAAACCGTTGGTGGAATGGTGGGCCCATCTTTGAGCAACGTAGGCCCCGCCCATACCACACCATAGGATAATCCAAACTGTCCATTTGATGGGTCATAAACGTAAATAGGTTGCGTCCCAAAATATCATTTCCATAGGCCCTCCGATCTAAATAGAAACTACATCTTATGCAATGTTGTGATCATCCTATGGAAATGATTTTTGGGGCACAACCTATTTACATTGTGGCCCATCAAATGAATGGTTTGGATCATTCTATGGAGTTGGTCGTAAAGTAACATCAAGGCCCGTCCATAGGACGATCCAAGCCGTCCATGGTTTGGATAATCCTATGGAGTTGGTCGTACAGTAACATTAAGGCCCAATCGTAGGCCCCACCGATATTTTTTCAAATTGAAGCGTACCGTCCACAACATAGGATGATCCAAGCCGTCCATGGTTTGGATCATCCTATGGTGTGGTTTGTACAGTAACATTAAGGCCCAATTTAGGCCCCACCCATATTTTTGAAAATGAAGTGCACCGTCGAGACCATAGGATGATCCGAGCCGTCCATTTGATGGGCCATAACGTAAATGGGTTGTGCCCCCAAAAGGGTTGGCCCATCAAATGAATGGTTTGGATCATCTTGTGGTCGTACAGTAACATTAAGGCCCGTCCACAACATAGGATGATCCAAGCCGTCCATGGTTTGGATAATCCTATGGAGTTGGTCATACACTAACATTAAGGCCCAATCGTAGGCCCCACCGATATTTTTCGAATTGAAACGTACCGTCCACAACATAGGATGATCCAAGCCGTCCATGGTTTGGATAATCCTATGGAGTTGGTCGTACACTAACATTAAGGCCCAATTGTAGGCCCCACCGATATTTTTCGAATTGAAACGTACCGTCCACAACATAGGATGATCCAAGCCGTCCATGGTTTGGATCATCCTATGGTGTGGTTCGTACCAATTTAGGCCCCACCCATATTTTTGAAAATGAAGTGTAGCGTCCAGACCATAGGATGATCCGAGCCGTCCATTTGATGGGCCACAATGTAAATAGGTTGTGCCCCAAAAATCATTCCGTAGGATGATCAAACCCTACAATCTATAGAGGTTGCATAAGATGTAGTTTCTATTTAGATCGGAGGGCTAGGATCAGCCTATGAAAATAATATTTTGGGATGCAACCTATTTACGTTTATGGCCCATCAAATGAACGGTTTGGATTATCCTATGGTGTGGTATGGGCGGGGCCTACGTTGTTTAAAGATGGGCCCACCATTCCACCAACGGTTTCTGTTGGGCCCACCAACTGTTCCTGTTGGAAACAAGAATGCTTTTCCCTTAAATGTATGGCAGGAATTGATTGTTAGGATTGATCATGATTTTGGCTGTCCGCCCAGTGGGACCCTGCATGAAATGAATAATCTATAAAGAAAAATGCTAAGGCCCTGTTCGTTTAAGATTATGACAACCGATTGTGAGTGTAGAACCAATTATAGGACTCAAAGTTACATTTAAATTTGAGTCCAATATAATTCGTTTGGCCCTCACAATCGGTTGATGAAATCCTAACACACATTTTTGGGCCCCGCTTGTGTCACTTTTATCCGATCGATCCAATCGGCAACCACAAGCCATGCCAAATGACCCCGAGAACACCTCAGTTAGATGATCATAGGTCATTGATATCTCAAGCCTCTTTTAGGGTTCTACCAAGAAAAGCCAAGCCAGTGACTTTTGTAGTTCTTTGTGACTTATGGGCAAGGTTTTAAATTTCGGTCCTATCTAAAACTGAAATTTTAGCAGGAATCCTGAAATTTAGGGCAAAATTTGGTAACGGGCGCTCGAAATGTTGTTTTTGGGCTGAAATTTCGGCTCAAATTATGTAAGGAATAAAAAATTAATATTTAATCTTAAATTTCGATCCAAATTTGGTACGTTTCGGGAATTTCGGTTTCGAAACGTTTTGGTTTCGGTGTTGACCGAAATTTAAAACCTTGCTAATGGGATGTACAGTCGACATGGGACCCAGACAATGTGGGCCATCTCATGATGTTCTATAAGATCAAGGGTCTTGATGCGCATACATGTCTTTGTTTGGGACCATTGATTTGATCATCAGCGTTGATCCAATTTCTCTTGTGCTCTAACAAGTGTGCCCCAAATTCTTGATGCTGTTAATTTGGGTAGGTCATAAAATAATTGATGCATAAAATGGTTATATCAACAATCAAATGATCCACTTGATACGCTTTTAGTTGCCCTAATGTTGCTCTTGTTTTTACTCAGGGAATGTTTGGCAACCATGAAAACATATTCATGGAATATTTGTGGGGCCAATTGTGATAGATGGGATTTGGAATTCCGGTGAAAGAAAATACGCTATTTAGGACATGTTTGGCAACTATGAAAAAATATTCATGAAATATTTGTTTATTCAAGGTTAGAAAAGTGGTTTGAGAGTGTCGGAGAGCATGTGATGGTGTTGGTAAATAAAGAAAAAAATTTCCTTGCTTAAAATAGGAATTTTTTTTTTCTCTGTCTTCGAGATTGTCTTCCGATCGTCTTCAGCCAAATCCGAGATCTTGATATAGCTATTCCGTCCTTCTCTTCTTTCCCATTTTCTGTTTTTTTTTTGTTTTTTTTCACAAATCTCTTAATGCGCGTCAGAATTAGACAATTCGCTATTGTTCAATGATTTAAATAGGTTTTGTTAGAAGGTGTATTGCATAGCCTAAGGGCATAATGGTCTTTGTATGTTCTCTTTATATATAAATACTAGAGTAAGGGGGAGCATACCCTAACTTCTTCCTTTTCTCTCTAAACTCTTCTCCTCTCAACATGGTATCAGAGCCCTAGGGGTTTTTGTGCCCTAGGGACCATTGGAGGAGCTCTCCTTCTCCTTCTTCTCTCCTCCCTCCCTCCATCACGCTCCTCCTTTTTTTTTTTTTTTCTCCTTCTTCTCGCCCACCCTTCCCACACGCCCCTGCTCCTGCTCCTCCTCCTCCCTCGCTCTCTCTCTCTCTCTTCCACCCCAATCTCTTCCTCTTTCTTCCCATTTTCACCCTTCCCTTCATTTCCCTCATTAAAACCCTCATTTTTCCCTACTAATCACATTTCCTATCTCTCATGAAACCTTAAATCCCTAACCCTCCCACCCTAAGTTCTAACCCTCTTTCTCTCTATGGTCTAAATTTCTTCCGCCCCTTTTTTTTTTCTTCTTCGCTCCGCGACTCCGACGTTTCATCTTCTCCATTTATGCCCTAGAGGCCCTATTATGTCTTTTTTTTTCTCCTCCCCTTCGTCGGAGTCGCGCCACATTCTCTCACCACACATAGTGGTCTCTTTATGCCCTCGAGGCCTTCTCATTTCTCTTGTCCCTTACTTTGACGTCGTGTGTTGTCTATTTTGACTTCATTCCTTCTATGGATCCTCCTATTGTAGACAATCCCTCTTTCGGGCAAACCTCTTCTTCTTCTACCCCTATTTCCCATTCATCGGGTGATGCCTCCTTCCTCCCGATGACCACGGTCAAGCTTGATGGTTCCAATTACATGAATTGGAAAGTGGCGGTGGAAGTTTATCTCATTGCCAAAAGGAAGGTCTACACCATACGTCGTGACCCTCCTGCGGCTTTGGATCCCACTTATGAGCAGTGGGAAACGGATGATGCTCATATCCGTAGTTTACTCTGGCAGAGTATGATCCCACAGATTTCAGGGACTATGATGCAGCTTCCGACCGCAAAGAGGATTTGGGATCATGCGGTTATGTTTTCAGGCGTTGGTAACCTCTCCCATATTAGTGCCACATATTCTGCGTGGATGCATCTTCGGCGTGGTGACACCTCTCTTTCTACATATTATGGTCAGTTCGTCTCTCACTGTCAGCAGCTTGACATTTTTCTGCCCTTGACGACAGACTTAGCCGTCGCCGCTCGGCAGCGGGATCAGCTTCGCGTTGTTCAGTTTCTCGAGACCTTGGGCCCCGAGTTTATGTTTTTTCGCCAGCAGATTTATGGTTCTGGCACTATGCCTTCCCTCGAGGAGGTCTATCAGCGGGCACAACAGTGTCTAGGTGGAGCCTCTCTTACTCCTGCTGTTTTTGATGGTCATGCTACCGCGGCATATGCAGTAGGAGATCGTCCTGCCCGTGGTGGTGGGATGTTTGGCCGAGGCCGTGGCCGTGACTCTAGTCGTGGCGGACGTACCATGGGTACGGATTTATCTAGTGGCAGGGGATATGGTGGCCGACCTTGTCCATATTGTACACATTGCCGGCGCGAGGGCCACCGTGATGAGACCTGTTATGTGCTACATCCTGAGCGTCGTCCCCCGCCGCCATCTCAGTTCGGGCGATCAGCGCACCTTTCTACTTTGGACGACTCTGATCCTCGAGCATCTTCCTCCGGCTTCAGCCCAGCTGTACCGTCTTTCACTCAGGCCTACTATGATGAGCTCCATCGCCTACGCTTGGCCGCCCATCCTCCCAGTGCTGGCTTTGCACAGCCAGGTAGCACTCCTGCCTCTCTTCTCAGTAGCTCGAGCTCTTGGATCATTGATTCGGGAGCCTCGAACCATGTGACAGGTAGTCTATCATCACTCAGGTCTTTTCACCCTCTTTCCTCTCAGTCTATGACCCTCGCTGATGGCCGTACTACTCCCATTTCTGGTACAGGGAGTACCTCTCCCTACCCTGGTCTTACTCTCTCCTCTGTGCTTTGTGTTCCCCAGTCTCCCTTTAACTTACTTTCAGTCAGTCAGCTCACTAAATATCTTAACTGCTATGTCTCATTTTATCCATCTTATTGCTTATTACAGGATCTTGCGACTGGGAGGACGATTGGTAAAGGACGTGAGGTAGCTGGGTTGTATCGTCTGGATGAAGGTCCCCCCCGTACCATTTTACACAGTTCTGTCGACGCCTACCAGTGGCACTGCCGCCTTGGTCATCCATGCATTGAGCGCTTACGGCGCACCTCTATAGTTTCTGTTCCTATTCAGTCTTTTCAGTGCGAGGCCTGTGAACTTGGAAAACACCACCGTGTGTCTTTTCCCTCTAGGCTTGTTAGTCGGGCCTCGCACGCTTTTGCTTTAGTGCACTCTGATGTATGGGGTCCCCTGAGAACTCCTTCTATTTTTGGATATAGATATTTTGTTGTTTTCATTGATGACTATTCTCGCATGACTTGGCTGTATTTGCTTCACGATCGTTCTGAGGTTTTCTCTGCTTTTCGTACTTTTCATTCTGAGGTTACAAATCAGTTTGATTGTACCCTCAAATGCTTGCGCACAGATAATGCTAGAGAATATTTCTCCACTACCTATGGGTTCCAGGATTTTCTTTCCAGTCGGGGTATTCTCCACCAGTCTTCCTGTGCTCACACCTCTCAGCAGAATGGTGTGGCTGAAAGGAAGATGCGCTCTTTACTTGATGGGGCTCGCTCTCTTCTTATTCAGATGCGAGTTCCCAAGAGCTATTGGGGTGATGCTGTTCTTACTGCATGCCACCTTGCCAACCGGCTTCCATCTTCGGTTCTTGGTGGCTCTTCCCCCTTTGATGTGTTATACCCTGGTCATGACCCCTTTCCTATCACCCCTAGGGTCTTTGGGTGTGTGTGTTTTGTTCACCACCTTGGTCCTGGCTTTAATAAGCTGGACCCTCGGGCTGAACGATGCATCTTTCTTGGGTACTCCCGTACCCAGAAAGGTTATCACTGTTACAGTCCTCGCCTGCGTCGGTCCTTTGTGTCTGCTGATGTCACATTCTTCGAGTCTGAGTCCTACTTTGTATCTTCTCATGAGACTCCTTCCACAGGTCTTGACTCGGACCTTCCTCTTCCCCTCCCCACCCTTCAGGCTCCTCTCCTCTCCCCTCCTGTATTAGTTCCTGAGACTATTCCTGTTTGTGATCCCTCCTCTTCACTACAGGCTCCTGAGGCTACTGAGGCTCCTCCTCCCGCTCCTCCGCAGACATATCCTCGTCGACCGAGATCTACAGCTCATCCTCGTCGACCGAGATCTACAGCTCATCCTCCTCCGCCTGCGCCATCGTCCTTGCAGCCGGAGATCACACCCCCCACATCTCGGGTACCTATCTCTCCTACTCCTACTTCAGATTCTCCCATTGCTTCTTGTACTCGTTCTCACAGTACTGCTCACCCGATTTCCTCTGTTATTTCATATGATTCTCTCACCCCGATGTTTCGGAGTTTTGTTTCCTCTTTGTCCTCTGTTTCTTTGCCACAGTCTTTACCAGCTGCACTTGATCATTTGGGATGGCGTGCGGCCATGGATCTTGAGATGGAGGCCCTCCAGGCCAATAAGACATGGGAGTTAGTTCCTCTTCTTCCTGGGGCTCGACCAGTTGGTTGTCGCTGGGTTTATGCCGTCAAACACTTACCTGACGGTACTATTGAGCGCCTTAAGGCGCGGTTGGTGGCAAAAGGCTATACTCAGACCTTTGGTGTTGATTATTTAGAGACTTTTTCGCCGGTCGCTAAGATTCCGTCTGTTCGTGTTCTTCTATCTCTTGCAGTTACACATGACTGGCCTCTGCATCAGTTAGATGTCAAAAATGCCTTTTTACATGGTGAGCTTACTGAGGAGGTGTATATGGAGCAACCTCCTGGGTATGTTGCTCAGGGGGCGATGTCCTCCTCAGTATGTCGGTTGCGGAAGTCTATATACGGTCTCAAGCAGTCTCCTAGAGCCTGGTTTGGACGATTTAGTGATGCTATCATGCACTATGGCATGAAGCAATGTGCAGTTGATCACTCCGTCTTCAGTTCTCATTCCACTACTGGTTGTGTGCTATTGATAGTATATGTCGTTGACATCATCATTACAGGCAGTGATTCAGAGGGGATACGCAGGTTGAAAACCTTCTTGCAGAACGAGTTTTCAACCAAAGATTTGGGTCGTCTCAGATACTTTCTAGGCATTGAGGTTGCATATTCTACTAGAGGTCTCTCCCTCTCACAGAGGAAATATGTACTAGATCTTCTTGAGGAGATAGGTCACCTTGGAGTGAAACCTGCGTCTGTTCCCATGGACCCAAATGGGAAACTTCTTCCAGAAGAAGGAGATTTATTAGATGACCCTGGCAGATATAGGAGGCTGGTGGGTAAGCTCATATACCTTACAGTCACTCGTCCAGATATATCATTTGCTGTTGGCTCAGTCAGTCAACATATGAGCTCACCCCGTACTTCTCACTGGGCAGCAGTGATTCAGATTCTTCGCTACTTGAAAGAAGCACCAGGGAAAGGACTCCTATTCAAGAAGCTTGGTCATACCCGAGTAGAAGGCTTCTGTGATGCAGACTGGGCATGATCTCCAGCAGATAGGAGATCTACCACTGGATATTGCACCTTTGTTGGTGGCAATCTAGTGTCGTGGAAAAGTAAGAAGCAGGACATAGTCTCCAAGTCGATTGCCGAATGAGAGTATCGTGCTATGTCTCATACCAGCGGGGAGCTTATTTGGTTACGTTCTCTCCTTTCAGAGATTGGTTTCTCTTCATCTGCTCCAGCTCAGCTGTATTGTGACAATCAAGCTGCAATTCATATAGCTACCAATCCAGTCTTTCATGAGAGAACCAAGCATATAGAGGTTGATTGCCACTTCATTCGCCAAAGGATACAAAGAGGCGAGATTCATGTTTCTTTCACGAGATCTGCTGATCAGTTAGCAGATGTGTTTACAAAGCCCTTAAGCTATACAAAATTGAGTGACATATGTAACAAGCTTGGAATGTACAATATATACATTCAAGCTTGAGGGGGAGTGTTAGAAGGTGTATTGCATAGCCTAAGGGCATAGTGGTCTTTGTATGTTCTCTTTATATATAAATACTAGAGTAAGGGGGAGCATACCCTAACTTCTTCCTTTTCTCTCTAAACTCTTCTCCTCTCAACAGGTTTATTTTCATAATGTCTTGAGTTTATTGAGTTGATTAAGCAAGAAAATTGTAATTTCTTCTAATCTCTTGAGTGAGGTTTTTTATGAGATTTTTTTTAACAAGAAATGTAAATAAAATCTACTTTTGTTGAAGTATAAATGATTAAATTGTTTACTTTTCTTTAAAGAAAAAGTCATTTGTAATTTAAATTACAAGTGACCTCTATCTCTATCCTTTATGGTTTGTCGTTTTGTGATCTACTTTATGTGGTTAAGGCTTTTCACTAAAATTTGACCTTCCCTCCAAAATGGCTAAAGTCATGTGTAAACCTTTAGTCCTGGATGGGAAGTTTGGGAGGGAGAGAGTGCCCTTATGTATACTTTCACTCTCATTGTCTTGTGAATGAGAAAGAGGAAAAGGTAGACCCTCGCGCATGAGCTGTCGGGTGGCCTAGTGGGCTAGACCATACCACATGCGCCGCCCCGGCCCGGCTCGGCTTTATTTATTTATTATTAATTACTAAATTGATATTACCATTATAGCTTATCTTTTTGTTACCGTTTAAGATACGTTGTAAACGTGTTTTAGTGATCGTTTGGGAAACGTCATTAACGCCTTAAAGGGTAAGACGTTTCATGTAACATGTCTCTTCTTATTCTATAAAACCGGATTTGTGGAAAACAGAAAGATACCTCTTGGAACGACTTTCTGTTTTTCCATGATTCTTCTCTCAGTTTTCAATCTGTTTTTCTGCAACTTCTATGTTCTCCCTCAAGCTTTATGATCAAGGCGATTTGGCACATATAAGCAAGTTCTAAGGCATCTGGGCGTGAGTGCACACCCCTAGAGCAAGAGTTGTTGTATCCTGAAGGCATACGCCAAAACGTCCATCTGCACTGTTGATTCGTCGTAGTGGGGGCGAGAGTTGCCTTAAGGACAACAAAGATCCTTCGTGCCTCAACTCAATAAGTGATCTAACGACTCTGTTATTTGTTTATAGTTAATTCTTATAGAAAATAATTGTTGTTGATTTCTGCTTTTGAAGTTACGAGATTAATTTGGTAGAGAATTTATATGATGGGTGGCCGTGAAAACACGTGAAGTCTAAAAAAAGTAGGTACGGCCCACATTTTTCAATGATCCAAACCGTTCATCAGTTTGGGCACAACATAAATAGGTTGTGCCCCAAAAATCAGTTCCATAGGATGATCCTAACCTCCGATATGTAGAAGATTCCATAAATGATTTTTGGAAATCTCCATATTCAGATCAGTTCAGATCGGAGGGTTAGGATCATCCTATGGAACTGATTTTTGGGGCACAACCTATTTACGTTGTGCCCAAACAGATGAACGGTTTGGATCGTCAAAAAAAGTGGGTCGTACCTATTTTTTTAGACTTCACGTGTTTTCACGGCCACCCATCATATAAATTCTCTACTTCGGTATAAGGTATTCTCGAATCCTATATTACAGATTTGCACATCATATTTCTAACAATCTTAAGGCAAATCTATCACGATCTGTAATTTTGGGATTTCTACTTCTGAAAATTAATCATCATGCCTTCCTAAACCGAGAGACCGAAAAAATTTGATGGATCGGATTTTGGCAGATGGCAAGAAAAGATGCGATTCTTTCTGACCTTTCTAAATCTAGACTACATTTTGAATGAACCAAAATCCTTGGAAAATGAGGAAGAACCTGCTAGAACCCATCTCACGGAGAAAAGGAAAGAGATAACTATCTCTGTAAAGGGCATATACTGAGTTGTCTCAGTAATCAGTTATTTGATGTGTTTTTTAGAATTGAGTCTGCTAAAGAGTTGTGGGAAACTCTAGAGCAGAAATACCTAGTCGAACCAGTGGGTTCAAAGAAACATATGATAGATGATAGATGATAGATGGTAGATCTATTATGGATCAAGTGAATGAGATCCGGTTGATTGTTTCTGACATACATGCCAGAGGGATCAAGATAGAATAATAGATCTAAATTGGTGCAATTATAGAAAAACTACCACCTTCATGGGAGAAATTTCAAGACACATTATTGCATGACAGAAATGATTTTTCTTTTCAAGACTTGTTTGTTTATCTTAGAATTGAAGATGAAAACCATTTCAGGAAATAGAAATCAAAGGCCTATGAGTTTAACTCTAAGGCAAATCTCACTGAATCTTCATCTGGAAAGAAAAACTCGTCATCTTCTGTTGTGGCGGGTAAAGGAACGGGTAAAGGGGTAAAGGAACGGGTAAAGGAACAGTGCTGTTGAAGCTTACATCATCTGGAAAAGTTCTAAAGCTCTGTGATGTCCTTCATGTACCAGATATTAGGAAAAATCAGGTGTTTGGGTCACTTTTGATTAAAAAAGGTTTTAAACTGGTTTTTTAGGCTGATAAATTTGTAATCACTAACAGTGGTGTATTTGTGGAAAATTGTTACTCTAGTGAGGGTCTATTCAAACTGAATGTAACTGAGAACATTATGAATAAAGCTTTATCTTCTTCTGCTTATATTACTGATTCCACTTGTTTATGGCATGGTATACTAGGTCATGTTAACTATTCTTCTTTAAAGAAAATGATGAACATAGGCCTAATTCCTAAGAGTGATAAAACTCTAACAGAAAAATATGAAATCTTTGTGCAATCAAAGTACTCTAAGAAGCCTTTTCACAAAGTAGAAGAAAGGAAAACAGAACTCCTAAGTTTAATTCACAGTGATGTATGTGACTTAAACACTGTATTAACTAGAGGAGGTAGAAGATACTTCTTCACCTTTATAGATGATTTCTCTAGGTATTGTACTGTTTATCTAATTAGAAATAAAGATGAATCTTTTGATAAATTCATTACATATAAAACCGAAGTAGAGAATCAGCTAGAAAAGAAAATTAAAATCTTAAGATCTGATAGAGGTGATGAATACACCTCTAATGATTTTAGTAATTTTGTGAAAACCATGGAAATATACATCAAGTAATTGCACCATACTTACCACAACAAAATGGAGTTGCTGAACGTCAAAATAGAACTTTAGTGAACATGGTAAATTCAATGTTAGGAAGTTCAGGATTATCTCAGAACCTATGGGGAGAAGCTCTTCTCTCCGCTTGTTATATCTTGAACAAGATACCTTTTAAGGATTCTGACAAAACTCCTTATGAATTATGGAAGAATAGAAAACCACATTTTAAATACTTTATAGTGTGGGGGTGCTTAGCTAAAGTTAGGATTCCAGATCCTAAGAGTTCGAAGTTAGGTCCAAAAACTGTAGATTGTGCATTCATTGGTTATGCCAATAACATCAGTGCCTCTAGATCCTTAGTCTATAGATCAGATCATACTGATATGCAACCTAACACCATAATAGAATCCAGAGATGCTGAACTCTTTGAAACCATATTCCCTTATAAGTCTAGTCTAAGTGAGAACACACTTAAAAGACCCATTGAATCTATAGATAAAGACCATCAAGTGTCTAAGGAATCAATAGAGCCTAAAAGAAGTAAAATGGCAATAATAGAGAAAAACTTTGGTCCAGAGTTCATTGCTTATTTTCTAGAAGGAGATCCAAGGACATATAAAGAGGCAATGTCATTTTCAGATTCTTCATTATGGAAAGAAGTTGTCAAGAGTGAAATAGACTCTATTTTGAGTAATGAGAATGGATCTTGACTGATCTGCCTCCTGGTTGCAAGTGGATCTTTAGGAAGAAACTAAAAACTGATGGAACTATAGATAAGTACAAAGCTAGACTAGTAGCTAAAGGGTTTAAGCAAAAAGAAGGAATGTAATTCTTTGACACGTATTCACCTGTAACCAGGATAACTACTATAAGAATTTTAATTGGCATAGCTGCAATCTATAACCTGGAAATCCATCAAATGGATGTCAAAACAGCATTTCTGAATGGTGAACTGGATGAGGAGATTTATATGGATCAACCTAAAGGCTTTGTAATCCAAGGCCAAGAGCATAAGGTGTGTAAACTAATAAAATCTCTATATGGTTTGAAACAAGCACCAAAATAATGACATGAGAAGTTTGATAGTGTGATGCTATCAAATGGATTCATAATAAATGAATCAGATAAGTGTGTATATAGCAAATTTAGTGGGGATAGTGGTGTTATTGTATGTCTGTATGTAGATGATATGTTGTTTATCGGAACAGACATAAGTGTAATTGAAGACACTAAGAAATTTTTATTAAATAATTTTGATATGAAAGATCTGGGAAAGGCAGATGTAATCCTGGATATTAAAATAAAAAGAAACCCAGAAGAAATAATTCTAACTCAGTCTCATTATGTAGAAAAAATATTAAGAAGGTTTAATCAATTTGATTGTAAACCTGTGGCTACCCGTAATGATTCTAGTATAAGGTTATGTAAGAATAAAGGAAATGGAGTAAATCCACTTGAATACTCTAGAGTTATAGGGAGTCTAATGTATTTGATGAACTGCACTAGGCCAGATATAGCTGTAGACACCCCATTTTGACTAAGCCCTAAACCTTCCCGGCTCGTGCCAAATTCATCCGAATCTCAGCATTAGGGTCCCAAGTTTCACCCTAGGCTGGATGAGGGTCTTTTCTAACCCCCTGCAAATTTTCATCAAGATTGGAGCTCGTTTGCCCAGTAAATGGACCGAAATAGTGTATGTAGTGCAAATGAGGGGGTGGCCCACTAGGTTTTTCATTTTACCCCAAAATCCGTGTATTTGAAGGAAAATTCCAGTCATCCAAAGACCCTAAGCACCCATGACCATATTTTTGAGAACCTTATGATCCCAGAAATACCCCTGCAAAATTCCAGAAAAATCCGCCAAGATATTGCACAAAAGACAAGGCAAGTTAGTGCAGTTATCAACAGTAGAGGTGAATTATCCTGTTGAGATCGCACATTTGTGCGCCCATCAAATGGAGTGCCGATATCAACATCCCCATTTACCTATATATACCCATTTAAGCCTCATTTAAAAAAAAAAAGAAAAATCCGAGAGAGAGGGCGAGATCTGTGCGAAACCCCAACTCCCTTCTTCTTCTCCGATCTTCTCTTCTCCGGTCAATCCACCTCCTCCGGCAACCCTCCGATCGTTTTCCGGTCTCCACTTCTTCGTCTCCGGCAATCACGATCTCTGGTAACGATCCTTCTCCGGCATCTTCTTCAGCCGATCCTCCTTTTCCTTCGCCGGTCATCTTCTCCGGCAGTTTCTTTAGTTCCGATTTGATCCAATCAAATTCCGGTCATTTCCCCTAGCCGATTCACCTTCTACAACAAGCATCTTGCAGAGAGAGAAGAAGATTGAGAAATAGAGAAAATTTGCAGAGAAAGAGAATAAGAGAAAAATCCCGAATCCCTAAATCTGTTTCTTTCTTTTTCTCTGTTCATTTTCCGTTTGATTTTCCGATCAATTTTCTTTTCTCCGATCATCTTTTCCAGATCATTTTCCGCCGGTAGCCGCATCCCTAAAATTATTTCTTTCTCTTCTCAGTTCATTTTTCCGTTTGATTTTTCAAGACAAAACCCCTAGTTTCCGCCATTGAAACCCTAACCTGCAGATCTTACCGATCCATATCATTTCCGGCCAGATCTGTCCATTCCGGCCCGGAATTTCACCTCCGATCATCATCTGCACCTTGAAGCAGTCCAAAGAGAGGGAGATCGAGGCATCCATACATCTTTTGGAGTATTATCTCATCAATATTCATTCTTAGCTGAGGAAAATAGGTATTTATTCATTTATTTTTATTTATTTATTTATTTTTTGTGTATATTTGTGTGTGTAGTTTGTGACAATTTTATTTGAGTTGCTGTGCTGACATGATCCTCGTGATTTTTTTTTTAGAATGATTCACCTTCTTTTGGTTATCTGGAAAGTCTGTGTACCTTTTGTATGTGAACAATTGCTAGAATCTTATATATGATAGATGATTTGCTATGGATCGACTTTAACGTTATCAATGGAAAAAAAATTTGATTTTGGTTCAGATTCAGTTTTTTTTTGCTAAGTTTTGTCAAAAGATAGCTAGAAAGAACTTGTTCTGATATAATTGATAATATGCTTTGGATTTAGTTCATTAATGTGATGGAATTCAATTTTTTTTTTTTAAGGAAAAGTTAACTTATTTCTTTGTGTTTAAGAAATTTGCTCAGTTTCTTGTGGTTAAATGTTCTACCTGGTGTTAGTACTGAAAAGCTGTTAAATGATTTTCTTTTGAATAGAGAATTTTAAGAAATTCTTACTTTTAGCCATTACTGTATGTGTTTCCATTGAAAATTTGGATTTCTGCTAATGATAAGAATCATGCTAAATCTGATGATTATATCTAAAATGATTAAAGATAAGAGTTAAAATGAAGCTTTTGTAATTGTTTGGATGTCTCTCTCGCTGCAACAGGTTTATAAGATTTTTTTTTTCTTTTACTCTGGACTTGATACCAAATGTTCATAAATTGATCTCTATTTTTAACAACTTGGGATTAATTGTGCAACCTATGGATGACTAGAAATTGATTTAATGATATTCTTATGGCCCAGTAGGCTTATTTTAGGCCTAAGAATAAAATGGGTATGGATAAATGTAGAGATTCATTCAAATTTATTGGATTAACAGCTATTCAATCTTATGTTGTAAGGATGTTGATTCAAACAGGAGCTCATTTTTGTCATTTGATTGAACTTATAGTCTGATGTTGCTTGTGGCATCCAATGACTTTACTGGATTCCCATTTTATTAATATCTTGAAGTTCGTAAGCTTCGGCCCAATGTCTTGCCTCTCTTGGCCCATTAATCTTGTTTACAAATTCAGGGTGACTGAGTGACTACCCTCTTAACTATCAACTTCTACTTTAACCATAGCCTTGTTAAAGATTTTGGTGTTTCATGCAATTTTGGTTTACTCTAGTCATATCACAAGGCATTAATGCAGAAATATATTATCTGTGAGATGTTGTGATTTGTTTAACTATGATTTAATTGCATTAGGGGTATTGTTGATAATCATAGTTATCCTTTGGCAAATCTTGAACACATAATTGTTGTCTATTATTGCATATAACTGTTGCCCATTGGTTCGATTCACAAGCACGTAACTGCTGTCTACAGTTGCACATAGCTGCTGTCCATTATTTCCTACACTTTGTAGCACTTATAATTGATCACGTAGATTTCATTTCCTTTCATTTTTTTTATTATTATACTCATTCATTTTTATTTAAATAAATTTTTTAATAGGAAGAAGGAGATCAGATGACTACTCTATTCGATATTATCGACATGAGTACTGTCTGATCTCAAGGCGGGCTTAGAAATATTATCATGTGTATATGATATCAGATGATTACTTTGGCATCATCTAATTTCATTGGAGTCCCCATATTGGGGTTTGTGGTTGGTTTAGAAGTGTTTGATATTGTTTTTTTTACTTTATTAGGCTATCCAGCGGCTGGTCTGGACTAATTAATGTTAGTTATCATTTTATGATTGCAATTAAATTGTATATTCTTCTTTGCTTAGCACTTGATTTGTTTTTAGAATAAAATTTGCGATTATCTGGTAGCATTTTCTTCTCTTTTTGATAGACTAACACAGTCTTATAGATTGCTGTTAATTCTCTTTAGATATTAGAATCCCCTTTTCTTGTAGGGCGATGAAGGCGCTAGCCTAAGCCCATCCTTAGGGGACTCTCTTAGTCCGAGTAGCCCTTCCCTCGTTTGTTTTTAAGACGTGCCCAGTCTTTTGAGATACCCTTAAATTTTGTCATTTAAAGCCTCAATTTAGGGAGACAGGCTATGTCTCAGACAGAGAAAGTTGTATCCTTTAGAGACAAGCTTTGTCTCATTAGTGAGTCTATCCTTAGGAGACATGCCATGTCTTGTCAGCACCTCTCTTGGAGCTCATCTTTTGTTTAGGAGTCTCACCCAATCTCTTTTTTCTTTCTAAACCTCATTTTTGTGCGTCTTTTGGTTTTGGGAGAACACCTTGCTCGGCTTGGCATCATACCCCTTACCCTATGGGTATAGGGTTGCACATTTGTTGCACCCTAGGGCTAGGTAGCTGTCCGGCCCGGCTGGGTGTTTTACCTAAACCAAATAGGCACAAGGTCTCTTTTTCTTTGTTCGCATTTTTTTCTCTATCCTACCTATATGTCTAAGAGACTTGCCCAGTCTCATTCTATTAGCATCCTCATCTTTGTGCATCATTTGGTTTTGGGAGAACATCCTACTCGGCTTGGCATCATACCCCTTACCCTTATGGGTATTGGGTTGCACATTTGTTGCACCCTAGGGCTAGGTAGCTGTCCGGCCCGGCTGGATGTTCTACCTTTGCTAAATATGCACAAGGTCTTCCCTTATTACTTGTGAGTTTTATCTTAACTTGATAGTCTCACTAGCACTCTTCTTTATCTCTTTTTCTTTTAGGAGACAGGCTTTGTCTCATTAGCACCTCCTTCTTAGAATCCTATTTTCAGAGTCAGTCCTTAGCCTAGGAATCTGTCCTTAGCTAGAGAGTCTGTTTTTCTTTCAGGAGTCAGTCCTATCATCATAGGGGTTAGGATTTTATCCAACCTTTCATCAAATCTTGTGTTTTTCTATCCGCTCTTGTAAGGTATAGGATGCTGTCCAACCCTTGCAGAGTTGTCATTCTGTTCATTTCCCTCCGCAAAGCATAGGATGCTGTCCAACCTTTGCGGGATATAGGGAGTCTGTCCTCCCTTTATGATGATAGGATTTATTCCCCTCGAGTCAAAAACACTTAAAAATAACAAAAACATCTGAAAAACCAAAAATCTCAAAAAATCTTGAGTCATTAGGAGAGTAGTTAGGAATTCTGTTTCGAACTACGTTGGCTTGATCCTCTTCCACGAGGTACGTAGTGCAGCTTGAGATTCTTATCTCAGGTCCAGCCAAACCTTTGTAAATAAATCATTTACCCATTTTAAGAAAAAATACCAAAAATCTTCAAAACCTTGTTTTCAACAAGATCTTCCTCTAGAGTTAGTAGTTTGTCCTAGATAAAGAGTTTTAGAGTTTTGAGTTTGTCTTTGATGTGTTGTGTGGTTTGTTTGTGTTTGTGTTAGAGTTAGGAGTTTGTCCTAGAGTTATAGGAGCGCCTCCGTCCAGTCCGTTGGCGATTCATATCGCCGACTGATGATTAAGTCTTGGATACGCTAGTGATCCCATTGTTTCCCTTAGGGCGTACAGCCTAGTTACACATAGATTATAGGAACCACCTGCATTAGCTTAGGGCTAACCTGCATTTAGTTAAGGCATATAGGGTGTCCTAAAATCTACAATCCATTGGAATTTAAATAATCACACAAGAAGCTTTAAGAACTAGTCCGGTCTTTTAGATCGAGTCTAGGATAGAGGTCTAGATGTCTTAGGCATCATAGCTTAGAATAGGTGCGAAGAACTACGTTGCCTTGATTCTCGTGGAGGCGGGGATACGTAGGCTTCTTTGGATGAACATCAGATCATCTAAAGACTCGGGCCTAGGTATAGATTAGAGTCTTAGGGTTGTATAGTATCGAGTCATTTTTCTATGTTTTGCAGTGTTTTCTTACTTTATTGCGCAGACCTTATACTTTTTTGGTGTGTCGTGCATGTGTTTGTTCATCAGAACTTAGACACCCATTAGGCAATGTCACTTATAACCTAGCTATGCTTAGGTGACACATGTTTCTTTTATTTTATCTTGTGTGCCTTTGATTTCATCTCCGAGACATGCATGATTAGATAGACGTCTTCTCGGAGATATTCATTCCCATTCCATATGATTTTCGCCCAAAGCTCTTCAAAATTATTAAGTAAATGGCATAAGAGACCAGGTGTTTGCACTTGGGCGGATGAGGTGCTCTTTAGACCTTCCGAATTCGTAACCAGGCACGAACCTTATTTTATATCTCTGGTTATCCGTTGCAACAGAGCATAGTATGGGATCCAGGGCCCATTTGCCTTTTTCCTTGGATGGCGACTCTTCTTTGTTTAAGGTACGCCTCGAATCTGGGCTAGTCCCCGAATCGAGAGGTATCTCACCTTTGTATCGCCACTCATGCTGTGAGGGGCATTATTCTTTCGAGAGTTCCTTGGTAGAGCTCTCCATTCACGTGGATGATCCTGAGACTGACTCGCGTGGGGGCACACGTCCCTCACCGCCGACTCTCTCGGATCGGGGTCCACAATAGCCTATGCAGTAGGTAGACTCAGTAGCTACACCAGTAATCCTGGTAGTGATCACTGGGAAGCCCTAATTAGAGTATTGAAATATCTTAAAGGAACTATAAACTATGGTTTGCATTTCACTAAATATCCTATTGTACTGGAGGGGTATAGCGATGCCAATTGGGTCTCTGGATTTGAGACCAAATCTAGGAGTGAATATGTCTTTACTCTAGGAAGTGCAGCAGTTTCTTGGAAGTCAATCAAGCAAACGTGTATAGCTCGATCCACAATGGAGTTTGAGTTCATTGCTTTAAAAAAGCAAGTGAGAAAGTCGAGTGGCTTAGAAACCTTTTGTCTGATATTCCACTTTGGAATAAGCCAGTACCGGGTATTACAATCCATTGTGATTGCCAAGCTGCTATTGGAAGAGCAGGTAATAATGTATATAATGGCAAATCCCGACACATTAGTCGGAGACATAACTCCATAAGACAATTGTTGAAGAATTGAGTGATAACTATAGATTATGTAAGATCAATTGATAATATATCAGATTGGCTTACAAAAGGACTAAATAAAAATTTAGTCTTGAGCACATTGAGGGGGATGGGGCTGAAGCCCACTATTTAGATCACCTATAACAGGAACCCCAACCTATCTGACTGGAGATCCCAAGAAGTAGGTTCAATGGGAAAAACAAGTTATTTGAGTGATCTGTTTTGCATCAAGTTGTATGTGAATTAAGTTCACTAAGCCTATCCCTATGATGTGGGTGCAAGCTGTAATGATAAGACGATGAGTTGTAGGACTCTTAATGTTATCTATAGATGGCTAGCTGATTGTCAGTAAGGTGCGTAGTTACAGGGCACTCCTGATAGATACACCTATATGAGTGTGGAAGTGTGGTCGCTTCCTATGAGAATTGGGCTAAATTCTCTAGAGCGCTCATGAAAACAGGATATAACACATGGCCGAAAAGTGCGACACTGTATGAACTTGCTTATGCTTTCTTTGTTTTGTGTGTGGTGTGTTGTCTCAGTTTATCTCTTAAAGTAATTGGTTCGAGACATATATTCACCAACTACTTGATAAACTCGATATACTTACACGAAGTAAAGGTTCAAGTCCAAAAAATACCTGATGCAAAACATATTTTGCCTCGATTCAATCAATTTCTTTATAATTTCATTATTTTCTTGTAATTTTAAATTAGTGGGGGATTACTGAATTTTCTTTAAAGAAAAAGTCATTTGTAATTTAAAATTACAAGTGGCCTCTATCTCTGTCCTTTATGGTTTGTCCTTTTGTGATCTACTTTATGTGTTTGAGGCTTTTCACTAAAATTTGAACTTCCCTCCAAAAGGGCTAAAGTCATGTGTAAACCTTTAGTCCTAGATGGGAAGTTTGGAAGGGAGAGAGGGCACTTATATATACTTTCACTCTCATTGTCTTGTGAATGAGAAAGAGGAAAAGTGAGACCCTTGCGCATGAGCCATCGGGTGGCCTGATGGGTTAGACCATACCACACACGGGCACCGCCCAGCCCGGCGCGGCTCGGTCGGCCGTGCGCGTAGGCCTGAAGCTTTTTCTTATCATTTCTTATTATTTTTTTATTAATTACTTAATTGATATTACTGTTATAACTTATCTTCTTGTTACCGTTTAAGATACGTTGTAAACGTGGTTTAGTGATCGTTTGGGAAACGTCATTAACGCCTAAAGGGTAAGACGTTTCATCTAACGTGTCTCTTCTTATTCTATAAAACCGGATTTGTGGAAAACAGAAAGATACCTCTTGGAACGACTTTCTGTTTTTCCATTATTCTTCTCTGTTTTCGATATGTTTTTCTGCAACTTCTCTTTTCTCCCCCAAGCTTTCTGATCAAGGCGATTTGGCACATATAAGCAAGTTCTAAAGCATCCGGGCTACGTGAGTGCACACCCCTGGAGCAAGAGATGTTGTATCCTGGAGGCATACCCCGAGATGCCCATCTGCACCGTTGATTCGTCATAGTGGGGGCGGGATTTGTCTTAAGGACAGCAAAGATCCTCAACTTGATAAGTGATCTAATGACTCTGTTATTTGTTTACAGTTAATTCTTACAGAAAATAGTTGATGTTGATTTTTGCTTTTGAAGTTACGAGATTAATTCGGTATAAAGTATTCTCGAATCCAAAATTACAGATTTGCACATCATATTTCTAACATAAATAACACCAACTCTAACAGTTTAAGCTTTTGGAGTAATTGGTCATTTCACATCGTATCAGAGATATTGCCACAAGGCAGGCGGAGTGTTGAATTATTAATGATTAAATACGTATTTGAAGATAAAACTGTTTAATGGTAAGAGACATTTATGAGAAATCACAGAAAATGTCATCAATTTCTGCAGGTGTTGAAATCTTTTTACTATAATGTGTAAAAAATTCGTCCTTGGCCAATTTGACCCCTTTTGGTTTCATTTAGTGTAGTATAAGCCTATGAGGTATGTTAATCTATGTTTGAATTTCAAAGGTAGGTTAGGGTTATTTAAAAAATAAAATACAGTGAGATCTTGGTGCAAACCTAGGGTTCGCAGGTTCTCTAGAGAACTTTTAGGGGCATAAAATGCCTAAAATTTTAATTAAAATCAGCACTACAAATACAAATGAGATTAGACATTCAAAAAATTGATCAAATCTTAGTTAAGGTTTTCACACATATGTTTACCTTAAAATAATTCACCAACAAGCTTAATTCGACCCAAATAAAACATGCAACAATAGTGAATATCAAATGATATCTGATCTATGAAAGTAAAATGAAATGATAAATATTAGGGCCCAAAATCACCTAATTAGGGTAGGGTAACGTTAATAAAAGGTATGGGCTGGGTGGAAGGCTGATATAATGATAAAAGCAGCAAGATATGGTTAATAATGGCAATAGCACTGAAATAGGACAGGTCTCACCTGATAGTGTGTGCGCCGGTCTCAAATCCAACGATGTAGGAGGTCCAAGAGGAGGAGGAGAAATAATGGAAGCCAAGATCTGTCCAAGGACTGCCAAGCAATCGATATCGCGCCTAAAGGTGGGGAAAAGGGGACACCAAGAGCAACAAGGAGGTGGTAAAGGCCTGCAATGGAGGTGAAGTAGTCAGCAAGAAATCACTGGTAAAACCACCACAAGCAGTAGGGTAGTTCAAGAAATATGACAGTCCAAGACTGCAGGTCGATAGTTAGGAGATGTGTAGGACAACAAGAGGAAACCCCGCGATCGAGATAGTCATTACAAGAAGAAAATGAACATAAAACAAACAAACATTGG
This sequence comes from Tasmannia lanceolata, assembly GCF_043159265.1. Lineage (NCBI taxonomy): Eukaryota > Viridiplantae > Streptophyta > Magnoliopsida > Canellales > Winteraceae > Tasmannia > Tasmannia lanceolata. The sequence goes on from NW_027518689.1 coordinate 43,387,792, forward strand.
AAGCCCTCAAGGAGGGAGAAAATCTAAGCTCTCTAATCTCTCCTTAGATAAGCCTGCCCTGGCTAGCCCATCAATGTCGTTGTTTGCGGATCTTTTGATATGTTGGAAGGAATTAGATATGCCGGCCACACGGTCCTGAATTTCATCAAAGTAACGAGCAAATCTCCATGGGGAGGCAAGGCCTTGAGCCACCTTATCATGTTGAAGGATTCTCCCTCTACTATGGCTTGGTCCAAGGAACTTCTGTCTAACATCCTGATGCCCTATAGGACCACTCTAACCTTCTCCTCATTGCTGTCAGTGATCCCTATTGGACCTGAGAGTGCCCACCTTGTTGACCCGCTCTTGTCCCTAAGAACCACCCCGTCTCCAACTGGTCCAGGGTTTCCCATCCTAGACCCGTTAATATTAAGCTTTAGCTGACATGGACTTGGTTGTTCCCAATCTTGTGAGGTCGTGATCACCTGCTTCTGTTTTTTTACCATTTTATAGCCATTTGAACGGTATTCCCGTCTTTTTGCCTCAATAAAAAAAAACTATACAAACCCATCTAAGCCCTCATTTTCATCACTTCTTCTGCACACTATTTTTTTCTCTCAGTTCCTTCTAATGTCTACTAATCCCTCTTCTTATGCTCAATTCCTTCTACTCATCTCTACTCATCTCAAAGGATATTTTCATCATTGAAAGGCTTCTAAGGGTATTTTCAACATCCAAAACAAGGCTTCGAAATGTGGAAGATCCTAATGTGTTGTTGTTGCGAATGACAATGATGAATACATCGATCCTATTGATGTTCCTAGAGATGTTGGTGGTGATGACGAGGGGTACTGCTTCATTGAATATGATGATCCGTTTTATGACGATCCCTAGAAGGAGATGACTTATGTTTGAGCGATGGGATGTAATTTATAATATTCTTGATATTTTATATGATTATTCTTTTTACTTTTATTGATGTATTGCAATAAATTTAATATTTTAAGTAATAAAATATGTTTTTAATTATAGTTGGTTAATATAATATTTCTTATATTTTTCTAATAATTTTTATTTTTAATTTTTTTTATTAAGAATAAATTTCTTCAGTTGTAGCTTTTTTTCTGAAACGAAAAGCCGAAATAGTTGAAACACCGAAACATCATGTTCCACTAACCAAAATGAAACGTCGAATGAAACAAAATTGACAGCGATGTGGAGGTCCAACAGATAGGTATTAGGATCCAACCGCTTGAGGATTCTGTAAGGTCTGAACTTCTTCCGATTCAACTTGGGTAATGCCCCAACTGAGAATCGCTCTGGTTAGAAGTAGACCATTACCAAATCTTTTTTTGGTAGGTGAGTTGGGATTGAACCTCCGACCTCAAGGTTGAAGAGCAAAGCCTTGAGCCCTTGACCACTACCAAATCCCCAACACTGAATGACAGATCTCTTTAGTGCTGATCAGTAATTACCTTGTACTTCTCATTACTTTTGCGCAGTTGCTCCAACACCTCTTGTTGTACCTCCTTGATATGATGAAAGATATCCTCGGCTTCAACACTACACCGACCGGAGTAGGACAAAGGGGACGATGTAAAAGGTGGGGAATGGAGTATCTGTAAATGGTCTCAAAAGGTGATTTTCAAATGGAATGATTGGTGGAACTATTGTATGCAAATTCTGCTTGGGGCAAAATTAAGTCCCATTGATGAGATCTCTCGCCAGTCAAACATCTTAGAAAATTCCCAAGGCTGCAATTGACTAGTTCCATCTGTCGATTAGTCAAGGATGGTAAGCATTGCTAAACTGAAGTGTTATCCCCATTTTGCTGTATAAAGTTCTCCAGAAATGACCCAGAAACCTAGTGTCTCGATTAGAAATGAATGACTTAGGGACTCCATGCATGCGTCCATCCCTCTCTAAAGAACAACTCAACAACATGTGACACATATGATGTTTTTTGAGATGGTATAAAATGGGACATTTTGGGAACCTATCTACAACAACAAAGATAGCATCAAACTTCCTACCGGTTTGGGGTAAACCTGTGACAAAGTCGATGCTAACATCCTCTCATGGTATTCTAGGAATAGGTTGCGAAGAAAAAATACCCTTTTACTTTGGGCTTGGCCCTTGAAAGAACTGTTGCTCTACTAGAGCTATGGTCTTCACTTGCCCAAGGTGGCCCGTGTATAAGATTCTTGCGTAACGATTCCTCAGATATGCACAAGCGAGTGTCGTGAAATAAAAAATCCATCATGAACAACATACACCAAACTTGGGTCAGCGCCCGTCGATGACACAATTCTCAACTAGGACCGAAGAATGTGTCTGTGGGATACTGGTCCTAATGGGAATCAAAAGAGATGATCACTGGTCACGGTTTCGACATTAGGAGCCTACCCCAATTCAAAGTGTACATTGTAGTCATTTTAACTAATCCTTAAGCTCTCTATTCATTTTTTTATATTTTACTTAGATAATATGTGTTTCCTTTTGCATACATCTTTGAGGCATATGATGGCTATTAAGTGGATTTAGAAGCTCATGGAAGATTACTACAAATCATCATTGCAAGCATCTCAAGTACTAAGGTCTTAAACTTATCAATCAATTACGAATACAATTTCTTGATACTACACTACATGTGTACTAGGTCTTCATTCAAGTCCTGAAATTAACCACTCTATTCTACATTTTGTGCCCTAAAATAAAGCAGTGTTTCAAAGCCTGGTATATAAAAATGGAGTTAATAGCTTGGGGTACTCAATATGTGTATCCCTTGACAAACATCCCCTCCTTAGACTCCGCCGACTCGCCTTCTCCTGTGTATTTCCCAAGTTGAGCAAGTGAGTTGGCCTTTGCCCGCACCAGGAGGGCTTCTTGAGCAGCTTTCACATTTTCTGGCCTTCCTCCCCACTTCTTCAGGCATGTGTTCTGCAGTGCTCTTGCATATGAAAATGAGACATGCCATGGGTTTGATCCCTGGTTCATGGCATTCAAGTTCAACGTTGCCTCCACTTCGGATTGGCCACCAGAAAGGAACTGTTTGGCACAGACAAGGTTCAGATTTCACAACTCAATATCTCCTCTAAATTTTTGGAAAGAAAACTCATACCATGCTTATTTAAGTGCATGAACTTTGTAAGATGGTTGGTGAGCTTACATTTATTCCAGGAACGGCAGGTGGGATTCTTCTTTGCAAGAGTTTGAGAGTGTATTCCGCTACTTTCTCTGGTGTGGCCCTTTCTTTGCACTCAGCACCTGGGGTGACCATGCTGGGCTTGAGCAGGATACCCTCAAACATGACGTTGTTTTCAGCCAAATAGAAGAAGACCTCTGCCCACACTTTTTGGGCCACCTCGAAGGTCCTGTCTATTCCATGCTCTCCATCCAGCAATATCTCAGGCTCAACTATAGGCACCAAACCATTGTCCTGCAATTACATGAAAGTTCATGAATCTGCCTACAATCTGCCATTACATGAAAGCTCTTGTATGCATGCATGACTTAATTATATGCTTTCATTTGGCTCTATATTGAAAACTAATTCCCTTAAATTTGGTTGTACTATTAGTTCACTATATCAGCTATATGAATTTTAGAACTCATTTCCTGGGTTCTTCTGGTCACTGTTTATCTGCCTCTTGTATTCCGAAACTGATTTGAGTGATGAAGATAAAGTGCTTTTTTAATATTTTCTCAAAATCATTAGTTAAAGTTTATTAGATATTACCAGAATGTGCTCATCTTTGAAGAAGTGAGTTTATTAGATATTCCCCGAATGTACTCATCTTTGAAGAAGTGGTCAAATTAACCAATATAATCTACCACTGCACTTTGCTTGCATTGGATTGAGTTGCTCTATAATATTCATCTTCTAAATGAGAAAGAGAAGGAAGGCCAACATCTCTGTTTCTCCACTGAAAAGAAACCTAAAAATGCACAACATGGAATGCATTTTTTTTTCTTTTATATTTTCCATCTTAAAAAATGAATTTTTTTTTGTTGTGCCATTTTACTGTGGGGGTCTCCTAGTTGATCTACCTTATCATGTTGACTGATTACAAAATTAAGTCAAGAAGAAAAGATATCCATATTACTTGTGATATTGAAGCATATCGAGCCAGGCCCCAAGCAGCTTCCTTCACCGCAAGAGCTGATGGCCCATTTGGAATACTGACCACCGTACGCCTATGACGCCAAAATACGAAAGAGAGAATAAGTATTAGCAAAACTAAATAGACCACTCCCAAAGGCTTACAGTTGCAGGCTGATTTTACCATTTAGCAAAACGTGCGCCTTGCTGATAGTAAGCTGCACACCGTGATGCCAAGCCATCCAATCCTTGACACCATGATTCATCGTTCGACCCTGCAAGCGGTACGAGGCCCTGAGAATCAACACACATTCGCATTTGTCAAATTAGAAGCCTCTCTCTATCTCTCCATGCATTTAGACCCAAATATATGCATATAGTCACTTGATCCAATTTGAATCGTTCAACCCTCGATTCGATTTGAATCGTATGATTCAAACCGTAAATCGTACGATTTTAACAACATGGAGTGGAATGTCATGCAAAGCTAACTGTATTGGTCACATGGAGAGCATTGCTTACCTTATCGACCTTAATCCCAGGCATTATATTCTGCTCGACAAGAACGTCGACCATTTTCTTCCCATCTATGGTCGATTGATAAAGTGTTTCCTCAAAGAGAATTGCACCAGAGATATACTGACCCAAGCTTGGGGCAGAGACAAGGAGGGTCCTGTAAGCCTGTCGGTTAGCCTCTGTGTTTTCCAGCCCTATTGAGGCGAGTCGCTTCCCGCAGGTGGCATTGGATTCATCCATGGCCAATATACCTCTACCTGGTGATGCAATGCTTTTCTGCATATCCAACATGAAAATTGTGGTCCTTTTATGTACTATATAAACCAGTAAATGATCATACATATGACAATAAAAAACACCATAAACTGTGTTTTGTTGAGAACATGAACAGCACTGAAGTCTGCAACTATATTAATGTGTGGACCACTAGAAACTCACTGAATCCTTATTATCGTATTGTGAAGGTTGTGATTTCTTTCTGTAATTCTGCTCACATATTGATCTGAATGTCTTCCTGATGATTTCTAATTCTTTCTTATTTTCTTCTGTTTGCAGTGTTAATCTCTTGTTCTTGATGACAAGTATCACCTAAGACACACAAAGCTTAAGGCGCTGGAAGGTCCATCACCCAAAAATCAACTCACCCAAGAACCAGTCAAGCATCGATCATGGTAATTACTTCCAGATCTCATATTTTCAGGGCCCTATTGTGTTGAATTTTGTATTTAAATTGAGAAACTGGTTTTGGTGTGCCTTGTAAGAGGTGATCAGAAACAAGTGCTACCACGAATGAGTTCTTCATCTACTCGACTGGAGATGATGATCCCTTCAGACGTCGGCTCTGTCCTTTTCTGTTGGGATTTAAGAGTTTCTTCTTATCCGTTTTTTTTTTTTTTTTTTTTTTTCATTCCTGTTTAAATCCAATTTTCTGGAAGATCTCTAATCCCTGGGCGTGGGAGACATGCAGTGATCAGATTCAGGTGTTTTTACTCATGGAAAATGGGCCGATCTACGGATTTCAACGATCAGTCGAACATCCATTAAGGCCCAGTTCGTTCGTTTGAGATCATGACAACAAATGGTGAGCCAACAAACCGATTGTTGGACTGAAATTACATTAATTTTGAGTCCAACAATCGGTTTGGGAGCTCACCATCGGTTGTCACAATCTGAAACAAGCTGTACCTAAGGCCCTGTTCATTTAAGATTATGTCAACCGATTGTGAGTGTCGAACCTATTATTAAATGCAAAATTAGGTGTAAATTTGAGTCCAATAATCGGTTTAGCACTCACAATCGGTTTTCATAATCTAAAACTAACAGGGCCTAAGTGTGCCTACCTATAATTGATGATGGATTTCTTGCTGTATTTATTTTTTGTTGGATTTTTTGGTTTCTTTTCAGTGGATTTCTTGTATGTTGCCTCTTTCATCATTGCCATTGATATTATATCCATCGATGCAACTGCAATTTCATAATTTGGTGAATTAATGTTCTTGAATTTTCTTCTCCTATTGTATTTCTTTTTGTGCTGGATTACTTTTAAATTTCATTTTTAAAGTGTTGATGGGTGCTCAGGTTAATTCTCTGTTGTTGTTTTAGATTTGTTTCTGATTTTCGTTTTCAGTTGGTAAATTACTGTTCTTGGTTTTTTTCTACTACATTTTTTTGGATTAATTTTTTAGTTTAATACTTTATTTTTTTCTACGTTGCTTCTTTCTTAGTGCTTTTGTTGGTTTGGATTTTATTTTGAAATTCTTTTCACAGGGTTGAGGGGTGCTCTGCGCTTAAGGTAAGTTTCCATTGTTACTTTGGATTTGTTTGTTATTTTATTTTTAAGTTGGTGAATTAATGTTCGAGATTTTATATGGTGTGGTTGTAATGTCCAATATTTTTCAAAAAGTACCTTGGGGCTAGGGGTGCAACGTGGGTCGGGTTGGAACCCAACCCAACCCACCTCTAAATCTCTCAACTCTAACCCAACCCATCTACCCAAAATCGGGTCGGGTTGGTTCGGGTTCACTTTGGGCCAAATAGAAAAATACAATAACACAAAGAAAATCAAGATAAGATTAAAGGATGGAGGGCGGGTCGGGTTGCCAAGGCCTCAACCCTAACCCAGCCCAACCCGAAATTAAATCGGGTTGGGAACAACCAACCCTAACCCAACCCAACCCAACCCGAGGAAATGCCAACCCAACCCGATCCAAAATCAGGTTGAACCCGTCGGGTTCGGGTTGAGCCCGACCCAAGTTGCATCCCTACTTGGGGCACACTTTGTAGGATGATTCAAACTATTCATTTGTTGGGCTACATCGTAATTCGTAAATAGGTTCTCCCCTAAATCATCTCCATAGGATGGGTTAGGTTCATCCTATGGACATTATTTTCTTCAAGGTAATAGCTTATTTATATTGTGGCCCAACAAATGAACTGTTTGGATCATCCTAAGACGTTGGCCCCACGGTACTTTTCAAAAAATATTGGACATTACGGCTAGATTGTATATGGTGTGTGCACGTATAGTCCAATACTTTTCAAAATTACAGTGCGGCCCACTTGATAGGGTGATCCAAACCGTTCATTTGTTGGGCCACTGTATTTTTCAAAATTACAGTGGGTTGTCTCGACACTTCGAGTTTTAGTAAGACACAGCAAAACCAGGATAGTTAGCCTACTCGGCCGATTCCATTGAATTTCCTATCTTCATTTTCAAGGCACTGAGTTTTGATTACAAGTAGGGGTGTCGAGGGATCCACTTCGGACTGGATCCAGTTATGTCCCAGTCATGATCCATTCAAATCCCTTATCGGTCAGATCAGATTCGATTGTTCTTCAGATCCTACTTTCTATTTCTTATTCACGACAAATCGGACCGTCCATCGGAGTGTCCTTAGTAGGTCCTACTTATGTTGTACAGAGTTAAAATTCTCACTTATGTTGTACAGAGTTAAAATTTTCAGAAGAGGATGAGGGTGAGTTGCAATGACGAATTAAAGGCTTAAAGTCAGTAGTTAGAAAAGGAAAAGAGGTTGAGAGAGAGATCAATGACAAAAAACTAAAAATAGAAATCTATCGAAAAATAGATAAGGCTTATTTTTACTAAAATACCATTGAAATAATGCTTAATGTTATCAAAATTGAAGGGTATTTCATAAAATAATATAATAATATCGGATTTCGGACTGTCATGTGGGCTTTTATTAGTTGTCCGGATCAGATAGTTATTTTTTTCGGGTCCTATGATCAGGATCCGAAATATGTCCATGGATCCTAGTAATGTGTCTAGGTCCTGAAACTTCGGATTCGGATAGTCCATTGCACTGTCTAGATCCATTGGCACCCCCAACTACAACTCACGGATGTTTCAAATGAATGGAAAGAGAAAGGAATGCTCTTTTGGATTGTGAGAAACAAGTAGAGATTAAGTGAGTTAAGCAAGAAAGGAACGTACCGCAGTTTTGATAAGCTCTTCGGAGTAGCCCCCTGCACGAACAGTGAAGGTGACAACAGAGGGCTGAGAATGGGAAGAATGAGGGAGTGAATGGCCGGAAAACCATTCTGATCTTTTGGGAAGGAAAGATGACTTAAGGAGAGTTGTTGAAGCCATTGCAGAGTGAGGATAGGGTCCTTTGTGCCTCTCTCTCTCTCTCTCTCTCTCTCTCTCGGACTTGTAGTAGAGTTTTCTTTGGAGGGGAATATGGGTGTCACAGTATTTTTTATGCCTAACAAGGTGAGGTGAGGCTGTACAAGAAGGATATCACATGAGCGGTGGAGACTGGCTTTGAAAATTTGGATGGTGGAAATGGATGAGAGGTGAGGAGCTGCCTAATCTTTGGCAGATCTCTCTGTTTTCCCCGTTTTTTAAGTGGTATTTGCTTTGTCTTCATCTTGGGGTTACCTTTGCACCCTATAATAATTAGGGATTTGCTGGGGTCCATTGCAAAAGGCATTTCTCGGCTGATCTATCGCATCTCAGACCAGCCACCTCGTGAATGGAGACAACACGAGGTGGCTGGTCTGATGTGTGACAGACCAGTCACGAAATGCCTTTTGCGATGGACGCTAGCAATTCCGTAATAATTATTCTACCTTTTTTTCCGGCCAATGTATCCTTCATTTGTGATTTAGGATTTCTTCTACGATGGGTTTTTCCTAATGTTGGGGAAAGTTGGTTAATTATGGGTGCTTTCATGTCCTTTAACTTTCTATAAAAGTAGATTCAGAGGCCTTTAGATTTGTGTAAAATTTCTAAGAGTGTGATTTGTCTTCTCTTCTCTTCATTTCTTTCATCCTAAATCTTTTTGGTGTCTTTTCTTATTAGTAATTTTATGTTCTCTATCTTCCGCGAGGATTATTTTCAGGAAATGATTTCAGCCCACCAATGTTTTGATAAACATGCGCTCCTATGCTTGTTGTGTAGTATTTAAAGGGCTTTAAGAGCTTTTTGAGAACTGTAATATTCTACTGACAGCCCTTTAAATACTATACGACAAGCATGAGAGCGCATGTTTATCAAAACATTGAAGCCCTGAAATCATTTCCCTTCTCTTTATCATTCATTTTTTCATGTTGATTTTAACTTTTTTATATTACATTTTTTTTTCAAACCGTGTATCGCACAGATGGTCCCACTAGTAGAGATAAATAAAGAAAAATATGAAGGATGTTTTTGTACATGGGCATGCCCCATTCAAATCTAGGACGTTACATCGGATTTTGGATCCCATGGTATAGTTCCGATCCATTAACGTTAAGGTCCATTAGAGGGCCCGTTAGATCCATCAGAACGCCTGGGCCTGTTGACACCCCTACTAGAGTTTTCTTCTCCTTTCTGTCTTAATGTGGTCTAAGTTATGGGCGTCATTGTTTCTCTTTTGATCATTTAATCCAACGCTTTATCCATATAAGATGGTATAAACACAACAATCAAAACTATTAGCCAGCACTATTGGTCATTTAAACCAATCCTTTATCTATAAGATTGTATAAACACAACAATCAAAACTATTAGCCAGTTTGTCCAACTAAGCGCATCGCCCAGAAATTAGTCAAGGGCTGAGATTAAAAAGCATGTTTTTTAGTGTAATTAATCTGGTCTTTCACAAGAAACTGCATGGTTGATTATTGGGCAACACATAGAGGTGAAACAACCTCTACAACTATTTGGTATTAATCTTGGGAAATGTTATCAGCACTACTGTATTTTGATGATCTCACTCCTCACTTTATTAAAAGTATGGTATGGCCCGCACCATAGGATGATCCAAACGTCCATTAGAAGGGCCACAGCCTAAATAGGTTGTGTCCCAAAAATCTTTTCCATAGGTTGAACCTAACCCTCCGATATGAATGTTAGAGTGTTGATCCTAACCCTCTATAGATCGGAGGATTAGGATCAACCTATGGAAATAATTTTTGGGGCACAACCTATTTAGGCTGTGGCCCTAATGGACGGTTTGGATCATCCTATGGTGCAGGCCATACCGTACTTTTAATAAAGTGAGGAGTGAGATCATCAAAATAGAGTAGTCCAACTTTATAAACATGAGACTAGTCCAACTTTTTCGATGCGTCACTTTCTTCTGAATGATACCAATAGCCATGATCCTCAAGCTCCATTTCTTTCGACATAAAACAAGCTTAAAATAAATTTTACTCCCATTTTTCCGCTTAAACATGCCCCCATTTTATTCTTTCTCTGTAAAATGGGCGCAGAACAAATTTTATGCCCATTTTTCAGTGGAAAAATGGGCGTAAATTTTGTTTTGCGTCCATTTTATAAATGAAAGAAGCATAGCCTCGCCAAAAAATCAGTGTAGAGTTTGAAGATGATGCGGGTTTTTAAACAAGGTTCTCAATGGAATTCTTGGAGAAAAACCATGAGAGTGAGTGAGAGAGAGAGTATTATTTTTTTATGAGGTGAAGGAATTTTTTTTTTTGAAGAAAGAAAATGGGGGCAACATCACAATAACTAAACAACAATATGTTCTTTAAATAATTGTAATAGAAGTGTATAGTTTAATAAGACGACGTGCCACTTGTGAAACTTCTACACGTTGTCTTTAAAGGTTTAAGATGATAACTTGCTATTAAAAAAACTTGTATACCTTGTCGCTTATGATTAAGACCTTCACTACCGACTATAAGGGTTGCTTCTTAAAGCCTTATATACTATTTAATTGCATATGTAGGCACTAAACCCCATAGTTTTATACATATATCATTCACTCAACAACCTTATGGTGATGTTTTGTTAGACAATAGCAAATAGACGACACTAGCTGTATTTTGTTTTATAACTTGATAACGAAAAGCTAGAGAAGAGGTGAAAATATCATTTTCATATATTTATAATGAGAAAACTGTTTCTACACACGTGTAGAGAAGTTTTCTACACACTAGCTTAAAATACAGTGGAGGGCATATTGTTTGGGTGATCCAAACCATTCATTTGATTGGCCCTCACGTAGATAGGGTGTCCACAAAAAATCAGCTCCATAGGATTATCCTAACCCTTCGAACCGTGGAGGCAAAAAATGGACAAATTTGTGAAGGATTATACACGTCCATTTTACCTCCACAAATCATAGGGTTGGAGCTGATTTTTTATGGACACCCTATCTAAGTGAGGGCCAATCAAATGAATGGTTTGGATCACCCAAACAATATGCCCTCCACTGTATTTTAAGCTAGTGTGTAGATAAGTTGTCTACACGTGTGTAGAAACCGTTCTCTCATTTATAATATATACCGAGCATGTTTTAGAAAAGCTTTTATTTATACTTCGTGTAGTGTTTTATTTCTCTCTTGAAAAATATGTGCAACGGCGTACACCCGAAACATAAAAAAAAAAGATAAAGAAGAAATATCGAAGAGATACCTCAAGATTTTTTAATTGGGTGGGGCTCAACATTTTATACCCAAGTAGCATGGTGGAGTCCACCTTTTTACACTTGATCCGGTGAGCCAACCATCTCTGCCTAAACCCATGCATATGGTGCGTGAGGCCCAACGTTTTATAACAATTCCTAGCATGTGTGGATCCCACCATTCTACTTCAATTGTTTTGATGTGGTGGGCCAGCATCTCCTCCCAAAACCATCCATAGGGTGGGCCCCACCATTTTATACCTCGTGTTATTATGGGATGAGCCCCCGTTTTACTCTCACTGTTTTTTTATGGGATGAGCCAACCATTTCACACATCAGGTTTTGATGTGTGGGGCCCATCATCTCTACCCAAACATATGCATAAAGGTGGGGCCCACCATTTTACCCTAATGATGGGTCCACCATCTCTACCCAAACCTTTGCAATAGGGTGGGGCCCACCATTTTACACTCCATATATTTAGAGGTGCAAAACAAGAAAACAAATAACTGGAAAACAAGAAAACAAATAGCTCCCTCAAAAATAGGATTTATTTTTTCCTTGGTTTTTAGCCACTTCTCCCCCTCTAGTCATCCTGCCATGCCTTCTCAAAGTCTCTCCATCTTCCACCCTCTTTACCCCCTCTCTCACCACTTGAGAAACTAGTTTATCATGAAAAAAAAAATCATGGTGGCCAAACATGGCCTCAATTTCTCACTACTCGAGAAAACACAGAGAAAAAGGTTGCATCATCCCCATCATGCGGACTCAAGTCACATGCTAAGCTCCGTAAATCATGTGAAGATTTCAAAAAGTCGTTGTCAACCTCACTGAATTTAATCATATTAAAGAGGAATGATAATTCCACCCCTTCTCTACCATTTCCACCCCCTTTTGTTTGTCTTTTCTAGAAAGCCCCTAAATCAAATGCCATATAATTTCTCCATAGAATATGTTTTTAAGGTATTTACTACGTAAATTGAAATAAGAAAAAGATTTGCTAGGGTCCATCGCATAAACCATTTTGCGGAACGTCTCAATCAAAGAGCAGCCACAACATAGGCTCACCTTTCAACGGATTTTGTCATTATTCATGAGGTGGCTACTCTCTCATGCAACATACTCTCCGCAAAATGCCTTTTGCGATGAACTTAATTTTCCACCCTATATCAAAATGGTAACCAACCGATTTTTCATTTTTTATAATAGTGGGTTGACATTGACACCATTTGTTAATTTTAGATTTATGTGATTGGGTGTTGACAGCTGTAAGGAATTAGACAAGAAATCTCAATATAAATGAGTGGACCCTACAACGGATGGGTCATATGCCGAAAAATCTGTTATATAGGACAATTCCAACACTCCAATTTTCTGGACCTTTTTGTACCATTATCTTATTATTTTCTCTACCTTCCATTTTTAAAGGCTAGGATCATCCAACTAGAAAGATTTTGGAGGGATGGCCTACCGGATGATGTGAACAGATGAACGGTTTGGATCACTGAAAAGGTCGTACCAACTTGTGCATTTCCCTGTTTTTTTTTGTTTTTTTTTTTGAAAAAAATAGGGCCCACATAATAGAATTAACAATGGAAAGGAGAACCATATTTTGATATTTGCACAAACCATCTTGGCATTTAGTATCGAAACAGCTGTCAAAAGGTTATTACATTTCTCAAAAAGCTCTCACAAGCTAATTAAAGAGCCCAAACGGGTGTGGCTCTTCGGCATAAAGTCACGGGTTTGCTTTCTAGTGAGTGTTCGAATCCCTCATGGTGCCACTGCGTAGTTTGTGCAGATATCAAAATATGGTTGTGCTGGTAATATTTTCTTCAATAATTCCTCAAAATAAAGAGAGAGGTGTGGGAAGTGTGAACATCAGCTTCTTTAAGTCATTTTCAGTTTCCAAAATACCTGTCGGCAAGTGGCAGAGTTTAACCTCTTTTTTTTTTTATCGTTTAAAGGGGGGCGAATTATCCTACAAGGGATGCGAATTTATCATCACCCTGGCTTCTTTATCATATTTTTAATCTTCCTTCGGCTTCGAGAATAGTCAAACCTAGCTGGTGATGAGCTGGAGGAAAGCCTAGATACGTAGGTCTTACTAAATGAAATGACAAAACTACCACTCACCCTTGCCTTAAATTACGAGGACAACTTTGACAATTCTCTGGGCAGTTTCGTAAAATCCACCCAAAACAGCAACGTTTGGAAAAAAGAATCAAGTGGGAACGAAAGGGATACAACGAACCTAAACGTGCAGAATCTTCTCCTAAATTACATGGGATTCTCTCCCCTCTTTCACATTTTCACCCCAGAAGAGTTTCTAGCTTTCCACACATTTCCATCCTTTTTCTAAGGTCTAAAGACCTACTCTGTTTGATGCAAGGAAAAATTTTCCCTTGACTATCTAGTTTTTCATGATTTTTTTTGGGGAAATGATTCCCACCCCACCTCCCTCCCTAAACAGATAAAACCAGAGGCGGAGCCAGGAATTTTTACTTGGGGGCCGGACTAATTTACACTTGCCTACATTGGTCACTGGAGGGCATGACCACTAAACTACCTAAGCATGCGTCTATACATGCACCTTTAAAGGGATTTTGCAAGTCATTGGGTGGGTGGGTGGGTGGGTGGGGGGAGGCAGGGGCGGAGCTACATGTAGCATAAGGGGGGTAGTTTCCCCTATTGAGTTGGGCCAAATAAGGATTTGGCCCAACTCAATTGGGCCCAGCCTCCTTTAAAATTTGAAGGCCTGCCCCCCTTATGTATAACCCTGCATAAGCTTGCCCCCTTTATGCATAATTCCTGGCTCCACCACTGGGCGGGAGGGAGGCTCATGCTATACGTGCCTCATCCCGGGGGAGGCTGATGCTATATGTCCCTCTGAGCCTCCTCCCGGGGATAAAATCCCCCCTTTAATGGTTTTCTGTGAGAATGCTTGAGGATAAATTCACCCCATTTAAAGTTTTTCTTTTCCTTTAGAACTTAACTAATAATGTTAAAGTGGGGGATTTTATCCGTCAGAGGTCCTTTTTTTATTCAAAATCGAAAAATTTTCAAATTTCTATGAAAATTTCAACCCAATTACACCCTGGGAATTTTCTTTTCAGCCATGTTTGACGACCATGAAAAACTATTTGATGTAATATTTGTGAGGCCAGTTATGAGAGATGGATTGGACATTGAAAGAGTTGAGATCGTAGGAGCGAACCGGGGAGCTCCTAAACTCAGGGAAACAAAAAATCAATTCTAAATAGGTATTTTCTTTTTCGGGTTTGCAAGGGAATTTTGGAAAGGCATCCTGCAGCTGATTTTTTAGCAGATTTTGTCTTATTCATCTATAATTCATCTTAGGTGGCTTCCCGTGAAATTCCTTAGCAATTCCCTTTTTTCACTAGTTTTTAAGTAATTTTTTATGCTATCCATACTCCCGTACTCCCACCCACACAATTTCTCTTCATTCCCTTCCTTTCCTTCTCAGCACTTCTCATACAGTCGGGCCCATGAATATTATATGGAATCATTTTCCATGTCTGCCAAACATAGCCCTCCTGCAAAAAAAAAGAGAAGAAAATCATGAATTTTTTTTCCCGAGATTCTGTAGGCCAAGCAACCAAAACCCCCTTTTTTTCTGAATTTTTTCCTACAATCCAAACACTTTCATGTAAAACAAAAAAACCCTATGATTTTTTTTCCATAGAACCCTTTTTTTCTCAATTCCCCCTCTCCAATCCTAAAAATCTTTTATCCTATGACTCAATAAAGAAACCCTAGAAGCTCTCGTCTCCTCTCCTCCTCTCCTCTATACTCTTATATAACAAACTTTCCCCAACCCACTTCCAATCCATATCTCTCCTCCTTCAAACAGTTTCATGTAAAAAAAACCCCGTGAAATTTTTTTCCGACCCCCTTTTTTGTCAATTTCGCTCCTCCAATCCTAGAATCTTATGTGACTTGTTACTCAATAAATAAACCCTAGATTATCTCCTCCTCCTCCTCTACTCTTATATATCTAACTTTCTCCAACTTGTTACAATCCATTTCTCTCCTCCCTAAAGAAGAATCACCCTTTGAACTAGTAACTACTATTTTACTAACTAGCCTTGGTCTCTCAATCACCATGGCTAGTGTTGTCCCAATAGCCTACCAAGGCAACACCTCCTTGGCCGTGACCGATTGGTTAAACAAAGGCGATAACGCATGGCAAATGATCTCGGCCACCCTCGTCGGCCTCCAAAGTGTACCAGGCCTAGTGATCCTCTATGGGAGCATAGTCAAGAAAAAATGGGCAGTTAATTCAGCTTTCATGGCCTTATACGCTTTCGCCGCAGTTTGGATATGTTGGGTCACTTGGGCCTATAAGATGTCCTTCGGAGACAAACTCCTCCCCTTCTGGGGCAAGGCTGGACCTGCCCTAGGCCAAAAATTCCTCCTCAAGCAAGCCGCTTTGCCCGAAACTACGCAGTATTATCACAAGGGTGGGGTTGAAACCGCCATGGCTACACCTTATTATCCTATGGCTTCTATGGTATACTTTCAGTGTGTTTTTGCAGCCATAACACTGATTTTGTTAGCTGGGTCTTTGTTAGGAAGGATGAATATTAAGGCTTGGATGGTTTTTGTTCCCCTTTGGCTTACTTTCTCTTACACTATTGGAGCTTTTAGTCTTTGGGGAGGTGGGTTCTTGTTTCATTGGGGTGTTATTGATTATTCGGGAGGTTATGTTATTCATCTCTCTTCGGGAATTTCTGGATTCGTTGCTGCTTATTGGGTTAGTAGAAATATAATTCAAGAGAAAATTCAAGTGCTTATTTTGATTTTTTTTTTTGCTTGAATCGTAATTAGCAGAAAGATTCATGTGGTTTAATTCCCTCTCTAATTTAATTTTAGGGGTTCTTTGGATATTTCTAAAATTTATTTTCATTTATTTTAGATGAAAATGCTTTTGAAGTTCATAAGATTATTAGCAAATAATTGTTATTATTAGTCCTAAAGTGATTAATGGCTTCCAATGAGCTATAAGGGTGTATTTGGATTGCCGGAACCTTGTGCTGGAATCGGTATCTGATTCCGATTCTGCCCCATTTGTTTCAAGAAAAAAATTGGAATGACAAGGTTGGAATCAACAACGGGTCAGAATTAGAGGGTGAAGATGCTGGAATCTGTTTCCCACACCAGGAGGTGGTTTTCTGATTTCGCCCCGATCGAAATTGAATTTTTATTATATTTTTTTCAATTGAAATTTTTAGTTAAAAGTTTTTCTCTCTCTACATTTAAGGGAGGTGGTATTCTGATTTTGTCCACATCAAAATGGAATTTTTATTATATTTTTAATTAATTTTTTTATTTTTATTTTATTTTATCTTTCCCTTTCAAGGGAGGATCAGACTATGATGTCGATTCCAATTCCTGATTCTGGCAATCCATTGCAGCCTTAGTGCCAAATTTAAATTTACAAATTAAATTAGATTGTAATAATCTTAATTAACTCTAATTACAATTAGAAGGGTTAATTTATTTTGTTTTGGGTTATGATGGATTTAGGTTGGACCCCGATCGACTAAGGATCGAGAGAGGTTCCCTCCTAACAATGTTCTATTGATGTTAACGGGCGCGGGGATCCTATGGATGGGTTGGGCCGGTTTCAACGGTGGGGATCCTTACGCGGCCAACATTGATTCTTCTATGGCTGTTTTGAACACAAACATATGTGCCGCAACGAGCCTTCTCGTGTGGACTTGTCTAGATGTCATCTTCTTCAAGAAACCTTCAGTGATTGGCGCGGTTCAGGGCATGATCACAGGGTTGGTTTGCATAACCCCTGGTGCAGGTAAATATATCTTATATATGTATGTTAAATGTAATAAAGGAGTGTCTAGGCAATTTCGCACAAACCCATTTATCTGTACCTCTTTTTCAGAAGAGAAGTTCCACCTTATAGCTGAATTTATCTTAGTCATTTGATTCACATGGGGTGGTTCTTCTCTTGTAAAAAAGAGGGGCCACAAAATTGCTTTTGCCAAATTGCCTAACAATAATATGGGATTTGCTAGGGACAATCGCAGAGGGCATTTCATTGGCCAAATGTTGCATGAGAGAGCAGCCTCCTCATATGAATCAAATGAATAAGACAAAATTTGAGCCTATGTGACTGCTCTCTCATGCAACAGTTGGCATGCGAAATGCATTCTTAGCAAATCTCTAATAACTAGGCCATTTGTGGATCACTTTTGCAGGAGTTACTTGAATAAGACAAAATCTGCAACGAGGTGGATTTTCTCTCCTGTAAAATTGTTTTCGGCAAAACTGCCTTGCAAATCCCTAATAATCATTATTTGGGCAGTGATAAGTTGACCCTCATCTATCTTAAATCGACCCCCATATAGGGCAGTGCTTAGAGAGAGAGAGATGGGGTGTATTTAATAAATTAGGGGGTCGATTTATCACTCCCCAAATAATAATAATAATTATCATTATGGTTACTAAAATGATGTTCCCACTCGTTTTATAGCATTACTTGTCCTTTGCGTTGTGATTCCCTAGGAATGGGAAAGGCAAACAGAAGGGGTGGAAATATCATTTTCCTTCCTATTAAAAAAACTGGATGGCAATAGTCAAACTTCAATAAATTCTTCCACACACTGTCCAAAGTAAGAATCTCTCCCTTTTTTACTTAAATACAGTTCACATTTAAAATGACGGAAATACCCTTTGAAAAGTCTTCCTCGGTAAGCGTGCGTATTAAATTTTTTGTGGTGCTTGCTGTGAATGATCCGCTGCTTTTCCGTTGGAATACGCAGGGGTATCTGATATTCACACCCCACTATTATGGTAAATACACTCCTCCTATTTTTTAAAAATTTGCATTGATTTTTGCAATTCGGTCTGAGTATGAGGCAATAGAAGATTGTAAACCTTCTGAAAACGAACCGAAGGACTTAATATAAAAGCGCATGGGACCCATGTGTGGATATTTTGGAAATGATATATTGCCCCCTTTTCTTCCCCGGGCCACCAACTTGTAGTGTAAAAAGAATAGTAATAAATACATTAGTGGGATTGAGCCTTAGCTCGACGGTAAAGGCTTAGCTCTTTGACCTGGAGGTCGGAGGTTCAATCCCAGCTTATATAACAAAAATAAAATAAAATAATAAATACATCAGTGGGAGTGGCCTGGGGAAACAATAGCGTCAAATATATCAGTTCCCGATATTTTTATAGGAAAGGACACTATTTGTCCTAAGTACTATGGCAGACAGCCAGGCATGACCCACTTCTACCTTTACATATCTAGTTTAACGGTGCTTCATTCATCAATGGCAATATCACCATTTATATTATATAGTTTTTGGAGGGGAGATGATATTTTCACCCCTATGCAGTACGCATTCCGCCCTGGGGGTGAAAATATCATCACCCTATCATTATTCATAATCTAATTCACTTATATGTCAAAAAGCTCCAAATCCGTCCTAAAATTTACAAAAATAGGGTTTTTTTTTACTTAATCTTATATTATTTTAAATGATCATGTATAACTTAATAAAACACATGATGGATCATGGGTTAGATTTTAGCATTTATTTACATGTAGTGACAAATATTTTAAAGGCATATTCGCCTCCTTTTTCGACCTAGACATGTTTTATAGCTATTCTTGTGGCTTGACCTCTTTTTGCCATCATCAAGACATTGTTCTTAGACCTAGAGATGTTTTAAATATGGGCCCATACAAAAGTAAAGTAGAGCCCACCGATTTAGTTGATCTAAGCAGTCCATTTGTCGGTCCCAGTAAGCCTTGTCCCAAAAATCTTCTCCATAGGATGATGCTAACCCTTGAACTGTTTAGAACCCTCCGTAAATCGGAGAGTTAGGATCATCCTATGAAGAAGCTTTTTGAGCTACGTCTTACACATGACGGGGGGACAAACAAATGAATGATTTAGATCCCCACTTCATGTTTTTTGTGGACTGAGTATTTACACGCCCACGCATGAATCATATAAACTCTTCTTTTGTAATACTCCTATGGATAAATTACCAATCAGGGACAAAAATTAGGTGGAATTATCAACAGGACCCATGCTTTTCAGAAATTATCAACAAGGGACAAAAGATGTCTTGTCTTCAAAAGCTGGATGAAAATGCCATTTTCTTAAGCAACACGTTTTGCTTTTACACTTTTACCTCTTCTCTCTTCTTTCCTTCTTTTTTCTTACTTTTTCATTTTCAACTTTGTTTTTTTTTACCTTACCAGTCATCTTCTTCATCATTTAGCCACCATTGGATGTGGGAAAACTCGAAAATTTGAAACGTGAGTTCATTCCCATATATCTTTCAATATCTAGGTTTTGTTTTTCATTTGTTTTAGGGTTTTGCATTTCTCCTTCTCCATTTCAATGGAAGATGAGGAAGATAAATCGTACGGTAGAAAGAAAAAAACGTGAAAATGAACAAGTGAAAAAAAATAGGAAGTAAAAACGTGTTCATAAGGGACTTGATAAGCCCATTCGGAATTTGGTAACCCCATTTTGATACTGGATAATTCCAACCCCAGAGATTTGAAAACCTCCTTCCAAAACTCCAGTACCCTTGGGCAATTTTAAGGGACTTGATAAGCCCATTCGTAAATTGGTAACCCCATTTTGATACTTGATAACCCCAATCCTAGAGACTTGAAAACCCCCTTCTAAAACTCCAATACCCTCCGCCAATTTTCAACCGACCCCATTTTTTATACTAGATAACCCCAATCCTAGAAACTTGAAAACCCTTTTCCAAAACTCCAGTACCCTCGGCCAATTTTCAAGCACTTGATAAGCCCATTCGAAAATTGGTAACCCTACTTTTGAGAGTTACTAACCCCCTTCCAGAGAGTTGATAAACCCCTTCTACTACAAAACCCCTGCCTATAGCAACTCTTCTAATGGCATTATAATTCTGCTCATGATAGAAATAACGAAGAAATTGATGTTATTTTCATTAAATGTGCTTTATGTATTACATCCCAATTTGTGTATTACAAAATTTTTTTTTTTAAGTAAATCAAAAAATGTGTAGCCATCCATTCATGTATTACATCAACTTTTTCTTATACAACCACTTGTCTTCCAAAAAAGTGAGTGAAGCATTATCTCCAGAACTCACCCTAAAAAACAAATCGCTTAAACCCTAACAAGATAAATCAGAAACAGAGGAATGAAAAATAGTGCAAAACCCTAAACAAAAAAAAAAGAAAAAGAAAACCTAAATACAAAGAGATAGATGATAAGAACTCAACATTCAAGTTTTCAAGATTTGCCAGCAACAATGGTGGCTGAACAAAGAGGAAGATGACTGGTAGGTTAAAAAATAAAAAATGTGATAATGGAGAAGTAAAAGAAGAGGGAAGAAAGAGAAAACAAGGTCAAAACGTGTTGTAATTTTCAAAGGGTATTTTCGTCCAGCTTTTACTGACAAGACCTCTTTTGTCCCCCGTTAGATAATTTTTGAAAAGCATGGGTCTGTTCGTAATTTTGCCTAATGTTTGTCCCGCATTGGTAATTGGTCCTACTCCTATTATCAATCGTACTCTTTTCATTCTTTACTTTAATTTGTCTTCTAGCTTTGCCTTTGAAAACACAAGAAAGGTGGGCCGAAATCAAAGGCTTTTTGAAGCCTAGACGTGACAAAAGAATAAAGTCTGTTTGTAAAAGTAAACGTAAAGCAAAAACAACAATCAGTAACTTTAAATACCAGTGGCAAGGCTCTTTTGCTAGGAAAATGATATTTGCAGCCCTTTATTTGTTCTTCTAATGATGACAACACTCACGCTCTCTTTGTTTGTCTTTTCCTGAACTCAAAGTCATTTTTAGGAAAAGACAAATAAAAGGGGGTGGAGATTCTGGGGGAGGTGATATCGTTTTTCCTTTTATAGTTTTGTTTTTATTTCGTAGTTAGTGATCTAGATACTCTTCTCCTTGGTTCAATAGAAAATTTCTATATTGTTTAATATATTACAATATTTAATATCTAGAAAAAGAAATCATTTTTTATTTAATTTTCTACTTGTAATTAATTGCTATTGGTGGGTCCAATTTATAAACATTGTAAATCAGCATCAGTAATAGAAGGTACATGTGTATGTACCAAGAGAGAAGTTCCACTTTTGTTGGACCTTATGAGAAATGGGGCCCACTTGATCCCCCCTGTCTGTTTGGTTGCCAGTAAAATTTAAAACCTAGAGTTTTTTGTAAAATTTTCGTCCCATCCCATGTTTGGTTGCCTTTTAGTACTATAATTTTTTGAATCCCACTCTTGTAATGATTGCTTATGAGTATGACATGGACTCCTTGTACCCTCTTTTTCTTTCCTAGGGAATGATGTCCTCTCACTTTCTCTCACTTTCCCTCTCCTCCCTTCCCATATTTGGTAATGACACTTCTAAATTTTGGCGGGAATTTTAGGAATTGTAGGAAAAAAAAAACCTAGCAAATCCCGTTGACTTCATTATTGGGATTAAAAAGCTCCTAGGATAAAAATTTTACTGGCAGCCAAACGGAGCTCATACTCAGCAATCATTACAAGAGTGGGATTAAAAAAATTCTAGTGCTAAAAGGCGGTCAAACATGGGATGGGACGAAAATTTTACTAAAAACTTCCTAGGTTTTAAATTTTACTGGCAACCAAACAGACCCAAGAGTCTAAAGTTAGTGGGGCCACTTTTGATGAGTTTGCCTTCACAGCCTTTACCTTAACCAATAATAAAAAAAAAAAACCCCTTAACATTTCATTGATAAAAAATGACCATAATACACTAGGATTATTTGCAAAGTGGTTTTATACATTTGCCTTCTGTGTATAGTAGTAATACTTAACGAATCAACTCAAAACTCGACTGAGTGGACACGATACCAAAGTGTGCCCAAAACTTCAACAGAAAGAATGTAGAATGCATAGTTTTAAAGCTCCCCCAAGTCATGGTGGACTCTCCCAAGTTCACTCCCTTTTACTTTAGTCGTGTTCTTGTCTAAGTCTGCGTTTACCCTATAAAGTCAATCAAAACTCCTTTGACACTCAAGTAGTCAAGTTATAACTGTGTCTACCAAATACTCAGTGAGTCAACCAAGTACTCGACCACGTCATGCCGAGTCGACTAGGTTTTGCTCTGGCCGCGTTTTGACCCGCGTCTGCGTTTTGAAACACTGCTGGAATGACTTGAACCCATATAAACACTCTTATCACATGGCTATGTGTTGCATTTGTGGTCTATCATGGAAAAAGTTCTAATTCACACACATCTGCGTTATTATTAAGTGACTACCGACCCCTTGAGTTGAGTTGAATCGAGTAGAGTTTTTATACTATGCTTCTGTGAACATCCATGGCAGGTCTTGTTCAAGGTTGGGCTGCTATAATCATGGGAATCCTCTCAGGTAGTATCCCATGGTTCACCATGATGATCATCCACAAACGTTGGTCCTTCCTCCAAAAGGTCGACGACACCCTCGGAGTCTTCCACACCCACGCTGTGGCCGGATTCTTGGGAGGTGTCAGCACCGGCCTGTTCGCCGAGCCGGAGCTATGTGCCCTCTTTTTGCCGGTCACCAACTCGAGGGGCGGCTTCTATGGCGGGCACGGTGGGATTCAGTTCCTCAAACAAATAGTTGGGGCTGGATTTATCATCGGTTGGAATATCGTGGCCACTACCATTATATGTTTGATTATAAGAGTTGTGATTCCATTGCGAATGCCGGAAGACATGTTGATAATAGGGGACGATGCAGTGCACGGCGAAGAAGCATATGCTCTGTGGGGAGATGGGGAGAAGTATGATTCTTCCAAACATGGTTGGTATTCTGATGAGACAATGCATACTATGGTGTCTAGTGGTGTAACCCAGAATGTCTAGATAGGAAGAAGAGGTGGGGAAAGTTGAAGTGTGATATGGGTGTGAATGTTGATATATACAAGAATTTTCTGTGTATATATAAGTTGTTAATTGCTTTGATTTCTGGGAAGACTGGTGAATTGGCCAAATTTGAAAATGTATGTTCTTTTGTTTGAAAATGTGGGCCCATTTGCTTCAACCTCCCCTAAAAACTTCAATAGAGTTGGGCCCACTTTCAGCCTCCATCAAATTTATCTGAAATCAATCCACATTGTAATCTGTACTTGAAGATCAACGATGGATCGAATGATTGGGGACGTGTGATGGATGCAATTTTTGGGTTGTAGGCAATCCACATTATGGCCCACAAGACAAGATTAATAAGTAAGACTTTCAATGGGTTTGGCCTGTTTTGCTTGGAAAAAACAAAGTTGGGCATTTCTCGGACAGTCCGAAAGCCACGTTGTTTTAGCTCAAAGCCCTTTTATAAGTAAGACTGTCAATGGGTTTGGCCCGTTTTGCTTGGAAAAAGCAAGATGGGCCTTTCTCGGACCGTCCGAAAGTCATGTTGTTAAGGTTGGGCTTAGAGGCTAAATGGCGGTCCAGCGTATTCGTCCTATTTGGATGAGCAAACACCCTTATAAACTAGAAATTTCATTAGAAATCAGTTCAATTAGTGAAAATTGGGCCGGGCCAAAAAATGTACAGTTTAAGTCCAAATATAACAGAGAATAAAAGTACTCTTTATGAGTTTTTCTTAGGCCAATTGGCATGGGATCAGATTCGGCATTTTGCCCCTTTAATTCTGCCCCGTGTCGTGTCATTTCCGCCGCCTGATTCCATTCAGTTTTTTGAACCAAATGCGGAAATCATGTGGAATCGGAATAGGATATGGATTCCGGAGTCTGATTTGGACAATCCAAACGTAAAATAGGAAGCTGGTGTTCATTTTATCCTTGGATAGGCTTGCTAAGTTGCTATCCTCTATTCATGTCTACCTTTGCTCGACTCAACTCAACTAAGCTTTTTACCAAAACTAGTTGGGGTCGGGTTCAAATAGGTTCATTGCTATGGCCCATAATACGATTAATCCGGCATGGGCTACGTGAGCCCTTCATGTCTACCTCTGCTCCTGGACAAAATATCAAGAGAATAAAATTGGTGAACACAGACGAGGTACCTTCAAAATAAATTTTTTTTTTTGAACTTAAGAGAATTTATTCAATCAAAATAAAAAAGTAGGAGGGATAGAAAGAGGAGTAGAGGACAAATAAATTTCATGGTGGGAGAAAAATCAAAGAACTCTAGTGCCGATCCGTCTCTCTATCACCTGCCCACCTGGCATAATGAAAACGGACTGAATGGCCCTCTACTCTATCAAATATCTCATCAAAGAACTCTAAAACTCTTCATGGAGGGGGGATATTTCTTTTCAAGCCACTTGATAACATTAAGAGACTCCTTCCACTATAATAATTATACATCTCCGTGTTCGCCATAAAGGGTGGTGGTACTTTTATGGTGTCACCACACTAGACTTCACAGCTGAACACCATATAAAATCTACAATCAAGTTTGCTTGTAGCTGCATTTTCCATATTAGGGTATTGTTGTTGTTCATTTTTCACAATCTAGAGAAACATTATGATCATGAACACCATCAACATGGCAATGCTGTACGATTACCAACACTTCAAAGAAAAGCAATGCATACAAAGATCATCAGTGTGGGGAAAAGTTGATGCGTGGATTGGAGCTCAAAACTCTGTCCTGTTCCACTCTTTTTGTTACTTTACGTCGTTAGTGAAATCTTTTTATAATTTATCATCCATGAACTTGCTTTGAACCACATTGTTGTTGAGTTGAGACTTTGAATGTTTATAAGTCAGAGCATGGATTTTTTGACCTTTGAGGCTCAAAATTGATAGTCATGAAATTAATTGCCATCTGGCTGTAAGCATTGTAGAAGCTTGATGTGTTATAATACTGTATATTTCACTTTCACAAATTATAATGTTGTTATTTTCTAAAGTTTCTTGAAGTTCCTAAATGTGCACATTGTTATCTGTCCTTTTATGCTTGTACTTGTGAGTATAGACTATTAGGCTGTCTAGCTTTCTTTATGCATTTTGGACATGTCACTGGCACAAATATTAGACTTGTCCTCCGTTTGGTTGCCGGAATGTTTTTGGTTCTTGGGTTTTCTGTGGAACAAAAAACTCCCTGGGAGATTGGTGGAAAAAACAAAAACCTCCCTGGAAGTATCCTGGTAAAATAAAAATCCCATGTTTGGTTGACCGGACTATGGTGGGAAAAAAAATGTTTTGTTTGGTTGCTTGAACTGTTGGGAAGAAAAAAACTCTTTTGCAAGCTTATTTTTGGTTCCTGGGATTATTTTGGTTCTTGGGAGTATTTTTTTTTCCAGGATAGGGTTTCGTGCGGGGTTATTTTGGTTCCTGGGATTATTTTGGGCCCAGCAACCACACGTGGGTTTCCTGCGGAAATTCCACAAAAGTCCCAAGAACCAAAAAAATTCCGCCAACCAAACGGAGCAACAGTTCAGCATGATTTATTATTGGTTTTCTCCATTGCAACATCCCATTGGTTTGCGTATACATCGTTTCTTGCCTGATGTAAATATTTCTATTTCGGGTTGGGCAGCAGTTTATGTTGTCTGCATGTGATAAATGAGGGGTTCAGATGCAACTCCTCCGGGCGTAAATGATCAACTATTGTTTCTTTTTCTATGGAATTTTGTGGTATTGTAATGGATAATGAAGTGAATGCAAAGTCCCTGTCAATAATTTCATGTTAGCTAGAGTAGAAACTTGATAGGTGAGTCATTTATGTTTACTGTAATTTCATGAAGATGACTCGATACATTATATAATTATTTTATGTGCCATCTTCATGTTTGTTTGTTCAATCATGATGAAAATTGGTACTGAAAGAGAAGTCCAAGGATTTTGCATTAGCTGCCCCATTGCGATGACCTGGAACTCACAGGAATTATTTCTGTTATTTTTTTCATCTCTCATTTCTTTAAGGATGTTTTTTTATCCTTCGGCTGTTGGAAGGCTACTCTATTAAACTTGGAATTGAGCCTTTTCTGTATGCAAATGATTATGATTTACATGTAGGCAGGAACTAGAAAATCCGTTGATCCTTATTCATGATAAAGAAGATATCAGACTTGGATTCTCTTGTCAAAATAATGGAGCTGGCTTTAAAGGTAATGGTCTTAATATTAAATGGTCCTTAAGTGTGTAAAATAACTTATTCAAAGGTCTCACTCAAAACGAATCGAAAGACTTAATATTAATGCGCATGGGACCCATGTGTGGATATTTTGGAAATGATATATTGCCCCCTTTTCTTCCCGGGCCACCAACTTGTAGTGTAAAATGAATAGTCATAAATACATTAGTGGGATTCAGCCTCTAGCTCGACGGTAAAGGCTTAGCTCTTTGACCTAAAGGTCGGAGGTTCAATCCCAGCTTATATACCAAAAAAAATAAAATAATAAATACATTAGTGGGAGTGGCCTGGGGAAACAATGGGGTCAAATATATCAGTTCCCGATTAACTATGGCAGACAGCCAGGCATGGCCCACTTCTACCTTTACATATCTAGTTTAACGGTGCTTCATCATCAATGGCAATATCACCATTTATATTATATAGTTTTTGGAGGGGAGATGATATTTTCACCCCTATGCAGTACGCATTCGCCCCCTTATAGCCTGGAGAGTGGGCAACTTCGATGCTTTTTGAGGTCAAATCATGTTAAAAGGGGGCGAATGCGTACTCCAGTGCGGGTGAAAATATTTCACCCTATCATTATTCATAATCTAATTCACTTATATGTCAAAAAGCTCAAAATCCGTCCTAGAATTTACAAAAATAGGGGTTTTTTAACTTAATCTTAGGTAGTGAAGAGCGGCGGTTGAGGCTCTTGTCTAGGTAACACTCCATGTTATTTTTTTATCTTATATTATTTTAAATGATCATGTATAACTTAATAAAACACATGATGGATCACGGGTTAGATTTTAGCATTTATTTACATGTATTGACAAATATTTTAAAGGCATATTCGCCTTCTTTTTTGACCTAGACATGTTTTACAGCTATTCTTGTGGCTTGACCTCTTTTTGCCATCATCAAGACATTGCTCTTAGACCTAGAGATGTTTTAAATATGGGCCCATACAAAAGTAAAGTAGAGCCCACCGATTTAGTTGATCTAAGCCGTCCATTTGTCGGTCCCAGTAAGCCTTGTCCCAAAAATCTTCTCCATAGGATGACGCTAACCCTTGAACTGTTTAGAACCCTCCGCAGATCGGAGAGTTAGGATCATCCTATCAAGAAGCTTTTTGAGCTACGTCTTACACATGACGGGGGGACCAACAAATGAATGGTTTAGATCATCAAATTGGTGGGACACACTTCATGTTTTTTGTGGACTGAGTATTTACACGCCCACGCATGAATCATATAAACTCTTCTTTTGTAATACTCCTATGGCTAAATTACCAATGGGAGACAAAAATTAGGTGGAATTATCAATAGGACCCATGCTTTTCAGAAATCATCAACAAGGGACAAAAGAGGTATTGTCTTCAAAAGCTGGACGAAAATGCCCTTTTCTTAAGCTTTTCCCTCTCCTCTCTTCTTTCCCTCTTTTTTCTTACTTTTTCATTTTCAACTTTGTTTTTGTTTTTTTACCTTACTAGTCATCTTCTTCATCATTTAGCCACCATTGGAGGTGGGAAAACTTGAAAATTTGAAACGTGAGTTCATTCCCATCTAACTTTCAATATCTAGGTTTTGTTTTTCATTTGTTTTAGGGTTTTACATTTCTCCTTCTCCCTTTCAATGGAGGATGAGGAAGATGAATCGTACGGTAGAAAGAAAGAAACGTGAAAATGAACGAGTGAAAAAAAACCGGAAGTAAAAACGTGTTCATAAGGGACTTGATAAGCCCATTCGGAATTTGGTAACCCCATTTTGATACTGGATAACCCCAACCCCAGAGAGTTGAAAACCCCCTTCCAAAACTCCGGTACCCTTGGGCAATTTTAAGGGACTTGATAAGCCCATTCGTAAATTGGTAACCCCATTTTGATACTAGATAATCCCAATCCCAAATACTTGAAAACTCCCTTCCAAAACTCTAGTACCCTCGGCCAATTTTCAGGAACTTGATAAGCTCATTCAGAAATTGGTAACCTCATTTTGATACTTGATAACCCCAATCCTAGAGACTTGAAAACCCCCTTATAAAACTCCAGTACCCTCGGCCAATTTTCAAGGACTTGATAAGCCCATTCAGAATTGGTAACCCCATTTTTATACTAGATAACCACAATCCCAGAGACTTGAAAACCCCCTTCCAAAACTCTAGTACCCCGGCCAATTTTTTCGGGACTTGATCACCCCATTCGGAAATTGGTGACCCCATTTTTTATACTAGATAACCCCGATCCTAGAAACTTGAAAACCCTCTTCCAAAACACCAGTACCCTCGGCCAATTTTCAAGTACTTGATAAGCCCATTTGAAAATTGGTAGCCCTACTTTTGAGAGTTACTAACCCCCTTCCAGAGAGTTGATAAACCCCTTCCGCTACAAAACCCCCTGCCTATAGCAACTCTTCGAATGACATTATAATTCTGCTCATGATAGAAATAATGAAGAAATTAATGTTGTTTTCATTAAATGTGCTTCATGTATTACATCCCAATTTGTGTATTACAAAAAAAAAAATTTAAGTAAATAAAAAAATGTGTAGCCATCCATTCATGTATTCATCAACTCTTTCTTATACAACCACTTGTCTTCCAAAAAGTGAGTGAAGCATTATCTCCAGAACTCACCCTAAAAAACAAATCGCTTAAACCCTAACAAGATAAAATCAGAAACAGAGGAATGAAAAATAGTGCAAAACCCTAAACAAAAAAGAAAGAAAATAAAAAACCTAAATACAAAGAGATAGATGAAAAGAACTCAACATTCAAGTTTTCAAGATTTGCCAGCAACAATGGTGGCTGAACAAAGAGGAAGATGACTGGTAGGTTAAAAAATAAAAAATGTGATAATGGAGAAGTAAAAGAAGAGGGAAGAAGGAGAAAACAAGGTCAAAACGTGTTGTAATTTTCAAAGGGTATTTTCGTCCAGCTTTTACAGACAAGACCTCTTTTGTCCCCCGTTAGATAATTTTTGAAAAGCATGGGTCCTGTTCATAATTTTGCCTAATGTTTTTCCCGCATTCGTAATTGGTCCTACTCCTATTATCAATCGTACTCTTTTCCTTCTTTAATTTTATTTGTCTTCTAGCCTTGCCTGCTTGCTTTGAAAACACAAGAAAGGTGGGCCCAAATCAAAGACTTTTTGAAGCCTAGACGTGACAAAAGAATAAAGTCTGTTTGTAAAAGTAAACGTAAAGCAAAAACAACAATCAGTAACTTTAAATACCAGTGGCAAGGCTCTTTTGCTAGGAAAATGATATTTGCAGCCCTTTATTTGTTCTTCTAATGATGACAACACTCACGCTCTCTTTGTTTGTCTTTTCCTGAACTCAAAGTCATTTTTAGGAAAAGACAAATAAAAGGGGGTGGAGATTCTGGAAGGGAGGTGATATTTGTTTTTCCTTTTATAATTTTGTTTTTATTTCGTAGTTAGTGATCAAGATACTCTTCTCCTTGGTTCAATAGAAAATTTCTATATTATTTAATATAGTACAATATTTAATATCTAGAAATAGAAATCGTTTTTTATTTAATTTTCTACTTGTAATTAATTGCTATTGGTGGGTCCAAATTATAAACATTGTAAATCAGTATCAGTAATAGAAGGTACATGTGTATGTACCAAGAGAGAAGTTCCACTTTTGTCGGACCTTATGAGAAATGGGGCCCACTTGATCCCACCCCACCCCCGTCTGTTTGGTTGCCAGTAAAATTTAAAACCTAGGAAGTTTTTTGTAAAATTTTCGTCCCATCCCATGTTTGGTTGCCTTTTACCACTATAATTTTTTTAATCCCACTCTTGTAATGATTGCTTATGAGTATGACATGGACTCCTTGTCCCATCTTTTTCTTTCCTAGGGAATGATGTCCTCTCTCTTTTTCTCTCTTCCCTCTCTCTCCTCCCTTCCCATATTTGGTAATGACACTCCTAAATTTTGGCAGGAATTTTAGGAATTGTAGGAAGAAAAAAAAAAAACCTAGCAAATCCCGTTGACTTCACTGTTGGGATTAAAAAGCTCCTAGGATAAAAATTTTACTGGCAACCAAACGGAGCACATACTCAGCAATCATTACAAGAGTGGGATTAAAAAAATTCTAGTGCTAAAAGGCAACCAAACATGGGATGGGACGAAAATTTTACTAAAAACTTCCTAGCTTTTAAATTTTACTGGCAAACAAACAGACCCAAGAGTCTAAAGTTAGTGGGGCCACTTTTGATGAGTTTGCCTTCACAACCTTTACCTTAACCAATAAAAAAACAAAAAAACCTTAACCTTTCATTGATAAAATATGACCATAATACACTAGGATTATTTGCAAAGTGGTTTTATACATTTGCCTTCTGTGTATAGTAGTAATACTTAACGAGTCAACTCAAAACTCGACTGAGTGGACACGATACCAAAGTGTGCCCAAAACTTCAACATAAAGAATGTAGAATGCATAGTTTTAAAGCTCCCCCAAGTCATGGTGGACTCTCCCAAGTTCACTCCCTGTTACTTTAGTCGTGTTCTTGTCTAAGTCTGCGTTTTACCCTTTAAAGTCAATCAAAACTCCTTTGACACTCAAGTAGTCAAGTTATAACTGCGTCTACCAAATACTCAGTGAGTCAACCAAGTACTCGACCACGTCATGCCGAGTCGACTAGGTTTTGCTCTGGCCGCGTTTTGACCCGCGTCTGCGTTTCGAAACACTGCTGGAATGACTTGAACCCATATAAACACTCTTATCACATGGCTATGTGTTGCATTTGTGGTCTATCATGGAAAAAGTTCTAATTCACACACATCTGCGTTATTATTAAGTGACTACCGACCCGTTGAGTTGAGTTGAATCGAGTAGAGTTTTTATACTATGCTTTTGTGAACATCCATGGCAGGTCTTGTTCAAGGTTGGGCTGCTATAATCATGGGAATCCTCTCAGGTAGTATCCCATGGTTCACCATGATGATCATCCACAAACGTTGGTCCTTCCTCCAAAAGGTCGACGACACCCTCGGAGTCTTCCACACCCACGCTGTGGCCGGATTCTTGGGAGGTGTCAGCACCGGCCTGTTCGCCGAGCCGAAGCTATGTGCCCTCTTTTTGCCGGTCACCAACTCGAGGGGCGGCTTCTATGGCGGGCACGGTGGGATTCAGTTCCTCAAACAAATAGTTGGGGCCGGATTTATCATCGGTTGGAATATCGTCGCCACTACCATTATATGTTGGATTATAAGTGATAGGGTGTGAAAACACCAGCCTCTCACAGGCCGCCACCTGTCCCAGAGTAGGTGAGCTGCAGCCTCTCACAGGCCGCCACCTGTCCAGGACACCTCACCAGATTTTCCCTATAAATAGAGGATCAAAGCTCAGACCAATGGGTAATGCAAAAAATCCCTTCTCTCCCTAAAAACTCTTAGACATCTCCCCTTCACTCCTGCTCATACTGACTTGAGTGTCGAAGGGCCTGTCCGGAGTAAAACCCGGTCTGGTCTTCTGACCTCGCTTGCCTTGTGCAGGACTCAGTCCTCATAGCAGGACTCTTTCTCGACCACCTCACTCCTCGTTCACTCCGGTCCCTCAGGACTCAGCTCCCCTAGTCATCCAGTTCAGCTCTTACATCACTGCTGTACCTGTTACCGATTTTAGGTCTAACAGATTGGCGCCATCCGTGGGACCCCAGAACTAAAAGCTGTCTTTACACATCCCACTCACAAAAATGGCAGGACGCAAGAGTACGCGGATGCCTACTGCGCGGGCGCGGACTACCCAAACCGCGCTACCCCGCAGGACCCGGAGCGAGCGAATTGCATCACTAGTAGTAGCAGCTTCTGCTACAGCAGAGCAGAGCCCGGCTCGCTCAGAACATCTGAATCCCTTGCCCACCCCGGAGCAGGTTCAAGCTCTATTTCAGCAGATGACAGCCCTCGTTGGGCAGTACCATCAACTACTTCAAGTGCCCCCTCAACCTCCCCCAGAGGCTCCGCGATCTGTCCAAGGAAGGCCAGACGTCCACAGGGGAGAGTCATCACACCAGGGTGAGGGCCGAACTCATCATTCCACCAGACAAGTCCCTCACCCCGCGATGAGGCATGCCCAAACAGAGCCTCATCACCGTGAAAGGTCGCGTTCCCCCTCCGCACAGAGGCGCCGAGCTCATGAAGATCGTGCGCCACCAGCGAAACGCCGATCTCGTCGTATGAGTCGGGAGAGCCAATCCGGCTCCGCGGCAAGCCAGTCTGTGGAAAGGATCAGGTCCTTGGACCACAGGACGGATCCGCTGCTACAGAGAATGGAGGAGATGGATCATCAGATAGAGGAACTGGCGAAGGACCAGAGCCGGCCCGTTTCCAGGGCGTTCTCAAGCAGGACGCCATTCACTGATGATGTTCTGGGTGCCCCAGCACCCAGAGGGTTTAAAATGCCCGCCGTCCCTCAGTATGACGGCACTACAGACCCCGTGGACCACTTGGAGACGTTCAGAACAATTATGCTCCTCCACGGAGCTTCCGACGGCTTTCTTTGCAGAGCGTTTCCAACGACGCTAACTGGCGCGGCAAGAGACTGGTATTCCAGGATCAAACCGAACTCCATCAACAATTTTGATGATTTTGGAGAGGATCTTGTCCGCCACTTCATGAGCAGCCGCAGGCCAAGGAAAACAACAGCTTCCCTGATGGCCTTGCGACAGGACGACAACGAGCCTCTGAAGGTGTTCGTCCGCCGATTCAACAGGGAAGCACTTCAAGTGCCAAATCTAGATCCCTCAGCAGCAATGAATGCGCTCCTCGCAGGCGCCAGGTCTAATGAATTCCGTCGAGCGGTGGCTCGACAAAATCCGCACTCACTAGCGGATCTTATGGCCGGGGCAGAAGAGTACATAACGGTGGAAGAAACACTGGCAGCTCTTAATTCAAATCGGAGGATAACCTCTAAAGAGAAGAATCTCCCTAAGCAGCGCAGGGAGGATAAACCTCCTAGGAGAGAGAAGTCTCCGCCTCCTCAGAGAAGAGAAGAAAACTTCACGCCTCTCAACACCTCCAGAAAGCACATACTGGCGGCGATTAGCGAAGAAGAGTTCGTGAAGTGGCCTGCTAGAATGATCTCCAAGGGAAACAGGAGAGATCCTTCAAAGTACTGTCGGTTCCACAAGGACCACGGCCACGACACAGATGATTGTTGGCAACTCAAGCAGGAATTGAGGAACTCATCAGCCGGGGCTATTTGAAAAAGTATATCCGAACTGACAGCCGCAACCAAGAGCGCAGAGGAAAGAGCCCTCAGGGCCGCAGCCCTCGAAGATCACAACAGCCCCCTGCTCGGGACAAAACCCCTCAGCTGGCCAATGCGTAGCCTGAGGCACCCCAATCTCAGCCAAGGGGGGTCATCGGTACAATTATGGGTGGGCCTGCGGCTGGGGGCACCTCCTCTACCGCTCGCAAAGCATATGCACGGCGAGTTAACGCCGTGCACACAACCAGCAAAAAGACGAGAACGGAGAATGAGATCTCCTTCTCAGATGCAGATCCGGATAATCTTATCCTGCCCCACGACGATGCACTGGTTTTAACCATGCTCGTTGCCAACTGGGAGGTGAAGAAAATCCTCGTAGACAATGGGAGTTCGGCGGACATTCTATACTACCACGCCTTTGAGAAAATGATGATAGGCGACGACCGTCTGAAGCGGCGAACTCAGATTTATTTGGCTTCTCCGGAGAGGTCGTGAAAGTGGTGGGGCAGATCGAGCTCCCTGTTCTTGTCGAAGATCCACCTTGTCAAGCTTTCGCCATGGTCAACTTTCTGGTAGTAAGGGCCACTTCGGTCTATAATGCTATCTTGGGACGGCCTGGCCAGAACCTCATCTGTGCAGTAGCCTCGGCCTACCACCAAAAAATGAAGTTCATAACCCCCAATGGTGTGGGGGAAGTTCGAGGAGATCAGCCTCAATCCAGAGAGTGCTACGCAATGGCACTCAAAGGCAAAAATGCAGTGGAATCACTGCCAATTGAACTGCTCGATGTAAGGGACGAGCTCAGAGGGACTCAACCTGCTGAAGACCTCCTCTCCATCCCAATGTGCCCAGAGGACAGTGAGAAAGTCGCTCTGATCGGTTCCTCCCTCAGCACCAGCATTCAGCACCAGCTCACCAATTTTCTCCAGGACAATGCAGATGTCTTTGCATGGGTTCCTGCCGATATGCCCGGCATTGATCCAGAGATCAGCACACACAGGCTCGGTGTTGATTCAACCTGTAGACCGGTGAAGCAGAAGAGACGACATTTCGCCTTCGAAAGGCGGCAGGCAATAAAAGAAGAGGTGGAGAGGCTTCTGAAGGCTGACTTCATTCGCGAGATTCGATACCCGGACTGGTTGGCAAACGTAGTCCTAGTCAAGAAGACTAATGGGAAATGGAGGACCTGCGTCGACTTCACCGATCTGAATAAGGCTTGTCCTAAGGACAGCTATCCACTCCCGAAGATCGACCAACTCATTGACGCCACAGCGGGTCATGAACTGTTGAGCTTCATGGACGCCTTCTCCGGATATAATCAGATCAGGATGTACGAGTCGGATATACCAAAGACCTCCTTCGTCACAGATCAAGGGACTTACTGCTACCGAGTTATGCCCTTCGGCCTCAAAAATGCCGGAGCTACTTACCAAAGGCTTGTGAACAGACTTTTTCAGAACCAGATCGGCCGTAACATGGAAGTCTATGTAGACGATATGCTGGTCAAAAGTCGAAGTGCGCAGGATCATGCGTCTGATCTCAGAGAAATATTCCAGGTCCTGAAGAAGCACAACATGAAACTTAACCCCACCAAGTGCACCTTTGGTGTCAACTCGGGGAAGTTCTTAGGATTCATGGTGAGCCAGCGAGGGATAGAAGCAAACCCAGAAAAGATCAGAGCCGTGATGGAGCTTACTGCTTCAAAAACCATCAGGGAAGTCCAGCGGCTCACGGGAATGATAGCGGCGTTGGGTCGCTTTATCTCCAAATCAGCGGAAAGGTGCCTGCCCTTTTTCAGCGCGGTCAAGGGACTCAAGACTGCGCCCTGGACGGAAGAATGCCAGATCGCATTCGAAGAGCTGAAAAGATATTTGTCCTCTCCGCCATTATTAACAAAGCCGGAGCCGGGCGAGGAGCTATTTTTGTATCTCTCCATCAGCTCCACGGCTCTGGCAGCTGTCCTCGTCCGTGAAGAGCACCGCCAGCAAAAACCTATTTATTATGTCAGCAAGGTTCTTCACGACGCAGAAACAAGGTACCAGCGGGTCGAGAAATTGGCTTACGCGCTGGTAATGGCCGCTAGGAAGTTAAGGCCGTACTTCCAAGCTCACACTGTAAAGGTCTTGACTGATCAGCCACTTCGCCAAGTTCTCCATCGACCAGATATCTCCGGGCGACTTGTGAAATGGGCTGTAGAGCTAAGCGAGTTCGATATTCAGTACGCACCCAGGCCAGCTATCAAGGCCCAAGTACTGGCAGATTTTGTAGCCGAGTGCACTATCCCCCAGCAGGTCGCTGACCCTGAAGCATTGCAGCTCCCAGTTGTAGAGAAAGTAGTCCCTGAAGAGCGTATGACAGAGGAAATTCGGACGGAAATCAGGCCACCGTCAGCCGGACAGGACTCCATAACCAGCACACCGACTTGGGAAGTATAGGTCGACGGATCTTCAAATAAAAACGGCTGTGGAGCTGGCCTCATCCTCACTGAGCCTGATGAGTTCACTGCGGATTACGCCCTGAGATTCGGGTTCCGTGCATCAAATAATGAGGCGGAATATGAGGCCCTCCTTGCCGGAATGAGCCTAGCGATTCAGACCGGCGCCCAAAAATTGAAAGCATATTGCGACTCGCAGCTGGTAGCAAACCAGATCCAAGGGGTCTACGAAGCCCGAGACGAGCGTATGATTAAATACCTCGCCA
Source organism: Tasmannia lanceolata (assembly GCF_043159265.1). Classification (NCBI taxonomy): domain Eukaryota; kingdom Viridiplantae; phylum Streptophyta; class Magnoliopsida; order Canellales; family Winteraceae; genus Tasmannia; species Tasmannia lanceolata. The sequence goes on from NW_027518689.1 coordinate 43,424,300, forward strand.
AGGTTCGCCAACTTTCCAGCCGGTTTGCAAGTTTCGAGGTCATCAGAGTACCAAGAACAGAAAATGCCAAAGCTGACGTGCTGTCAAAACTGGCTGCCTCTGGATATACCACTCTCGGAAGCATACACATGGAGTTTCTACAAAGGTCCAGCATCGACAGTAAAGCCATGGAAGTCATGCAGGTGGAAGATGAGCCGTGCTGGATGGATGAGATCATGGGTTATCTGCGCGATGCTAGACTCCCGGAGGATAAGAATGAAGCTCGTAAGGTGATACAGAGAGCTGCCCGATTCTCCCTCAGTGGTGACAATCTATACAAAAGGTCATATACTCTCCCATATCTGAAGTGTCTGAGGCCGAGCGACGCCGCGTATGCACTACAAGAGACTCATGAAGGAATTTGCGGAGAACATCTGGGGGGCAAAGCTCTGGCGATAAAGGTGCTGCTCAGAGGACTGTATTGGCCTACTATCAGGCAGGATGCCCTGGATCTGGTTAAAAGGTGTGAGAGGTGTCAGAAGTTCTCTCCTACCATCCACCAGCCCGCCGTAGCAATGGCTCCAATTATTAGTCCGCTTCCCTTCGCAGTATGGGGGATGGACATCCTGGGCCCTTTCCCACCGGCCTATGGAAAGCGCATGTTCGTGGTAATGGCGATCGACTATTTCACTAAGTGGGTGGAGGCAGAACCTCTGGCCCAGATCACTGAGCAGAATGTGCAGAACTTCTTCTGGAAGGCAGTAGTCTGTAGATTTGGGATTCCCCGTATCTTGATCACAGACAACGGCAAACAGTTCGACTGCCGGAACTTTTGAAATTTCTGCTCGGACCTAAAGATTGAACAAAGATTCACTTCGGTTGCTCACCCCCAGACCAATGGGCAAACGGAAGTAACTAATAGAATCCTGCTTCAGGGGATAAAGAAGAGGCTGGATGAAAAAGCTGGCCGATGGGCAGATGAGCTCTATCACGTTCTGTGGGCTTACCGCACTACTCCTCGCACGACGACTGGTGAATCGCCATTCAACCTCTCCTTTGGTACTGAGGCTGTGATACCAGTCGATATAGGCGCTCCGTCTCCCAGAATCACCAGCTTCAACGAGCAGCTTAACGGCGACGGGCTCCGTGCCGATCTCGACTTACTAGAAGAAACCCGGGAAGAATCTCGAATCCGGGTCGCCGCTTATAAGCAGAGGGTATCAAATTATCACAACTCCAAGATTCGCCCCAGAGAATTCAGGACAGGAGATTTGGTCCTGAGAAAGGCAGCCGTCTCCCAACCGACGAAAGTCGGGAAACTCTCCCCGACTTGGGAAGGGCCATATCGAGTGAAAGAAGTTATCCGGCCAGGAAGCTATAAGCTGGAGACACTGGAGGAGCACTTATTACCTCACGCATGGAACTCCAAAAATCTCAGGAGATATTATCAATAGACAAAATGTACGGCGTAAAAAGGTGACTTTGTAAATTTGTAAATTTGTTGTTATAAATAAATAATCTTTTTTGCAGACTTTGTTTCACTCTTACTCTCTGGAAACCCAGTTCACAAAACTCGAGTACTCATCGGAAACCCAGTTAACAAAACTTGGGTACTCATTGGAAACCCAGTTCACAAAACTCGGGTACTCATTGGAAACCCAGTTCTTAAACTTGGGTACTCACTGGAAACCCAGTTCTTCAACTTGGGTACTCATTGGAAACCCAGTTCACAAAACTTGGGTACTCATTGGAAACCCAGTTCACAAAACTTGGGTACTCACTGGAAACCCAGTTCTTAAACTTGGGTACTTGTTGTTCCTAAACTTGGGTACTTGTTAGAAGACCAGCTCGTCACAATTCGACTATCAACAGCCTCAGTCCCAGGTTATCAAAATTAAAAAGACAAGTCTAGCAAATCACTCAGTTGAGAGATATCAGAGACAGAAGGACAAATGTGATTTCATTGATCAGAATATGTGGGGCCTCGAGGGCCATTACAAAATTCATTTTAAAGAGGCTGCTAAGAGCTGTAGGGTCTCAAGGACCATTACAAAATGAGGTCAAAATAAACAAAAAAAAAATACTAAGCATCTGGAAGAGAGGTGATGTCAGCAGGAGCATCAGTAGGAGCATCTGGCTCCTCATCAGTAATCTTCGGCCTGGCAGGGAGAGTCATATTCTGCATCACTAAGTTTGGATTGCAGGCCTGGAGCTCCTGGAGGCAGTCGTAGTATCCAAGACTATAAGCCTCGCTCGACAGGCTGAAAAGTTCAGCCTCCTTCGCCTCTGTGGCCTCCTTCACTGCCGTCTCCTGCCTCTCTTTGGCTCTTCCTCTTTGGGCCTCCATGGCTTCGGCAGCCTTGACCAGTTTCTTCTTCTCTGAGGCCAGATCCTCCATCAACAACTTCTTCTCCTCCTGTACTCGCCCGATGCTCGTTTGAAGCTCCTGCACCTCAGTGGCCAACTTTCCGTTCACCTCTTCAGATGCAGTGATGGCTGTAGACACCCCATTTTGACCAGACCCAAGTTTGCGTTGTCTGTGCGAGTCTCGTCAAATCAGTGAGTTGGGGTCCCAAATTGAACCCTGAAGCAACTTATGGTCCCACCGAGGTCCCCGCTAAATTTCGATAAAATCCAATTTGATTTGGCAGATAGGACGAGCTGAGAGTGGGTGCGCAGTATAAATCCGAAAGGGCATAGCGTATTTCGTCTGGCATGGGCCCATTATTATGAAAAATAAAAATCTTAAGATGGCAGCCCATCAATTGGACAAGGTGGATCATTCTACGGAGATAATTTCAAGGGTACAACTAATCACATCGCAGCCCACTATTTGAACGATCAAGATCATCAATTGTCGCCCATCAAATGAACGGTTCGGATCAGCCAATGGGAGAGACTTGAGGGGCCCACTTTATCATCTTTCTTAAACTTAAGTGAAGCAATGGAAAATGCATTTCGGTTTTAAAATGAGAAGGTGCCCATGTGCCATGGGATGGGGCCTACCATGTGCTCAACATGATGCGCACCCATCACCATGTTTAGACAAATTAGCATGGGGCTATGATGATATAATATAAGGTTTAAAGGAGGGACTCAATATTACCAATTTTGAAAGATTTGGACCTTTGTGCAAGGTAGGGGTCGGTTGCTTATTCTTGTCTAGTTTCCATCCACTATTGGTGGGTACTAGATTATAATAATAGAGAGGATGATGATGATGTCTAAAGATGTTTTGAGGGTGAATTTCATTTTGAGGGGTGGGCACAGCAGCTAAAGAGGGGGGGAGAAAACTCATTCTCGTGGGGAGAAACAGGGGAGAGGAGGGAGGAGAAAAAAAAATAAAAAATCAAAACCATCATTTTCTCCTCCACCATTTCCACCTCTGCAACTTACGGCCACCACCCTCCACCCGAGCCACCACTGCACCTCCACCATCTCCCTAAACCCAAAACCTGCAAACCTCAACCACCTATCTCCATCTTCTCCGGTAAGCTTGCCGGAATCCGGCAAGCTCAACCCTACTCCTCCGCAGCCACCCGTCCTCGGCCATTTCCCCAAACCTTTCCCTCTCCATAGCCGCCCACTTCCATCGGCCATTTCCACCTCCTCCGGCCACCCCACCGCAAACCACCTTCCTCGCTACTCTCTCTGCATCCACCGTTTTCACTCCCACTACCCCACTCTCTTAGTCTCTCTCTCTGTTTTCCACCATCCTTAACAGTAGCCTTTCCCTCTCTCTATCTCTCATCTCTTTGCAGCCCATACCCATATCTCACCCCAACAGCAGCCCTCCATGACTCTTCTCTCTCTCCCTCTGTTTCCTTATCCCAACAGCAGCCTACCCCACTCTCTTACCCTCTCTCCATCCCTCTAATTCTTCTCTCTCACCCTCCAAACAGCCCTCTCTCACGTATCTCTCTATCTCATTCTCATCTCTCACATACCCACCTTAACAGTCCACTCTCACTCTCACTCTCAAACTCTCTCACCCTCCAAACAGCCCTCTCTCACGTATCTCTCTATCTCACTCTCATCTCTCACATACCCACCTTAACAGTCCACTCTCACTCTCATCTCTCATATTTCTCTCCAAACAACCCATCCTAGTTCTCATCTCTCTCAACAGCTCTCCAAACAGCCCTCTCTCTACACTCTCTCTACCACTCTTAAAAAAACAGAGTATCTCCTTTTCCCTGTTATCTCTCACTGTCACCTCTCCAACTCTCACTCTATATCTCTCTCTTTATGTTAGTTCAACTCACCCTCTTTCTCCCTCTCTCTCATTCTTATACTCCCACTCTATCTCTCTCTCCCTCTCATCTATCCCTCCCTATCTCTATCTTCCTATTCACAGCAAAAATAACAAAGAAAAATAAAAAAAATAAAAAAAAGAGAAAGAAAGAAAGCGAGTGGATTGCCCGTTGGCATGATTTTCAGAATTTTCGGCATTTGGATGCGGCGAGGATCTCGATTACAGGTATGTACACGATTATCAGATTTTTCCAAGATCATTTAGTATTTTTTATGAATTTTGCATGGTTTTTTTAGCAATTAATTGAATTTAATTGAATATTAAATGTGTGTGCTTAAAATCATGATCTGCATGAGTGTTTAAATTCCGTTTCGTCCCAAAATTTAATACGATGTTCTAATTGAATAGAGTAAACTGACTATCGGATCGGATCGGACAGTAGATCAAAGGTTTTCTAAAATTTGAGTGAAGAGTAGAATTTTATTTAAAATGTGGGTCGAGTAATTACGAAATTCGAAAAAATAGCCATCTCAGGATGATCTATTTTTTGGAATTTTAAATTTTTTTTGTGTTCATCACATCAGAACAAGGTTGGAGGACGTTTTCCCGAGTCTTAATTTTCTCGAAAATTGTGTTTTAAAAATAGAAAACTCTTCAAAAATATCTTTTCGACAAAGAAAAATAAAATATATGCTAAACGAATTCCAAATTTAATGAAATTTTGTGGGAAAATAATATAATGCGGATAAATTCTACCATGAAGTTTTAAGAATATTTGGAATTGGTTTGGTATATTATTTTATAATTTCTTTGAAAATTATCAGATTTTGGGAGAATTGTTACTGACGTCAAATCACAGATAAAATTCTCCAAATTTTTACAGTGGTCTTAAATTCTATATTTCTTGCTTTTGTAAAAATTTTAATTGATTTGGATCTTATTTCATATGAGCTGTAGTCTTAATTCATAATCTGGTCTGAAAATTAAAAAATCTGAAACTGATAGTAAATAGTTTTCTTATTTCATGGAAATCTCACATCATGCTATTTTCACTTATATCTTACTACTGTAGAAATTTCATGGAATTTAGATTTCTATTTCTAGTAGTTTCTATGTTATTTTTGAAATCTGGTCAATTAATTGTTAAATCCAAATTAAATATGAGTTTAATGTAAAAATCTGTAAAAATCTTCCAGTAAGTTACATCTCATCACATCTTGTTGCTGAAGAAGTTTCAACTCATTTCGAGTTCGTTTGCAACAGCTTCACTTGTAAAATTCCAATGATAATGTTACTTGGAGCCCATCTTTGTGTATGTTTGGGAGACCCGCCCGGTCTCGTTCTCTCACTAGTTCTAATCTTTATGCTTCATTTGGTTTTGGAAGAACACCCTACTCGGCTTGGCTTCATACCCCTACCCTTATGGGTATTGGGTTACACATTTGTTGCACCCTAGGGCTAGGTAGCTGTCTGGCCCGGCTGGGTGTTTTACCTTTGCCAAATGTGCACAGTGTCTCTTATTCCTTTTACGTCATTTGTGTCTCGGAGACAAGCCTTGTCTCTTGTAGAGAGTTTCCCCTTTAGGAGGCTTACCTAGCCTCATGTTAGAGTGGCCTCCTCTTTTAGAGCGAGTCTTTTTTCTCGGTAGTGTTACTAGAGAGTCTCTGACTCATTTGTTCCCCTCTTTAGTTTCTTTAGTTAGGAGTTTCTCCTTTAGAGTTGTTGATTACTTCGCTTTTGATTAGAGGCTAACTCAGTCTTATTAGAGCTTTGCTTGCTTGGGATCTTGGATCGTTTTCTCTCTTCTTGGGACGCTATCTTTCTTGTTGTGGTTTGTCTCTTTGCGACGCTAGTTGCTTATTCGGGGTTTCCCCTTTTGGATTTAGGGCTTTGCCCTAGTTTGTGGTTGTTCTTGCGTGTTCCCTTTAAGATTGAAAACATTTAAAGATTCAGAGCATTGGAAAAGCTTTAAAATCTCAAAAATATTTGAAAACTTTAAAAATATCAAAAACATTTGAAAATATAAAAAACCTTAAAAAATCTGAAGTATGAGTGTCTCTTTTAGAAGCGTAGTTTGAGAGTTCGTTTCGAACTACGTTGGCTTGATCCTCTCTCACGAGGTACGTAGTGCAGCTTGGGATCCATATCCCAAGTCCAGCCAAACTTTTTTGTAAATAAATGCTTTAACCCTTCAACTTTAAGACCTTGTTTTTAACAAAAATCTTTCTCTAGAGTTAGGAGTTTGTCCTAGATAGAGAGTTTTAGAGTTAGGCGTTCGTCTTTGATTTGTTGTGTGCTTGTTTGTGTTTGTTTTAGAGTTAGGGGTTTGTCCTAGCTAGGAGTGCCTCCGTCCGGTTAGTTGGCGATTCACATCGCCGACTGATGACTAGGTCTTGGATACGTTAGCAATCCTATTGTTTTCCTTAGGGCACACAGCCTAGTTACACATAGGTTGTAGGAACCACCTGCATTAGCTTAGGGCTAACCTGCATTTAGTTAGGACATATAGGGAGTCCTAAAATCTACAATTCACTGGAATTTAAATAATCGTACAATAAACTTTAATAATTAGTCCGGTCTTTTAGATCGAGTCTAGGATAGAGGTCTAGGTGTCTTAGGCATCCTAGCTTAGAATAGGTACGAAGAACTACGTTGCCTTGATTCTCGTGGAGGCGGGGATACGTAGGCTTCTTTGGATGAATACCAGACCATCCGAGGACTCGGGCTAATAATTTAGAGTCTTAGGATTTGTTGTATTGTTATTGTGTGTTTTGATGTGTTTTTCTTATTTTCTAGTACTGATCCTATACCTTTTAGCTATAGCTTGCATGTGTTTGCACATCAGAACTTAGACACCCATTAGGCATGTCACTCATAACCTAGCTATGCTTAGGTGCCACATCTTTCATTTTATTTTATGTGTGCTTATTATATTATCATCAGGAAATGCATGCTTAGGTAGACGATTCCTGATGATTGTTCCCATTTCATATGATTTTTACCCAAACTTCTTTGGAGTTAATAATAAATGGCATAAGAGACCAAGTGCTTGCACTTGGGCGAATTGGGGGCGCCTAACCCCTTCCCCATTCGTCATCAGGCACGGACCTTTTGTATCTCTGGTTATCCATTGCAAACAGAGCATTTGTTTTGGTTCCATGGCTTGTCCATGGATGGCGACTCTGAGTTCTTTTTAGGTACATCTCGGTTTCGAGCCCTGGCTCCTGATCAGGATGTATCTCATTCGTTTTGTATCGCCACTCGTGCTATGCTGTGAGGGTGGCATCCGTTTCGAGAGTTCCTTGGCAGAGCTCTCCTTCACATCGTGGAAGATCTAGAGGATTGCTGTGGGGACCTCGCGTCCCCCGCCGCACCAGTCCTCTCAGGATCGGGGTCCACAGATTGGCGACTCTGCTGGGGAGTTCTTGAAATATTGCCTAACTCTATATAAATGCCATTTTTGCTAACTTCGGAGAAATTTGAGCTAAAATCATTTTAAATGGGAATTCTATCGTTAGAATCCAGGGGCACCAGATAGGTGCGTAATTAAAACAAGGGATTCACACACTGCACATCATATGTTATCATATTGTTTATTCTTTACTTATTTCATTGTTTTTCATTATTATTGGCTCCACGGGATAGATTGAATGCGTGCCCGACTGGGATGTCATTACACCCTGATGGTACTGTTGAATCTATTTCCAAGCTATGCGCCGGTGCTGCAGCCGTAAACACTGGGCGTACTTGTGTTTACAGCAGCCGATGAGCAATGAAGCATACTATGTATAACATTGGGCGTACTTTTGTTATACATATTAAGTATGTTTCATACGCATAGTACCCATTAGATTGAGTCCGGAGCCCTACTTTGTTTTATATATTATGTATATACGTATTGACTTAGTGAAATCCAACTAGGAAGTACCCGTGTTTATATAAGTATATTGCATTCATATGGGGTTGAACATGTGTTGCTCACACATGTGAAGCTTAGAGTTAGGAGCCTTGTCCCATTTGTAGACTAGGGTAGCTCACTTTATGTGGCTACAGCGCGGTCCTAGTACACTCACTGGTCTGTCGCGAGTCGAGACTTTCTCGACTCCGTTAGATAGATTAGGGCTGGTGCCCCTAGTTAGGGTGTATATATATGTATATATATGTATGTATATTGTATTATTCTCAGATTAGGGCTTATCCTTTCGAATAAGGTTTCTTTATCTATTTCAGTCATACCATTCTTTCAGACCCGGTCAATGACTCTTGCTCTTGCTTGGTCATCATCCAGATCGCGGTCTACCCTGTCATCTTTATCATATGATTATTCCTGTATCTCGGATTTATATCCGTTTTGTCGGCTGTCTGATCAGGGCCTACTTTCCACTGAGGTTTTCTGGTCTATTATCACCGATTAGAGTTTGTTCACTATTTCTTTCTTGGATCAGGCTGATGATTCTTGTTCACCACCTTTTATGGCCTGTGTTCATTTCTTGATTCTTTGTTATCCATTCTTCTTGCTAGCTGTTAGACCAGGGCCTGTCTATCAATGAAGTTTTCTGGTCTATCCATTAGCCACATTGTTTCATTCCCCAGCCTTCGGACCTGGTCAATAATTTTCCTCTATCATTATTCTGACCATGGTCTGCCTTTTGTCTCTCGAGTGTATAATTGTGTCGTTCCTTTGTACATAACTTATTTGCTGAGTCGATTTCTAGTTACCTTCTTGTACCTACACCATTTGTTAAGTTGATTGTCTAGATTAGGACCCATTTTCAGTGGGTATTCCTGGTCTAATTCATCCTATCTATATTCTCTTGATTTGGTTGGTGTCATTTCCCTTGCCATTGTTGAAACCATAATCTGTCATCTCGTCCTCAGATTGTACATATCTCTTGTGTGTATATGATTCTGTCGGTTGATTAGATTAGGACCCATTTCTAGTGGGGATTCCTGGCTTAATCAATTATATGTGCATTCTTTCGGATTCACCTGACGGGTGGCCTGTACTTGTCACTCTTATGGCCACAGTCTACTTGCTGCCCTTTTGATTGTATATCCATTCTTTGTTGTGTCTTAGATCTGGTCGATGGCTTGTTCGGTGTCTCTATAGCCATGATATATCTTTTGGTCGCAAATCCAACCCATGACCAAGCGTCGTCATTCATGGTCAATCCCTCATGTGATTATATCTCCGTGGTGACCATACTCTGCTTGCTGATTGTGTGCTTATCTTGCCATCATTATTTGAGTGCAAGTATCCTTGCTGAGAGTCCTACATTACTGAGTTTCTATTCATTTACCCTTATGTTGAGTTGTGGGGATCACCCTATATAGCCGTCATGCTGCCGAATTTTGTATAAACACCTTGAGCGTGATCGCTATCTTTTCAAAGTTATCGATAAGCCATGAGTTTACTCTACCACAATCCTTTTATAGCCGTCATGCTGCCGGATTTTACTCAACTCATTTTCAGTGTGATCGCTATCCTTTAGGATTATTGATAAGTCATGTGCTTACCCTACAATGATCCTTCTTACAGTTCTGCTGTTAGTTTTATTCAAGGGAAAGATGTGTTTGTATTATCTCTTGTTTCAACTTGTGTATATCATTTTCATGAGATTGCCTCATACTAAAGTCAGTTTTTGTCAATTCCATGACAGGAGTCTGACCTAATTGACCCCACCCATTTGTTGAACCAGTCTCCTTTCACTTCACCTAAGCAAGTCAACAGGACTTATACCAGGGTTGAACCCCAAGTCATCGACATCATGGAAGAAGGTGTACTACTCATATATTTTCAGTGCTAGTTCGTCATTATCAAAAAAAAAAAATGTGTCTTGTGTTGCTAAGGTTTGTCTTTCATTGAGTTTGTACCAACTTTCTTCTCTCAGAGTTGGTAAGTCTTACTATGTTAATGTCAAAAAAAAAGAAAAAAAAAAGAGTGTGTCATGTTTGTCAGTCGTGTTCATTCAGAGTCTGTCGTTTACGTCATTTGTCAAGTTTAATGTAGAGCCCATCGAGGTGCGTCCAAAAAAAAAAAGAGAAAAAAAAAAGAGTTACTGATGTACTTAAGAGTCTTCAATTCAATAAAGTTGTTGGTTTCGAATCTTTGATGTTCTATGATTCACTCTTAGATCTAATGTTTAAATAACTAAAGACACCCTCTTGGATGAGATTGCAGACGAAATTCCCCTCAAGATCTGAAAAGGTCAAACGAGAGGAAGAGCGTCTAGCATAGCCACTTGAAGAAGAAATCGAAGCTATCGATAGTGGTATCGAAATCCGAAACTCAGAAAAGATGGATTGACAAAACTTTATCTCCCGAGGAGCGCAAAGAATTGATAAACCTGTTTAGGGGGGTTTAAGGTAGTCTTGCTTGATCCTATAAGGATAAACCAGGGGAATGCCCAGTCGTTGCTCAAAGCAAGATTTCATTGGCTTTAGACATCCAGTTGAAAAGTGAAGATTTTAAAGAGCGAAACATCAGACATCCTTTGGAGCTGATGAAATATTGAGAGAAGAGTTTCTGGCAAGGAAGTATGATAAATTTGAGTCCTAAAAAAAAAAAAAAAAAAAAAGAAAGACAAGGGGTTGTGAAACCTTAAGCATAAATTCAAGATCTTCGAGATGGGAGTGGAGCGCAGTAATTGAAGTTTTGCCAGAAAACCGCCAGACTCCTTGAAAAAAAATAAAAAAATAAAAAATTTTCAAAGGCTTTGAACCTTAAGCAAAAGAGCTTGTACATCAAATACATCAGGAGGCCATCATTGGACGTTTGAGCCTTAATAGCCAAAATCCTAACGTTTTAAAATCCTTTTGAGAACCCTTTGGGCCAACGATTTAAAGCTAATACTTCTTTTCAAACACATTATAAACCCGGGGCATTTATGCACCTGAACTACGTTATGACCTGATCCCCACCTCTTCAGGGGTACGTAGGCGTCTGATTAATTCAGATTCGGTCAACCTTGGGGATAAAAGCTGAATGATTCCCCTTTCAAAATTTTGAAGCTTAAAGCTAAACCATCATTTGTTTAACCCATGGTGAACTACGCGGATCTGATCCTCCATCGTTTGAACTTTAAATATCCCACCCTTTTGAACCTAAGCCCACCTAGAAAGTCCTTCTGGTGAAACAAGCAAAGATTCAAGGCAAATGAAAGCAAAAACAGAAAAAAGAACGAGAGTCTGAAGACCCACTAGGTTGAAAACCCGAAAGGGCGGCCTAAATGAAATCATGTGCTTGCTAAGTCATTAACCAAAGAAGTTGGCTTATGCAAAGGCAAGGGTAGCGGTCTGTTGGATTGAAAATTGATGAGATACCGAAGAAGTTCTTCAGTTGTGCAGAATTTTCAAAGTTTGAGTTGTGACTTCTTTTGAAGAGAGAAATCAAGGAGACGGAGAAGCAACCACTACACAAGGCAGGATCCCAAAATCTGAGTAGTGTCGGCAAGACTTGCTTTGATACTTTTCTAAACTAGGGGCATTAAGACTGAGCAATCCGAAGGGGGTAATAACCATGACGAAAATCCCGATGACGGAAGGAAGTGCCTCTTGACATAGTTTTCGAGATTACTGTAGGAGTGGCTGGCCTTACCATAAAAAAATAACATATTTTATCTAAAGGTGAATCAAAATGTAGTCGAGTCCCTTGAATAATCTATACCTTCTTTGATAGAGTCCTTGGGAGTCTATTCCTCATTCATATTTGTTTTCTTTCAAGGTTAAAAAGTTGTATGGCACTGGAAGGAAGGGGTGTATACCTTCCAAAATGAAAGATCCTGGTTTAGGTATCCTACTCGGACAGGCTGAATATGTCAAGTTTCATGCAGTTGGTAGGGGAAAGAGCGAACCTCACATAGTGGTCAATGAGAGGAGAAGTCTTTGAGCTTAGCCATTTTCCCATCTTTACTCCCAAGAAAGAACCTATGCAAATCCAAAAATTTCCTTATCTATCCTTGTTCTACTCTCCTTGAGACTCTTGTCATGGAAGTACAATACACTAGGGGCATCTTTTATGACTTGCGTCATAAAAGATATCAAGCATCAAAGGCAATCAGTGCCAATGTTTACAACAAGTTGAAGTAAGAGAGATGCGAGCACGTCTTGAGCCAAATCTCCGAGCTCTTCAAATGAGCCCTCTTTCTTAAAAGAGTCAATTTTTAAAGAAAATCAATTACCCAGCGGAGTCTAGAATTTGTTCCCACAACCGTCAAACCTTAGCAGAATGCTTTTCACTTGTTAAAGAAGGGTAAACACCTGAAAGCCCCGTCAAGTACTTATGTCTGATCCTCAGCAAGGAACCCATACTCACAATTTTCTTGGCAAGAGAAAGCTAATTCCAGAAAAATCTAAAAAATCCAAAAATCAATTCTCCATTCAATAAATTAGTCCTCTATATTCATTCAAGGTTCTTCGTGGTCTACCATTTAGGAATACCATGGACCCTTGCTTCCCGAGTGGCTCTTCGTGATCTGACTTTCGAGTTATATCACGGACCCACTATCCATACTCATTCTATTCATCTCCATTGCTTGTCATTATCCTTGTTCATCCTTGGCTCTTCATGGTCTACCAGTCAGGTACACCATGAACCCTTGCTCCCTGAGTGGCTCTTCGTGATGTGTCCTCTCAGATGTATCATGGACCCACTATTCATAGTCATTCCATTCATATCTTTTACATGTCATTGATCCTTCCCTTAATCATTGCTTCCTTGGCTCTTCATGGCTTAATACCATGGACCCTTGATTCCTTGCTTTCTTGGCTCTTCACGGCTTATCACCGTGGACCCTTAATCATTGCTTCCTTGGCTCTTCATGGCTTAATACCATGGACCCTTGATTCCTTCTTTCTTGGCTCTTCACGGCTTATCACCGTGGACCCTTGATCCTTGCTCCCTTGGCTCTTCATGGCTTACTACCATGGACCCTTGATTCCTTCTTTCTTGGCTCTTCACGGCTTATCACCGTGGACCCTTGATTCCTTCTTTCTTGGCTCTTCGCGGTTTATCACCGTGGACCCTTGATTCCCGCTTTCAAGGCTCTTCGTGGCTTATCACCATGGACCCTTAATCAAAATTTTCATTCAACTGTTGTTCTTTCTTGTCTAGTTTGGTAAAAAGTTGGACCGCAACTCTATCTTGTTATTTTTGTTGTTCGTAATGAAAGCCTGGGTCATGTTTTACATGATTCGTTGTTCTGCAGTATACCGCCGCTACCCACGTGTGGATTTAGGTATGCCTGCGTTTGTTTCTTTGGTATGTTACTATGTTATGTCTGGTGAGAGTTTCTCTTATGTTTTGATTGCCGAGTTATGTGTCCCGCCTTTTACCAAATTACTCATAAGTCATGTTGAGTGTTGAATTTCAAAACCAAAATCCATTTTATCCTTGTAAGTATCGTTCTTAGAACCGAAAAATCCCAAAAAAAATTTCTTTTGTTTTCGGGTCGATCAAAATGCGTTGTCTGTTCAGCTTTGCCATTCACGTGTTACACACGCTTTGCCAAAGAGGGGCATCTGTAGACACCCCATTTTGACCAGACCCAAGTTTGCGTTGTCTGTGCGAGTCTCGTCAAATCAGTGAGTTGGGGTCCCAAATTGAACCCTGAAGCAACTTATGGTCCCACCGAGGTCCCCGCTAAATTTCGATAAAATCCAATTTGATTTGGCAGATAGGACGAGCTGAGAGTGGGTGCGCAGTATAAATCCGAAAGGGCATAGCGTATTTCGTCTGGCATGGGCCCATTATTATGAAAAATAAAAATCTTAAGATGGCAGCCCATCAATTGGACAAGGTGGATCATTCTACGGAGATAATTTCAAGGGTACAACTAATCACATCGCAGCCCACTATTTGAACGATCAAGATCATCAATTGTCGCCCATCAAATGAACGGTTCGGATCAGCCAATGGGAGAGACTTGAGGGGCCCACTTTATCATCTTTCTTAAACTTAAGTGAAGCAATGGAAAATGCATTTCGGTTTTAAAATGAGAAGGTGCCCATGTGCCATGGGATGGGGCCTACCATGTGCTCAACATGATGCGCACCCATCACCATGTTTAGACAAATTAGCATGGGGCTATGATGATATAATATAAGGTTTAAAGGAGGGACTCAATATTACCAATTTTGAAAGATTTGGACCTTTGTGCAAGGTAGGGGTCGGTTGCTTATTCTTGTCTAGTTTCCATCCACTATTGGTGGGTACTAGATTATAATAATAGAGAGGATGATGATGATGTCTAAAGATGTTTTGAGGGTGAATTTCATTTTGAGGGGTGGGCACAGCAGCTAAAGAGGGGGGGAGAAAACTCATTCTCGTGGGGAGAAACAGGGGAGAGGAGGGAGGAGAAAAAAAAAATAAAAAATCAAAACCATCATTTTCTCCTCCACCATTTCCACCTCTGCAACTTACGGCCACCACCCTCCACCCGAGCCACCACTGCACCTCCACCATCTCCCTAAACCCAAAACCTGCAAACCTCAACCACCTATCTCCATCTTCTCCGGTAAGCTTGCCGGAATCCGGCAAGCTCAACCCTACTCCTCCGCAGCCACCCGTCCTCGGCCATTTCCCCAAACCTTTCCCTCTCCATAGCCGCCCACTTCCATCGGCCATTTCCACCTCCTCCGGCCACCCCACCGCAAACCACCTTCCTCGCTACTCTCTCTGCATCCACCGTTTTCACTCCCACTACCCCACTCTCTTAGTCTCTCTCTCTGTTTTCCACCATCCTTAACAGTAGCCTTTCCCTCTCTCTATCTCTCATCTCTTTGCAGCCCATACCCATATCTCACCCCAACAGCAGCCCTCCATGACTCTTCTCTCTCTCCCTCTGTTTCCTTATCCCAACAGCAGCCTACCCCACTCTCTTACCCTCTCTCCATCCCTCTAATTCTTCTCTCTCACCCTCCAAACAGCCCTCTCTCACGTATCTCTCTATCTCATTCTCATCTCTCACATACCCACCTTAACAGTCCACTCTCACTCTCACTCTCAAACTCTCTCACCCTCCAAACAGCCCTCTCTCACGTATCTCTCTATCTCACTCTCATCTCTCACATACCCACCTTAACAGTCCACTCTCACTCTCATCTCTCATATTTCTCTCCAAACAACCCATCCTAGTTCTCATCTCTCTCAACAGCTCTCCAAACAGCCCTCTCTCTACACTCTCTCTACCACTCTTAAAAAAACAGAGTATCTCCTTTTCCCTGTTATCTCTCACTGTCACCTCTCCAACTCTCACTCTATATCTCTCTCTTTATGTTAGTTCAACTCACCCTCTTTCTCCCTCTCTCTCATTCTTATACTCCCACTCTATCTCTCTCTCCCTCTCATCTATCCCTCCCTATCTCTATCTTCCTATTCACAGCAAAAATAACAAAGAAAAATAAAAAAAATAAAAAAAAGAGAAAGAAAGAAAGCGAGTGGATTGCCCGTTGGCATGATTTTCAGAATTTTCGGCATTTGGATGCGGCGAGGATCTCGATTACAGGTATGTACACGATTATCAGATTTTTCCAAGATCATTCAGTATTTTTTATGAATTTTGCATGGTTTTTTTAGCAATTAATTGAATTTAATTGAATATTAAATGTGTGTGCTTAAAATCATGATCTGCATGAGTGTTTAAATTCCGTTTCGTCCCAAAATTTAATACGATGTTCTAATTGAATAGAGTAAACTGACTATCGGATCGGATCGGACAGTAGATCAAAGGTTTTCTAAAATTTGAGTGAAGAGTAGAATTTTATTTAAAATGTGGGTCGAGTAATTACGAAATTCGAAAAAATAGCCATCTCAGGATGATCTATTTTTTGGAATTTTAAATTTTTTTTGTGTTCATCACATCAGAACAAGGTTGGAGGACGTTTTCCCGAGTCTTAATTTTCTCGAAAATTGTGTTTTAAAAATAGAAAACTCTTCAAAAATATCTTTTCGACAAAGAAAATAAAATATATGCTAAACGAATTCCAAATTTAATGAAATTTTGTGGGAAAATAATATAATGCGGATAAATTCTACCATGAAGTTTTAAGAATATTTGGAATTGGTTTGGTATATTATTTTATAATTTCTTTGAAAATTATCAGATTTTGGGAGAATTGTTACTGATGTCAAATCACAGATAAAATTCTCCAAATTTTTACAGTGGTCTTAAATTCTATATTTCTTGCTTTTGTAAAAATTTTAATTGATTTGGATCTTATTTCATATGAGCTGTAGTCTTAATTCATAATCTGGTCTGAAAATTAAAAAATCTGAAACTGATAGTAAATAGTTTTCTTATTTCATGGAAATCTCACATCATGCTATTTTCACTTATATCTTACTACTGTAGAAATTTCATGGAATTTAGATTTCTATTTCTAGTAGTTTCTATGTTATTTTTGAAATCTGGTCAATTAATTGTTAAATCCAAATTAAATATGAGTTTAATGTAAAAATCTGTAAAAATCTTCCAGTAAGTTACATCTCATCACATCTTGTTGCTGAAGAAGTTTCAACTCATTTCGAGTTCGTTTGCAACAGCTTCACTTGTAAAATTCCAATGATAATGTTACTTGGAGCCCATCTTTGTGTATGTTTGGGAGACCCGCCCGGTCTCGTTCTCTCACTAGTTCTAATCTTTATGCTTCATTTGGTTTTGGAAGAACACCCTACTCGGCTTGGCTTCATACCCCTACCCTTATGGGTATTGGGTTACACATTTGTTGCACCCTAGGGCTAGGTAGCTGTCTGGCCCGGCTGGGTGTTTTACCTTTGCCAAATGTGCACAGTGTCTCTTATTCCTTTTACGTCATTTGTGTCTCGGAGACAAGCCTTGTCTCTTGTAGAGAGTTTCCCCTTTAGGAGGCTTACCTAGCCTCATGTTAGAGTGGCCTCCTCTTTTAGAGCGAGTCTTTTTTCTCGGTAGTGTTACTAGAGAGTCTCTGACTCATTTGTTCCCCTCTTTAGTTTCTTTAGTTAGGAGTTTCTCCTTTAGAGTTGTTGATTACTTCGCTTTTGATTAGAGGCTAACTCAGTCTTATTAGAGCTTTGCTTGCTTGGGATCTTGGATCGTTTTCTCTCTTCTTGGGACGCTATCTTTCTTGTTGTGGTTTGTCTCTTTGCGACGCTAGTTGCTTATTCGGGGTTTCCCCTTTTGGATTTAGGGCTTTGCCCTAGTTTGTGGTTGTTCTTGCGTGTTCCCTTTAAGATTGAAAACATTTAAAGATTCAGAGCATTGGAAAAGCTTTAAAATCTCAAAAATATTTGAAAACTTTAAAAATATCAAAAACATTTGAAAATATAAAAAACCTTAAAAAATCTGAAGTATGAGTGTCTCTTTTAGAAGCGTAGTTTGAGAGTTCGTTTCGAACTACGTTGGCTTGATCCTCTCTCACGAGGTACGTAGTGCAGCTTGGGATCCATATCCCAAGTCCAGCCAAACTTTTTTGTAAATAAATGCTTTAACCCTTCAACTTTAAGACCTTGTTTTTAACAAAAATCTTTCTCTAGAGTTAGGAGTTTGTCCTAGATAGAGAGTTTTAGAGTTAGGCGTTCGTCTTTGATTTGTTGTGTGCTTGTTTGTGTTTGTTTTAGAGTTAGGGGTTTGTCCTAGCTAGGAGTGCCTCCGTCCGGTTAGTTGGCGATTCACATCGCCGACTGATGACTAGGTCTTGGATACGTTAGCAATCCTATTGTTTTCCTTAGGGCACACAGCCTAGTTACACATAGGTTGTAGGAACCACCTGCATTAGCTTAGGGCTAACCTGCATTTAGTTAGGACATATAGGGAGTCCTAAAATCTACAATTCACTGGAATTTAAATAATCGTACAATAAACTTTAATAATTAGTCCGGTCTTTTAGATCGAGTCTAGGATAGAGGTCTAGGTGTCTTAGGCATCCTAGCTTAGAATAGGTACGAAGAACTACGTTGCCTTGATTCTCGTGGAGGCGGGGATACGTAGGCTTCTTTGGATGAATACCAGACCATCCGAGGACTCGGGCTAATAATTTAGAGTCTTAGGATTTGTTGTATTGTTATTGTGTGTTTTGATGTGTTTTTCTTATTTTCTAGTACTGATCCTATACCTTTTAGCTATAGCTTGCATGTGTTTGCACATCAGAACTTAGACACCCATTAGGCATGTCACTCATAACCTAGCTATGCTTAGGTGCCACATCTTTCATTTTATTTTATGTGTGCTTATTATATTATCATCAGGAAATGCATGCTTAGGTAGACGATTCCTGATGATTGTTCCCATTTCATATGATTTTTACCCAAACTTCTTTGGAGTTAATAATAAATGGCATAAGAGACCAAGTGCTTGCACTTGGGCGAATTGGGGGCGCCTAACCCCTTCCCCATTCGTCATCAGGCACGGACCTTTTGTATCTCTGGTTATCCATTGCAAACAGAGCATTTGTTTTGGTTCCATGGCTTGTCCATGGATGGCGACTCTGAGTTCTTTTTAGGTACATCTCGGTTTCGAGCCCTGGCTCCTGATCAGGATGTATCTCATTCGTTTTGTATCGCCACTCGTGCTATGCTGTGAGGGTGGCATCCGTTTCGAGAGTTCCTTGGCAGAGCTCTCCTTCACATCGTGGAAGATCTAGAGGATTGCTGTGGGGACCTCGCGTCCCCCGCCGCACCAGTCCTCTCAGGATCGGGGTCCACAATGGCTTCGGAGAACTTCTTACTCTTCTCCTTGAGATCATTGTAGTAGAGCAAGATCTGCAGAAAGAAACAGGCATCAGTATGGTCAAAGGAAGAAATGGGCAGAAAGTTAGCAAACTGATCACCTCTTCCTTACCTGGTAAGCTGAGGATAACACAGCCTCCTCTCCTGTAGCTGGCGGCTCGTGAAGGACCTGTTGCTTGTCCTTCCGCAGCAGACACTTGCTCATGATCTCTGCTGCTACTCGGCTCTCGCCTAGGGCAATGTCATCCTTCAGAACGGCCCAATTGGGTCGAAAGACGTGCTCACTAAGCCCCGTAGGAGGACGAGCTCCAGAACCGGTTCCAGTAGAAGCACCACCGGACTTAGAAGAGCCACCGCCCTGGGCAAAGGGGCCTATTAGCTTCACCGTAGTCTTGGCCCTCTGAGATGGGGGTGGAGGAGTGCCCTGTGATGGGGCTGGACTCGCCAGTACAGTCGCCTTTCTCTTCTGGCGCTCCTGTTGTGCCTGTGCAGCACCCTCCTGTGCCCGTGGCTGGGCTCCCTGTCTTATCTTCTCGACAGTCGATTGTTTCTTCATTTCTGCCAGACAAGCGAGCAGTCAGACGCAAGCATATAAAAGTAAACATATTCTAAAGACAAGTCTAGCTACATACGTTCTGGAGTCGCGGCACTCACGCCCAGTCCAACTAGCACCTCCTCTCCTGAGAACTCTGCACAGCGGATAAGGCCTGATTGCTCAATCTCCTTCCGCATCAAGGCGAAAGTCTCTCTGTCCTCACTCTCGAGGAGCGGCTTTCGACTTAATTTGGAAGTGTCCGGAGTGTCCCACACTAGAGGGACAGGCCAGGGCTCACTGACCTCCTTATCCTCGACGTAGAAGAACCTATTCTTCCATGAATGTATTGACGAGAGGATGCCGGTAATGATTTTTAGTTCAGGGCGCTGGCTGATGTAGATCCAGCCCCCTTCCTTATGCCTCTTCAGATGTGCACAAGCACGGAATAGCGACAAGCTCACGCTCCTCTCTAACCGGCCGTGGACGAGATACAAGAACCCAGTCAGTAGTCTCCATGAGTTCGGAGCTACTTGCGCTGGGGCCAGTCCGTAGTATCGAAGCACCGCTGCGAAGAATGGGTGCAAAGGAAATCGGAGTCCCGCCCTCATCGACTCCTCATAGATACAGAGATCTCGACTCTCGTTACAGGCTCTGTCTCCCTCTATAGCTGCCTTCAGTTCAAATCTTGGAGGCACACAGTACTTATCCCTAATGTCGCCTAGCATGGACCTGGTGAGGTAGTTCTCCTCGACTAGAGCTCGCAGGTTGTATTTTGGGTTGGCATCCATCCGCGCTCTAGCGACTACCTCCACCACCTGGCCAGGAAGGAATGTTGTAGACGCCTCAGCAACGTCACTTTCAACACTCCCTTCTGCTCGGGAGAGACTACCAGTGGGGAGTGGAGTGGCGTTCAAATCTAAAAACACCTCGTCCCTGTCCCCTCCGTCGTCGCTATCTACAAGATCTATCCTAGCGGACGTCCTAGCCATTACATGCTCCTGCGGCGGCCTAAATTCTGAACTACTGCTAGTGGAGGACTCCGTACCGGACTCGGAACTCGAATTACTATCAAACATGCAGTAAAGAGAAGGGCTGAGAGGAATACCGGTGAGTGGAGCTCGTCAAGTCCTTGCGTAACTCCCACTGCGAACTGCGAACTGCGAACTGCGAACTGCGAACTGAGAACTGAGAACTGAGAAGTCGGAGCTCCCAGAGCAAGAAAAAAAAAAAGATGAAAAGTAAAAAGTAGAAAATGAAAGGGGGTAAACCTCCTTTTATAGCTTTTCAGAGGCGGTGGGGCATTAAATGCGACGCACGCATCTCGAGGACACTCGAATGGCGCCACGTGTCCCATATTTATGACGGACACATTCTCCCACTCAAAAATACGATCAAGCACACGCGTGTTCCTACGTGCATGAAAATTCACATCTCCGCTCCGTACTCCATGCTCCGTACTCCATGCTCCGCACTCCGTACTCCATGCTCCGCACTCCGTACTGGATCTTTAAAGCCGAACTGGATATAACGCGTTTCAACAAAACGACAAAAATCAGTCCGGTCCGAACCGGACTGGCCACAAGACGACAAAAATCAGCCCGGCAAAAGCCGAACTGGATATAACGCGTTTCAACAAAACGACAAAAATCAGTCCGGTCCGAACCGGACTGGCCGCAAGACGACAAAAATCAGCCCGGCAAAAGCCGAACTGGATATAACGCGTTTCAACAAAACGACAAAAATCAGTCCGGTCCGAACCGGACTGGCCGCAAGACGACAAAAATCAGCCCGGCCCCAGCCGGACTGGATATAACGCGTTTCAACAAAACGACAAAAATCAGTCCGGTCCGAACCGGACTGGCCGCAAGACGACAAAAATCAGCCCGGCAAAAGCCGGACTGGATATAACGCGTTTCAACAAAACGACAAAAATCAGTCCGGTCCGAACCGGACTGGCTGCAAGACGACAAAAATCAGCCCGGCAAAAGCCGAACTGGATATAACGCGTTTCAACAAAACGACAAAACGCAGTCCGGCCCGAACCGGACTCAACTTCCAGCCGGACTCCGGACTGGATCTCCGGACTCAACTTCCAGCCGGACTTCGGACTGGATCTCCGGACTCAACTTCCAGCCAGACTCCGGACTGGATCTCCGGATTGGATCTCCGGACTCAACTTCCAGCCGGACTCCGGACTGGATCTCCGGACTCAACTTCCAGCCGGATTCCGGACTGGATCTCCGGACTCAACTTCCAACCGGACTCCGGACTCAACTTCCAGCCGAACTCCGGACTGGATCTCCGAACTTAATTTTCTGACTCACTCCCAAACAATGCCTACCCATTAAGAGAATCGATTAATCACACTTTCCCAAGTCTCTCAATGACTTGGAAAACTGGGGGGCAACTGATAGGGTGTGAAAACACCAGCCTCTCACAGGCCGCCACCTGTCCAAGAGTAGGTGAGCTGCAGCCTCTCACAGGCCGCCACCTGTCCCAGAGTAGGTGAGCTGCAGCCTCTCACAGGCCGCCACCTGTCCCAGAGTAGGTGAGCTGCAGCCTCTCACAGGCCGCCACCTGTCCTGGACACCTGTCCAAGACACCTCACCATATTTTCCCTATAAATAGAGGATCAAAGCTCAGACCAATGGGTAATGCAAAAAATCCCTTCTCTCCCTAAAAACTCTTAGACATCTCCCCTTCACTCCTGCTCATACTGACTTGAGTGTCGAAGGGCCTGTCCGGAGTAAAACCCGGTCTGGTCTTCTGACCTCGCTTGCCTTGTGCAGGACTCAGCCCTCATAGCAGGACTCTTTCTCGACCACCTCACTCCTCGTTCACTCCGGTCCCTCAGGACTCAGCTCCCCTAGTCATCCAGTTCAGCTCTTCCATCACTGCTGTACCTGTTACCGATTTTAGGTCTAACAATAAGGGTTGTGATTCCATTGCGAATGCCGGAAGACATGTTGATAATAGGGGACGATGCAGTGCACGGCGAAGAAGCGTATGCTCTGTGGGGGGATGGGGAGAAGTATGATTCTTCCAAACATGGTTGGTATTCTGATGAGACAATGCATACTATGGTGTCTAGTGGTGTAACCCAGAATGTCTAGATAGGAAGAAGAAGGTGGTGAAAGTTGAAGTGTGATATGGGTGTGAATGTTGCTATATACAAGAATTTTCTGTGTATATATAAGTTGTTAATTGCTTTGATTTCTGGGAAGACTGGTGAATTGGCCAAATTTGAAAATGTATGTTCTTTTGTTTGAAAATGTGGGCCCATTTGCTTCAACCTCCCCTAAAAACATCAATAGAGTTGGGCCCACTTTCAGCCTCCATCAAATTTATCTGAAATCAATCCACATTGTAATCTGTACTTGAAGATCAACGATGGATCGAATGATTGGGGACGTGTGATGGATGCAATTTTTGGGTTGTAGGCAATCCACATTATGGCCCACAAGACAAGATTAATAAGTAAGACTTTCAATGGGTTTGGCCTGTTTTGCTTGGAAAAAACAAAGTTGGGCATTTCTCGGACAGTCCGAAAGCCACGTTGTTTTAGCTCAAAGCCCTTTTATAAGTAAGACTGTCAATGGGTTTGGCCCGTTTTGCTTGGAAAAAGCAAGATGGGCCTTTCTCGGACCGTCCGAAAGTCATGTTGTTAAGGTTGGGCTTAGAGGCTAAATGGCGGCCCAGCGTATTCCTCCTATTTGGATGAGCAAACACCCTTATAAACTAGAAATCTCATTAGAAATCAGTTCAATTAGTGAAAATTGGGCCGGGCCAAAAAATGTACAGTTTAAGTCCAAATATAACAGAGAATAAAAGTACTCTTTATGAGTTTTTCTTAGGCCAATTGGCATGGGATCAGATTCGGCATTTTGCCCCTTTAATTCTGCCCCGTGTCGTGTCATTTCTGCCGCCTGATCCCATTCAGTTTTTTGAACCAAATGCGGAAATCATATGGAATCGGAATAGGATATGGATTCCGGAGTCTGATTTGGACAATCCAAACGTAAAATAGGAAGCTGGTGTTCATTTTATCCTTGGATAGGCTTGCTAAGTTGCTATCCTCTATTCATGTCTACCTTTGCTCAACTCAACTCAACTAAGCTTTTTACCAAAACTAGTTGGGGTCGGGTTCAAATAGGTTCATTGCTCTGGCCCATAATACGATTAATCCGGCATGGGCTACGTGAGCCCTTCATGTCTACCTTCGCTCCTCGACAAAATATCAAGAGAATAAAATTGGTGAACACAGACGAGGTACCTTCAAAAAAAAAAAAAAAAAAAAAAAAAAATATATATATATATATATATATATATATATATATATATATATATATATATATATATATATATATATATATTATTTATTTTTTTTTTGAACTTAAGAGAATTTATTCAATCAAAATAAAAAAGTAGGAGGGATAGAAAGAGGAGTAGAGGACAAACATGGTGGGAGAAAAATCAAAGAACTCTAGTGCCGATCCGTCTCTCTATCACCTGACCACCTGGCATAATGAAAACGGACTGAATGGCCCTCTACTCTATCAAATATCTCATCAAATTTTCCATATTAGGGTATTGTTGTTGTTCATTTTTCACAATCTAGAGAAACATTATTATCATGAACACCATCAACATGGCAATGCTGTACGATTACCAACACTTCAAAGAAAAGCAATGCATACAAAGATCATCAGTGTGGGGAAAAGTTGATGCGTGGATTGGAGCTCAAAACTCTGTCCTGTTCCACTCTTTTTGTTACTTTACGTCGTTAGTGAAATCTTTTTATAATTTATCATCCATGAACTTGCTTTGAACCACATTGTTGTTGAGTTGAGACTTTGAATGTTTATAAGTCAGAGCATGGATTTTTTGACCTTTGAGGCTCAAAATTGATAGTCATGAAATTAATTGCCATCTGGCTGTAAGCATTGTAGAAGCTTGATGTGTTATAATACTGTATATTTCACTTTCACAAATTATAATGTTGTTATTTTCTAAAGTTTCTTGAAGTTCCTAAATGTGCACATTGTTATCTGTCCTTTTATGCTTGTACTTGTGAGTATAGACTATTAGGCTGTCTAGCTTTCATTATGCATTTTGGACATGTCAGTGGCACAAATATTAGACTTGTCCTCCGTTTGGTTGCCGGAATGTTTTTGGTTCTTGGGTTTTCTGTGGAACAAAAAACTCCCTAGGAGATTGGTGGAAAAAAAAACCTCCCTGGAAGTATCCTGGTAAAATAAAAATCCCATGTTTGGTTGACCGGACTATGGTGGGAAAAAAAATGCTTTGTTTGGTTGCTTGAACTGTTGGGAAGAAAAAAACTCTTTTGCAAGCTTATTTTTGGTTCCCGGGATTGTTTTGGTTCTTGGGAGTGTTTTTTTTTCCAGGATAGGGTTTCGTGCGGGGTTATTTTGGTTCCTGGGATTATATTGGGCCCAGCAACCAAACGTGGGTTTCCTGCGGAAATTCCACAAAAGTCCCAAGAACCAAAAAAATTCCGCCAACCAAACGGAGCAACAGTTCAGCATGATTTATTATTGGTTTTCTCCATTGCAACATCCCATTGGTTTGCGTATACATCGTTTCTTGCCTGATGTAAATATTTCTATTTCGGGTTGGGCAGCAGTTTATGTTGTCTGCATGTGATAAATGAGGGGTTCAGATGCAACTCCTCCGGGCGTAAATGATCAACTATTGTTTCTTTTTCTATGGAATTTTGTGGTATTGTAATGGATAATGAAGTGAATGCAAAGTCCCTGTCAATAATTTCATGTTAGCTAGAGTAGAAACTTGATAGGTGAGTCATTTATGTTTACTGTAATTTCATGAAGATGACTCGATACATTATATAATTATTTTATGTGCCATCTTCATGTTTGTTTGTTCAATCATGATGAAAATTGGTACTGAAAGAGAAGTCCAAGGATTTTGCATTAGCTGCCCCATTGCGATGACCTGGAACTCACAGGAATTATTTCTGTTATTTTTTTCATCTCTCATTTCTTTAAGGATGTTTTTTTATCCTTCGGCTGTTGGAAGGCTACTCTATTAAACTTGGAATTGAGCCTTTTCTGTATGCAAATGATTATGATTTACATGTAGGCAGGAACTAGAAAATCCGTTGATCCTTATTCATGATAAAGAAGATCTCAGGGTTTCGCAGCCATGCAGGAGGCCCTTGAGCGATCTATGACCACGCAGTTTGAGCGGCTCACTACCCATGTTGACACAGAGATGTCTACGCGTTTCCAATCGCTCTCGACTCACGTTGACGCCCAGTTCTCTACCCTTTATCAGTACCTCACCGGTGGTCCGTTGAGTAAGCACCCGGGCAATTCCTCTTCTTATCCGCCACCACCTCCTCCAGACCAGTAGATGGATGCAGTTATTTGCTGATGGCTCAATTTTTTTGGTCCGACTCCTTTGCTATATTGTGAGTCTCTTTCTGGATGTTTTGGGCTGTATTAGCTTTATATTTCTACAGCTGCTATATGATGGTTGGATATTTTTGGAGCTTTATATTTATATAGCTTTATACTTTTTGACAGTGAGTGTGCTTGATCAAGGATACCCATTTTAGGCAGAACAAAACTTGCATTCACAATTGCCCCCATTTGCAAATGGCATGAAAGTAGCATCTAAAATGAAACCTGTGTTGCAAACTTCATTAATCAACCATTTTGTACGTACAAATTGAAGGCTGTACATTATAGGGTATCAAACAGTAAAATTTCTCAAAAATAGACTACACATAATTCTAGGCCATTCCCATATAACTTCATAATCTTCAGATGAATCCAAACTTCTGAATTGCGCAGTGCTTCATTGGTCCTTAGACCAGAAGTTTTCGATAAAGCATTAGATGACGACCCTCGAAACAGTTTCTATCAACGAAATCCAAGTCCCTTCAATTCAAATGATCCGAAAAATAGAACAAAAGAATCCTACTTAAAAGAACGGAGGCGGGCGGGATAGGACGGGCCTGCAATCAAATTTAGTAGAATAGTTTCAAGATGGGGCACGGATTGTATTGAGGATCATAATATAAGAGTAAACAGAAGTTTAAAAATTACATACCAATTTTCCATTGCTGCGGAAGGCCCGATTGTGACCACGTTTGGCTGAGGAGTTACGATGGGCGGATTCTTGCACGATCTCTTATTATGTCCAAGTTGACGGCAAATACCGCACTTATGGTGCACTCCTCTTTGCATCCCTCTCTCCGTTCTCACTTTTTTCGGTCGGCCTGGCTGTCGTCTTGATTTTGGCGGCAATACCAACGGCAAAGGATGGGTACACTCCGGCCATTGCGATCGGTCTAACGTGGGATAAATTGCTCCATCGTAAGTCCTCCGATACGTATCGGCATGATACCATTCCCCGCAGTAACTGTATGGGTCTCGTTGGTCCAGTCCCATGGCTGCTATTGCATGGGAGCACGGCATTCCCATCGTTTGAAACAAACGACACGTACATGTTTTCTTTTCTAAGTCCACCTCATCAACGTGGTACTTGGACTTCACCTCATATACGGTCCAACCACACTGGTGCGCCATATAAGCACCTGCTAGAATACATTGTTCGGCCAACCAGTCTTCCGCGTTTGGGGTCAAACGAGTCGTCCACTTCGTACCTGCCTTCTGACGGTACTGAAAGAAGTCAGATAGTTTCCATCTTGTCTGTTCCACAAGTGCTGCAATAGGCAGCTCCCTTGCGCCCTTTAAAAGTGCATTGAAGCTCTCAGCCGCGTTAGTTGTCAGCACGTTATATCTACAACCTTCAAAATAAGAGCTGGCCCAATTTTGTTTAGGAATCTCCGATATCCATTTCTCTGCACTTTTACTCATGGTTTTAATACTCTCCATCGCATCCTTAAAAACCCCTCCCTTAGGGAATATGCAGCATTCATAAAAAGTTTCCGCAGATCTTCACTCTTAAATTTTCCATGGAAGTTGGCATTGAGGTGGTGGATGCAATAGAAATGGTACGACCCTGGGAGAGCTTCCGCTACGGCTCTAGGCAACCCCTTCATCCGGTCAGACCCAATCGTGATGACATCTCGTCCTGCCGAAATGAAATTCTGACGGAACAAATGCAAAAACCATACCCAGCTTTCATACGTCTCGGCCTCGACTACTGCAAGTGCCAGCGGGAATAACCCATTGTTGCCATCTATCGCAGTTGCGGCTGGTAGAGTCCCCCTGTACTTCCCCCGCAGATGGGTCCCATCAATTAGGGCGAGGGGCCTAACTGTTCGATTGAACGCACTAATGCTAGGGCCAAATGACCAAAAGAAACGCCCAAATGTATCATCCCCTCTTGGCCGCAGGTCTCGAGTTCGGCACAACTGCACTACTGTGCCAGGATTCCTTCTTACCAACTCATCAGCATATGCAGGCAGGATGCGATATGACGCTTCGGCATTCCCACACATAATTTCCTGTATGATCATCTTTGCCATGTGGGCTTTTCGATACGACATTGTTATACTCCAGTGGGCCTTGATGTACCGTCTTATCATAGGAGCCCTAACATCTTCTGGGCTTTCGAATAAGGCTAGAGAGCACTCAGCAGCCCACTTTGCTGTGGCCATGGGATGATCGTTCCCTTTCATTGTGCTTGAGCATGTGTGCTGAGGGATAAATGTTTTTACCTTAACATAATATGTATAAGTGGTCCCTGTGATACGCCATGGGCATGTACGATCCTTGCATCTGACGCCGTACTTTGTGGGATTTGTCTCTTGTGGGACAAACACAAACCGATGCCGGATTGCGTACTCTGTGACTTTCTTCTGAAAGACTTTAAGATTTGGAAAGATTGCCCCGACCGTGAAATCCTCAGGTCCCACGATCACATTTACTTCATCACCCCCTACAACCATTTCATCCGCTTCCATCGGCTGCCTTATATTGGTATTTCCCAAAGCATCGCCTACATAATTACTAGGTTCATCCTCCTCCTCATGACCCAATTCATCATCGTCACCGAAGTCCTCTTCATCATAACGGAATTCCTCTTCATCATAACCGAAGTCGTCTTCATCATAACCGAAGTCCTCTTCATCGTCGTCATTACTGCCATCGTTCGGTCGAACCAAATCAATATCATGAATATCACCTCCAAAATCCCTACAGAAGTCCCAATCGTTTATGCCTGGTTGGCTTTTCTCAAAGTCGGTCTCAATCGCGCCGGTCTCATTCAAAGTGGGATCTTCAAAATCCTGATTCAAGTCCACTTCATACCTGCAGATCGGTAGCCAATTAAAGTTAAAGTAATTGATGATCCAATGAAAGGAATGAATATTAATCGCACCCAACGTTCAATACTATAATTTACCGATGTATGGTATGAATACCGCCAAGCGTTCTTTTCTCTTTTCGACCAACGGCCGTTACAATCGGTGATGCAGAAACCACGGGGACAGTACTAATATTCGGCCTCGAAGCCTCTGCAAATGAGGAAGGAATCGTAGGCTCCGGAGAATTGTTCCCTCCGAATCTGAACTCTTTAGTTACATATAGGCTCACAGTGTTAATGACCGTACTATCAAAGAGCATCATTACTAGATCAAGGTCGTTGTCATCTCGAATATCATATAAGATGATATGAGATGAGTCGAAAACATATCGACACTTTATAAATAGAGAAACGTCACTTCTATTGGTCCCAATTTTCCTATGAATTAGATTCTCAAAATCTCTATATTTTGCTCTCCGACCAACAATAAGAGGCAACATCTTGCCGCCCACGTATTCAAATGATAGCACATCCTTTAGAGTGCCGTCGATGTGTAAGACAAAAGAAGCCCTTCGTTCCTCTCTCCTGTAAAGACAAAATTAAACACTTATTAGAAGTTGTTTAATGCAATTTAAATGTGCTAAAAATGGAAATAGAGGAGAATGGAAAGGGAACTACATACCTTTTCATGGAAGGGAGGTTAGTATTGGTGCAATGCAATAGAATGATACTTTGGAGTGAACCAGTCGAATGGTGGTTTATGCCCCTACAAAGGAAGCAATGGAATGGGGTGTAAACAAATAATGTGTGAGGAATTATTGATTTAAACCATTCATATTTGAAAAATGAGGGGTTTTCTCAACTGAGTTCTAAATTATTAGGCGTGTAAACCAATGATATCCCACACATTATTGGTTTAAACAATTGATTGTTCAAACTTTAGGGTTGTAAACCAATAATCTGTGAGAAATTATTGATTTAAACCATTGATATTTGAAAATTTAGAGGTTTTCTCAACTGAGTTATAAAATATTAATGGTTTAAACGAATGATATCTCACACATTATTGGTTTAAACAATTGATTGTTCAAATTTTAGGGTTGTAAACCAACAATCTGTGAGAAATTATTGATTTAAACCATTGATATTTGAAAATTTAGAGGTTTTCTCAACTGTGTTATAAAATATTAGTGGTTTAAACCAATGATATCTCACACATTATTGGTTTAAACAATTGATTGTTCAAACTTTAGGGTTGTAAAGCAATAATCTGTGAGAAATTATTGATTTAAACCATTGATATTTGAAAATTTAGAGGTTTTCTCAACTGTGTTATAAAATATTAGTGGTTTAAACCAATGATATCTCACACATTATTGGTTTAAACAATTGATTGTTCAAATAATCTGTGATAAATTATTTGAAAAATTAGCTGTTTTCTCAACTGAGTTGTAAAATATTAGGTGTTTAAACCAATGATATCTCAACTTCTTACAAACTGTAGGTTTAAACCATTGATTTTGCAGAAATTACGAATTTTCCAATTGATTTTCTACAAAATTGTGGTTTAAACCATGCAGATTATGGGTTTCAAAATATACTTCTGACAAACTATTGCTTTAAACCATCTCTTAAACCATTGATCTTTGAAAAATGAGAAAATATATTAAGGGTTTTAAAAAACGATTTTTCACAAATATTGATTTAAACCATTTTTTCCAAAACTCTATTGGGTTTTACCTATTGATCTTTGACAAAAGAGAAGGAGAAAGTCACGGTGAGGCCATTTCCAAAAAAAAAAAACCTATCTCAAAAAAATAAACTCACAGTCAGAGGGGTACCAACCTCTTTTGTGCCGGTGGCGGGGAGAGAGAGGACCGGCGAGAGAGGTAGAGAAGACCGGCGAGAGAGGTAGAGAAGACCGCCGGAGAAGACCGCCGGAGAGGGAGAGAGAGGTGGGTGGGTAAAGTGCTTTGGTTTTCTGAAATTTATATTTCCAACAGCTGAAAGTAATCATCATAGTTCTCAGTTGATTTGATAGGGGAGAGAGAGGAAGAGAGAGAGAGGGAGAGGGAGAGAGAAAAACGTATGTAAGGAAGGGTATTCTCGTCAAAGTCACTCTATATTAGTCATTTTCAAATCTTCCCTCTGGACACGTCATTATCATAATAAAGGCCTTTTTTTTGGTCATTTTCTCTAAATACATTAGTGGGATTCAGCCTCTAGCTCGACGGTAAAGGCTTAGCTCTTTGACCTAAAGGTCGGAGGTTCAATCCCAGCTTATATACCAAAAAAAATAAAATAATAAATACATTAGTGGGAGTGGCCTGGGGAAACAATGGGGTCAAATATATCAGTTCCCGATATTTTTATAGGAAAGGACACTATTTGTCCTAATTAACTATGGCAGACAGCCAGGCATGGCCCACTTCTACCTTTACATATCTAGTTTGACGGTGCTTCATCATCAATGGCAATATCACCATTTATATTATATAGTTTTTGGAGGGGAGATGATATTTTCACCCCTATGCAGTACGCATTCGCCCCCTTATAGCCTGGAGAGTGGGCAACTTTAATGCTTTTTGACGTCAAATCATGTTAAAAGGGGGCGAATGCGTACTCTAGTGCCGGTGAAAATATCATCACCTTATCATTATTCATAATCTAATTCACTTATATGTCAAAAAGCTCCAAATCCGTCCTAAAATTTACAAAAATAGGGTTTTTTTTACTTAATCTTAGGTAGTGAAGAGCGGCGGTTGAGGCTCTTGTCTAGGTAACACTCCATGTTATTTTTTTATCTTATATTATTTTAAATGATCATGTATAACTTAATAAAACACATGATGAATCATGGGTTAGATTTTAGCATTTATTTACATGTATTGACAAATATTTTAAAGGCATATTCGCCTTCTTTTTTGACCTAGACATGTTTTACAGCTATTCTTGTGGCTTGACCTTCTTTTGCCATCATCAAGACATTGCTCTTAGACCTAGAGATGTTTTAAATATGGGCCCATACAAAAGTAAAGTAGAGCCCACCGATTTAGTTGATCTAAGCCGTCCATTTGTCGGTCCCCAGTAAGCCGTGTCCCAAAAATCTTCTCCATATGATGACGCTAACCCTTGAACTGTTTAGAACCCTCGTGTCCCAAAAATCTTCTCCATAGGATGACGCTAACCCTTGAACTGTTTAGAACCCTCCGCAAATCGGAGAGTTAGGATCATCCTATCAAGAAGCTTTTTGAGCTACGTCTTACACATGACAGGGGGACCAACAAATGAATGGTTTAGATCATCAAATTGGTGGGACCCACTTCATGTTTTTTGTGGACTGAGTAGTTACACGCCCACGCATGAATCATATAAACTCTTCTTTTGTAATACTCCTATGGATCAATTACCAATGGGGGACAAAAATTAGGTGGAATTATCAATAGGACCCATGCTTTTCAGAAATTATCAACAAGGGACAAAAGAGGTATTGTCTTCAAAAGCTGGACGAAAATGCCATTTTCTTAAGCTTTTCCCTCTCCTCTCTTCTTTCCCTCTTTTTTCTTACTTTTTCATTTTCAACTTTGTTTTTTTTTTTTTAACCTTACCAGTCATCTTCTTCATCATTTAGCCACCATTGGAGGTGGGAAAACTCGAAAATTTGAAACGTGAGTTCATTCGCATCTAACTTTCAATATCTAGGTTTTGTTTTTCATTTGTTTTAGGGTTTTGCATTTCTCCTTCTCCCTTTCAATGGAGGATGAGGAAGATGAATCGTACGGTAGAAAGAAAGAAACGTGAAAATGAACGAGTGAAAAAAAACTGGAAGTAAAAACGTGTTCATAAGGGACTTGATAAGCCCATTCGGAATTTGGTAACCCCATTTTGATACTGGATAACCCCAACCCCAGAGAGTTGAAAACCCCCTTCCAAAACTCCGGTACCCTTGGGCAATTTTAAGGGACTTGATAAGCCCATTCGTAAATTGGTAACCCCATTTTGATACTAGATAACCTCAATCCCAAATACTTGAAAACTCCCTTCCAAAACTCTAGTACCCTCGGCCAATTTTCAGGAACTTGATAAGCTCATTCAGAAATTGGTAACCTCATTTTGATACTTGATAACCCCAATCCTAGAGACTTGAAAACCCCCTTATAAAACTCCAGTACCCTCGGCCAATTTTCAAGGACTTGATAAGCCCATTCAGAATTTGGTAACCCCATTTTTATACTAGATAACCTCAATCCCAGAGACTTGAAAACCCCCTTCCAAAACTCTAGTACCCCGGCCAATTTTTTCGGGACTTGATCACCCCATTCGGAAATTGGTGACCCCATTTTTTATACTAGATAACCCCAATCCTAGAAACTTGAAAACCCTCTTCCAAAACTCCAGTACCCTCTGCCAATTTTCAAGTACTTGATAAGCCCATTCGAAAATTGGTAGCCCTACTTTTGAGAGTTACTAACCCCGTTCCAGAGAGTTGATAAACCCCTTCCGCTACAAAACCCCCTGCCTATAGCAACTCTTCGAATGACATTATAATTCTGCTCATGATAGAAATAATGAAGAAATTAATGTTGTTTTCATTAAATGTGCTTCATGTATTACATCCCAATTTGTGTATTACAAAAAAAAAATTAAGTAAATAAAAAAATGTGTAGCCATCCATTCATGTATTCATCAACTTTTTCTTATACAACCACTTGTCTTCCAAAAAGTGAGTGAAGCATTATCTCCAGAACTCACCCTAAAAAACAAATCGCTTAAACCCTAACAAGATAAATCAGAAACAGAGGAATGAAAAATAGTGCAAAACCCTAAACAAAAAAGAAAGAAAAAAAAAAACCTAAATACAAAGAGATAGATGATAAGAACTCAACATTCAAGCTTTCAAGATTTGCCGGCAACAATGATGGCTGAACAAAGAGGAAGATGACTGGTAGGTTAAAAAATAAAAAAGGTGATAATGCATAAGTAAAAGAAGAGGGAAGAAGGAGAAAACAAGGTCAAAACGTGTTGTAATTTTCAAAGGGTATTTTCGTCCAGCTTTTACTGACAAGACCTCTTTTGTCCCTCGTTAGATAATTTTTGAAAAGCATGGGTCCTGTTCATAATTTTGCCTAACGTTTGTCCCGCATTCGTAATCGGTCCTACTCCTATTATCAACCGTACTCTTTTCCTTCTTTAATTTAATTTGTCTTCTAGCCTTGCCTGCTTGCTTTGAAAACACAAGAAAGGTGGGCCCAAATCAAAGACTTTTTGAAGCCTAGACGTGACAAAAGAATAAAGTCTGCTTGTAAAAGTAAACGTAAAGCAAAAACAACAATCAGTAACTTTAAATACTAGTGGCAAGGCTCTTTTGCTAGGAAAATGATATTTGCAGCCCTTTATTTGTTCTTCTAATGATGACAACACTCACGCTCTCTTTGTTTGTCTTTTCCTGAACTCAAAGTCATTTTTAGGAAAAGACAAATAAAAGGGGGTGGAGATTCTGGAAGGGAGGTGATATTTGTTTTTCCTTTTATAATTTTGTTTTTATTTCGTAGTTAGTGATCAAGATACTCTTCTCCTTGGTTCAATAGAAAATTTCTATATTGTTTAATATAGTACAATATTTAATATCTAGAAATAGAAATCATTTTTTATTTAATTTTCTACTTGTAATTAATTGCTATTGGTGGGTCCAAATTATAAACATTGTAAATCAGCATCAGTAATAGAAGGTACATGTGTATGTACCAAGAGAGAAGTTCCACTTTTGTCGGACCTTATGAGAAATGGGGCCCACTTGATCCCCCCCGTCTGTTTGGTAGCCAGTAAAATTTAAAACCTAGGAAGTTTTTAGTAAAATTTTCATCCCATCCCATGTTTGGTTGCCTTTTACCACAATAATTTTTTTAATCCCACTCTTGTAATGATTGCTTATGAGTATGACATGGACTCCTTGTCCCATCTTTTTCTTTCCTAAGGAATTATGTCCTCTCTCTTTTTCTCTCTTCCCTCTCTCTCCTCCCTTCCCATATTTGGTAATGACACTCCTAAATTTTGGCAGGAATTTTAAGAATTGTAGGAAGAAAAAAAAAAACCTAGCAAATCCCGTTGACTTCACTGTTGGGATTAAAAAGCTCCTAGGATAAAATTTTTACTGGCAACCAAACGGAGCACATACTCAGCAATCATTACAAGAGTGGGATTAAAAAAATTCTAGTGCTAAAAGGCAACCAAACATGGGATGGGACGAAAATTTTAATAAAAACTTCCTAGGTTTTAAATTTTGTTGGCAACCAAACAGACCCAAGAGTCTAAAGTTAGTGGGGCCACTTTTGATGAGTTTACTTTCACAGCCTTTACCTTAACCAATAAAAAAATAAAAAATAAAAAAATAAAAAAACCTTAACCTTTCATTGATAAAAAATGACCATAATACACTAGGATTATTTGCAAAGTGGTTTTATACATTTGCCTTCTGTGTATAGTAGTAATACTTAACGAGTCAACTCAAAACTCGACTGAGTGGACACGATACCAAAGTGTGCCCAAAACTTCAACAGAAAGAATGTAGAATGCATAGTTTTAAAGCTCCCCCAAGTCATGGTGGACTCTCCCAAGTTCACTCCCTGTTACTTTAGTCGTGTTCTTGTCTAAGTCTGTGTTTTACCCTTTAAAGTCAATCAAAACTCCTTTGACACTCAAGTAGTCAAGTTATAACTGCGTCTACCAAATACTCAGTGAGTCAACCAAGTACTCGACCACGTCATGCCGAGTCGACTAGGTTTTGCTCTGGCCGCGTTTTGACCCGCGTCTGCGTTTCGAAACACTGCTGGAATGACTTGAACCCATATAAACACTCTTATCACATGGCTATGTGTTGCATTTGTGGTCTATCATGGAAAAAGTTCTAATTCACACACATCTGCGTTATTATTAAGTGACTACCGACCCGTTGAGTTGAGTTGAATCGAGTAGAGTTTTTATACTATGCTTTTGTGAACATCCATGGCAGGTCTTGTTCAAGGTTGGGCTGCTATAATCATGGGAATCCTCTCAGGTAGTATCCCATGGTTCACCATGATGATCATCCACAAACGTTGGTCCTTCCTCCAAAAGGTCGACGACACCCTCGGAGTCTTCCACACCCACGCTGTGGCTGGATTCTTGGGAGGTGTCAGCACCGGCCTGTTCGCCGAGCCGGAGCTATGTGCCCTCTTTTTTGCCGGTCACCAACTCGAGGGGCGGCTTCTATGGCGGGCACGGTGGGATTCAGTTCCTCAAACAAATAGTTGGGGCCGGATTTATCATCGGTTGGAATATCGTCCCCACTACCATTATATGTTGGATTATAAGGGTTGTGATTCCATTGCGAATGCCGGAAGACATGTTGATAATAGGGGACGATGCAGTGCACGGCGAAGAAGCGTATGCTCTGTGGGGGGATGGGGAGAAGTATGATTCTTCCAAACATGGTTGGTATTCTGATGAGACAATGCATACTATGGTGTCTAGTGGTGTAACCCAGAATGTCTAGATAGGAAGAAGAAGGTGGTGAAAGTTGAAGTGTGATATGGGTGTGAATGTTGATATATACAAGAATTTTCTGTGTATATATAAGTTGTTAATTGCTTTGATTTCTGGGAAGACTGGTGAATTGGCCAAATTTGAAAATGTATGTTCTTTTGTTTGAAAATGTGGGCCCATTTGCTTCAACCTCCCCTAAAAACATCAATAGAGTTGGGCCCACTTTCAGCCTCCATCAAATTTATCTGAAATCAATCAACATTGTAATCTGTACCTGTACTTGAAGATCAACGATGGATCGAATGATTGGGGACGTGTGATGGATGCAATTTTTGGGTTGTAGGCAATCCACATTATGGCCCACAAGAAAAGATTAATAAGTAAGACTTTCAATGGGTTTGGCCTGTTTTGCTTGGAAAAAACAAAGTTGGGCATTTTTCGGACAGTCCGAAAGCCACGTTGTTTTAGCTCAAAGCCCTTTTATAAGTAAGACTGTCAATGGGTTTGGCCCGTTTTGCTTGGAAAAAGCAAGATGGGCCTTTCTCGGACCGTCCGAAAGTCATGTTGTTTTAGCTCAAAGCCCTGAAAATTAAGGTTGGGCTTAGAGGCTAAATGGCGGCCCAGCGTATTCCTCCTATTTGGATGAGCAAACACCCTTATAAACTAGAAATCTCATTAGAAATCAGTTCAATTAGTGAAAATTGGGCCGGGCCAAAAAATGTACAGTTTAAGTCCAAATATAACAGAGAATAAAAGTACTCTTTATGAGTTTTTCTTAGGCCAAATGGCATGGGATCAGATTCGGCATTTTGCCCCTTTAATTCTGGGAAAAATTGTGAACTGGTGACAGAAAAATACGAAAATAGTGAATGGGTGACACCCTTTTGAAAGTTTGTGAACGGAGGTCGAAATACGTTTTCTGACATGGCCTTTTACGTAAATACCCTTGAGAACGAAAAACCCAATGTACAGAGGCTTTTTTTTTAACTGTAGAGAGGCTTTTTTTCTCTTCGTTTTTTACTATACAGAGGGTTTTTTTTTTTTACTTTTACTCCATTTTCATTTGAACCACCTGAAACCCATCCTCTCCGGCGTGAGGTGTGACCGGCGTGAAGATCTCTCATTTTTCTCTGGAGTGGGACGGTTTCCTGCATTATTCTGAACCTCTCTCCTCCGTTATCAAGTGTATTCCGGTGAGGGCTTCATTTTTCTCCGGCGAGGGCTTCATTTTTCCGGCGAGGGATTCATTTTTTCCGGCGTGGGCTTCATTTTCCCCCATCCCCATCGTGCAGGTATGTTAGGGTGTCGTATTTCATATTTTTTTACTTTTTTTTTTTCGTTCTATTAAGTTACCTTTGTGGTGTATTGTTTCATTGTCAGTATTTGGAAGTCTTTACACGTCTAGGGTTTAATTTTTTTTTTTGTTCCCTATTTTGTTTGATTTTGACTGTGGAGAACCCCCTTTTGATAATCTCTCATTCTCGGTGTTGAGAATCCCCTTTTGAGATTCATAATATCCCTTTTTCAATGTTGAGAACTCATTTTCACTGTTGGGACCCCCCTTTTCCAGTGTTGGGATGCTTTATATCCAGTGTTGGGACCCCCTTTTGAGGTTCATAATCCCTCAATTTAAGTGTTGAGGACCCCCTCCAGGTAGATTGATAATCCCTCATTGCCAGTGTTGAGAATCCCCTCATTTCCAGTGTTAGTAACCCTCTCTAGGATGTTGATAATCCTCCATTGCCAGTGTTGAGAACCCCCTCTAGGTAGTTCATAATGTCCCATTTGCAGTGTTGGGAACCCCTTTTCAGGCTGATAATCCCCCACTTTCAGTGTTGAGAATCCTTTCTAGGTACATTGATAATCCCCCTTCTCCACTGTTAAAAACCCCCTATTGAGGTTGATAATCCCCCTTCTCCAATGTTGAAAACCCCTGAAGGGAGGTTGATAATCCCTATTGCCAGTGTTGGGAACCCCCTGTTGAGGTTGATAATCCCTATTGCCAGTGTTGGGAACCCCCTGTTGAGGTTGATAATCCCCATTCTCGTGTGTTGAGAACCCCCTGTGGTTGATAATCCCCCTTCTCTTCTGTTGAGAACCCCCTGTTGAGGTTGATAATCCTCATTGTCCAGTGTTGAGAACCCCCTCCTGAGGTTGATAATCCCCTTTCTACAGTGTTGAAAACCCCCTCAAGGGAGGTTGATAATCCCCATTTCCTGTGTTGAGAACCCCCTGTTGAGGTTGATAATCCCCTACTCCAGTGTTAAAACTCTCTATTGAGGTTGATAATCCCCCTTCTCTAGTGTTGAAAACCCCCTCAGGGAGTTTATAATACCCATTTCCAGTGTTGTGAATCCCGGTTGAGGTTGATAATTAATATTTGTAGTGTTGAGAACTCCCTGTTGAGGTTGATAATCCCCCTTCTCCACTGTTGAAAACCCCCTCAAGGGAGGTTGATAATCCCCATTTTCAGATTGTTGCCAATCCTCTTTTGGATCATTGTTCATATAGTAATTTTTGGTATGGTTTCTACGCTTGAGAATCACATATTTGAGTTGTGAACCCCATTTTAAGAAACATGAACTTACATTACAATTAATTATGTTCTTTTTTGTGACAGTTATATAGTTGGATTGGGAGAAGGCAAAGTCTACAATGAAGACGCGTGTAAGTGTAGTCTTTTTTGTTCTCGTTTTAGATTGTTAGTCAATAGAATGCTCTTTTATTCTCTAATTGTGTTAATAGGCAAATGAGAGCCGGAGTCGAAAGTGTAATAGGAAGCCCGCAATGGGTTTAAAGAATGAGGAGATTAAAATGAAAGGTAGTATGGGGAAAATGAAATTGAAAGGTGAGAAGGCAAAAATGAAAAATAGAGGTGAGAAGAAGATAGTTGAAGTGAAAGGTCAGAAGATGAAAACCAAAGTGAAAGGTCAGAAGATGAAAAGCGATGTGAAAAGTGAGAAGATGAAAAGCAACGTGAAAGGTCAGAAGAGTGAAGTGAAGGCGAAACATGTAAGTGTATTTGATCTTTACAGTTTTAATCTAAGTTACTTGATAAAAGTTGACGCTCTGATTATGTATGTTGTTTTACAGGATCCATATGTCCCTGCACGATGTTCTCCATCGTGCTTTATTAAGGAGATGCGGAGTACACAGTTCCGGCAGTCCCACTATGATGCTATAGGCAAGACCCCTTTCAAGGACTTCATCCGCCTAGAACAGAATCCACTAGAAGAGGCTGTCATGCATAAGCCTCTAATTAGAGCACTACACAGTAAGTGGGATCCGGCGACGAAGACATTCATGCTAGGAGGTATCGCAGTTCCATTTAGGGCTAGCGATGTTGCATTGGCTTTAGGCCTTCCCCTTAGAGGGGAAAAAATTAATTTGGCGAGGGTTCCGTGGACGGACAAGAGTAAACCCACTCCTTTACTGCCTGTGGTCATTTCGTAGAGGATCTGTTCTGGCATCTGACCTTTCTGTGCAAATCAAGGCCTTAGTTGGTCTAGAGGACCAACCCTCCATAGAGACTTGTGTGAAATATGTCGTGCTACACCTATTCGCTACTGTGTTATTCACTCAGGCTGCACATCGGGCCGACCAGCTGTTTTGGCCCTATATCGATGATTTAGAGAAGATGTGCGACTATAACTGGGGGGAAGCAGTATACAATTGGTTATTCGAGTATTTAAACGCATCCGTCGCAGGGGGGAAATATCTTGGAGGTTGCTCCCTCACATTGCAGGTATCATGGCCTCTGCAATAGTTTGCCTTTTTATTTATCTTCCTATTAATAAAATATTAACAAAGTCTGTCTTGTGTGTGCAGGTGTGGCTTTTCGAGCACACGAAGTTGTGGATACCAAAAAATCCAGATGCCTGTCCACGTATTCTGAAGTGGAAGTCGAAAGGAAATGAAGCGAATAAGTACTATATGATTGAGCATGGGAAGATAGACAAATCTGAGGTAAGACCCTATCTACTAGATACCATTTTAGATAGTCTGTAATATTTTCTGATCTAACAACTTTCTCAAATCGTTAGGTAGGGTGACATTGACGCCACGAGAGGACGAACTGCGGTACATTCCTGAGCAGGTATCGCAATAGACCTCTTTTTATATTATGTTTTATTTAAGTTGGTAATGTTTACAAATTTTGTGTGTTGTATCCCTTATTTGTATATTAGGAAGCCGAGGAAGAAGGAATCATTGGGCAGGGAGAACCATTAGGGCAGTCACCTACTGTCCCAGCATTGATCGGCACACCTGCGTTTGAAGGAAGGGATACTGTAGTTGAGGAGGGTGGTCAGGAGGGTGCTGAGGAGGCTAGTGAGGATAGGAGGATAAAAAGAGAGTGGGAGAAGATAGGAGAGGCATGGGACAATATAAAAAGAGAGAGGGGACAGAATGAAGAGGAGAAGGAGAGGTTAAGAAGAGTCAGGGTGGAGATGGAGGCGGAGAAGGAGAATTTACGAATAGAGATTGCAGCTGAGAGGGAAATTATACAGAAGGAGTGGGAAGCGATGAGAAGACAGGAGGGAGACGAAGCTGAAATGGAGAAGGAAGAATTGAGAAAAGATGGGGAAAAAAGAAGAGAGGAGGAAGATATGGAGGTCATAAATGTGATGCGTCAGGCTGAAGATGTTGGCTTCGTAAATGAAGCAGTTGTAACAGGAGCGTCAGATGTTGTTACCATTCTCGATAGCCCTGAGGGTAAAGAGAAGAGGAAGAGGACGGAAAAATTAGGGAGCATTGAGAGGAGAGTGAAAAATCAGAGAAGGGATAGGAAACCAAGCTACGCCAAGAGTAGCCCCTATACAGTACCCCCAGTGACAAAGAAAAAAAGTGAGAGGGCAACGAAGAAAGTAACACGGAGGCGAACTGATCTCATTGAGAAGTTGAAAAAACAAGAACAAAGGCAAGTACACTTGTTTTCAATTAACCATTATTCAAAGTTAGATACTTGCTTCCTCTAACCTTTGTATATTTTTGCAGTCGTATTCTCATGACCGTTGACGGGGTAAAAGTCTTGGCCGAGGATCTCGAAACGTTGTGGAACCTGAAAGGAGTCCTCAGTGGCCAAGTAAGTGTCATTTTTTAAATTAAGTGTTGTCTTCAGTACCCATTGTTGAGGTAATTAAGAAATTTTTTTGAGTTGTAGGTGTTGGATGTATATGGGAAGTATTTGTGCGCCTCCAGCAATGCCTTGATTGGACGGATTGTATATATTCCTTCGTCAGTACATGTAAGAGGCTTTTTTGTAGCTATACATGTTACTTTACAACTTATCCATGATCTAGTGTTCCCACAAAATTCATTTCATTGTACAGGGATATAAGACTTCAGGGCGTGATTCAATGGAGGACAAAAATAAGTTGGACACCGATCGGTTGGCGAACGAGCTATTGCATCGTACACTTGACCATATCCCGTCAGAAGATATTGGGATGCTTTTAATCCCATGCTGTCAAGACTTTCATTGGGCTCTTGTGCTTGTTGATATGGTGAATAAAAAGATGGTCGAGTTCAACTCATTGGAAGGGGACTCATTTCAGGAGCGAGCATCTCCCACTGTAAGTAAATTAACATCTTCCGTAACATTTAATGTTACTTCCATATGTATAACACTCAATATTCCTTCCTTGTCTTAAATTCAGGTAGCATTAATGAAGGAATATTTAAAGGGCCGGGGTTGCAACATCGATGACTTTCCATATTCACAGATGGATGGCTTCCGAAAGCAGAACAATGGGTGGGTTCAAACTTAAAACTTTCGAATTTTTGTTAGTATTCCTATCTCATTCGTAGTTAGCTTAAAAGTAACTCCATTCAATGCATGCTTTTATACAGGGTTGATTGCGGCGCTTTTGTCCTAAAAGCGATTGAGCATCTCTACCATGGTCAACCGCTAAACTTTGGGCCGACAGACATTCCTGAATTTCGGCTACAACTCTGTGAGAGATTTTTACGAGGAGAGTTTGGGGACTGCACACTTATATAGGAACACCTTCTAATGTTGGTGGATGTTTATTTTTTCTGATGATCAAACTTTATTTTTTAATGGAGATTGGCAGGGGATTTGTTAAATGGCAAGGGAAGTTGTTATGGTCTGTGTTTTTGTTTGTGAATGGGTGGAGAAGTTGTAAATTGAAATAGGTTTAATGAAAGTGTGTTTGTGTTTGTGAATGGGTGGAGAACTTGTTTATGAATGTGGAGAAGTTGTAAATGTAAGCAGGTCTTATGGAATTGTGAACTTGTTTATGAATGTGGAGAAGTTGTAAATGTAAGCAGGTTTTATGGAAGTGTATTTGTGTTTGTGTTTCAATTTGAATATTGGAACTTGTAAATTTAAACAGGTTTTAGACATGTGTGTTTGTGTTTCTGAATGAGTAGGGAAGTTATAAATTTAAACATAATATGAAATGTGTTTGTGTTTAAACAGGTTTTAGACATTTTCAATTCCAGCAGCTTTACTCCCCTGGAAATGGGTTGGTGACCCTTTTTCTGGGTTGGTAACCCACATTCCAAGGTCAATCACCCAAAAAAAGGGAGGTTGGTAACCTTAATTTAGAAGTCCAGCAGCTTTACTCCTCCGAAAAAATGGTTGGTGACCCTTTTTCTGGGTTGATAACCCACATTCGAAGGTTAATAACCCAAAAAAAGGGAGGTTGGTAACCTTAAGTTCCAATTGCAGCAGCTTTACTCGGCTGGAAAAATGGTTGGTAATCCTCTTTCTGGGTTGATAACCCACATTCGAAGGTTAATAACCCAAAAAAAGGGAGGTTGGTAACCTTAAGTTTCACTTCCAGCAGCTTTACTCGGCTGGAAAAATGGTTGGTGACCCTCTTTCTGGGTTGATAACCCACATTCGAAGGTTAATAACCCAAAAAAAGGGAGGTTGGTAACCTTAAGTTTCACTTCCAGCAGCTTTACTCGGCTGGAAAAATGGTTGGTGACCCTCTTTCTGGGTTGATAACCCACAGTCGAAGGTTAATAACCCAAAAAAGGGAGGTTGGTAACCTTAAGTTCCAATTCCAGTAGCTTTACTCGCCTGGAAAAATGGTTGGTGACCCTTTTTATGGGTTGGTAACCCACATTCCAAGGTCAATGACCCAAAAAAATGGAGGTTGGTAACCTTAAGTTTCACTTCCAGCAGCT
The DNA here is from genome assembly GCF_043159265.1 of Tasmannia lanceolata. Classification (NCBI taxonomy): domain Eukaryota; kingdom Viridiplantae; phylum Streptophyta; class Magnoliopsida; order Canellales; family Winteraceae; genus Tasmannia; species Tasmannia lanceolata. The sequence goes on from NW_027518689.1 coordinate 43,467,707, forward strand.
TTACTCGGCTGGAAAAATGGTTGGTGACCCTCTTTCTGGGTTGATAACCCACATTCGAAGGTTAATAACCCAAAAAAAGGGAGGTTGGTAACCTTAAGTTCCAATTCCAGCAGCTTTACTCGCCTGGAAAAATGGTTGGTGACCCTTTTTATGGGTTGGTAACCCACATTCCAAGGTCAATGACCCAAAAAATGGGAGGTTGGTAACCTTAATTTTTCGGTCGATCACCCACTTTCGAATGTTGGTAACCTCGTTTTGAGGGAGTCGATAACCTGGATTTTGAATTCCAGTAGCTTTATCAACCAAGGGAATGGGTTGATGATCCAATTTTGAGTGTTGATAACCTCACTTCCGATTGGTTGATGACCTATTTTGGGGGAGTCGATAACCTAGATTTTGGTTGATAACCTAGGGAATTGGTTGATAATCCTATTGATTGTGCCGGTAATCCAAATCTGACTGTTGATAAGTCCATTTTCATGGTTTAGATGTAGGAGAGCGACAACTAAATAGAGAACAAATAGCATATCTATATCCAAAAAAATTGTTTATGTATTGATGTTCCAATTACAACCATTCTTTACAAAATAACAAAAAAGAAGTCATCACAATATCTGAGAACATTCAAAAAATTCAATTACACCCTTACACAAAGAAGGGAGCTTGACAAGGTACGACCGACCTACTGAGTATGGGTGCAGAAGGACCAATAGCAGTTTGGTCAACTTGTTGTCTTACCACGGGTGGTTCTTTGCAACTTCTTCTATTGTGGCCAAGTTGTCGACATCGGGTGCATTTGTAATGTAATCCACCTTTCAATTCGCGATCAGTTCTTCTCGTACGCGGCCTTCCCGGTGGTCGCTTTGCAATCGGCGGTAATATTGTCATCAAGGATTCGGGATTTAATTCCCAGTGGGTCCTGTCTAGTGTCGGGTGCAAAACTTCAGCGTACGTATCCCGATATCTCTCTACATGAAACTATTTCTCGCAGTAATCGTATGCATCAAAATCTGTGATGCCAATGGCTGCCATGGCATGTCCACACGGGAGTCCAAATGTTTGGAATGCACGACAACTGCACGTGCGAAGTTCCAAGTTTACGCCATCTGTATGTTCAAGGGACCGTACTTCATATTCATGAACCCCAACTCGATAAGCTGTATACTGGCGGCTCTCTTCCCTCGCTAATGTTATACGTTTTTCTGCGTAATGAGTCAACTTTGTTTGCCAACTATGACCCAATTTCTGACGCTTTTGAATGAAGTCTGTAGTCTGATGTCTACTGTGCTCTACCAATGATGCAATCGGCAATCTTCTCGCATCCTTCAGGACAGCATTGAAACACTCCGATCTATTTGTAGTCAATACATCATACCTATTCCCCTTAAAATAAAAACTAGCCCAGTGTTCGTTCGCAATGTCACTTATCCACTTGTGTGCACGTTCATTCCTCACCTTAATCTTCTCCATTGTTTCTCTGAACACACTCTCTCTCAAAGTCCGTGCGGCTTTCCAAAACAATCTCTCAAGTAGAACATCTTTGAACTCGGATCGCAAATTGGCGGCGAGGTGACGCATGCAATAACTATGATGAGAATTAGGAAATATATTAGGCACTGCCTGCAACAACCCCTTCTGTCGACCTCAAATTCCCATCAGAATCCAACCTCAAAAACCTAATAAAATCACCATTATCACTATAATCACTGCTATAAACTACATTGACAGGATTCGGAAGCGAAAGATCGAAAATCGTTAGGATTCCAGTTGATTGGAGAGTCAAGATAGGTGAACTGAGATTCCTATTTGAATTGAAACTAGAATTCAAACCCTGATTCCAATAAATTATACTCTCATTCCATGTAAGCGTTAGATTTCCAGACATTGTAAGATGAAAAGAGTAAATCCCAGATCGTAGAGTCTTCCCTGAACTGAAATTCTGGTTCTGTAATATTGTATCAGTTGGATTATTAAAAGTATCCCAAAGGGTAACAGAGCTCCCATTTTTTAGAGCGATATTACCTGAATCATCAAGGGTAGCAGTCGTAGTTCCGAGGTTTTCGGTGCCTGATTGCCAGATGCTGAATCCAGAGCCGTTGAGGAGGCGGAGATTGCCGTTGGATTGGAATTGGAGGGTTTCACCAAGATCAACGGTTCCAGCTTTCCAGATGGGCACTCTGCTATATGAAATTGAGGCAAGAAAGGAAGATGGGTTTTCATTGTTTGGGAGAAAACCGAAAGAGAATGTTCGATTTGGGGAATTCCATGTAGTGTTGAGGTCAGTGGCTAAGAGAGTTGAGCCAGGAGAGATTTGTGCAGAGATATGGGGTTGGAATATTAGAAGAAGGAGAAGAAAGGGGAGAGAGAGTAGAGATGGAGATGAGAGAAATGCCATTTTTGAGTGAGTTTGTTTTTTTTTTTCTTGCTGTTTTTCTTCTGGCCAGGGGAGGTTTCAAAAGAGTAGTTGAGAGTCTAGACGTGTGAGAGTTGAAATGAGACAAAAGACTTTGAATATTTGAAAGGAATGTTTGAAATGATTTTTTTCTAGAAGCTGATAATTCCACCCGTTATTTTCTTCCAAGAAAAGTACCGAATGGGGCTCATGTTTTTATAAATTACGGATTTTGGGCACCTTTTAAAACAAGAATGAAACACGGGCTAATCTTCAAAATCGTCAGAAGACTTGATACTCTTCTGACATCGACAGAGTCCTCCTTTTATATTACTGCCTATTAAATTGGCGTGTTTCATGAGGCTTCTTTTGGTTCGTTTGAATGTGTATTTGAACCGACAGAACCTTGGGTTCGTTTCTATCTTGGCCGTCAGAAATAACTAGAGACGGATGGATGCCTGACAAGTGTAGGAAAATTTTTTTGGAACGCTGACAACCCAAAGTCAATCATTATCTTTTCTCACTTCTCTTTTGGCTTAGAACAGTAACGTCCCTGAATACGTCTCTTTTGCTTAGAATCTTTTCCCTTCTCCTTTGGTCCTTATAATTTACGCCGGAAAACCTCAACCCATTACCCGCCCTACAGGGTATTGTGCTGGCCCTGGCCCGCCCTGATTGGGCAGGGCCGACCCGGCCCGGCCCTAATTGACCCTAGTGCAAATACCTGTTAAGAGTGCCAAAAATAAAGGAACCACTTATCATATGGAACAAAATGATCAATAAACAGAGAAAGGGAACAAAATAAGACAATATGAATTCAACAACATGACGGGCAACAGAGACAATTAATAATATTAATCTAAAGAAACATCAATCCAAGATAATAGAAAACATTAGCAAAAGAAACATGCACAGATGGTTCAATTCTATAATAGAAAACTCAAGGTCGGACCGGGTCAGAGTACCCGAGGCATTAACCCAAAACCCGCCTGACCTGAGTCAGGGTCTAAAAAAATGAATCATGACCCGCCCTCAGGGTTAGAAAATCCAGCCCTGACCCAGTTTGGGCTCAGGGCGGGTCAGGGCTGATAGGGCCAAACTTGCACCCTTAGCAGGCATGGCCCACTTCCACCTTTACATATCTAGTTTAACGGTGCTTCATTCTTCATTCGCAATAACACCCTTTATATTATATAGTTTTTGGAGGGGAGATGATGTTTTCACCCCTCTGCAGTCCGCATTCGCCCCCTTATAGCATGAACAGTGGGCAACTTTAATGCTTTTTGACGCCAAATCATGTTAAAAGGGGACGAATGCGTACTGCAGTGAGGGTGAAAATATCATCACCCTTTTTGGAGACCGAGAGTTGAACCCAGAGTGGGACCGAATAAATCCCCACATGCCACATGGCATGGGAGGGGCAGTTTTGTCATTTTAATGGAGAAAAAAGCCAAAAATCAAGGGAAAGATTTCTAATGTGTTAAGAGGCTATTTGTCTGGTTCCACTCTGGGTCCTTATTCATAATCTAATTCTTATATGTTAAAAAGCTCCAAATCCTTCCTAAAATTTACAAAAATAGTGTTTTTTCCCTTAATCTTAGGCAGTGAAGAGCGGCGGTTGAGGCTCTTTTGTCTAGGTAAAACTCCATGTTATTTTTCATCTTATATTATTTTAAATGATCATGACGGGGACCAACAAATGAATGGTTTAGATCATCAAATTGGTGGGACCCACTTCATGTTTTTTGTGGACTGAGTATTTACACGCCCACGCATGAATCATGTAAAGTCTTTTGTAATACTCCTATTATCAATCGTACTCTTTTCCTTCTTTAATTTAAGGATCAATTACCAATGGGGGACTAAAATTAGGTGAAATTATCAACAGACCCATGCTTTTCAGAAATTATCAACGGAGGACAAAATATGTCTTGTCATTAAAAGCTGGACGAAAATGCCCTTTTCTTAAGCAACACATTTTGCTTTTCCACTTTTCCATCTTCTCTCTTATTTCCCTCTTTTTTTTTACTTTTCCATTTTCAACTCTGTTTGTTTTACCCTACCAGTCATCATCTTCATCGTTTAGCCACCATTGGAGGCAAGAAAGCTCAAAAACTTGAAACGTGAGTTCATTCCCATCCATCTCTCTATATCTAGGTTTTGTTTTTCATTTCTTCTAGGGTTTTGCATTTCTCCTCCATTTCAATGGTGGATGAGGAAGATGAATAGTAAAGTAGAAAGAAAAAATGGTGAAAATGAACGAGTGAAAAAAATAGGAAGTAAAAAGGTGTTCATAAGAGACTTGATAAGCCCATTCGAGAATTGGTAACCTCATTTTTGATACTGGATAACCCCAATCCCAGAGACTTGAAAACCCCCTTCCAAAACTCCAGTACCTTCGGCCAATTTTTAGGGACTTGATAAGCCCATTCGTAAATTGGTAACCCCATTTTGATACTAGATAACCCCAATCCCAAAGACTTGAAAACCCCCTTCCAAAACTCCAGTACCCTCGGCCAATTTTTAGGGACTTGATAACCCCATTCAGAAATTGGTAACCCCATTTTGATACTTGATAACCCCAATCATAGAGACTTGAAAACCCCCTTCCAAAACTTCAGTGCCCTCGGCCAATTTTCAAGGACTTGATAAGCCCATTCAGAAATTGGTAACCCCATTTTTATGTTAGATAACCCCAATCCCAAATACTTGAAAACCTCCTTCCAAAACTCTAGTACCCTCGGCCAATTTTCAGGGACTTGATAAGCCCATTCTGAAATTGGTAACCCCATTTTGATACCTGATAACCCCAATCTTAGAGACTTGAAAACCCCCTTCCAAAACTCTAGTACCCTCGGCCAATTTTCAAGGACTTGATAAGCCCATTCAGAAATTGGTAACCCCATTTTTATGCTAGATAACCCCAATCCCAGAGACTTGAAAACCCCCTTCCAAAACTCTAGTACGCTTGGCCAATTTTTAGGGACTTGATCACCCCATTCGGAAATTGGTGACCCCATTTTTTATACTAGATAACTCTAATCCTAGAAACTTGAAAACCCTCTTCCAAAACTTTAGTACCCTCTGCCAATTTTCAAGCACTTGATAAGCCCATTTTGATACTAGATAACCCCAATCCCAAATACTTGAAAACCCCCTTCCAAAACTCTAGTACCCTCTGCCAATTTTCAGGGACTTGATAAGCCCATTCTGAAATTGGTAACCCCATTTTGATATCTGATAACCCCAATCGTAGAGACTTGAAAACCCCCTTCCAAAGTCAAAACGTGTTGTATATGCTAAAGGGTATTTTCGTCCAGCTTTAACTGACTGGACCTCTTTTGTCCCCGTTGATAATTTTTGAAAAGCATGGGTCCTCTTGATAATTTTGCCTAATGTTTGTCCCCCATTGGTAATTGGTCTTTAATTTAATTTGTCTTCTAGCCTTGCCTGCTTGCTCTGAAAACACAAGAAAGGGGGGCCGAAATCAAAGACTTTTTGAACCCTAGACGTGAAAAAAGAACAAAGTCTACTTGTGAAAGTAAACGTAAAGCAAAAACATGCAATCAGCAACAGTCACGCTCTCTTTGTTTGTCTTTTCCTAAACTCAAAGTTATTTTCAGGAAAAGACAAATAAAAGGGGGTGGAGATTCTGGAAGGGAGGTGATATTTGTTTTTCCTTTTATAATTTTGTTTTTATTTCGTAGTTAGTGATCTAGATACTCTTCTCCTTGGTTCAATATAAAATTTCTATATTATTTAATATAGTACAATATTTAATATCTAGAAATAGAAATCATTTTTCTATTTTATTTTCTACTTGTAATTAATTGCTATTGGTGGGTCCAACTTATAAACATTGTAAATCAGCATCAGTAATAGAAGGTACATGTGTACGTACCAAGAGAGAAGTTCCACTTTTGTCGGACCTTATGAGAAATGGGGCCCACTTGATCCCCCTCATACTCATAAGCAATCATTACAAGAGTGGGATTAAAAAAATTCTAGTGCTAAAAGGCAACCAAACATGGGATGGGACGAAAATTTTACTAAAAACTTCATAGGTTTTAAATTTTACTGGCAACCAAACAGACCCAAGAGTCTAAAGTTAGTGGGGCCACTTTTGATGAGTTTGCCTTCACCGCCTTTACCTTGACCAATAAAAAAAAAAAAAAACCTTAACCTTTCATTGATAAAAAATGACCATAATACAGTAGGATTATTTGCAAAGTGGTTTTATACATTTGCCTTCTGTGTATAGTAGTAATACTTAACGAGTCAACTCAAAACTCGACTGAGTGGACACGATACCAAAGTGTGCCCAAAACTTCAACAGAAATAATGTAGAATGCATAGTTTTAAAGCTCCCCCAAGTCATGGTGGACTCTCCCAAGTTCACTCCCTTTTACTTTAGTCGTGTTCTTGTCTAAGTCTGCGTTTTACCCTATAAAGTCAATCAAAACTCCTTTGACACTCAAGTTATAACTGCGTCTACCAAATACTCAGTGATTCAACCAAGTACTCGACCACGTCATGCCGAGTCGACTAGGTTTTGCTCTGGCCGCATTTTGACCCGCCTCTGCGTTTTGAAACACTGCTGGAATGACTTGAACCCATATAAACACTCTTATCACATGGCTATGTGTTGCATTTGTGGTCTATCATGAAAAAAGTTCTAATTCACACACATCTGCGTTATTATTAAGTGACTACCGACCTGTTGAGTTGAGTTGAATCGAGTAGAGTTTTTATACTATGCTTTCGTGAACATCCATGGCAGGTCTTGTTCAAGGTGTTGGGTATATAATATAACCCATGTATGTTCTAATATAAGCCCAATAAGATAATGGACCGGTGTAGTGGGCCTATTTGGGCTAGAGCCCACTAACTCATTAAAACCCTAGTGTATCTCTATATATAGGGGCTGGAGGCAACAAACTTGGTATTCCAAACTAGATACCTTGGGTGTAATGCTTTAAGCATCCTTGCTTAAACCCTAATTACTCTAACAATCTTAAAGCATTAATAAACCCTAATTTCCATCGTTTTTAGACGTGGGTTAATTCCATTCGTTGGAATCAAGAAGAGAAGTAAAGAACCGATCATCAACGACTTGCTGAAACCCCATACGATCTGCTGTTCGATTGCTTTAGGCAGATTTCTCAACCGATTTGGGTTTTTCTCTTCGATTCCTGGTTTTACCACGGCGGTTTCAATTTCTTCTTCACGGCTGTTCTTGGTACAATAATTTGGTGAATCACTTGCAGACCCAAAAATCCTTGGCCGAAACCCTATTTCAGGTTACATCCTTGGCCGGAACTCTTCTATTTCAGATCAATGGTCAATGGAAAACAAAGGAGGATAGATTGATCCCGTATCACACGCATCTGGATTCCCTGGTCAAGAGATTCAAGAATGTTACATTCACTCATCTGTCGAGGACAAGAAATCATTTCGCGGACGCTTTGGCTACACTGGCCTCAATGTTGGATATCTCTGTATCAATGGAAGTTCAGCCTCTAGCAGTGCGGTTGCAATGGGCTCCAGCGCATGTGAACGCTATAGAGATAGCAGCTCGATGTCCAGATGGAAAGCCATGGTACACTGATATAAAGAATCTCATTCTAGGCCAAGGGCACCCCCCTGAAGCATCAAGAAAAGAGTGGAGGTCTCTCCAGAAGTTGGCGGCTAACTTCATTATCTGCGGCAATGAGCTCTTCAGGAGGTCATTTGATGGAATCCAGCTTCTTTGCATAGATGAAGATCGATCAGCTAATCTCGTAGAACAGACGCATGAAGGAGTCTGTGGGCCTCACATGAACGGGAAGATGCTGTCGAGAAAGATCCTGAGACTTGGGTACTACTGGCCAACCATGGAAGCTAACTGCTTCGCATTCGTGAAGAAGTGTCATAAATGTCAGGTTTACGCCAACCTCATTCATGTGCCGCCTTCTGAGTTACATTCTCTGACTTCGCCGTGGCCGTTTTCAGTCTGGGGAATCGATATTATCGGAAAGGTGTTTCCGAAATCTTCAAGTGGGCATGAGTACATCCTGGTAGCCATCGATTACTTCACTAAGTGGATCGAAGCCGCATTGTTCGCATCACTGACTTCAGCCTCAGTTGCCAAATTCATCCGAACAAACATCATCTGCAGATATGGGGTACCGCATGAGCTGATCTCAGACAACGGATCGTACTTCAAGAAAGAAGTGGTACGCCTATGTGAGGAGTTCAAGATTAAGCATCACAAGTCCTCACCATACAGACCCCAGACAAATGGAGCCGTCGAAGCTGCAAACAAGAACATCAAAACCATCATCAGCAAGATGACAGAGACATACAGGGACTGGTCCAATAAGCTACCATATGCTTTGTGGGCTTACAGAACGTCGATCAGGGCCTCTACGGGAGCTACTCCATATTCACTAGTGTATGGGATGGAGGCGGTCCTACCAGTTGAGCTGAGAATTCCTTCGTTAAAGGTAATGATGGAAGCTGGTTTGCTAGAATCAGAATGGGCAAGGGCCCGGTATCAGGAGTTGCAGATGATTGATGAGAAGAGGCTCAGAGCTCTGTATCATGTCCAGGGGTATCAGCGTCGAATTGAAAAGGCCTTTAACAAAAAGGTGAAGATCAGAGATCTCCAGAAAGGTGACCTCGTTTTGAAATCCTACAGGGCACCGGTCCATGATCCCCGAGGGAAGTTCAGACCAAACTGGTCGGGTCCTTACATTGTTGATGAAGTCCTGCCTGGAAAAGCCGTCAGACTCCTTGATCAAAATGGTGAAAAACTAACAGAACCCACAAACCTTGATCAACTTAAAAAGTATTATGCCTAAGACACCAGGAGGCCGTCCTTGGTCAATCTGAGCTTCAAATCCAAAAATCCAATTGAAAAACAAAAGAGAAAAGTCAAAGACCGTTTGCAAACCCTTTGAGCCAATGAGCAAAATCAAAATTTCTTTGTCACCCTCAAACCAGGGGCATCTTTTATGACTTACGCCATAAAAGATGCAAAGCCTGAACTACGCCATGACCTGATCCCTTTCCACAGGGTACGTAGGCAACTTGACAACGTCGGGTTCGGTCAAATCTTTCAAAACGGTTGAAAAGAAAAAAAAAAGAAAAAAGGAGAGAACTTTCAAAAAGAAAAAAAAAAGAAGTCAAATCAAAACAATCTCAACCCAAAGTCCCCAATGGGCGAACTACGCGGACCTGATCCTCACTCTTTGGAGGTACGTAGGCTATCTGGAAGGGTCCAGATTCGGTCCAGTCAATGCAAACGCCCTGATCCAGTTCTTTCAAACCCTAACCCACCTAGAAGTCCTCCTGGTGTGATAAGGCAAAGTTTTGTGGAGAAACAGAAAAAGAAAAAATAATAATGGAGTCTTATACCTGTTAGACTGAAAACCCGAAAGGGCGGTCTAGGCAAAAGTTAGGGTCATTCGCCCGCTAAGTTGAAAACCCGAAAGGGCGGCTTAGGCAAAAATCAGGGTGCGGAGCCTGCTGGACGGAAAACCTGCAAGGGCAGGCAGTCCAGGCAAAAATTAAGGCAAGCGGCCCGCCAGATTGAAAACCCTAAAGGGCAATCTGGTCATGGCAGTGACTTCTCGTAAAGGACTAAATGTCAAAAGCTAGCAAGACCTCCATACCTGTATCGGCATCTCTTCCAAGGTCTGAATAGTGCCAGCAAGGCTTCCTTTGATATTCTTCTAAGCTAAGGGTTAAAACCGAGCAATCTAAAGGATATAATAACCATGACTAAATACCAGAAAGAGGCGAAATCACCTTAAAATGCGGTATTCAAAGAATTCCAAGAGTGGTAAGCTGTACCATCTTAAAACAATTATTAAATTAAGAAGCAGATTCAGTCTTTCCTGAAAGTCAGTCTTGTAAATCGGTTGTCTACTCACCAAAAGTCCTTTGTCAAGCAGTTGTCAAGGTCATTCTTTGTCAAGTCAAAGTCATGTACTCAGTCGAGTCAGGTGTGTCCCAGAATGACCTGTTTGGGTCCAGTATCCTTTCAAAAGCTGGGGTAACAGGTACCAGAAAATGAAGTCGCATATCCAGAAGGCGAAATGACTTATACATGGTCTAGAAGCGCGGCAAGCTCTCGGGCCCATTCGAAATTCCCGCAGCAGGCAGGAGGTTGAAGATATGTCAAGCAGAATCAGTCTGCTTGGAGGTTGAAAACCAGTGCAACCAGAAATTCTGACAGCTGGTAGAAAATTAAAAGTGTTTCAGGCTGAATCAGTCTCTTGTGCATTTTGAAAGCCTTTGAGGCCCGAAGCCCCTGCAATTGGCATAAATGTGGTAGACCTTTCAGCAAGAGTCAGTCTCTTGTACCTTCAAAATCTTTGTAACCCAAGTTTCATAAAAGAAAGCTTGAATCTGTTTGAGTTTTGTTAAGACTCCTGAACTGGAAGTGAAATTATACTAGGGGCATCTTTTATGTCCTGACGACAGTCAGACCATAAAAGATACCTAGCATGCATTGATGTTTGAGATATCAGCTTTAACAAATCAAGATTTGAGAAACTTGAACACGTCTTTCAAATCAAATTTTCAAATTGGGAATGATCCTGATCATTCCGCCCTGTTGATCTGTCAAGATGCTGTCTTCTCGGATCCTAAATTCAGGTTTGATCATGATGATGTCTAATCATTCCGCTGTGTTCATCTGTCAAGATGCTGTCTTCTCAAATCCCCATTCAGGTTTGATCATGATGCTGTCTAATCATTCCGCTGTGTTCATCTGTCAAGATGCTGTCTTCTCAGATCCCAATTCAGGTTTGATCATGATGCTGTCTAATCATTTCGCTGTGTTCATCTGTCAAGATGCTGTCTTCTCAGATCCCATTCAGGTTTGATCATGATGCTGTCTAATCATTCCGCTGTGTTCATCTGTCAAGATGCTGTCTTCTCAGATCCCATTCAGGTTTGATCATGATGCCGTCTAATCATTCCGCTGTGTTCATCTGTCAAGATGCTGTCTTCTCAGATCCCATTCAGGTTTGATCATGATGCTGTCTAATCATTCCGCCGTGTTCATCTGTCAAGATGCTGTCTTCTCAGATCCCAATTTAGGAGTGATCATGATGCTGTCTAATCATTCCGCTATGTTCATCTGTCAAGATGCTGTCTTCTCAGATCCCATTCAGGTTTGATCATGATGCTATCTAATCATTCCGCTGTGTTCATCTGTCAAGATGCTGTCTTCTCAGATCCCATTCAGGTTTGATCATGATGATGTCTAATCATTCTGCCGTGTTCATCTGTCAAGATGCTGTCTTCTCAGATCCCAATTTAGGAGTGATCATGATGCTGTCTAATCATTCCGCTATGTTCATCTGTCAAGATGCTGTCTTCTCAGATTCTAAATTTAGGTTTGATCATGATGCTGTCTAATCATTCCGCTTTGTTGATCTGTCAAGATGCTGTCTTCTCAGATCCTAATTCAGGTTTGATCATGATGACTGTCTAATCATTCCGCCTTGTAATCTCCAAATCCCTGAGTGGCTTAATTAGAGGCTGTCTAATCATCCCATTCTGCAATTTGTGAGAGCCTGTCTCACTATCCCTTGAGAGTCCATCTCAGTCTTCTTTTCGAGAATCTGTCTCATCAATTCATCTTATTATTTCTTTCTTGATTGATCCGATGAGAATCTGTCTCGTCAATCAACCTTGTTATCCTCTTGCATCCCTTTTGTTTGAAGCTTCGGGCCAGTCAAAATGTGTTGTCTGTTCGGCTTTGGCATTCGCGCGACAAGCGCCCTCTGCCGAAGAGGGGCATCTGTAGACACCCCATTTTGACAGGGCCCTAAACCCGCGTATTCGAATGAAATCCCGAGGTCAGGCGGAAAATGAATGGAATTAATCCGAGCCTAACCCGATTGCCAGTTGAAAATCTCAACCCGAATTTAATGAATCAACCCAAGTCGCATCCCAACCCGTGTCTCGAGCTCGAGCTGGGCGTAGTTTAAAGAAATATGAAAAGGGAGGATGAATTAGCAGGGCATGGGTGTGCCAATACTAGCTTACCATAGGCAAATAAAATTTTTTTTTATTCCGCCCCTTTTTCTACCCGCCCCCCCCCCCTGTAAAGATAAGAGTAGTTAAAATACACTAGATGGGGCTGTCTAGAGCAAGAAGGGGGGGTCAACCATATCATTCTTCAAAATAGGGGTTTGGGCAAAGAGGAAATCAACCCATCTTTAAGGGTATTCTAGGGTGAGGTGAGAAAGAGATTTTTTTTTTTTTTTTTTAGGGTTTGTAAAGGCAATGGAGGAAATTAAGGGTTGAAATTGCAAGGCACATGGGTTTTGCAATGAATGGCTAGGATCATGCCCATGAAAATATCTAGGTTATAAGAAGCAACTAGAGAGAGAGAAGAGGGAGGAGGGTCGTTTGAAAAAAAACAGAGAGGGAAAGAAAGAGAGAGCATCACCTCCATCTCCACATCCCCACAGCCACCACTTTCTTCTCCGGCAAGCCTACACCCCCTTCATCTTCCTCCTCCATTCCTTTCTACCACCATCACCACTACCATCTCAGCCAGCCATAACCCACCATCAAACCTTGTTTTTTTTGCAAACCCCATTAAACCCACATCTGTGGAACCCTCTTCCCACAACCGCCGGCCACCTAAGCATCTCCAGCAGCAACCACCATCTCCTCCACCCCACCTCCAACTTCTTCTTCTTCATTCATTTAAAAAAAAAAACAAAAAAAAAACAAAGAAAACAAAAAACACCGAACACCATCTTCTCCGGCAAACCGCCCCCCTCAGCCACCACCAGCCACCATCCACAACCACCATCTCCACCCCAAACCTCTACCACCTCCCTCAGCCACCCACAAAACCCACATCCTTTCCTAAACCCACCCCGTTAAAACCCATATCCAACTCCATCAACTACCATAGCCCGCCGGCCAAGCTCCACCACCACCCAACCCTTCGAAAACCCACCCCCATCTCCACCTTCACCTTCCCCCAAACCCAGAACCGGAACCCTCCTTTCTACACCTAAAAAAATCAAAACCCATATCCAACTCCATCCTCCACCCACCTCTGCAACTCCACCTCCACCATCACCCACCTCCACAGCCGCCCATCCTCCGCCGTTTCCGACCCAAACCCCATTTCTAAACCCTCATTCCCATCCCAGCCACCCTCTGTCAGAACCCATTTTCTCCTCCACCATCACCGACCACCTCCTTCATTTTTATTTTTTATTTTTTTCCACCAGCCACCACCACCTCCTTCACAGCCGCCCACCTCCAAGCCGCGACCACACCCAAACCTCTCTCCACTGCCGCCACCGCCTCCTCTGATCACCTCTCCAACCCTTCTTTTTAAAAACCCACCACCGCACCTCCCTCTCTGTTTTGCGATTATTTTGTCGCAAAGGAAAAAGAAAAAAGAAAGAGAGAGACAGAGAGAGACAGAGAGAGAGAGAGAGAGAGAGAAAACAGAGAGAGGGAGGCTCGGCCCGATCGTGTCTTCTCCGGTGTCTCGCCGGAGCTCCGGCCTCCCAAGCTGCCGCCCATCCACCATTTCCGGCCTCTCAAGCTATTACCTCCACCATTTCTTCACTTCCGCCATTGATTCCCACCATCTGCGAATTGGAAACCCCCACTTCCACCTTCTTTTCATTTCTCTCCATCAGGTCTAACCCTCTACTTCAATCCCCCTATCAAACCCACATCACCATTTATTCCGGCAATCGATTCATCGATCTTGCCATCAGATAAAAATTTCTGCAATTCAAGCTTAGATCCGGCACCGTCGCAAGCCCGGAGATGCTCGACCATCATTTCTGGTGCCGGCATTAAAATTTCAGGGAACCCTCTGCATTGGTGGTTTGGCTTCAGACAGGTAATGTTTTTCCTTTGGCATATGATGTTTTCATTTTAAATTCTTTTGGGCATATTCAGAGAATGATTAAATATGCTAATGATGGGTGACTTTACAATAATATATGATTTCGTCCATTGTAATGCTATTTGCTATATAATATTGCTTTTGCTACATTTTGTTGACCACCGAGTCCTTACAATAGCTTCACTTGTGAGAAGAATTCTAATTTTCTTTTTAAGCTTGATGTGCGCAAAGGTTAACTCATATGCATGTGACCATTATACCTTGTATAAATGGTTTTCACCCTCTGTTGATATTGGCAGCCCACTATCACCCATTTGATAATGGCTACCCACTTGCTGTTGATATTGGCAGCCCACTATCACCCATTTGATAATGGCTACTCACTTTCTTTTGATATTGGCAGCCCATACTCTTATTTGATAATGACAGCCCTCACATCATTTTGGTATGTGCAACCCTCTTGCAAATGGTGTTAACACCCTTATTTGTCCTCTCTTCCATAGGAGACATGTCATGTCTCATAAGCGTCAGTTGTCATTTTTCTTTTCAGAGGCTAACCTAGTCTCACTGGCATTGTTCTCTTTTTTTTTATAGAGCTATTGGTTTTAAGTTGTCCTTAGCCATAGAGTCAGTCTTTCAAGAGTCAGTCTTATCATCATAGGGGTTAGGATTCCATCCAACCTTTCATCCGATCATGTTCTTCTATCCGCTCTTGCAAGGCATAGGATGCTGTCCAACCCTTGCAGAGTTGTGTTTCTGTCTTTTTCCCCCGCAAAGCATAGGATGCTGTCCGACCTTTGCGGGATTTTAGGAGTCTGTCGTACCCTTACGATGATAAGGTTCTGTCCTCTTCTGTCGAAAAAATCAAAAACATTTGAAAAATCAAAAATCTCAAAAATCTCGAGTCATTAGGAGTGTAGTTAGGAAATCTATGTCCGAACTACGGATGGCTTGATCCCTAGCTGAGGGGTACGTAGGCAGCTCAGGCGTGCTGCTGGCATCTTGAGTTCAGTCACCATCTTTGTAAATATTTCTCACAACTTTCACAATTTTCACAACTTCAAAACCTTCCAAAACTACAAAATTTCTTCAAAATGACCTTGCAAATCGGTTTCAAAAGATCTTCCCATAGAGTTAGGAGTCAGTCCTAGACTTTTGGGGTGTCTTAGAGTTAGGAGTCTGTCCTGATCTTGTGGATTTGTCATGTCTGGTCGTGTGAGTGTCCCTAGAGTTAGGAGGCCTCAGGTCGTGGTCAGTTAGACACTTAGTCGAGCCGATGGCTAGACTAGGACGCGCTTAGATAGACCATGGTTTTCCTTAGGACGCACAGCCTAGTCACACATAGGGTGTAGGGTCCACTTGCATTAGTTAGGGCATATAGGGAGTCCTAAAAATTACCATTCACTCGAACTTAAGTAATGGCGCAAGAAGCTTTAAAAACTAGTCAGGTCTAGTTGATCGAGTCTAGGATAGCAGTCCTAGAAGGTTAGGCATTGTAGTTTAGCATAGGTCGCCGAACTACGTTGGCTCTGATTCTTCCCGAGGCCGGGATACGTAGTGCAGCTAAGATGGATGGCCATCTTGGTCCGAGTCAATTATCGCATTAGAGTTTAGAGTTTGTCGTGTGGAGTCGTGTTGTGTTGTATGTTTTGCTGTGTTTTCTTACTTTCATGTACAGATCCTATACTTTTAGTTGTAGCATGCATGTGTTTGTCCACCAGAACATAGACACCAATTAGGCATGACACTCATAACCTAGCTATTCTTAGGTGTCATATCTTTCATTTCTTTTTGTATGTGCTTCTTATTCATCTCCGAGATATGCATGATTAGCTAGACGTTATCTCCGAGATATTCGTTCCCATTTCACATGATTTTTACCCAAAACTCTTCAAAGTTAATAATAAATGGCATAAGAGACCAGGTGCTCGCACTTGGGCGAATTGGGGGCGCCTAACCCCTTCCCCATTCGTCATCAGGCACGGACCTTTTATATCTCTGGTTATCTGTTGCGACAGAGCACAGCATGGGATCTAGGGCCTACTTCCTTGGATGGCGACTCTTTCTTTGTTTAAGGTGCGTCTCGAATCTGGGCTGGTCCCCGAATCGAGAGGTATCTCACTTGACATCGCCGCTCATGCTGTGAGGGGCACTCTTTCGAGAGTTCCTTGGTGGAGCTCTCCTTCACGTGGATGATCCTGAGACTTGCGTGGGGGCACGTCCCCCGGCCTCTCTCGGATCGGGTTCCACAGTTATGTGTCTTGGTTTCATAATGACATTTATTTAGTGTAGTTACTTGAATAAAATCTTTAAAATTGGAGTTATTAATGTTGTTTGTCCAAAGAAATGGTAGTTTTTGTACTTGACAGTGGTGTATCTATCCATTTTCCTTTTGGTTAAAATTTTCAAATTATATGTGATGAAGTCTTAGCGTAATTTTATTATTGGTGTTCTTGGTTGTACGTTATAAATGGCAGGTAACATTTGTATTGTTTAATTAGCTAAGGTCTGAAATTATTGATAGTTTTTTTTTGAAGAAATCATTACAGCCATGTCTCTTGATAACTTGATTATTGTCAGCATTATTTTTCTTGATACAACTGAAACTCTTTTAAAGATATGAAAATATTTTTGTTGAACATTATAGTCGTCGTTTAATTTGAAATGGCCATAATGATATATAACTTCTATACCTTGAAATAGTAGTGTTATGAAGGTTCTACCTTGTCGAATTATAAAAAGATGAAAGGTTCATAATATCATGCTTGTGTTATATCTTATAGTAATGGTGCCTGGTAAACTCTATCTTATTTGAACCATAAAAATATGGTGTTAACTAGGATTCTATCCTATGTATGTTTCAATCGAGCTAATGCAAGGTCATCATTTTTTGGAGTTTATGGTCCCATTCATATATGGTCGATTGAATTGAATGTATGAGTTTTATTTTTATCAGTGTTTTTAATTGACAAAATGTTTGTCTGATTATAGGGAATTAAAATGCTGTTTTTCTACCTTAGTCTGCACTTCAATTTCTAAGATTACTTTTAGTAAAGTGTGAATATTAGGAGAACATATTAATGAGAGGATTAGCTTTTGATTTTCTTATTAAATCTCAGATGAAATATTCAGTTTTATATATAAATTGTTGATGTATGAGAAGTTTAGTGGTAGGATTAGAGTCTTCTTATTCTTTTTCTTTGGAGCTTTATTCCTTAGAGTTTAAGATTATAATAGGGTCATTCATAGTTTAATCCAGGTGTTTTCTTGTCAAATTATCCTCTTATTTCATTCAAGTATTGGTTTAGAGCCTGGTAGTAGCATTAGCGAGGGCAATGAAGACGTTAGTCCAAGCCCATCCTTAGAAGGATTTACCTGGATATGGTGGTACCCTCTTTTCTCCTCTTTCCTCTTCTTTAGGTAGAGTGTTCTTAGTCTTTTAGGTACCCTGAACCCATAAGTAGCCCTTATTCATTGCAAGGGCGATGAAGGCGATAGCCTAAGCCCATCCTTTAAGGGGACTTACTTAGTCTCATCAGTATAAGATCTTCCTTCTTATTCTTTAAAAAAACTAACTTAGTTTTTTTTTTTTTTTAGATGTTTTTCTTTAGTTGTTCATTAGATTCCCTTGTCATTGCAAGACAAGGGCGATGAAGGCGATACCCCAAGCCCATCCTTAGGGGACGTGCACAGTCCAAGTAGCCGTCCCCTCGTTTATGTTTAAGACTTGCCCAGTCTTTTAGATACTCTTAAGCATTAGGAACCTTTTTCATTATAAGGGTAATAAAAGAGTCATCTTGAGCCCACCCTTTAGGGAGACAAGCTATGTCTCAGCAGAGAAGTCATACTCTTTAAAAGACAGGCTTTGTCTCCTTAGTGAGTCACACGTAAGAGGCTTGCTTAGCCTCATCATTAGAAACTCCCTTTTTAGTTGAAGACCAACTTGGTATGGTAGTTGTCCTAACCATTTTTATCGTTGCAAGGGCAATGATAAGGTTACTTGGAGCCCACCTATGCGTCTAGTAGACTTGCGTAGTCTCGGTGGCATCCTTATTTGTCCTCTCTTCTATAGGAGACAGGCCATGTCTCATAAGCATCAGCTGTCATTTTTCTTTTAAGAGACTACCCTAATCTCACTAGCATCATTCTCCCCTTTTATAGAGCTTCTGGTTTTGAGTCTGTCCTTAGCTAGAGTTAGCTAGATGGTCAGTTTTTAGCATAGGAGTCAGTCCTTCAGTTTCAGGAGTCTGTCCTATCATCATAGGGGTTAGGATTCTATCCAACCACTCGTCAAGTCATGTGATTTTATCCAACCCCTGTAAGGTATAGGATGCTGTCCAACCCTTTCAGAGTTGTGATTCTATTCCCCCGCAAAGCATAGGATGCTGTCCAACCTTTGCGGGATATTAGGAGTCTGTCTTACCCTTATGATGATAGGATTATGTCCTCTTGTGTCAAAAACTCAAAATATTCAGAAATTTCAAAAACATCAAAACATCTGAAAAACCAAAAATCTCAAAAATCAAGAGTCATTAGGAGTAGTTAGGAAATTCTGTTCCAAACTACGTTGGATTGGCCCCTTTCAACAGGGTACGTAGTGCAACTTAGGATCCACATCCCAAGTCCAGCCAAACCTTTCAAATTAATCATTTCAAATCTTCTAAAAATACAAAAATACTTCAAAACCTTTTCAAAAAGATCTTCCCCTAGAGTTAGGAGTCTGTCCTAGATTTTTTGGGTGTTTTAGAGTTAGGAGGCTGTCCTGATTTGTATTGATATGGTGTGTCCTGTCGCGTGAGTGTCCCTAGAGTTAGGAGGCCTCGAGTTGATCAGTTAGACATTTAGTCGAACTGATGGCTAGACTAGAAAGCATATAGTCAGCCCATGATTTTTATTATGATGCACAGCCTAGATACACATAGGATGTAGGGCCCACCTGCATTAGCTTAAGGCTAATCAACTTGCATTAGTTAGGCATATAGAGAGTCCTAAAAACTACAATTCACTTGAATTTAAGCAATCGTACAAAAAAGCTTTAAAAATCAGTCGAGTCTAGTGGATCGAGTCTATGATAGCGGTTTTAGATGGTTAGACATTGTAGTTTAGAATAGGTCATCGAACTACGTTGACTCCGATTCTTCCTGAGGCCGTGATACGTAGAGCAGCTGGGATGGACGGCCATCTTGGTCCGAGTCAAGTCGCATTAGAGTTTTAGGATTCATCTTGTCCAGTCATATATAGAATTGTTTTGTGTTGTATGTTTTGCTGTGTTTTCTTACTTTCATGTACAGATCCTATACTTTTAGGTGTAGCATGCATGTGTTTGCACATAAGAACTCAGACACCAACTAGGTATGACACTCATAACCTAGCTATTCTTAGGCGACACTTCTTTCATTTATTTTGTGTGTGCTTATTAATCATCTCTGAGACATGCATGATTAGATAGACGTCTTCTCGGAGATATTCGTTCCCATTTCATATGACTTTCGCCCAAAACTCTTCAAAATCAATAATAAATGGCATAAGAGACCAGGTGCTTGCACTTGGGCGGACGAGGTGCTCTTCGGACCTTCCAAATTCGTAACCAGGCACGAACCTTCTTTTTATATCTCTGGTTATCCGTGGCAACAGAGCATAGTATGGGATCCTTGGCCCACTTCCTTGGATGGCGACTCTTCTTTATTTAAGGTACGCTTCGAATCTGGGCTAGTCCCCGAATCGAGAGGTATCTCACCCTTTGTATCGCCACTCATGCTGTGAGGGGCACATTCTTTCGAGAGTTCCTTGGTAGAGCTCTCCATTCACGTGGATGATCCTGAGACTGTTCGTGTGAGGGCTCGTCCCCCGCCCCTCTCTCGGATCGGGGTCCACACATGCCCACTAGCTATTGGGGAGAAGCAGCTTTAACTGCAAATCACATCTTGAATAGACTACCACACTCTAAGTTGACCTCTACTCCTTATGAGTTATGGCAGAAACATCCTTGTAGATATGACACTCTTAAGACTTGGGGCTGTATTGCTTATGTGAGGATACCAGACCCCCGGAGACCTAAGGTAGGCCCTAGAACCAACACTTGTGTTTATTTAGGTGGTGCAGAAGATAGTGCTGCTGATCGGTTTTTGGATCTATCTACCAATTTGGTTATAGAATCTAGAGATGCAGTATTCTTTGAGAATAAATTTCTCAGAGATCATGGTTTGAACCTACCAGGCGATACTGAGATGGTTACAGAATCGCATGTAGAGTTTGAACAGAATATTTCTGACACCTGTCCTAAACTGATTTCTACATCAGAACCTTTAAGAGTTTCTACAAGAGATAGAGCACCCAAGACATTTGGTGAGGACTTTGTGACCTACCATGTAGAGAATGATCCGTCCACCTATAAGGAAGCGATGAGATCTAGGGACTCTTTGTTGTGGGCAGAAGCCATTGATGATGAAATGAGCTCTCTGTTACAAAATCAAACTTCGCAGCTAGTCGATTTGCCAATAGGGGCTAAGACTGTGGGCTGTAAGTGGATTTTGAAGAAGAAACTTAATCCTGACGGATCCATAGCTCGGTATAAAGCACGTTTAGTAGCTAAGGGCTATACTCAAGTCAGTGGGATAGACTACTTTGATGTTTACTCACCGGTCTGTCATTTGGCAATGATAAGAATTCTTCTTGCTTTGGCTTCTATTGAGAAGTATGTTGTGCATCAAATGGATGTCAAAATGGCTTTCCTTAATGGAGACCTCACAGAAGAAATCTACATGAACCAACCTGAAGGGTTTGTCATGGAAGGTTTCGAGAACAAAGTTTGTAAGTTACACAAATCTTTGTATGTTCTTAAACAAACACCTAAATTGTGGCATCAAAAATTTGACAAGGTAGTAAAGAGCTTTGGTTTTCACACCAGTTACTCAGATAAATGCCTTTACTTTCGCTCTGTGTCGAAAAGGTTGCGATTATTTGCTTATATGTAGACATCATGTTGATTCTTGGTTCTGATCTCTCTGTAGTGAGTGACGTGAAAACCACTTTGGCTCAAGAATTCGAGATGAAAGATCTTGGTGTGGTTGGCCTGTTTTGCTTGGAAAAAACAAAGTTGGGCATTTCTCGGACAGTCCGAAAGCCACGTTGTTTTAGCTCAAAGCCCTTTTATAAGTAAGACTGTCAATGGGTTTGGCCCGTTTTGCTTGGAAAAAGCAAGATGGGCCTTTCTCAGACCGTCCGAAAGTCATGTTGTTTTAGCTCAAAGCCCTGAAAATTAAGGTTGGGCTTAGTGGCTAAATGGTGGCCCATCGTATTCCTCCTATTTGGATGAGCAAACACCCTTATAAACTAGAAATCTCAATAGAAATCAGTTCAATTAGTGAAAATTGGGCCGGGCCAAAAAATGTACAGTTTAAGTCCAAATATAACAGAGAATAAAAGTACTCTTTATGAGTTTTTCTTAGGCCAATTGGCATGGGATCAGATTCGGCATTTTGCCCTTTTAATTCTGCCCCGTGTCGTGTCATTTCTGCCGCCTGATTCCATTCAGTTTTTTGAACCAAATGCGGAAATCATATGGAATCGGAATAGGATATGGATTCCGGAGTCTGATTTGGACAATCCAAACGTAAAATAGGAAGCTGTGTTCATTTTATCATTGGATAGGCTTGCTATCCTCTATTCATGTCTACCTTTGCTCAACTCAACTCAACTAAGCTTTTTACCAAAACTAGTTGGGGTCGGCTTCAAATAGGTTCATTGCTCTGGCCCATAATACGATTAATCCGGCATGGGCTACGTGAACCCTTCATGTCTACCTTTGCTCCTGGAAAAAAATATCAAGAGAATAAAATTGGTGAACACGGACGAGGTACCTTCAAAATAAAAGTAGAATTGTCAATCTCAGAAACAGTTGATCCAAGTATTTTCAGATAGGGCCCATCTGGATAATTTTAGTGGGCCAAGTTCGACCAGGACATGCCAACAATCAAAGCCGCTTTGGCCCACTATTTGCAATGATCGGGCCAAGGATGGGCTCAAGATGGGCCTTTCAGGCTTGTTTAGAAAATGATGATATAGGCTCAATCCTTACCCACTCTGGGTAGATTTGTATGGGCCTGTCCATGGCTATATAGGTCTAAGAAACACTCATGAGCCCAGCGGAAAAAAAAAGCTGGTTCATAACCCAAGCTAAAACATCCATGGAGGAAAGACAAAATGCTTTGCCTGGAACTTGTGTAAAGTGGGCTAATTCGTGCCGGTTAGAAAAAAACTATTTGGTTGCTTGAACTGTTGGGAAGAAAAAAACTCTTTTGCAAGCTTATTTTTGGTTCCTGGGATTATTTTGGTTCTTAGGAGTTTTTTTTTTTCCAGGATAGGGTTTCGTACGGGGTTATTTTGGTTCCTGGTATTATTTTGGGCCCAGCAACCAAACGTGGGTTTCCTGCGGATATTCCACAAAAGTCCCAAGAACCAAAAAAATTCCGCCAACCAAACGGAGCAACAGTTCAGCATGATTTATTATTGGTTTTCTCCATTGCAACATCCCATTGGTTTGCGTATACATCGTTTCTTGCCTGATGTAACTATTTCTATTTCGGGTTGGGCAGCAGTTTATGTTATCTGCATGTGATAAATGAGGGGTTCAGATGCAACTCGTCTGGGCGTAAATGATCAACTATTGTTTCTTTTTCTATGGAATTTTGTGGTATTGTAATGGATAATGAAGTGAATGCAAAGTCCCTGTCAATAATTTCATGTTAGCTAGAGTAGAAACTTGATAGGTGAGTCATTTATGTTTACTGTAATTTCATGAAGATGACTCGATACATTATATAATTATTTTATGTGCCATCTTCATGTTTGTTTGTTCAATCATGATGAAAATTGATACTGAAAGAGAAGTCCAAGGATTTTGCATTAGCTGCCCCATTGCGATGACCTGGAACTCACAAGAATTATTTCTGTTATTTTTTCATCTCTCATTTCTTTAAGGATATTTTTTATCCTTCGGCTGTTGGAAGGCTACTCTATTAAACTTGGAATTGAGCCTTTTCTGTATGCAAATGATTATGATTTACATGTAGGCAGGAACTGGAAAATCCGTTGATCCTTATTCATGATAAAGAAGATCTCAGACTTGGATTCTCTTGTCAAAATAATGGAGCTGGCTTTAAAGGTAATGGTCTTCATATGAAATGGTCCTTAAGTGTGTAAAATAACTTATTCAAAGGTCTCACTGAAAATTGGTACTTAAAATGCATGCTGTTCAGAACAAAGATGATATGTAATGCTCTTTTATCGATTGCCAGTATTAACAAGTTTAGTCATGAAATTCTTGCCCTTCTTACAGGAGGAGAGGTTAGATATGACTCCTTGCACCTAAATTTTGTTGTGTTAGATGGCTAAAAATTTATGTTGCAGTTTTTTATGTGTAAGTTATCACTGGATAATGATGGCTTGAACCTTGAGAAAGTCGATGTTAAAATGCTTGGTACTGCCAAAAAGGTTTGTAATATATCTTGGTTTGAAATGCTTGATATTTCAAAAAAAAAGTATTGTAATATACCTATGCTTATTTGAATGTGCTCTGCAACAAATTGAATTTCTTTGTCATCGATAACTTGATGTTTACATAACTCTGTTCTTAAGGTTTACTTTTGCCCTTCTGATTGCAATTGACCATATACTCTACAGATTGATTGAGAAAGTGAGGCAGAAGTTGGAGAGAGAAAGGACAGGGTTATGGATGCTTTGAATTTATTTTACAAGGGCAGCAGTGGAGGAGGGTATTGTTCCAGGTACATTTATATTTATTTGTTTTAGGTAAACAATGTCTCCACATTAATGAAATGATTCCTTTCTACAGGTGGTGGTGGTGCTCTATTATATGTTACAAGAGAATTTGATAAGCTCCAAACATCAAACAGTAACCAGAAAAGAGGATTTCAAATAATTCAGAATGCTCTGAAGGTCCTAACATTTTACTGCTTGTCACCTCCTTTGATGGTTTATTTCTAGATGTTGTCATTTGATGGAAATTGTATTCTTTAGGTCCTAACATTCACAATTGCTGCAAATGCTGATGTTGATGGTGCTGTAATTCTTGCCAAATTAACATAAGAAAAATTCTTGCCAAATTATTAGAACAAGAGGATTTAAATCTGGCTTAAGATGCCGCTAAAGGTTTGTCATTTAGATATAGTAAAGGCTGATTGTTCTCTTCTGTATAATTTAAAATTTGAGCATGAACATGTTTCGGACTAATTTCTTTTAAGCATGAAGATGTGTTACAGACTACATAGGATTGTCATATATTTTTAGTCTAATTCAAGGCCTTGAATTTATTTTTTCCAACTGCCAATGGCACTAAGAGGTTTCCTTTGTAAAGGTGTTCTCCCAAAAATAAAAGTTGTTGCTTTGGAAGAATTTAAAATGAGAGGTGAATACATCAACTTAGAAACAAAAACATTGTGAGGTACATAGCATGCTGAGGTGTGTAAATTATCCAGTTAGCCATTGAGCTGGGTTTACATACCTTTATGTTGGGATTGTCCTTATGTAGCCTTAATTTTAAATCTTTTATCTCATTCAAAGAAATATTCTTGGTTCCAAATAGAAAGAAAAAACATCCTGAGGCTGGCAAAGACACTGGGAAGAGAAGTACTAAGTCCAAGGGGAGAGGCATTCCTACACTTCCTGGGCCTTTCGGAGAGTGTTTCACAGACAGTTTGCACCATGGATCTATGGATCTGAATAATCTGACACTCATCACTTTATGGGTAGTTGAAATTCTACTTCATCAAAGACAGTTTTCAAATTTCTTATAAGAAAAATACACACTTTAGCGCTCTGACTTTCTCTAAAATATTATGGATTTCTTACATTCGAAAGGTCTATACAAGAATGAATGTGAATGTGTAGGTTTTGCATGCATAATCACATACAATTCACTTAATAAAGCACAACCTTAAACATTCAATAATCTTGGGTTATTAATCATATGCATACAACAGTAATCATATGTATACAACAGTAATATTACATGGATAAAATCCCTAGAGTTACAAATACAACAGAACAGCTGAATGAGAAGAAAACCAGTAGACGAGAGATATGAGTTACCAAAATCTATGCACCGTGGCACTATTAAATTCAGTCTCACGATCCCTTGGCGCTTTGGAATTTTCCCTAACTTTTGGCAACCAGTCCACCCGCTGGTAACTGAGGTTTGAAGAACAGCAGTATAAACCAGTAATTGCAGACAAACTATCATTGCAAGCAAGAATAAGCTCCCATAAATAATCAATCAAATGTTGTTCTATCCATTCCAAGTAGAAGTGGAGGATGCCTTCTCAATATTCCTCCTTGAAACAGAAAATGAATCTAAAGCTAGGGGAGAAGAGCTTGAAGAAGGGGCAGGGGCTGACCCTACAAAGGTGGAGATAGCACTGACACTGGTACTTATACCGGTCAGAGACCCTTCCATGGTCTTTGGAGCTGGAGGCTTCTCAATCACTACAATCCCTTCCAACATCTGTACCACCTTCCCCATAGACGGCCTCTGCGACGGCTGCTCTTGGATGCACCAGAAGCTCACCTGAATTGCTCTATACAGTTGCTCCACATCCACCTCCTGCTCAGCAAGCCTATTGTCGACAATGTTCCCAATGTTTCCCCTGTCAAATTCTTCATACGCCCATAGTGAGAACTTCTTCCTACCTGTCTCCTCCGAGACATCGAAGTTCCTTCGCCCACTAACAATCTCCAACAACACCATCCCATAGCTGTAAACATCGGATTTGGAAGTGATAGGAAGATTAGCCAGCCATTCCGGCGCTAAGTATCCCCTAGTCCCCCTAACAGTGGTCAAGGATCGGTAACGGTGATCCTTAGGATTGACGAGCTTGGCAAGACCAAAATCTGAGACCTTAGCATTGAAATTCTCATCCAACAGGATGTTCTCTGGCTTTATATCACAGTGAACTATGCAATCTCGGCACTCTTCATGTAGATACGTAATCCCCCTCGCAGTCCCAAGTGCTATATTGAACTGAGTGTCCCAATCCAATTTCTCCGATGACCCTGTCGAGAATAGAAAATTATCTAGAGACCCATTTTTCATGAACTCGTAAACCAGCAACCTATGGCGACCTTCGGAGCAAAATCCAATCAACCTCACTAAATTCAAATGGTGTGTGCTACTTATCGTTGCGACCTCCATCCGAAATTGTTTCTCCCCTTGTTCAATCCCTTCGAGTTGCTTCACGGCAACCACGGTCCTATTAGCAAGAACCCCTCTATAAACAGTCCCAAACCCTCCAGCTCCAAGTTTCTCACCAAACCCCTTGGTCGAGCGTTGAAGATCCTTGAATGAGAACTGAACTGGAGCTCCAGAAGCATACTCAAGAAGGGCATACTGCGATGACAACCCACCGAATTTAGAGTTTTTCCTACAGAGACCACACCACAGCCCAACTTCCACAAGAATCAAACCAAGAACAGTAGCTATAACCACAATAGCGATCACACGGGCATTCAACTTGGACGAATTTTTCTGGGTCTGGCTGGAATTAGATGGGGGCTGGTATGCAAGGGCTGGGCCACAGACCTTGACGAAAGAAGTGCTTGGAAGAGAAGGAGATTGATACCCACTAACGAAATTCCCGAGCTTCGAGTAACATTGTCCCGTCCCATCAGCTAGAACTGTGGACGCAACACACGAAGCACCAGATAAACAATTAGTCCTACAAGCAGTGATCCCACCAGAGTAGGGCTCATTAGAAAGCTCAGGAAAGTAAGTCAAGAACTGGGTATGTTCCATTTGCAACATAGTAGCACTATTAGGACAATTCGCAATCTCCTGTTTCCTCCTACACCCCTTTCTACTATCATTCGGATCCGAAGCCTCGAAATTCTCCGACAGGCAGCCACAAACAGGATCAGTATCATTATATCTACAAATGCCCATGTTACCACACCACCCAAAAACCCTACACTGATCTAAAACAGCAGACCACCTATCAATAGCAATCCCACTACCCCTAAAAGAGCTATAAACCCTCAAATTCCCATCAGAATCCAACCTCAAAAACCTAATAAAATCACCATTATCACTATAATCACTGCTATAAACTACATTGACAGGATTCGGAAGCGAAAGATCGAAAATCGTTAGGATTCCAGTTGATTGGAGAGTCAAGATAGGTGAACTGAGATTCCTATTTGAATTGAAACTAGAATTCAAACCCTGATTCCAATAAATTATACTCTCATTCCATGTAAGCGTTAGATTTCCAGACATTGTAAGATGAAAAGAGTAAATCCCAGATCGTAGAGTCTTCCCTGAACTGAAATTCTGGTTCTGTAATATTGTATCAGTTGGATTATTAAAAGTATCCCAAAGGGTAACAGAGCTCCCATTTTTTAGAGCGAAATTACCTGAATCATCAAGGGTAGCAGTCGTAATTCCGAGGTTTTCGGTGCCTGATTGCCAGATGATGAATCCAGAGCCGTTGAGGAGGCGGAGATTGCCGTTGGATTGGAATTGGAGGGTCCCACCAAGATCAACGGTTCCAGCTTTCCAGATGGGCACTCTGCTATATGAAATTGAGGCAAGAAAGGAAGATGGGTTTTCATTGTTTGGGAGAAAACCGAAAGAGAATGTTCGATTTGGGGAATTCCATGTAGTGTTGAGGTCAGTGGCTAAGAGAGTTGAGCCAGGAGAGATTTGTGCAGAGATATGGGGTTGGAATATTAGAAGAAGGAGAAGAAAGGGGAGAGAGAGTAGAGATGGAGAAGAGAGAAATGCCATTTTTGAGTGAGTTTGTTTTTTTTTTCTTGCTGTTTTTCTTCGGGCCAGGGGAGGTTTTAAAAGAGTAGATGAGAGTTTAGACATGAGATTACGAGAGTTGAAATCAGACAAAAGACTTTGAATATAGGAAACGAATGTTTGAGATGACTTATTTACAGAACCTGACAATTCCACCCCCCTTATTTTCTTCCGAGAAAAGTACGGAATGGAGCTGATGTTTCGAGAAATTACAGATTACGGAAGGCACCTTTTAAAACAAGAATGAAACACGGGCTAATCTTCAAAATCGGGTTTTCAAAAGACCCTGATATCCTTTTGACATCCGTAGAGTCAGGGGCGATGCCAGAAATTTTGAATAAGGGGGGCAAAAATTATAGTAATTTTTTTTCTCCAAACAAATGAAAGCAATATTATAGTTTCCAAAAAAAACCCTCATATATATTCCATCACCAACATACATTGAGGTAAACAAAAATGACATCTTACAATTTTAGAGTGCAAAACCTAATAACATGACCATAAGAAAATTTTATAGGCTTCCTCGACGCGGTCTCATTTTTTGGAAACGACACATGATTGTCTCATCATCGATGTTACCAAAAATATCCTTCTCAACATATGGAATCAAGCAATCGGCCATAAATTGATCCGACATTCTATTGCGTAATCGATTCTTCAAGATCTTCATGGCAGAAAAGGCCCTCTCAACGGTTGCAGTTGCTACTGGTAAAATTAGTACCAATGTGATGAGCTTGTAAACAAGTGGATACAAGGCATGCTTTCCCTTCTCAACCATTTTTTCAGCAAGATCTCCAATTCCTTTCAAATTCACAAAGTGGGTATTAGACCTCATATCAAGAATATATGTTTCAAGTTGGTTGTCTAATTCTTTTGTAGAATATTGAACTTCCGGAAATTCTTTTAGATAAAACTTAGAGAGTCGAATCAACTTATCTTTATCAAATGCATAAAATGAATCACTTGGATTCAAACATGCTACACATAGAAGCAACTCTGTATTTGCTTCATTGAAACGACCATTGAGCTCTTGAAGTTGCAAGTCTATAACTTGAAAAAACAACTCAACTTGAAAATGGTGCAAGACCGTTCTTTTATCTACATGCCGTCGCACTCTTCCGGGAACAACATAAGTATCAACCATGTTAGAGACTTCTATGTCATGTTTAGCACAAAATGAAGAAATTTCATCTAACAAAGAATTCCATCCATTGTCTCGCATCAATTGTAGTCGTTGTTTTGATATTCTCACTAATGTCATGGCATTCACAATATCTTGATCCTTCCTTTGTAATGCTTGCGACAATTCATTTGTAATTCCCAATAAACTTATCATCAAATGAAGGGAAAATGTGAATTCAAAAGTTTGCAATGATTTCAAGAGATTATGTGCTTCATGCCTTTGATCTGAACTCAACTTCATATCTTTGACAATAAGATCAAGCACATCAAGAATAGAGGAAAACATATATTCCAAACTAACCAGTGTTCTATAGTGTGAGCTCCAACGTGTATCCCCCGCACGTTTGAGTGTGGTCTCTTGATTAAGTCCTTGTCCATTTGAAAGCTCACCATTTTCAAGTGCTTCCTTAATTTTTGCAAGTTGAATCTCCTGAAGAATATCATGGCGCTTACAAGAACCCCCAACCACATTTACTACATTTGTAACTAAAAAAAAGAGATCGGAGATGTTCATATTTTTTTTTGCAACACCAACTAATGCCAACTGTAATTGATGAGCAAAACAATGAACATAGTAAGCATATTCATTCTCCTTCAAGATTAGTGCTTTAAGACCATTAAACTCCCCTTGCATGTTACTTGCCCCATCATATCCTTGACCACGAAGTCTCGATATGCTCAATTTATGCTTGGCCAATATTGCTTCAATTTCTTCCTTAAGGGATGTAGCAGTGGTGTTGGGAACGTGAGTAATACCTAACAAACGCTCAACCACATGCCCAAGCTTATCTACATAACGTATAACTACGGCCATTTGCTCCTTGCTAGAAACATCACGAGCTTCATCAACCAAAATAGAAAACAATGAATCCCCGAGATCTTTAATGATTGAGTTAGTGGTTTCAATTGCACATGCACTCACTATATCCTTTTGGATATCTGAAGTCACTAGTTTGAGATTCCCAGGACACTTCTCCACACAAACCCTCTTCATATCTTCATTAATCATGGTCATGAACTTCAAATGCTGACGAAAATTTTCTTGGTTAAGCGAGT
This sequence comes from Tasmannia lanceolata, assembly GCF_043159265.1. Taxonomy (NCBI): domain Eukaryota; kingdom Viridiplantae; phylum Streptophyta; class Magnoliopsida; order Canellales; family Winteraceae; genus Tasmannia; species Tasmannia lanceolata. The sequence continues at coordinate 43,498,040 of NW_027518689.1, forward strand.
CACAAGATTCATCATGCCCGCGAAAAGGTAAACCTTGTTCTAAAAGGAATCGAGCATTCAAAACTGAAGCATGCAAGCGAATTCGATAGTCACTTTGTTGTTGCTCTGTTTGCTTATTTACCAACGCTTCAATATGTTGCTCTTGATTCCTAAGAGCTTCACATTTACTCGAAGCTTGATTATGAGCACTATTAGGACCCCCTATATGTTTTCCAAATCTTTCTACTTTCTTCCAATTAGAGAACCCCTTAACAACAAAAGCATCACAACTTCCCACATGCTCCTTACTATCCGATTTAAAAAGATAGCAACACAAACAATAAGCCGCGTCTTTTGCAATGCTATACTCCAACCAAGTAGGATAATCATCAAACCATTTTTGATTAAACCGCCTATTCTCTTTTCCTTGCATAATTTGAGGAAAATCATGATTACGTGGTTGAATTGGACCCATTCCTAAGTATATCATTCGAACTTTTGCCCTATCATTATGATGATAATCAATTATTGGCCTTCTTAATCCGGGATCAGCAGGAGGATTTTTAGGATCAAGTTCCAATCGAATTCTTTTAGAATTTTCTCGTTCTTTGGTGGGGATAATTGAAGTTGTAGGAGGGGTTATCAACCTTAACGACGGTACTCTCGAAAAATATTTTTCCATACCTAAAAAAACAAACAAGAAAGACAAAGAACTTCTATCACTATATCAAAAAAATATTTAATTATCAATCACTATATCAATGTAAAAGAATGCTAAAAAAATTATTCACTAACTATTGATTCAATAACAATTAGTAATGACTTACCCTAAATAAAAAGCTTCCACAAATCAGAACCCAATAGATTGAAAACCCAACAAAAATAAACTACAAAACTTAACCATTGTCATAATAGTGGTTAGAAAGATCTAATCATACCTTTTAGCTTTTCTTATCCATTTAATTTCATCTAGACTAGTAACTTTTCAATTGTACTATCACATTGTTCAAGTTATATATAATTTTCATGTGGCTAAAATTTAAAATGTTTGGTGAAGTGATTGAAATCATGTGGTTAAAAATTTTATTGTTTACGCCCAGAAATACACCAAAACAGGATACTTGCTCCCTGCACATGATTGTTGATACATTTAACAATTGAAAGTTTTACTTGCTCCCTGCACATGATTGTTGATACTTTCATTTTAACAGAGCTAGAGGAAATGAAGCAGATGGTTTCTATGGAGGAATTAGGAAACTACACAGCAAGGGGGAAATCTCAATGTGGAAGCAACTGTGGCCAAAAGAAATCTTGGAATAAGTTATGATGAACTCAAACAATAGAGCTTTCCGCTCACAAATTCACAATTGCTCTGTAAATGACTATATGAGCCCACTTGTCTGAAGTTTCTACTCCACACCAATGAGCTGTGTATTAGCATTTAATGATAGAATGATTTAGGAGCTTAACACAACCTTAACACAGCCTTCAATTTTAGCTTGGGTCCACATTTAGAGAAATAGAGGTCATGTTTTTTTACATCAAGTGAGAATCGCAGCAGCTGTTTCATTATTGTTGGATGCAAGCCTAATCATCAGACTTATTCTATCTTAATCAAACACCTCCTCTATGAAAAGGGAGTCACTGGACCAAGCGGTGAGATGAGTGTCGATTCATTTTCAAATGGTGCCTCTAGTTAATGTTGATGCGTCATCAAACAGTAGAGGGCCGCAAAAGTAATACAGAATGCTCTGAATCAAACAGATTATTGGAATTTGGAAATTTCTCTTTCTCTCCCAACTAACTTAGAAAATGTAGTAGTAACAAAAAACAATAAATTTACAGGCAGTAAAGGCCCTCCTTTATGACTTTCCACCACATGCCGTTATGCGTGGAACCAAAAACCGAATGAACCAAAAACCGAATGAACTAAAAACCGAATGAATCAAAAACCCCCAAATCAGAAATTGAACCCTGGCTACCATGAAATTGTTGCAAAAAAATAAAAAAATGAGAGCATATAGAAACCCCCAAATCAGACCCAAAAGACTAGAAAGTCTAGAATAGTAGATTAGCAGAAATGTCTGCTTGAAGTTTCAACAAAAAAACGGGCAAAAAATAAAGAGAGAGAGAGAGAGAGAGTGAGTACCTGGCTGCAAAGTTTACGTTTTTGCCGGAAAAATGAAGCTGCGGCATGAACAGCCGGTGAGAAGTGAAAACTGAGAAGAGGCAGCTACTCAGCTAGGGTTTTCTTTTGCCTTGAACCGTTGAACGGTGAACTCGTGAGGAGTGAGGACAGGGGAGGTTTATAAGAAATGAAAGTTATAACTTATTACTTATAAGTGAAAACAATAAAGTATAAAAAAAAATATTAAAATATTCAAGTAGATATTTTTCACAAAAAAATAAGGGGGGCAATTGCCCCCCTTATGCTTCAAGTGCCATCGCCAGTGCGTAGAGTCCTCTTTTTTCATTACTATCTATTAAATTGGCGCCCTTCATGAGGCTTCTTTTGGTTCGTTTGAATGTGTATTTGAACCGACAGAACCTTGGGTTCATTTCTATCTTGGCCATCGGAAATAACTAGAGACTGGATGAATGCTTGACACGTGTTGGAAAACTTTTTGGAACGCTGACAACCCAAAGTCAATCATTATCTTTTCTCAGTTCTCTTTTGGCTTAGAACGGTAACGTTATTGAATACGTCTCTTTTGGCTTAGATTCTTTTCTCTTCTCTTTTGGTCATCATTATTTACGCCGGCTTACCACATTATTTACGCCGGCGTACCCATGAATTCCGCGGCGTGCACCCTATTTCCGCTTACACTCTATGTCCGCCAGCGTACCCCATTATCTACGCCGGCGTACCCATTATTTCTGCCGTCGTACACCTTATTTCCGTCGGCGGACCCATGAATTCCTCCAGCGTACACCCTATTTCTGCTTACACCCTATTTCCGCTGGCATACCCCTTTATTTACGTCGGCGTACCCCTTAATATTCTGGTGGTGTTACTCAGCCAAAAGATACGTGAGAAATAATAAAATATTCAATAACGTCGCCGTTCTAAGCCAAAAGAGACATATTCAATAACTTTACCGTTGTAAGCCGAAAGAGAAGTGAGGACCAACAGAGAAGTGAAAAGATTCTAAGCCAAAAGAGACATATTCAATAACGTTACGGTTCTAAGCCAAAAGAGAAGTGAGAAAAGATAATGATTGACTTTGGGTTGTTAGCGTTCCAAAAAAATTTCCAACACATGTCAAGCATCCATCTGTCTCTAGTTATTTTCGACGGCCAAGATAGAAACGAACCCAAGGTTCTGTCAGTTCAAATACACATTCAAATGAACTAAAAGAAGCCTCGTGAAGCGCGCCAATTTAAGAGGCAGTAATGAAAAAGGAAGACTCTGTCCATGTCATAAGGGTATCAAGGTCTTTTGACCACCCGATTTTGAAGATTAGCCCGTAGTTCATTCTTGTTTTAAAAGGTGCCCGAAATCTGTAATTTCTTGAAACATGAGCCTACAATTCGTACTTCTCTCTTTTCTTCCCTATGACCTGGTGGTCACAGGTTTTGAGTCAGCGAAACAGCCTATCTGCAAAGCAAGGGAAGGCAGCGTAAATCTACCCAGACCTCGAATTGGCGGGAGCCTTGGGCACTTGGCTGCCCTTTTTTTTCATTCTCTTCCATGTCGCCCCTACTAGAGGTTAAGGGCAGTAACCTCTCTCTCTCTCCATTTTAAACTAAACACGTTTTATTAGTTTGACATTTAATACTCCCTTAAAACTTTTACATAGGAAAACGTTTTAAACACGTTTAAAACGTGTTTTAAACATATTAAATGTTATTTTTTTGGCTAACTTTCCGACTTTACTCCACTACATTTTGTAAATGACAAAATTTTAAACGCATTTGTTTTTGTGTTCCGGTCTTTTTTTTTTCTTTTTTTTTTTACTACTTTTTTTGAACCAATAGCGTATTAAACTTGAATTTTTCCCGTCCCATGTATTTTTGTCTGATCATGTTTAGCTAACTATGGATCTTTTGCCTCAATGTCAATCAATCCCCAAGCAGCACGTTTCAGTTTCAAAAATCCAGAAGTTTGGTCTCTTTGTGGGTTCATTCACTGAACTTTGAATATGCCGACATCTAAATTAAAGTTCTCATAGACTTACTTGAACTACGACTTCAACTTAAAGGATCGTACAAGAATTGAAGTTGTGCATTAGTCATCAACCCAAATATTCAACTTTGAAGTATTAAGAGTTTGTATTCGATTTTGATGTTACAGTGAGGTTTTATGGGCTCCTCTAATGGATCCAAATATGTGGGCCCTACTTGTGGTCCAAATAAAAAAAAGATTTGTAGGCAGGACACAATGGGAAAAAACTCTAGTTCTAGTGTTCGACCAGAGTGGTAGTGGAAGATCTAGCCCTGGATCTATCGACTAGATGGCCGATTGAGGTAAGTTCTATTGGATCCTACTATTGTTTAGTCTAGATCCGGCTGGTATGGTTCGGATCAAACTATAGTGCCAAATCTTGTCTATTAACATTCGAATCCTTTAGATCCATCGGGACGTCTACTTCCATTGACACCCTTACGGCCTTACCCATAATAGAAGTGGCATGGCTTGAAACAACATTCTTGGACATTTGATCAGAGGAGTTATAGATAAATGGCCAAGTGAAAATGAGCAATGGTCTGCATTCATCTCCTCTAGTTGAATGACTACAAATGCATCATCTAAGTGATTTTCATGTCATCTTCGTGGTGGGCCCCTCGATGAAGGACTGAGTCATATTCCACAACTTTTGGACTATAGTGTATGGATCCAATGGACATGCTTATACCTAGCTGTTGTATTCAAATCCTGTCCACTAACCTTCGGATTCTTTGGATCCAATAGACCGTGGATCCATCGTCCGTTGACATCCCTAATATTGATATCATATGGGATGAGGTCAGGTGGGCTTGGGCTTCTCACAGGCTTCTTATATTGTTGAGAAAACTTGTCAATCAAATCTGATCCACTCGTGCACAAATAAATGGAATAGTAAAAATAAACACAGACCATAAGATGAACACCGAGATTTTATGTGGTTCAGCTAAGATGCCTACATCCATAGGCAAGAACACGATCTTCCACTATGAAAAGGCAAAATTATAAGGATTACAATGGGTTAACATGAACCTGCAACCCTTTCCATACCCTCTCAACCAAGGCCGTACACAAGAGAATGCCAAGAAAAATAATGTAATAGAAACCCAAGAGGAAACTCACTCTCTCCCCCTTTCCCTCTTTCTCTTTCTCACTCTCTTCTCTCAAGCCCCACCTTCATCTATAGCTACCACACCCGACATGTTTTTGTATCGCCACAGATATCCAAATCCCCACTGGAAGCTACGGACAGTGGTTCCAAGGGTTTTGTATTCTTAAAGCTTTTGGGTGTAAGGTGGTGCTTAGCTATTTGTCATGGGGGGTGTTGAAGGGTGTGATAGTTGGGTTTTTTCAACAAATCCCAACCGTTCAACTGATGGGTCCTACTCTCCCCAACACCCTAGCTGTCCATGATGACCGGAATTCTTCTAATTCACTAGTTTTCTTTCTCGAGAAACCCCAGGAGGAAACTCATTCTCTTTCTCGCTTCCGTAGGGAAAGGTGGCCTATCCATAGCGAAAAATAAACTTCTCCTACGGCATTTATTAACTTCTGTAGGAAAAGTTCAATCATGTTCGTATGGATTACTCCGTAAGGCTTTGTGGCCTATTCCTACAGTACTTCAAATCCGTAGGGAAAAGGGATTTCCCTTCCCCCACCTAGACTATGGAAGTTGTGCACATTGAAATCTGTAGGGAAAAACCTTTACTTATGAAATTTAGTACTTTACCCTATGTATTTATCCATAGGGAAAACCCAATTATAATCACTGTTTGAGATCATCAAATCATGGGTGTCCACCATTTCACGAAATTCCTATCCTCTTTTCCTTTGTGTTTAGTAAAATAATTGGGTAGCCTACTCTCAATCAATGCTTTTTAGAGTGAATTTTACCTATATAGATTGAAAATTAGACTTTTCAGTGGAGCCCGACAGCCCAACCGATCCTTTGGATTTGACTACACTAGCATAAAAGCAAGTGCAAATGCACGCGCGACTAAGATACTTTACAACATAGTTCAGTATAGCTGCGAAAAACTGGTTTTGCGAACATCAATGAATTAAAATGACAACTACTATATTCTCAATTTTTATAGGGCAGTGATAAATCGACTCCCAAATATCTTAAATCGACTCCCCATGTGTCTTTCTCTCTCCTCTGGGTTAGAGAGAGACACATGGGGAGTCGATTTAAGATATTTGGGAGTCGATTTATCAGTCCCCTTTTTATATCCACGTAGCTAAATTGGAATAATTGTAAGATTAACTATTACGCCGTGGATGATCTTTTACCAATGGAATACTTGGAAGTTAATGAAGGAAGGGAAAAAACTAAACCTTTCCGTCATCTAATAATCTAATACTGGATATCCCATCACAACCTATACTCAAAATCCCAAACAGACAGGGCCTAAATGTTTTGGCATCAATTAATTAGTTTTCTTGTTTAGGGAATTGAGTTCTTGGTCAGGTGGCTGATTGTGTCTTTTGGTGGGAATGAATAGAATACTATGAAGGATTGTGTCCACAGCAGTCATATGTGGCATTTAGAATGTGCTCAGTCTTTTCTCAGATTCTGCAACATTTATTTTGCTTCGTGAGGGTTAGCTCAGCCCCTTTAATGTTTTCTATCTGTTTTACTAATAAGGGTTATGTTCTCACTTGTAAGCATATCGGTCTTCCATTTTTCTGTAGGCAAAGGCTATGGGAACTTCATACAGGCAAAACATAGAGTCACAAATCCAATCTACCCATCTTGTCATAGTATAGTGATCCAAAGCTGTTTCGTCACAATAGGTTGCAGTTCCCAAAGTCATGGCTCACCATAGAGGAATCAAGGTTTTAAATTCGACTGAAATCTGAAATTTTGGGTTCCGGTGGAGACCGCCGAAACCGAAATTGGGTAAACTTGAAATGTTACAACATTTCGACAGAAATTTTGATTGAAACTTCGTTTTCCCCAAAATTTTGTACGGGATAAGATATTACTTTATTTGATTTCGTCCGAAATTTCGAAATTGAAATCCGAAATTTCAAAATTTCAGAGCTGAAATTTCAGTTTCGGTGAGGACCGAAACGCATTCCAAAACCGAAATTTAAAGCCTTGAGGAATAAAGTATGAAATGTAGCCATAACTCATATTATATTAATTTAAAAGAACAAAAACACTGCAGCGTGACCAAGGTTTAAAATTTCGGTTTCGGACCAAGGAATTTCGAAATTTCGGCCGAAATTTCTGTAAAATATTAAATTAATATTAAAAAAACAGTTTTTTTTGGTCAAATTTCGGAAAAAACGAAATTCCGACCGAAATTCGGAAATTTATATATGAAAAGATGTAAACAAACAAACTTTTCAGATCTAGATTCTAAAGGTGTGTAGACACCCCATTTTGACCGTACCCTAAACCTCCCATGTTTTAGCAAAACCTAACCTAACCAATGTTTTAAAAACTCCAAGCTTCACCCTAAGTTAGGTTAAGGTCCCACCAAAGTCCCCATAAAATTTCGTCAAAATCCGAGCACGTTTGACTAGCAAACGAGCCGATTTAGTGTCAAAGTACAAGTTCAGAAGAGGGGTGGAACATCCGAGCTGTGTGCCAGTATCAATTTTCCAAGCAGCAAAAAAGAAAAGACTTGAAACTTACCCCTTTTCTTACTTGTACCACCTTAAAATAACCAAAGCAATTACAAAGTACATAGAAGGGGCTGTCCAGAAAAAAAGAAAAGGGGTCGGATTTATCACTTCCTTGGGCTAATTCCCGAGGCACCCCCCCTGTTGAAAAAAAAAGAGAGGCTAAAATATACTAGTGAGGGCTGTTCAAGAGTAAGATGGGGAGGCGAAATATCATTTGTCCTTTATATTTTAAAGCCACCGAATTAAGGTCCCTAGAGGGAGCAAGGCTGCTGTCTCATTGTTTTTTTAGATGATGGTAACATCTTTTATTTAGTCACCCCTCTTTTTCTAGTATAAAAGAGTAATTAAATATACCATAAGGGCTGCCCATAGCAGGGGGAGGGGATAAATTCATCATCTCTCTATAAAAGGGACCGAGCAGTTCACTTGAGAGGGGTTGATTCACGTTAAAAAAAAAGAGGTGCTGAAGTTACTCTCATAAGCAAAACTAAATGAGGGTTGTATGGAAGAAATGGGGGTGTGGGTATCAAAGCAAGGATATGATGAAATTGGCCCCCTTTTACTTATAAAATCTAATCGAACAAGGCATTAGAGGGGTCTGATTTTTTTTACCAAATAGAAAAAGTGCTGGAGAGAGAGAGAGAGAGAGAGAGAGAGAGAGAGAGAGAGAGAGAGAGAGAGAGAGAGAGAGAGAGAGAGAGAGAGAGAGAGAGAGAGAGAGAGAGAGAGAGAGAGAGAGAGAGAGAGAGAGAGAGAGAGAGAGAGAGAGAGAGAGAGAGAGAGAGAGAGAGAGAGGGGAGAGAGAGAAAAGAAAGGGATTTTCATCGGCTCTTCATCTTCTCCGACGATGCTCACCGGAATCCGGCGAATCAAATCCTTGTTTTTACCTTGTTAAAGTCATCTTCTTCATTCCTCTACCTTGAACACCAAGATTATCTTCACTGGAACCTTGATTTTCCTCATTTGAAGCTTACAAAATTTTAGATCTGAGCATTTTCAAGTTTTTCTCCGGTCAATCCGCCAGAGCTCCGATCGTGATCGTTCCTTGCCGTTATCATTTACCTTCTCCATCTTCTATCCTCAAATCGATTCTTCCATCTTGATTTCCATGATTTCTAGGTTCAAACATTTCTTAAAACCCTTATTAATTTTAGATCTACTACTCTAATTACCTTCTTTGAGTCTTCTCAAACGTTCTCTACCCGTCTTGTAATCCGATATTGATAGTTTGAGTCTTCTCAAACATTCTTTACCCGTCTTGTATTCCGGTATTGATAGTTTGAGTCTTCTCAAACGTTCTCTACCCGTCTTGTATTCCGGTATTGATAATTTGAGTCTTCTCAAATATTTTTTACCCGTTTTAGCACCCGATAATTAGCCAAGTGATTCTTGGTTTAAATTGTCAATCAAAATCTTCATTCTTCAATGCGGGCACCGAGTTAAGAGTCGATGAGAGGTTATCTCCCGTTTGTTTTCAGTCTTTGAGTCTCGTAGTGTTATTCTGTTGTTTTACCCTTGTGAATATCATTTTAGAGTCAAAACCCAAAAACTTGTTTTATTTTGTTTTCAGGCCGGCCAAAATGTGTTGTCTGTTCAGCTTTGCCATTCATGTGACAAGCACACTCTGCCAAAGAGGGGCATCTGTAGACACCCCATTTTGACCGACCTCCTTTCTTTTCCCATAGATTAATAAATTCCCGAAGTTGAAAAATGCCCATTTACAAGTTATTGCTAAAAGCCTTTTCTGAAACGCGAGTGACCCCTGAGCTCGGCAAATTGGCCCAAGTCGTACCCCAACCCATGGTCTTGGGTTTAATCCGAGCTTAATATAAAGAAATGCAGAGTGGGGTGGATCAGATGCGTAGGAGTGCCCTGCAAGTGAATTAAAGAAGAGAAAGTGTACCTTGTTTTATACTTGGCCCCCCCTGCAGAGTTGAAAAGAGCATTCATTATACACTAGAAGGGTTTGTTAAGAGTAAGAGAGTAGGTATAAAATACACTTGAAAGGGAGTGCCCTTACCGGATTTTTTTCATGTATATTTAACTAAGAAAGAATGGAGTGTGAAATATCAAGGTAAGAATGTGCCCATACCAGTCCCCATTTGTGCACAAGAATAAAAATAAAATAAAAATGAGAGCATTTACCTCCCCATCATTCTTACCCAGACCACCTTCCCGTGTCTAAAAGAGTAGTCACAAATACACTAAAAGGGGAGTGTCCCTGGGAAGAAAGGGGTCAAATATATCATTTCTCATCTTTGTTTCTTCCTCCTTTCTTCACCCGAGCCACCCCCTTTTGCTGTGAAAAAGTACTAAAAATACACTTAGATGAGGCTGCCCATGGGAGAAAAGGAGGCTAAATATACCATTTTCCCCTTGCATAAAACCCACGAACTAGGGTTCTCAAAGAGAGGAAGAGGTTTCGGTTTTTCTTCTCCCAACAGGGGGGCCCCATTTGCGGCTCCCAGCAGGGAAGAGTAGGAAGAGAGGGAGTTGCAGGGGAGAGGGCGATGAAGGAGAATCGAGATAGAGAAGGAAGGGAGGAAAGCCCGGCCACCATCACCATCACCCCTACCACATCCACCATCCTCTCTATGACCGCCGACCACTGAACCCAAACCCACTTCACTTTACTCCCACTTCAAGCCCCGACCCAAAACCCATTCCATTCTCTCCGGCCACAACCCACCGGAATCCGGTAACCCCATTTGCCTCCACCTCCATCTTCCATTTCCCATCTCCATAGATTCCGGCAATTTCGCCAGAATCCGACCGAACCCCTCTTTGCAATTTGCAACCTCCTATACCACCATCTCCTTCTACCCACCATTGAAGCCACCATTTCTGCCCAAGCCATCCACCACCTCCTCAAACCCCATCTTATTAGAACCCAAAACCCCTTTGTTTTCCCCATTTTCTCCATTTTCAGAACTAGAAAATGAGCTTGGGTTTGCTCTCGATCTGTTAAACCTTAACCCCTTTGATCTATCTCTACAATGCGTCTTTCCTCCTCCTCATCTTTCGCATTTCGAAGTACTAGAGAGCGCCATAGATCTGATCCAGATCAAGAAGATCCAGGATCGTACGGAAGCAGATTTTTACCTTCGAAATCTCTCTGTTGGGGTTTCAGCTCTCGAGTTAGGGTTTGTTCGGGTGTTGATCCCGAAAATTAGCGGCCAAGATCAGAGGTATTCTCTGCAGGCCGAGATTAAAGGAGCTGAGAAGGGCGAGATTGATCGGAAGTACAAATGGACGACTGAGATCAAAAAAAAAAAGAAGAAAAGAAAGGGTGTGGGAATTGAGGGAGTGGAAAAGAGCTATAAATGGACGGTTGAGATTAAAGGGAAAGGAAAGAGCGCTCCGTTCTCGCGCGCATATACGTTGAAGGTGTCGTCGGCTCCGGTTGGCGGCAAGCCGGAAAAGGCGAAGAAGGAGTCGAAGGGGAAATGTTCCGATGCCACAACTGTGGTTGAGAAGGGTTCAGGGACTGCACATGTGGGGGAGATTGAAGATACGGATCCATCAGGTCTTGCTGTAAAACAGGTGTTTGCTAAGAAGAGAGCGAGGAGAGTAAACTGGCATAAGGTATCCATCTTATCTTTTCTCTCGTTTTTGATGTATTTACTCTTCAATTTGCCCCCTAAATTTCATTTTGGTGAATGTTATGTGGGTTCTCAATGTTTTTTTTGAATGGGTATTAATGCCTTGATTTACTCTCTATTTGATTATTCTCTTGGTACTCCAATCTGATGAATGGCACAGATGAGGTCTTTGTTCCCCCCTTGGTTTGATCCTCCATTCCGTTGTAGTTTTAGCAACAATCACTTGCTTTATAAACCCACCCATTGTCTCGGTAGATCCTTGATTTCACCCTCACATTTTACTCTGAAGTTTGGGATGTTTGTATGGCTTCTATGATTTTGGTCTTAGTGCGTGATTCCTATAGGACTTTTAGGATCTTCTCTGTCCCTCAAGATTCATCGTAGGCTTCGAGATTACCTCCAGAGTGTCTTCAAGATCTTCCTCTCGTGCTTGGGGTTTATCTCTTGTCTCCTTCGGCATATTAGGGTTGTTTATAGGGTTAGGGGTTCTTTCTTCTCTAGGATTATCACTTTCTACAGGGTTTGGGTTTTATTCCTCTCTTCTCTTTCGGAGTTATTTTTTGCATTCCTCGGGATCCTTTTCAAGTTTTGAGATTTCATCGATTTTGGCGATGACGGAATATTTCTTGAGCCAGCCCCTTGCCCTTCTTATCATTTCCCCATCTTAGGGTCTTCGCAGGGTTTGAGGGGTTTTCTTTCTTTTTCGGGACTGTCCTTTGCGTGTTCCTTGGGATCCTTTTCAAGTTTCGGGACTCCATCTATTTTGGGAACACTTCTCTTGGGTTTGGCTATGACGGAATGTTTCTTGAGCCAACCTCTTCTCTTCTATGCCTTAGAGTTTTCGCAGGTTAAGGGATTCTCTCCTCTTAGAATGTTTAGCCAGTTAGGACCCTTCCTTAGTGGCTGATTGTTTAGTAGTTCTTATTATAAGGTTTTTGTCTGGCTCTTTTGTTTAGTAGGCCTACCCAACCTTTTGGATTTCTTTTAACCTTTTTTTTTTTAAAAAAAGAACCCTTCTCTGGGCAATGATAAGGTTACTTGGAGCCCGTCTTTATGTTTTGTGGCTCACCGCTTCGCACTTGGATCTGCACAAGTTGATGTCCCCTGTATGCACTGAAATTTTTACTAATTGGAATTATCATAATCTTTTGATATTTCTAATACTCTTCTTATCTTAAGCATTGAGTTAGGTTCTGAAGACAATAATGAATGGACTGTTCAGGTGAGATTATCTTGAAGCTTATCATATTTGTTTAATTTTATTTAAATAAATTGTTTTAGGAAAGAAGGAGATCAGATGACTACTCTATTCGATATTATCGACATGAGTACTGTCTGATTTCAAGGCGGGATTAGAAATATTATCATGTGTATTATGATATCAGATGATTACTTTAGCATCATCTGATTTCATCCCCATATTGGGGTGGTGTTTGTGGTTGGGCATAGAAGTGTTTGATATTGTTTTTGCTTTATTAGGCTATCCAGCGGCTGGTCTGGACTAATCTATGTTGTTTATCATTTTATGATCGCTATAGGTTGTGCATTTTTTAATTGAAAATTCTTCTTTGCTTAACACTTGATTTATTTTTATAATAATTGAATGGAAATCTGAGTTTACTTGATAGCCTTTTTCTTCACTTTGATTAGAGACTAACTCAGTCTTGTTAGAGCTTTGCTTGCTTGGGATCTTGGATCGTTTTCTCTGTTCTTGGGGCACTTTTTTTACGTGTTGTGGTTCGTCTCTTTGAGACGCTAGTTGCTTGTTCGGGGTTTCCCCTTTAAATTTAGGGCTTTGCCCTAGTTTGTGGTATTACTTGCGTGTTCCCTTTAAGATTGAAAACATTTAAAGGTTTAGAGCATTGGAAAAGCTTTAAAATCCAAAAACATCAGAAATTTGAAACTCAAAAACATTTAAAAACTTTAAAAATATTAAAAACATTTGAAAAACATAAAAAACCTTTAAAAAATCTGAAGTGTGAGGGTTTCTTTTAGAAGCGTAGTTTGAGAGTTCGATTCGAACTACGTTGGCTTGATCCTCTCTCACGAGGTACGTAGTGCAGCTCGGGATTTTTATCTCAAGTCCAGCCAAACTTTGTAAATAAATGCTTTAACCCTTTTTTCTTCAAAACCTTGTTTTCAACAAGATCTTCCTCTAGAGTTAGGAGTTTGTCCTAGATAGAGAGTTTTAGAGTTAGGAGTTTGTCTTTTGTTGTGTGCTTGTTGTGTGTTTGTGTTAGAGTTAGGAGTTTGTCTTTTGTTGTCTGTTTATTGTGTGCTTGTTTTAGAGTTAAGGGTTTGTCCTAGAGTTATAGGAGCGCCTCCGTCCGATCAGTTGGCGATTCACATCGCCGACTGATGACTAGGTCTAAGATGCGTTAGTGATCCCATTGTTTTCCTTAGGACGCACAGCCTAGTTACACATAGGTTGTAGGAACCACCTGCATTAGCTTAGGGCTAACCTGCATTTAGTTAGGGCATATAGGGTGTCCTAAAATCTACAATTCACTGGAATTTAAATAATTGATCAAGAAGCTTTAATAGCTAGTCCGGTCTTTTAGATCGAGTCTAAGATAGAGGTCTAGGTGTCTTAGGCATCCTAGTTTAGAATAGGCGCGAAGAACTACGTTGCCTTGATTCTCGTGGAGGCGGGGATACGTAGGCTTCTTTGGATGAATATCAGACCATCCGAGGACTCGGGCTAAATCGTTTAGAGTCTTAGGATTTGTTGTTTTGTTATATTGTATATTTTGTTGTGCTTTCTTACTTTCTTGTGCAGAACTATACCTTTAGCTGTAGCATGCATGTGTTCGTCCACCAGAACTTAGACACCAGTTAGGTATGTCACTCATAACCTAGCAATCATTAGGCGACACATCTTTTATTTTATTTTGTGTGCTTATTATTTGTATTCTCAGGAAATGCATGCTTAGGTAGACGACTCCTGAGGATTGTTCCCATTTCACATGATTTTCGCCTAAAACTCTTCAAGGTTGATAATAAATGGCATAAGAGACCAAGTGTTCGCACTCGGGCGAATTGGGGGCGCTCTTCGGACCTTCTCCATTCGTCATCAGGCACGAACCTTTCGTATCTCTGGTTATCCATTACAAACAGAGCATTTGTTTTGGTTCCATGGCGTGTCCATGGATGGCGACTCTGAGTTATTTTCAGATATATCTTGGTTTCGAGCCCTGGCTCCGGATCAGGATGTATCTCTTTCTTTTTATATCGCCACTCATGCTATGCTGTGAGGGTGGCATCCGTTTCGAGAGTTCCTTGGCAGAGCTCTCTTCCGTTGTGGAGATCTTAGAGGATTGCAGGAGGGATCTCGCGTCCCTCGGCACCGTCCTCAGGATCGGGGTCCACAGGCTGGCGACTCTGCTGGGGAGTTCTTGAAACATTGCCTAACTCTGTTAAAATGCCATTATTATTAACTTTGGTGAAATTTGAGCTAAAATCATTTTAAATGGGAATTCTATCGTTAGAATCCAGGGGCACCAGCTAGGTGCGTAATTAAAACAAGGGATTCACACACTGCACATCATGCATTGTCATATTTTTTTTGTTTCTTTCATTGTTTTTCATTATTGGCTCTACGGGATAGATTCAATGCGTGCCTGACTGGGATGTTATTACACCCTGATGGTACTGTTGAATCTATTTCCAAGCTATGCGCCGGTGCTGCAGCCGTAGACATTGGGCGTACTTTTGTCTACAGCAGCCGATGAGCAATGAAGCATACTATGTATAACATGGGGCGTACTTGTGTTATACATATTAAGTATGTTTCATACGCATAATACCCGATAGATTGAGTCCGGAGCCCTACTTTGTTTTATATATTATGTATATACTTACCGACTTAGTGAAACCCAACTAGGAAGTACCTGTATTTATATAAGTATATTGTACTCATATAGGACGAACATGTGTTGCTTACGCATGTGAAGCCTAGAGGTAGGAGCCTTGTCCCATTTGTAGAGTAGGGTAGCTCACCTTGCGTGGCTACAACACGGTCCTAGTACACTCACTGGTCTGTCGCGAGTTCTCGACTCCGTTAGATAGATTAGGGCTGGTGCCCCTGGTTAGGGTGTATATATATATATGTATGTATATATGTGTGTATAGTGTTTTATTCTTAGATTAAGGTTTATCCTTTCGAATAAGGTTTCTTTATCTATTTCAGTCGTACCATTCTTTCAGACTCGGTCGATGACTCTTGCTCTTGCTTGGTCATCATCCAGATCGCAGTCTACTCTGTCATCTTTATCATATGATTATTCCTGTATCTCGAATTTATATCCGTTTTGTCGGCTGTCTGATCAGGGCCTACTTTGCACTGAGGTTTTCTGGTCTATTATCACCGATTAGAGTTTGTTCACTATTTCTTTCTTGGATCAGGCTGATGATTCTTGTTCACCACCTTTTATAGCCTGGGTTCATTTCTTGATTCTTCGTTATCCATTCTTCTTGCTAGCTGTTAGACCAGGGCCTGTCTATCAATGAAGTTTTTCTGGTCTATCCATTAGCCACATTGTTTCATTCCCCAGCTTTCGGACCTGGTCAGTAATTTTCCTCCATCGTTATTCTGACCATGGTCTGCCTTTTGTCTCTCGAGTGTACAGGTGTCGTTCCTTTGTACATGACTTATTTGCTGAGTCGATTTGTAGTTACATTCTTGTACTTACACCATTTGTTGAGTTGATTGTCTAGATTAGGACCCATTTTCAGTGGGTATTCCTGGTCTAATTCGTCCTATCTACATTCTCTTGATTTGGTTGGTGGCATTTTCCTTGCCATTGTTGAAACCATAATCTGTCTTCTCGTCCTCAGATTGTACATATCTCTTGTTTGTATATGATTCTGTCGGTTGATTAGATTAGGACCCATTTCTAGTGGGGGATTCCTGGTTTAATCAATTATATTTACATTCTTTTAGATTCACCTGACGGGTGGCCCGTACTTGTCACTCGCATGGCCACAGTCTACTTGCTGCCATTTTGATTGTATATCCATTTTTTGTTGTGTCTTAGATCTGGTCGATGGCTTGTCCGGTGTCTCTATAGCCATGATATATCTTTTGGTCGCAAATCCAACCCATGACCAAGCGTCGTCATTCATGGTCAGTCCTTCATGTGATTATATCTCCGTGGCGACCATATTCTGCTTACTGATTGTGTGCTTATCTTGCCATCATTATTTGAGTGCAAGTATCCTTGCTGAGAGTCCTATATTACTGAGTTTCTATTCATTTACCCTTATGTTGAGTTGTGGGGATCACCCTGTATAGCCGTCATGCTGCCAAATTTTATATAAACACCTTGAGCATGATCGCTATCTTTTCAGAGTTATTGATAAGCCATGAGTTTACTCTACCACGATCCTTTTAGGGCCGTCATGCTGCCAGATTTTACTCAGCTCATTTTCAGTGTGATCGCTATCCTTTTGGGTTATTGATTAGTCATGTGCTTACCCTACCATGATCCCTCTTACAATGGTTATGATGCTGGTTCCTACCCAATGCAGAGATGCGTTTGTATTATCTCTTGTTTCAACTCGTGTATATCATATTCATGAGATTGCCTCATACTAAAATCAGTTTTTGTCAATTCCATGACAGGAGTCTGACCTAATTGACGCCACCCATTTGTTGAACCAGTTTCCTTTCATTTCACCTAAGCAAGTCAACAGGACTTATATCAGGGTTGAACCCCAAGTCATTGACATCATGGAAGAAGGTGTACTACTCATATATTTTCAGTCACAGTTCATCATTATCGAAAAAAAAAATGTCCTGTGTTGTTAAGGTTTGTCTTTCATTAAGTTTGTACCAACTTTCTTCTCTCGGAGTTGGTAAGTCCTACATGTTAGTGTCAAAAAGAAAAAAAAGAAAAAAAATGGATGTGTGTCATGTTTGTCAGTCGTGTTCATTCAGAGTCTGTAGTTTACGTCTTTTGTCAAGTTCAATGAAGAGCCCATTGAGGTGCGTCAAAAAAAAAAAGAGTTACTGATGTACTTAAGAGTTTTCAATTCAAAAGAGTCTTCAATTCAAAAAAAAAAGTTGTTGGTTTCGAATTTTTTATGTTCTACGATTCACTCTTAGATCTAATGTTTAAATAACTAAAGACACCCTCTTGGATGAGATTGCAGACGAAATTTCCCTCGAGATCTGAAAAGTTCAAACGAGAGGAAGAGCGTCTAGCATAGCCACTTGAAGAAGAAATCGAAGTTATCGATAGTGGTATCGAAATCCGAAACTCGGGAAAGATGGATTGGCAAAACTTTATCTCCCGAGGAGCGTGAAGAATTGATAAACCTATTTAGAGGGGTTCAAGGAAGTCTTGTTTGATCCTACAAGGATAAACCGGGTGAATGCTCTGGTGTGATGCAAAACAGGGCTCCTCCATCTTTAGACATCAAGTTGACAGTGAAAATTTTAGAGAGTGAAGCATCAGAATCCAGTGGAGCTGATAAGATATTGAGAGAAGACTTTTAAAAAGTGAAGTCACAAATTTGAGCTCTAAAGAAAAGAAGCACTTGGTCTACGTGTATTCAATGGGATTCCGAGTCGCAACATCTCAAGCGTATGGACATTTCTAATGTATAAAGGCAAAAAAAAAAAAAAAGGTGTGAGAGAAAGACAAAAAAAGAAAAGCGAATGAGTCTCTAAGACAACTCCTTATAAATATCAAGGACCCAGATGATGGAGTCAGTGAGATAAATTGAATATTATAGTTGTCTTCAACATTTGGAGACTCATGAGAGTTGTAGAATCTTAGACATGGATTCGAGATATTCAAGACAAGACATGGAGCATTATGGTTGAAGTCTTGCCTGAAAAACCGCCAGACTCTTCGAAATTTTTTTTCATAATCTTTGAACCTTAGCATGTAAGAGCTTGCAGGTTAAAACACCAGGAGGCCATCCTTGGACGTTTGAGCCTTTATAGCCAAAATCTTAATGTTTTGAAATCCTTTTGTGGACCCTTTGGGCCAAAAGTCAAATCAAACCCTTTCTTTCTAACCACAATATAAACCAGGGGCATTTTTTTAAAGCAGTTTGAACTATGTTATGACCTGATCCCCACCTCTTCAGGGGTACGTAGGCGTCTGATTAATTCAGATTCGGTCAACCTAGGGGATAAAAGCTAAATCATCCCCATTTCAAAATTTTGAAGCTAAAAAGCTAAACCATTCTTTGTTAAACCATGGCGAACTATGCGGACCTGATCCTCCATTTTTGGGGTACGTAGGTAGTCTGGCAAGACCAGATTCGTTCCAAATCGTTTGAACTTTAAATATCCCCCCCTTTTTGAACCTAAGCCTTCCTAGAAAGTCCTTCTGGTAAAACAAGTAAAGGTTCAAGGCAAATGAAAGCAAAAACAGAAAAAAGAACGAGAGTCTGAAGACCCACTAGGTTGAAAACCCGAAAGGGCGGCCTAGGGAAAGGTGAAAGTTGTTTTCTTGCTAAGTCAATAACCAATGGGATTGGCTTATGCAAAGTAAGGGTAGCGGTCTGCTGGATTGAAAATTTGAAGAGTCAATCTAGTCAGAGGCAAAGAATTCCCATGAAGAGAGAATTGATGAGATACCGAAGAAGTTCTTCAGTTATACAAAATTTTCAAAGTTTTAGTTAGTGACTTCTTTTGGAGAGAGAAATCAAGGAGACAGAGAATCATTCTCAAACAGGGCAGGATCCTGGAATTCGAGTAGTGTCGACAAGACTTACTTTGATATCCTTTTAAACTAGGGGCATTAAGACTGAGCAATCCGAAGGGGGTGATAACCATGACGGATGTCCCGATGGAGGAAACTAGAGCCTCTTGACATGGTTTTCGAGAGTACTCTAAGAGTGGCTAACCTTACCATTTAAAAAAATATATATATAACCCATTTTATCTAAAGGTGAATCAAAAGTGAGTCGAGTTCCTTGAATAATGTACATCTTCTTTGATAGAGTCCTCGGAAGTCTGTCCCTCATTTATATTTGTTTTCTTTCAAGGTCTAAGTTGTCTGGCACTGGAAGGAAGGGGTGTATACCTTCCAAAGTGAAAGACCCTGGTTCAGGTATCCTGTTCAGACAGGCTGAATATGTCAAGTTTCAAGCAGTTGGTGTCGGAAAGAACGAACCTCAAATAGTGGTCAATGAGAGGAGGAGTCTTTGAGCTTAGCCATTTTCCCATCTTTATTCCAAAGAAAGAACCCATGCAAATCCAAAATTTCTTTATCTATCCTTGTTCTACTTTCCTTCAGACTCTTGTCATGGAAGTACAATACACTAGGGGCATCTTTTATGACTTGCGTCATAAAAGATATCAAGCATACAAAGGCAATCAGTGCCAGTGTTTACAGCAAGTTGAAGTAAGAGAGATGCGATCACGTCTTGAGCCAAATCTCTGAACTCTTCAAGTGAGCTTTCTTTCTTAAAAGAGTCAATTTCCAAAGAAAATCAATTTCTCCAGCGGAGTTTAGAATTTGCTCCCGCAACTTCAAACCTCAACAGAATGCTGTTCATCTGTTAAAGAAGGGTCAATATCCAAATCCCTGCAAGTTATTTGAGTCCGATCCTCAGCAAGGAACTCGTACTCCCATTTTTCTTGGCAAGAGACGTTTAATCCCAGAAAAATCAATTCTCCAATCAGTAAGTCTTCTGTGTAGGTCTTATGCATTCTTGGCTCTTCGTGGTCTACCATTCAAGTATACCATGGACCCTTGCTTCCCGAGTGGCTCTTCGTGATCTGCCCTTCAAGTTGTATCATGGACCCACTATCCATACTCATTCTATCCATCTCCAGTGCTTGTCATTATCCTTGTTCATTCTTGGCTCTTCATGGTCTACCGGTCAGGTACACCATGGACCCTTGCTCTATGAGTGGCTCTTTGTTATATATCCTTTAAGGTATATCATGGACCCACTATCCATGATCATTCCATTCATTCCCATTGCTTATCTTTGTTCCTATTGGGCTCTTTGTCGCTCATCGCTGCGGACCCCGGGTTTAATGCTTGGCTCTCCACGGTTTATTGTTGGGAACCCCCGATTCCTTTCCAGCTGGGCTCTTTGTGGTTGATTACCATGGACCTCAGATTTATTGCTAGGCTCTTCATGGTTTATTACCGTGGACCCTCGATTTTTGTCATCTTGGCTCTTCGTGGCATAATGCCACGGACCTTTGATATTCCCTGTGTGGCTTTTCATGGTTATTACTCTGGACCCTCGATTTCCAGTTTCTTTTCAATTATAAAAAAATAAAAATAAAAAAATCCTCATTGGAATTTGGAATTCAGTTTTGCAATTTTCAAAATATAGGCAGAGTTTTTGGTTTACTTGTTTAAAGGGGCCAGTGCCCGCAAGATTTCATCAAATTTCTTTGAGTTGTACTTTGGGTAAAAGTCATGTTTTCCTAATCGCTTCTAGCTATGCTATGTTTTAACTATTTTTCATCCTCTCTGACCTCTAGGAGGTTATGTTA
Organism: Tasmannia lanceolata; assembly: GCF_043159265.1. Classification (NCBI taxonomy): domain Eukaryota; kingdom Viridiplantae; phylum Streptophyta; class Magnoliopsida; order Canellales; family Winteraceae; genus Tasmannia; species Tasmannia lanceolata. Next base: position 43,518,897 of record NW_027518689.1, read on the forward strand.
GGAGCGATCTGACCGTCATTTTCAGAATAAAAAAATTCGAGATATCATCACCCCATCCGGTATCGAAAGTTTGAGTCTCCTCAAACATTCTTTACCCGTTTTGTAATCCGGTAAAGAAAGTTTGAGTCTTCTCAAACATTCTTTACCCGTTTTGAAATCCGGTATTGAAAATTTGGGTCTTCTCAAATATTCTCTACCCGTCTTGTATTCCGGTATTGAAAGTTTGAGTCTTCTCAAACATTCTTTACCCGTTTTGAAATCCGGTATTGAAAATTTGAGTCTTCTCAAATATTCTCTACCCGTCTTGTATTCCGGTATTGAAAGTTTGAGTCTTCTCAAACATTCTTTACCCGTTTTGAAATCCGGTATTGAAAATTTGAGTCTTCTCAAATATTCTCTACCCGTCTTGTATTCCGGTATTGAAAGTTTGAGTCTTCTCAAACATTCTTTACCCGTTTTGAAATCCGGTATTGAAAATTTAGGTCTTCTCAAATATTCTCTACCCGTCTTGTATTCCGGTATTGAAAGTTTGAGTCTTCTCAAACATTCTTTACCCGTTTTGAAATCCGGTATTGAAAATTTGAGTCTTCTCAAATATTCTCTACCCGTCTTGTATTCCGGTATTGAAAGTTTGAGTCTTCTCAAACATTCGTTACCCGTTTTGAAATCCGGTATTGAAAATTTGGGTCTTCTCAAATATTCTCTACCCGTCTTGTATTCCGGTATTGAAAGTTTGAGTCTTCTCAAACATTCTTTACCCGTTTTGAAATCCGGTATTGAAAATTTGAGTCTTCTCAAATATTCTTTACCCGTCTTGTATTCCGGTATTGAAAGTTTGAGTCTTCTCAAACGTTCTCTACCCGTTTTGTATTCCGGTATCGAAAGTTTGAATCTTCTCAAATATTTCTTTACCCGTTTTGAATGATCTGGCTCTCGATTCCAGGATAAAAACTCGATGTATCCGGTATTGAAAATGTGAGTCTTCTCAAATATTCTCTACCCGTCTTGTAATCCGGTATTGAAAGTTTGAGTCTTCTCAAACATTCTCTACCCGTTTTGTAATCCGGTATCGAAATTTTGAGTCTTCTCAAACATTCTTTACCCGTTTTGAATGATCTGGCTCTCGATTCCAGGATAAAAACTCGATATACCATCATCCTTCTGGTATTGAAAGTTTGAGTCTTCTCAAACATTCTCTGCCCGTCTTGTATCCCGGTATTGAAAGTTTGAGTCTTCTCAAACATTCTCTACCCGTCTTGTATCCCGGTATTGATAGTTTGAGTCTCCTCAAACGTTCTCTACCCGTCTTGTATTCCGGTATTGATAGTTTGAGTCTTCTCAAACGTTCTCTACCCGTCTTGTAATCCGATATTGATAGTTTGAGTCTTCTCAAACATTCTTTACCCGTCTTGTATTCCGGTATTGATAGTTTGAGTCTTCTCAAACGTTCTCTACCCGTCTTGTATTCCGGTATTGATAATTTGAGTCTTCTCAAATATTTTTTACCCGTTTTAGCACCCGATAATTAGCCAAGTGATTCTTGGTTTAAATTGTCAATCAAAATCTTCATTCTTCAATGCGGGCACCGAGTTAAGAGTCGATGAGAGGTTATCTCCCTTTTGTTTTCAGTCTTTGAGTCTCGTAGTGTTTTTCTGTTGTTTTACCCTTGTGAATATCATTTTAGAGTCAAAACCCAAAAACTTGTTTTATTTTGTTTTCAGGCCGGCCAAAATGTGTTGTCTGTTCAGCTTTGCCATTCGTGTGACAAGCACACTCTGCCAAAGAGGGGCATCTGTAGACACCCCATTTTGACCGACCTCCTTTCTTTTCCCATAGATGAATAAATTCCCGAAGTTGAAAAATGCCCATTTACAAGTTATTGCTAAAAGCCTTTTCTGAAACGCGAGTGACCCCTGAGCTCGGCAAATTGGCCCAAGTCGTACCCCAACCCATGGTCTTGGGTTTAATCCGAGCTTAATATAAAGAAATGCAGAGTGGGGTGGATCAGATGCGTAGGACTGCCCTGCAAGTGAATTAAAGAAGAGAAAGTGTACCCTGTTTTATACTTGGCCCCCCCTGCAGTGTTGAAAAGAGCATTCATTATACACTAGAAGGGTTTGTTAAGAGTAAGAGAGTAGGTATAAAATACACTTGAAAGGGAGTGCCCTTACCGGATTTTTTTCATGTATATTTAACTAAGAAAGAATGGAGTGTGAAATATCAAGGTAAGAATGTGCCCATACCAGTCCCCATTTGTGCACAAGAATAAAAATAAAATAAAAATGAGAGCATTTACCTCCCCATCATTCTTACCCAGACCACCTTCCCGTGTCTAAAAGAGTAGTCACAAATACACTAAAAGGGGAGTGTCCCTGGGAAGAAAGGGGTCAAATATATCATTTCTCATCTTTGTTTCTTCCTCCTTTCTTCACCCGAGCCACCCCCTTTTGCTGTGAAAAAGTACTAAAAATACACTTAGATGAGGCTGCCCATGGGAGAAAAGGAGGCTAAATATACCATTTTCCCCTTGCATAAAACCCACGAACTAGGGTTCTCAAAGAGAGGAAGAGGTTTCGGTTTTTCTTCTCCCAACAGGGGAGCCCCATTTGCGGCTCCCAGCAGGGAAGAGTAGGAAGAGAGGGAGTTGCAGGGGAGAGGGCGATGAAGGAGAATCGAGATAGAGAAGGAAGAGAGGAAAGCCCGGCCACCATCACCATCACCCCTACCACATCCACCATCCTCTCTATGACCGCCGACCACTGAACCCAAACCCACTTCACTTTACTCCCACTTCAAGCCCCGACCCAAAACCCATTCCATTCTCTCCGGCCACAACCCACCGGAATCCGGTAACCCCATTTGCCTCCACCTCCATCTTCCATTTCCCATCTCCATAGATTCCGGCAATTTCGCCAGAATCCGACCGAACCCCTCTTTGCAATTTGCAACCTCCTATACCACCATCTCCTTCTACCCACCATTGAAGCCACCATTTCTGCCCAAGCCATCCACCACCTCCTCAAACCCCATCTTATTAGAACCCAAAACCCCTTTGTTTTCCCCATTTTCTCCATTTTCAGAACTAGAAAATGAGCTTGGGTTTGCTCTCGATCTGTTAAACCTTAACCCCTTTGATCTATCTCTACAATGCGTCTTTCCTCCTCCTCATCCTTCGCATTTCGAAGTACTAGAGAGCGCCATAGATCTGATCCAGATCAAGAAGATCCAGGATCGTACGGAAGCAGATTTTTACCTTCGAAATCTCTCTGTTGGGGTTTCAGCTCTCGAGTTAGGGTTTGTTCGGGTGTTGATCCCAAAAATTAGCGGCCAAGATCAGAGGTATTCTCTGCAGGCCGAGATTAAAGGAGCTGAGAAGGGCGAGATTGATCGGAAGTACAAATGGACGACTGAGATCAAAAAAAAAAAGAAGAAAAGAAAGGGTGTGGGAATTGAGGGAGTGGAAAAGAGCTATAAATGGACGGTTGAGATTAAAGGGAAAGGAAAGAGCGCTCCGTTCTCGCGCGCATATACGTTGAAGGTGTCGTCGGCTCCGGTCGGCGGCAAGCCGGAAAAGGCGAAGAAGGAGTCGAAGGGGAAATGTTCCGATGCCACAACTGTGGTTGAGAAGGGTTCAGGGACTGCACATGTGGGGGAGATTGAAGATACGGATCCAGCAGGTCTTGCTGTAAAACAGGTGTTTGCTAAGAAGAGAGCGAGGAGAGTAAACTGGCATAAGGTATCCATCTTATCTTTTCTCTCGTTTTTGATGTATTTACTCTTCAATTTGCCCCCTAAATTTCATTTTGGTGAATGTTATGTGGGTTCTCAATGTTTTTTTTGAATGGGTATTAATGCCTTGATTTACTCTCTATTTGATTATTCTATTGGTACTCCAATCTGATGAATGACACAGATGAGGTCTTTGTTCCCCCCTTAGTTTGATCCTCCATTCCGTTGTAGTTTTAGCAACAATCACTTGCTTTATAAACCCACCCATTGTCTCGGTAGATCCTTGATTTCACCCTCACATTTTACTCTGAAGTTTGGGATGTTTGTATGGCTTCTATGATTTTGGTCTTAGTGCGTGATTCCTATAGGACTTTTAGGATCTTCTCTGTCCCTCAAGATTCATCGTAGGCTTCGAGATTACCTCCAGAGTGTCTTCAAGATCTTCCTCTCGTGCTTGGGGTTTATCTCTTGTCTCCTTCGGCATATTAGGGTTGTTTATAGGGTTAGGGGTTCTTTCTTCTCTAGGATTATCACTTTCTACAGGGTTTGGGTTTTATTCCTCTCTTCTCTTTCGGAGTTATTTTTTGCATTCCTCGGGATCCTTTTCAAGTTTTGAGATTTCATCGATTTTGGCGATGACGGAATATTTCTTGAGCCAGCCCCTTGCCCTTCTTATCATTTCCCCATCTTAGGGTCTTCGCAGGGTTTGAGGGGTTTTCTTTCTTTTTCGGGACTGTCCTTTGCGTGTTCCTTGGGATCCTTTTCAAGTTTCGGGACTCCATCTATTTTAGGAACACTTCTCTTGGGTTTGGCTATGACGGAATGTTTCTTGAGCCAACCTCTTCTCTTCCATGCCTTAGAGTTTTCGCAGGTTAAGGGATTCTCTCCTCTTAGAATGTTTAGCCAGTTAGGACCCTTCCTTAGTGGCTGATTGTTTAGTAGTTCTTATTATAAGGTTTTTGTCTGGCTCTTTTGTTTAGTAGGCCTACCCAACCTTTTGGATTTCTTTTAACCTTTTTTTTTTAAAAAAAAGAACCCTTCTCTGGGCAATGATAAGGTTACTTGGAGCCCGTCTTTATGTTTTGTGGCTCACCGCTTCGCACTTGGATCTGCACAAGTTGATGTCCCCTGTATGCACTGAAATTTTTACTAATTGGAATTATCATAATCTTTTGATATTTCTAATACTCTTCTTATCTTAAGCATTGAGTTAGGTTCTGAAGACAATAATGAATGGACTGTTCAGGTGAGATTATCTTGAAGCTTATCATATTTGTTTAATTTTATTTAAATAAATTGTTTTAGGAAAGAAGGAGATCAGATGACTACTCTATTCGATATTATCGACATGAGTACTGTCTGATTTCAAGGCGGGATTAGAAATATTATCATGTGTATTATGATATCAGATGATTACTTTAGCATCATCTGATTTCATCCCCATATTGGGGTGGTGTTTGTGGTTGGGCATAGAAGTGTTTGATATTGTTTTTGCTTTATTAGGCTATCCAGCGGCTGGTCTGGACTAATCTATGTTGTTTATCATTTTATGATCGTTATAGGTTGTGCATTTTTTAATTGAAAATTCTTCTTTGCTTAACACTTGATTTATTTTTATAATAATTGAATGGAAATCTGAGTTTACTTGATAGCCTTTTTCTTCACTTTGATTAGAGACTAACTCAGTCTTGTTAGAGCTTTGCTTGCTTGGGATCTTGGATCGTTTTCTCTATTCTTGGGGCACTTTTTTTACGTGTTGTGGTTCGTCTCTTTGAGACGCTAGTTGCTTGTTCGGGGTTTCCCCTTTAAATTTAGGGCTTTGCCCTAGTTTGTGGTATTACTTGCGTGTTCCCTTTAAGATTGAAAACATTTAAAGGTTTAGAGCATTGGAAAAGCTTTAAAATCCAAAAACATCAGAAATTTGAAACTCAAAAACATTTAAAAACTTTAAAAATATCAAAAACATTTGAAAAACATAAAAAACCTTTAAAAAATCTGAAGTTTGAGGGTTTCTTTTAGAAGCGTAGTTTGAGAGTTCGATTCGAACTACGTTGGCTTGATCCTCTCTCACGAGGTACGTAGTGCAGCTCAGGATTTTTATCCCAAGTCCAGCCAAACTTTGTAAATAAATGCTTTAACCCTTTTTTCTTCAAAACCTTGTTTTCAACAAGATCTTCCTCTAGAGTTAGGAGTTTGTCCTAGATAGAGAGTTTTAGAGTTAGGAGTTTGTCTTTTGTTGTGTGCTTGTTGTGTGTTTGTGTTAGAGTTAGGAGTTTGTCTTTTGTTGTCTTTTTATTGTGTGCTTGTTTTAGAGTTAGGGGTTTGTCCTAGAGTTATAGGAGCGCCTCCGTCCGGTCAGTTGGCGATTCACATCGCCGACTGATGACTAGGTCTAAGATGCGTTAGTGATCCCATTGTTTTCCTTAGGACGCACAGCCTAGTTACACATAGGTTGTAGGAACCACCTGCATTAGCTTAGGGCTAACCTGCATTTAGTTAGGGCATATAGGGTGTCCTAAAATCTACAATTCACTGGAATTTAAATAATTGGTCAAGAAGCTTTAATAGCTAGTCCGGTCTTTTAGATCGAGTCTAAGATAGAGGTCTAGGTGTCTTAGGCATCCTAGTTTAGAATAGGCACGAAGAACTACGTTGCCTTGATTCTCGTGGAGGCGGGGATACGTAGGCTTCTTTGGATGAATATCAGACCATCCGAGGACTCGGGCTAAATCGTTTAGAGTCTTAGGATTTGTTGTTTTGTTATACTGTATATTTTGTTGTGCTTTCTTACTTTCTTGTGCAGAACTATACCTTTAGCTGTAGCATGCATGTGTTCGTCCACCAGAACTTAGACACCAGTTAGGTATGTCACTCATAACCTAGCAATCATTAGGCGACACATCTTTTATTTTATTTTGTGTGCTTATTATTTGTATTCTCAGGAAATGCATGCTTAGGTAGACGACTCCTGAGGATTGTTCCCATTTCACATGATTTTCGCCTAAAACTCTTCAAGGTTGATAATAAATGGCATAAGAGACCAAGTGTTCGCACTCGGGCGAATTGGGGGCGCTCTTCGGACTTTCTCCATTCGTCATCAGGCACGGACCTTTCGTATCTCTGGTTATCCATTACAAACAGAGCATTTGTTTTGGTTCCATGGCGTGTCCATGGATGGCGACTCTGAGTTATTTTCAGATATATCTTGGTTTCGAGCCCTGGCTCCGGATCAGGATGTATCTCTTTCTTTTTATATCGCCACTCATGCTATGCTGTGAGGGTGGCATCCGTTTCGAGAGTTCCTTGGCAGAGCTCTCTTCCGTTGTGGAGATCTTAGAGGATTGCAGGAGGGATCTCGCGTCCCTCGGCACCGTCCTCAGGATCGGGGTCCACAGATACATTTGATTCCTTATCTTTGTCAATTTTGGCCTTCTCATTTCTAATTCCAAAACCCTCAATTTTCTCTTGATTTTGCTGATGTTCGTTGCTTTGGCATTTTTGGTCATCTTGAAAAATATTTCTTGCCTTTATTAGTGCCCTGCATATGTTTTCCTTTGTATATGCTATGGACACTTCTGCTTTCATGTTTTCAATAATTGGACAAACTCTGCCTTCATTATCTAACTGCTTGTCAAAGGCTTTTATACATATTGATGTGCTTTCAAAGACCAACTAAGGAGGAGGAGATAAGTTGAGTTTGGACCATTGTGAAAATGTGGTATTGTGGGTCAGCAGCCTTCTCTGCATCATTCTATTTCTTGCATCTTGATATCACACTCTTAGTCAATGTTGTCATCACCCAGATTTTCATCTCATTTATATATATATATATATATATATATATATTTCTTCTTATCCATTTAATAATAAGAAATGAAAAAGAGGCAGATGTGGTAGGGTATGGGATTAGCTTTGCTCTCATGATTAATTTTGCCCATTGATTGAAAAGGGATAAAGATTAGAATCTGAGAACATTCTATTTTGATTCTGCTCAAGCTTTTGTTATCCATTGAAAGGCAGGGCTTAAAATTTGATCATAGTTTTGAATACAATTGATTTTGAGTCTTAAATGTATGCATTTCGATGATATGTAAAGAGAGTCTAAGGTTTTACCTATCTTAATCCGATCATGTGGTTTCCAAAGTGTATAGTCGGGTAACATAGATATTGGGTCAGGCCCTTATAGTTTCTTTTCTACGATGTTTTGCTCTTGATATGTGTGTTTAAAGGGCGATGAAGGCGTTAGCCCAAGCCCATCTTTAGGGGACTTGCTCAGTCTAAGTAGCATTCCCCTATTTTGTTTAAAAGACTTGCCTAATCTTTTAGATATACATTCCTTAAATCTCAGAATCCTCTCTCATTGTAAGGGCAATGAAAGAGCTATCTAGAGCCCTTCTTAGGAGACAGGCCTTGTCTCATTTATCCTAGTGGTTATCATCTTTTTGAGGAGACAGGCTTTGTCTCTTTTGCTTTTCTCGTCATATCTTTTAGGGAGACATACTTTGTTTCACTAGATAATCTTTCTTTTAAGGGAGACTAGCTCAGTCTCATCCTTTTCTTTTAAGAGACTCGACCAGTCTCATTCTTCTGTCAATTCTTCTCCTTCAGGGAGACAGGCTATGTCTCATGCAGAGAATGTTCTATCCTTTAGAGACAAGCTTTGTCTCATTAGTGAGTCCATCCCTAGGAGACATGCCATGTCTCATTAGCACCTCTCTTAGAGTCATTTGTTTGAGAGTCAGTCCTTTAGCATAGGAGTCTGTCCTTAGAGGGTTAGTTTTTCTTTCAAGAGTCGGTCCTATCATCATAGGGGTTAGGATTCTATCCAACCCCTCATCAAATCATGTGTTTTTCTATCCGCTCCTGCAAGGTATAGGATGCTGTCCAACCCTTGCAGAGTTGTTATTCTGTTCATTCCCTCGCAAAGCATAGGATGTTGTCCAACCTTTGCGGGATATCAGGAGTCGATCCTCCCTTTATGATGATAGGATTCTGTCCTCTTGTGTCAAAAACATCTGAAAAAACCAAAAATCTCAAAAGTCTTGAGTCTTAGAGTAGTTAGGAAATTCTGATCTGAACTACGTTGGCTTGATCCCTTTCAACAGGGTACGTAGTGCAGCTTGGGATCCACATCCCAGGTCCAGCCAAACCTTTAAAAATAAACATTTCAAACCTTTCAAAATTACAAAAATCATTAAAACCTTTTTCAAAAAGATCTTCCCCTAGAGTTAGGAGTCTGTCCTAGATATTTAGGGTGTTTTAGAGTTAGGAGTCGGTCCTGATTTGTATTGATATGGTGTGTCCTGTCGTGTGAGTGTCCCTAGAGTTAGGAGGCCTCGAGTCGATCGGTTAGACATTTAGTCGAACCGATGGCTAGACTATGAAGCATATAGTCAGCCCATAGTTTTCATTAGGTTGCACAGCCTAGATACCCATAGGATATAGGGCTCACCTGCATTAGCTTAAGGCTAAACAACTTGCATTAGTTAGGGCATATAAAGAGTCCTAAAAATTACAATTCACATGAACTCAAGCAATTGTATAAAAAAAGCTTTAAAAATCAGTCGAGTCTAGTGGAATCGAGTCTAGGATAGCGGTTCTAGATGGTTAGGCATAGTAGTTTAGAATAGGGCATCGAACTACGTTGACTCCGATTCTTCCCGAGGCCGGGATACGTAGAGCAGCTGGGATGGACGGCCATCTTGGTCCGAGTCAGGTCGCATTAGAGTTAGGACCCATTTTGTCCAGTCAGGTATAGAGTTGATTTGTGTTGTATGTTTTTTTTTGCTGTGTTTTCTTACTTTCATGTACAGATCCTATACATTTAGCTGTAACATGCATGTGTTTACACACCAGAACTTAGACACCCATTAGGCATGTCACTTATAACCTAGTTTTGCTTAGGTGACACATCTTTCATTTATTTTGTGTATGTGTTTAATTTTCATCTCTAAGACATGCATGATTAGGTAGACGTCTTCTCAGAGATATATGTTCCCATTTCATATGACCTTCGCTCAAAACTCTTCAAAATCAATAAAAAATGGCATAAGAGACCAGGTGTTTGCACTTGGGCGGATGAGGTGCTCTTCAGACCTTCCGAATTCGTAACCAGGCACGAACCCTCTTTTATATCTCTGGTTATCCATTGCAACAGAGCATAGTATGGGATCCTTGGCCCACTTCCTTTGACGGCGACTCTTCTTTGTTTAAGGTACGCCTCGAATCTGGGCTAGTCCCCGAATCGAGAGGTATCTCCCTTTGTATCGCCACTCATGCTATGAGAGGCATTTCTTCTTTCGAGAGTTCCTTGGTAGAGCTCTCCATTCACGTGGATGATCCTGAGACTGCGCGTGGGGGCACGTCCCCCGCCTCTCTCTCGGATCGGGGTCCACAAGGTGAAACCATCATAAATGTGAAAAGGGCTCTCAAACTCCTTAACAAGCATTAGGCAGGTTTTATGAAAGTGCACATAGCTGATGATTCTTAGTAATACAAGTCTCTAACATGCAACAAACCTAGAAATATAATCAACAAGTACTACCTCAAATCACATAACAAATCATTGTTGTTTTCATTGGAATGATATTCAAAATCAAGTTCACTAAAATAGAGAAGCCAAGACTTCAAAAACCTTTTTGTGATATGTACTATGTTCTCACATAGGTCCAATAGCTATGACTTGGTATTGACTCCACTTTGTTAATCACAATGATCATTTTCTAAAACCTTGGTAGTTCTTAAATCAGATCGCATCTCATAAAAAGTGGGTAAAACAAGAATTTCTCCCAATTGGATACTTGCAAGTTGCAAAATATAATAAGCATGATTGAAGCAAGTTCAAGTAAACAATAAAGAGAAAGGTGTGAAGGAAGTAGAACAAGTGATGATTCCAGTTAAGTCACATGTAACGTCTAACAGCTGCAACCAAAAATCTCAGTACATCATTTATGTCTATGTTACAACCAAGGTTTTAAATTTCGGACTGAAATTTTGGATTTCGGTGAGGACTGAAATCGAAACATTCCGAAACTGAAATTGTGGAAATTTACCAAATTTCGGTCGAAATTTCAGAAATTTTGGCGAAATATTTCATAAAATATTAATTTTTATTCCTTTACAGAATTTCAGCTGAAACTAAATGGTTCGAATGAAAGAAAATGAGAAATATACGAAGAGCACTCATCAACTGGTACAAGCAGCAGCTGGTATAAGTGCTCGTCAACTTTGGTCTAAAATGCACCACCCTTCATTTCAACCTCATGAAGTTCACATGGACTGCCTCATGACTATAATCTTCCCACCAAGAAAATTATAGTTCATCACAAGAATGTATCAATTATACAAGCATCACCTCCCTTTTTTGTTGAATTTCTAATGCCCCAAGAAGAAGGTTAGTTGCCTTCACAAAGAAACGAATGCTTAATGCCCGGCTGAGAAGGTTAGTTACCTTCATAAAGAAATTGAAACAGTGTGCGATAACGGAGTATGGAGTAGAACTATAGTATTACCATGACATTCTCGGGCAAACAAGGCTTGCATTAAAAGAAAAAAGAACTTTTAAACAGTTACTATATGAATTTCCAACTGTTCTACTCATAGGTGAGCTTGAAATTGAAGTTGTGTAGGAGACCCATGACATAAGTTTTGATATGGACACTTCAACCAATTCTGTTAGGATCTTAAGTTAATTGGCGCATTCTACAACTGCATCCAACTTTTCAAAGAAACATATTATAATATGAGAAAAGTGTTGGTGCGCTTAAGCGCACCATTTATTTGGTGCGCTTAAGTGGTTATAACGCCTCCCGTTCGTTTAAATGTTTAGGTCCCACATACAGGAACCAATTGGAGGCGCTATAACCATTTAAGCGCACCAAAAAAATGAATAAATTACACATTTTGATTGTTCAAAAACCAACTTACAATGAATAAATTTTTTGTTTAGTACTTTAATTCATAATAAAATTTACCAATCTAAAACTCGATATCTAATTTATGCGAGTTAAATGAGGACATATGATGGATGAAGTCATAAAATTGTGCACTCAAAAACAACTTCAATGTGCTTGGCATGACTTCTACTTATAACATATTATCATGCTTGCAGGACTAAGATGTTATGGATGTATTGACGCTTTCCATGTTCACATTTGGGGTTGCCTTAATGTTGGTCCTGGTCTGTAGTGGGATTCAGGATATATTTTCTTTATCAAATGACAAAAGCATAAGAACCTTTTTTTTTCTTTCTGAAAATTAACAAAAGCATAAGAACCTGGCTTGACATGTTAAAAACAAAACTCAGATAAGGGCCCGTTTGGATACCCCTTGGATTTGGATTTGGAGGTGAATTTGGATTTCCAAAATCCATGGATTTGAAATCAAGAATTTTAAAATTCATAAATTTATAAATAATGCCGTTTGGATGACCACGTATAGATTTGGATTTCAAATCTAAATTAATTTTTTTTTGTTTGGATTTGAATTTGAAATCTAACAAAACCAAAAAGCCCTAAAATACTTGATATAGGGGCATTTCAACCATTTTCCATGATCCAGGGTATTCTAGTCATTTTACCCTATATTGGGGTATTTTGATCATTTTTAATGTCATAAGGGTGTTTTAGTCATTTTCCATGACTCAGGGTATTTGGTCATTTTCACCCTGTATATAGGTGTATTCCAGTCATTTTGCATGACTCGGGGGTATTCTAGTCATTTTACCTAATATGGCGTATCTTTATCTCATGAGGGTATTTTTAGTCATTTTAGTCAATTTTTATGAGCCATAGGTCCATTTTACTTGATATATGGGTATTTTAGTCATTTTACCCTATATGAGGTTATTTTGATCATTTTTATGTCATAAGGGTATTTTAGTCATTTTGTACGACTCGAGGGTATTTTGTCATTTTTAACTGGTATAGGGGTATTTCTAGTCATTTTACCTAATATGGCGTATTTTTATCTCATGATAGTATTTTTAGTTATTTTAGTCAATTTTTATGAGCCATGGGTCAGTTTTACTTGATCTAGGGGTATTTTAGTAATTTTTCATAATATTGGGGTATTCTAGTCATTTTATTTTGTATGAGGTTATTTTGATTATTTTTATGTTATAAGGGTATTTTAGTCATTTTGCACGACATGGGTATTTTGTCATTTTTACTCGTATAGGGGTATTTCGGTCATTTTGCCTAACTCGGGTTTTCTAGTCATTTTACGTTATACGATGTATTTTTATCATTTTTTAATGTCATGTGGGTGCTTAAGTCATTTAACACTTTTTGGTATATTCTGGTCATTTTAACCTCTTACGGGTCAGATTTAGATTTATAAATAACCTCTCGCAGAAAGGATTTATAAATCTAAAAAATTACCCTAACATGAGGAATTTGTAAATCTTGTGGATTTCACTCAAATCCAAATCCAGATGTCATAAAGGCTTGCCAAACGCTGAATTTAGATTTAAAAATCCAAATTCACCTCCAAATCCAAATCCAAGGGGTATCCAAACGGGCCCTAAAGTTGAAGTGATTTCGTTTACAATCTCACCATATCTTTGAAGTCAATTAAATGGCTTGACATGAAGAAACCCACTTTATAAAATTGAAGAATATGGATTGCAAACATTTCTTTAGAAAAAATAAAAACCAGAAGGGACTTTGAACACTTTGAGATCAAGGAAATGGTTTTAGTACGAAAACCCAGTTTTTTCACTATATCTACAGTATTCTGAACTGAGCTTTTCTCATAAACTCCCTCAGTTTCAGATTTGTTTCCCTGTCTATGCTCTGAATTTTTAGCCTTAAAATTTCATGGGATCCTGTTATTGTCAGTAAGGTACTTTTCAAAATTTACAGTTGGAAGGTGAAACTGAAGGTCTAGGTGCTGAAATTGTACGTCATGAGATTTATGGGAAATTGAAATCCACTAATCTCTGACATTCTCATGGAGTTAGTGCTGCACCCAACATAAAAATTTTCAGATATCAAATCTTGAGAGTTTCCTTCCAAAGTTAACAGTCGGCCTTTATTTTCTTATTTGAAAATTCAAGGAGGCGACCTCAGGAATTTTTTAAAATCTTTTTCTGAAATCCGTTAGGAACCTTCAGCAAAAAGAATATAGTGAGAAGAATTTCTAAGAACTTTGGCAAAAATGGTGAATATCCGAATCAATCAAAGAAAATGCAAGAAAATATGCGCTTAATGGTGATGTCTTAAATAAAAATCTAGAATTAACATGTAGAGCTTTAATCCAGATTAATGGTAGGTTCATAGCTGATGTGATAACAGACAAGAAATGAATACAAAACTTCCATTTGCACAAAGGTTTTTATACGTAAGATTTTTTTAGATGTGTTCAATTAGCCATATATCATATAGATGATTTAAGGTGGCCAGATCAGGTGAGCAAAATAAAATGTGTGGATTTTTCCAGCGACTGAAAGTGGAATAACCTCAGATTTAAAGGTGATGGGATTAAGTAGAACCTAGATAGGTTCATGCCTCGAGCTGCAAAATACAGGGGTTACATTCAAGACCCAAGAGAAAATCACTGTGTTAAGCACATGTTCATCTCCCAGAATCAAACTCTCTTCACCACCTTATGTACGAAAAAGCTTCGTTACAATAACTTAAATTTCAGCCTGCGATACAAGAGAACGTATACTACAACAAGCATCTCATGTGATCCACATGAAACTACTCACCAAATAGACAACCCTAAACCATTTTCTGACATAAGACTTTACATATGAGTCATTGCTCGGGTTTTTATTCACATGTGCTAGCAAATCACAGATCAAGCACATTCCCATTCATGATCCAAATAGTTTCACAATTTGATGTTTTGGATTGGAAGTTCCAAGTAGGTTACTTGGTAGATTTGTGATTTATATGTACTAACAAATCAAGAAAATAAGAAATTCATAGTTACATATATATGTGAGAGTAAATTAGACTCTTCCAAGTCACAAATTTTTCCATGATAGTTCATCAAAGTTGAACAAAATTGTCCAACGAGCTTGCTGTAGGAGTTAATACATTGAGGAAAGTGAAGACAAGAAATGCAGAAGCTAGAAAAAGAAACAAAAGAATGAAAACACTGGCAAAGGAATTACTTCAATTGGGTGAACTTTGGGCAGCTTGCTTCAAAAATCAATTACTTTGGTCAGCTTGCTTTAAAAAATGTAAGACAGAGAAATGGAGAAAAGGAATTAATTACCTGAAGGAATAAGGCAGGGGACCGGAGCTCAGAGCTAGAATCCTCTCTATGTATCAGAGAAAAAAATCCCAATAATCTGAAAAATCTAGAAAAAAAGAAGTCAACTTTGAGCCCACTAAGGCCCTGTTCGTTTAAGATTATGCCAACCGATTGTGAGTGCTAAACCAATTGTTGGGCTCAAATTTAAACATAATTTTGAGTACAATAATTGGTTTGGCACTCGCAATTGGCTGTCATATGTTACACATCTGGCAACATTCCTCATTGATTTGGAGATTTGATTTCCTTCCTTATGCATATTTTGTGTTTTGAATTTGTTTCCTTTATGTTTTAGCCTAAGTTGCCTAGTTAATTTACTTTCTTATTTAGTTGGTAGTAATTATGGGAAACTTGCCATCTTTCTCAAGATGGAAGGAGGAAAGAAAATTTGTATTTATTCTCATAATTGATTGAATAAAGACATCTCTGCAATTTTCTGAAAATCTGGTTACCAAGAGGACACCCTTTCCCTCTCTCTCTGTGGGTAATTGCCATCTGATAGGTCAAGTACCTATAATTTGGTATCAGAGCAGTCGATTCTTGGGCATGCCTAAGAAGAGACAAGGTGCCGCCGCTCTAGAAAAGATGGAGGCTCGTGTCGATCGTATTGAAGCACCAGTGACTGAGGTGAAGGAGCAACTTGATGACAAGTTCAATATCCTTCTACAGGCAATGGAACGATTGTCATCACATATGCCAACTGCTGTCGGTGATGGCGAGTTGAATGCTCTGAGTGAAGGAGGATCAATGGTTGGTGGTCATGTTCAAAATGTGCAAGGAGATGGGCGGATCCAAACGCGCTTCGCACGGATCGATTTTCCTAGATTTGATGGACGTGATCCCCTTGAATTTATATACAAGGGCAAGCAATTCTTTAATTATCATCAGACATCGGATCATGAAAGGGTTCTATTGGCATCATTTCACATGGACGGAGTGGCCTCCACATGATTTCAATGGATGCATCAAACCACAGCCATTCGTTCGTGGAAAGAACTTACAGAAGCACTATTATTATGGTTTGGTCCAACTGACCATGAGAACTTAGATGGGTTGCTGTCCAAATTAACCCAAGGTTCGAACACTGTCCAAGGTTATCAAGAGGAATTTGAACAAATTGCGAATCGGGTTGAGGGTTGGACAGACAAGGCGCTAATGGGAACATTCATACAAGGCTTGAGGGATGAGATTGGACAAGAGGTATTAGTGTTCCAACCTTTTTCCTTAAAGCATGCGATGAGTCTAGCTCGGCGTCAAGAGGAGAAGTTAGCGCGTTTGCGGAAGCCAACGTGTCCTGGCCTTGGTCGTGTAACATTGCCAACGAGCTCTACAACAGGTCATGCCGGTTCAGGAGGCTCAGGAAATATTGGGTCGAGTGTTACACCCACCCAACCCAACCCAACCCAAAGAGTTGGCCCGGAACGATTACCGCCCCAGTTACGAAGATCTCATCAGAGGAGATGCGTAGTAGGCGTGCACAAGGTCTTTGTTACTATTGTGATGAGCGATTCATGCCAGGTCATCGATGTAAGAGCATGAAATTTTTTATGATTGAAGACTCGGAGGAACATGATCTGCCAACGGATGAAATTGAAAGTGCTGCGGTGGTGGAGGTTTCATCGTATGCTTTGTCGGGGGCCACACGTGCACAAACTATGCGTTTGTGGGGACACATCAAGCAAGCAAGAGTAAGCATCCTTATTGATTCGGGTAGCACGCATAATTTCTTAGCAGAATCCACTGCGCGCCAATTGGGCTATCATATTCAGCAACATGCGTCATTTGATGTACTTGTGGCCAACGGTCATAAATTATGTTGCTCAGGACTTTGTCAACAAGTTTCCCTTCAACTCGGCCCACTGCGAGTTGTGACTGATCTTTATGTGTTACCTCTCCATGGATCTGATGTGATTTTGGGTACTCAATGGTTGTGTACCTTGGGTCGTATTGTATGGAACTTCAATGATTTAACCATGGCTTTCGAGTATTTCGGTGCGCCGTATGTTCTTCATGGCACTCGGAACTCATCAGTACAGGCAGTTGATCGTCAAGCCATGAGTCGCATTCTCAAGCACACCTCGTGGGCCCTTCTTGCGCATCTCAACGCAATGCCCCAAACTGACACTAAGGTGCCACTGTCGAAGGATCTGGATGCATTATTACATGACTTTCAGCAGGTGTTTGCACATCCCACAACTCTTCCCCCGCGTCGCTCTCACGATCACCATATAATCTTGAAGCCAGGAGCACAACCTACCAATGCAAGGCCTTATCGTTATCCTCATATGCAAAAAAATGAAATCGAGCACCTTGTTACTCGAAGCAGGTATCATATGAACAAGCACCAGCCCATACTCTTCGCCCTTCTTACTTGTGCGAAAGAAAGATGGGTCATGACGCATGTGCATAGATTACCGGGCCTTGAACCAATCCACGGTTAAGGATAAGTTCCCCATACCCGTTATTGATGAGCTGCTTGATGAATTGCATGGTGCTATGTTTTTCTCTAAATTGGATTTGCGGTCCGGGTATCATTGAATTCGTGTTTGTGAGGAAGATATACATAAAACCGCTTTTCGAACTCACGAAGGCCACTACGAGTTTTTGGTGATGCCATTTTGGTTAACAAATGCACCTTCAACTTTTCAAAGCTTAATGAACGACGTTTTCAGGCCATTCCTTCCCAAATTTGTTTTGGTGTTCTTTGATGACATCTTAATCTATAGTCCGTGTTGGGAGGATCACCTGAAGCATCTTGAAGTTGTTTTCCAAGAATTATGCCGCCATCAACTTTTTGTTAACCGTTCCAAGTGTTCCTTTGGACGTTCACAAGTTGAATACTTGGGCCACATTATTTCTCACACGGGTGTAGCTGCAGATCCGGAGAAAATTAAAGCTATGGTGGAATGGCCGCGTCGTAAATCTCTAAAAGCATTGCGTGGGTTTCTTGGCCTTACGGGTTACTATCGTAAGTTTGTGAAGGGCTATGGTCAGTTATGTGCACCACTCACACATCTTTTAAAGAAGGATGGGTTTACTTGGACCACGCAAGCGGAGGCCACATTTTCGGCCTTAAAGCATGCTATGTCGATCACCCCTGTACTACGGTTACCTGATTTTACTAAATTATTTATCATTGAATGTGATGCTTCTGGCACAGGTATTGGTGGTGTTCTTTTGCAAGAGGGTGGCCCCATTGCTTTTTGTAGCAAAGCCCTTTCCATCCGTCATCTCGGTCTCTCCGCATATGAGCGTGAAATGTTAGCGGTCGTGTACATGGTCCACAAATGGCGTCATTCTCTTTTGGGGCGTCATTTCAAAATCAAGACCGACCATCAAAGCCTTAAATACATCTTAGATTAGCGCATTGGCACAACAATGCAGCAGAAATGGATTGCGAAACTCATGGGATTTGATTACGAGATAATCTATAAACGGGGCAAAGATAATGTGGTTGCTGGTGGGCTTTCATGACAGTTTGAATTGGAGGAAACAGAGGCACAGTTAGCCTCATTTTCCATCCCCATTTCATCTCTGCTTGATGAAATTCGTCAAGACTTGGGCCGTCATGAAGATACTAAGGATCTCATTGCTCGCTTAGGTGCTAACTCTTCTAGTATGGGTAATTATCATTTGGAAGATGGCATTCTACGTTTCAAAAACCGCATTGTTCTTTCTCACCAGTCACCATTGATTGCCAGACTTCTTCATGAATTCCATGCTACTGCAGAGGCAGGGCATTCTGGCACTGAACGCACCTACAAGCGCTTAGCTCGCGCTTTCTATTGGGAGAGAATGAAAATGGCTGTTCGTGAATTTGTTCGATCTTGTGATACATGCCAACTAAACAAAGCAGAAATGCTGTCACCACTAGGTCTACTATAGCCATTGCCCATTCCAGATCAGGTATGGTCTGATATATCCATGGACTTTGTGGATAGCTTACCCACATCTGAAGGAAAAACAACTATACTTGTTGTGGTTGATCGCCTCTCTAAGTATGCTCATTTCACTGCCATTTCACATCCTGACACGGCTTCATCCATTGCCCATGTCTTTCTCCAAGAGGTGGTTCATTTGCATGGTATTCCTAATTCAATTGTTAGTGATCGTGACAAAGTTTTTCTTAGTATCTTTTGGCAGGAGCTCTTTCGCCTCCATGGTACCCAGCTTTGTATGAGCAGTGCTTATCATCCTCAATCAGATGGCCAGTCCGAAGTTGTGAATCGTTGCCTTGAGCAATATTTGCGTTGCTTTGTGAGTACTCAACCCAAACAGTGGGTTCATTGGCTTCCATGGGCTGAGTGATGGTACAACACCACCTTTCATGCATCCATCGGTATGACGCCTTTCCAAGCTGTATGTGGCCGCCCACCTCCTATTCTTGGTCGCTATCCCGAACGTGGCACGATGGTGGGACATTTGGACAGTGAGTTGCGTGACCGTGATAAGCTCCTGCATTATCTAAAGGAACACCTCGCGAATGCTCGCAATTGAATGAAAATGCAAGCTGACAAAAATCGCACTGAACGTGAATTTTCAGTTGGAGATTGGGTCTTCCTTCGGTTACAACCATATCGCCAAACTTCAGTTGAAGTTCGTACGAATATGAAACTTGCACCCAGGTTTTATGGGCCGTACGAAGTTTTGAAGCGCATTGGACCAGTCGCATACAAGCTGGCTCTTCCTCCTACCTCTCGTATCCACCCAGTCTTTCATGTCTCTTGTTTGAAGAAGCAATTGGGTCCTTCGGTTCCCCTGCACTCCGAGTTGCCACCGCTCACTGACGATGGTTACTTACATCCAGAACCTGAAGAGGTCTTGGACCGTCGAATGATCAAGACAAAAAATCAGGCAGTCACAGAGTTATTGATCAAATGGCGTGGCTTGCCACACGAGGATGCTACATGGGAATTATGGCAGACTTTTCCTTCACGCCATGAGGACATGGCTGGGCTTAGGGGGCGGCAATGTTACACATCTGGCAACATTCCTCATTGATTGGAGATTTGATTTCCTTCCTTGTGCATATTTTGTGTTTTGAATATTTTTCCTTTATGTTTTAGCCTAAGTTGCCTAGTTAATTTACTTTCTTATTTAGTTGGTAGTAATTATGGGAAACTTGCCATCTTTCTCAAGATGGAGGGACGAAAGTAAACTTGTATTTATTCTCATAATTGATTGAATAAAGACATCTCTGCAATTTTCTGAAAATCTGGTTACCAAGAGGACACCCTTTCCCTCTCTCTCTCTGTGGGTAATTGCCATCTGATAGGTCAAGTGCCTATCATCATAATCTTAAACGAACAGGACCTAATCCGTTTTGGACTCACAATTGGTTCAAAAAATCCAAAACAAACAGGTTACCGGAAGGAATAAGGCAGGGGACTGGAATTTAGAGCTGGAATTCTCTCTCGATCTACCGGAGAAAAAACCACAATAACCTGAAAATCAAGGAAAAACAAGTCAATTTTGAGCCCAATAATCAGTTTTAGACTCATACTCGGTTCTCAAAATCCAAAACAAACAGGATAATGACCTGAAAATTCAGGAAAGGGAAGTTAACTTTGAGCCTGATAATCAGTTTTAGACTCACAATCCTAACTATTTTAAAAGAAAGTCCTTCAAATCCTGCGCGTAACTCTTTTTGGGACCATATTATTACACGATCATGCTGCAATACTCCGAATAAAGCAAACATATATATATATATATATATATATATATATATATATATATATATATATATATATATATATATATATATATATAAGTAAACTGTTGGTGAGCTTAACCAAACTTATGGTGAGCTAGCTTGCCCAATCACATAGGGGCCCACTTTGTTAGGATGATCCAAACCATTCATTTGAAAGTCCCTTACATAGATGGGGGGTGTACCAAAAATCAGCTCCATAGGATCATCCTAACCCCTCCATTTGTGGAGGACAAAAACGGACAGACACAAATCTGCCCCATTTTTGTCCTCCACAAATGGAGGGGTTAGGATGATCCTATGGAGCTGATTTTTGGTACACCCCCTATCTATGATAAGGCCTTGCAAATGAATGGTTTGGATCACTCCCCAAAATGTGGGACCCATATGATTGGGCAAGCTAGCTCACCATAAGCTCACCAACAGTTTCCTCTATATATATATATATATATATATATATGAGGAAAGCGTTGGTGAGCTTAAGCTCACCAAACTTATGGTGAGCTTAAGCGCCCAATCACATTGGGGCCTACTTTGTTAGGATGATCCAAAGCATTCATTTGAAAGGCCCTTACATAGATGGGGTGTGTACCAAAAATCAGCTCCATAGGATCATCCTAACCCATCCATTTGTGGAGGTCAAAATAGACAGACATTATTTGTCCACAAATCTGCCCATTTTTGTCCTCCACAAATGGAGGGGTTAGGATGATCCTATGGAGCTGATTTTTGGTACACACGCTATCTATGATAGGGCCTTGCAAATGAATGGTTTGGATCACCACAGAAAATGTGGGACCCATGTGATTGGGGCGCTTAAGCTCACCAACTCTCTCTCTCTCTCTCTCTCTCTCTCTCTCTCTCTCTCTCTCTCTATATATATATATATATATATATATATATATATATATATATATATATATATATATGAGGAAAAGGATTGTACGCTCGAGCGTACCAAGCTTATGGTACGCTCGAGTGCCCCAATCACATGGGTCCCACATTTTTTGTGGTGATCCAAAGCATTCATTTGCAAGGCCCTATCATAGATAGGGTGTGTACCAAAAATCAGCTCTATTGAATCATCCTAACCCCTCCAAAAGTGGAGGGCAAAAATGGGAAGATTTGTGGTCTGTCCATTTTGCCCTCCACAAATGGATGGGTTAGGATGATCCAATGGAGCTGATTTTTGGTACACATCCCATCTATGTAAGGGCCTTTCAAACGAATGCTTTGGATCATCCTAACAAAGTGGACCCACATGTGATTGGGCACTCGAGCGTACCATAAGCTTGGTACGCTCGAGCGTACAGTCCTTTTCCTCTCTCTCTCTCTCTCTCTCTCTCTCTCTCTCTCTATATATATATATATATATATATATATATATATTATACAATAAGCTGGGATGAAAAGAGGAGAGTTTTTTCCATTTTTTTTGAAAATCACGTGAGAATTACACGTCACATTTTTTGACTTTTTTTGAACAAATGCACCCATTCAACTCATATAATTTCAATCCTACCCCCCCCCCCTTTATGCTTTTAACAAAGGTAATTTCAATCCTACCCCCTCCTTTATGCTTTTAACAAAGGCACACATTAAAGCCATATAATTTCGATCTTACGCCCCTCCTTTATGGTTTTTTAATTAAAAAACTATAGGGTGATCTTGACCATCCGATTTAAGATAAGAAGAATTATGGAAACATCTATAGATTGAAGGGCTAGGATCGGCCTATGGAAATGATTTTTGGGGCACAACCTATTTATGTTGTGTTCCATCACATGGACGGTTTGGATCAACCTATGACGTGGTCCGTTGGTTTTTTAATAAAAAAATCTATAGGGTGATCTTAACCATCCGATTTAAGAGTAATTATGATCCTAGATTGGAGGGCTAGGATCAGCCTATGGAAATGAT
The DNA here is from genome assembly GCF_043159265.1 of Tasmannia lanceolata. Lineage (NCBI taxonomy): Eukaryota > Viridiplantae > Streptophyta > Magnoliopsida > Canellales > Winteraceae > Tasmannia > Tasmannia lanceolata. Next base: position 43,541,524 of record NW_027518689.1, read on the forward strand.
TTTTTGGGGCACAACCTATTTATGTTGTGTTCCATCACATGGACGGTTTGGATCAACCTATGACGTGGTTCGTACAGTTCTTTGTCTGCCCGTGCATCGCACGGGTTTTTTACTAGTATATATAAGTAAAGCGGAATCCTCTAAGCCGTGGTGATGCCACGTGTCACTCCTCTATGCAAAAATTTAGATAAATAATGTATCTCCTCATTGCGGCTGAAATTTAGGGAAATCTAAAGTTCTGATTTTAATAGAGAGTAATTTTTACGCAAAAGTTGGAATTACAAGAGCCTTTGGTATCTCCAAACGTCTCCCCTTACCATTTTCTAGATATTTCCCCGCTTTATATTAATGTGTTTTGCCGATTGCCTCTTCGCCTAATGCATAACGCTTCCTCATAGGGGAAGCTCCAAACGCATACAACCTTTCCGTGACTGCATAGTGTGTGATTTATGGCTAGACTTTCCACATTCCCCAAACATTAATCCCCTTCTCTGAGAATCAATGGCTGCCATGGCCTCTACCTGCCTCTTCTTCCTCTCTCCATCACCGCAATCCAATCCGGTTCTTCCAATTTTGAGATATTTCTCCTTTCTTCTATTCTTCTGAAGGGTTATTTTGGTTATAGTTTGGCTCTACCTTTGTTGTTTCTTTCATATTTATCTCATCAAGTGTGTGTGTATATATATATATAATTTCATTTAATTTTGTTGGTGGGTTTAATATTGGTGTATATTCTATACTAAAGCATGGTCTCATAGAAATTGTGTTGATGCAACTATTCTGGAGTTATGGTTGTCAGTTTAGCTCATGATTTTGTTTCTAGCGCACACATTGGTGAGAACATCAATTCATTTGGTGTATGGCAAATAACATGTGATGATTTACAAGAAGAACCAGAAGATGGTGTCCCATTAAAAGCGACACCAACAGATGATGGAGGCTTTCTCCTACTTCATATACATGGTTCATGTGCACACAATTTGCTCGATGAAATGCCTTAAAGGAAATCATCTTTAAACATAACTGTGCTATTTGTATAGAGGAAAAAAAACAATGCTTCTATATTTATTTATAGATGTGCATGTGTCTGGGCATCTTTGTCATAGATCTTTTTACCCGTATCATTTATGTGCATCTGTGAATTTCTTGGGGGTTAACCTTTTTTCGTCTAATGGTTTTCAACCATTTCTTTCGTCAATTTCCTTTTCTACTTCTCATATTTTATGTATCTGAATATGATTTTATTTTATGCACACCAGGTGTTTGATGGAATGCATCAATGAGTTATTACCGATGTTCAGCCGTATCGTCAATATTAGAGACGTCCCCAAAGCTGTCAGGGAGAATAATCATCGATGGTCCTTCAAAAACAGGAAGCTACTACTCTGATCTTTATGCTTCATAATGAGTGCTGAACTTGGATATAAGGTAGATGAATTGGATTCTGGGTTTTTTCCCTTGGAAATGGGTTGCGCCTTTATTTTATTGCCTTTTAATTTCTCTCAAATATATCTGTTTTGTAGTATCTATTTTTTCCCCTTCTTTTCCCTGGTTGTCCATGCAATGAGAAAGCTTTTTTTTTTTTAATGGCAGAAAGCTAACTTTGTTCTAACTTCTTCTTCTTTTTTTCTGCTTATTGGGATGTGATGTTCATCTCGAATCCAATCATCTTTTTTTTTTGCTAAAGAGGGCTTCTGATCTGTGTTGATGTTTTATGATGCAAGTAGTAGTTTATCCCAATTTGCAAGTAGGCGAGCATTTGCATTTTTTTTCCTACCTCTTGAATTGTGACTCAAAGATGAAAATGCAAAATCTATGTTAGGAATGCCTGTTACCCACTGGGTCCCAATCAAGAAAAGTGAATTGTCTGTGTTCTTCTTTTGGTCTGCATGTTTGTTTCAAGGTGTGAGAGTAATTGGGTTTCCATCCATTGGGTTTCCATCCATTGCTTTCATCCATTTCATTTTCTTCTTCTCATTATATATATATATATATATATATATATATATATATATATATATATATACATATAGAGGAAAGTGTTTCTACTCGGCCGAGTAGAAAAGCTTATCTACTCCTCCCTTTAAAAAGTACAGTGGGCCCACACATTGTGGATGATCCAAAGCATTCATTTGATAGGTCTTAACATAGATAGGGTGTGCCCAAAAAATCAGCACCAAAGGGTCATCCTAGCCCTTCGTTTTGTTGGGCCTTGTAGAAACAGAATGGACGCACTGTGTAAGATGCGTAAGATGCGTCCATTCTGTTTCTACAAGGCCCAACAAAACGAAGGGCTAGGATGACCCTTTGGTGCTGATTTTTTGGGCACACCCTATCTATGATAAGACCTATCAAATGAATGCTTTGGATCATCCACAATGTGTGGGCCCACTGTACTTTTTAAAGGGAGGAGTAGATAAGCTTTTCTACTCGGCCGAGTAGAAACACTTTCCTCATATATATATATATATATATATATATATATATATATATATATATATATATATATATATATATATATATATATATATATACACACACACACACACACACACACGTTTTGGTTTCTGTTGAAGTTTGAAAAGTCGCCCCTTCGTCCTATTGGTACCGTCCGCAATTATTTTTAAAGAATTCCTTTGGTATTCCGTATTTTCGATTCATTTCCTAACGCATACAAACATTTTTAAATGAAGATTTCCTTTCTTACGAGCTCATTCAAACTCAGCCATTTTTTTCATATGATTCGGTGGTGTGCCCTCCATTCAAGAAGAATACTGAGGAAGAATATTTGGTGCAGTTTCTGTTGTGACACCGGTGTTGGACGCCATTAAAATTTGTCTTTTCATGAGAAGCGTTAATAAAAAGCTTTGTTATTAGAAAGGCAGACTTATCTGAAAGGATGTTATTAACAGCTTTGTTTTTCACTTTCGTTCGCTTGGCGCCAAGAGATTTTACTTTTATTATTCTTTATTCCTTTCTATTAGTTTATGTTTGTTCATAGTTTTTCATATCTATTAGTAGTTCATCTATAGGTGCTTGAATCAAAGTCTTCGATTCATGTGTTTCAAGTTTTTCATTATACTACTTTTGTTCTAATCATGATTTCCACAAAGAGAAGCTTCGATTGGGATTAGAAGAGACAAGAAAAAAGCATTTCTGAAATAAACATGATTTAGTTAGTGTGTATATATATATATATATATATATATATATATATATATATATATATATATATATAAGTATGATTTTATTTGACGCGCATCAAATGCTTGAACGAGATATTACCATTGTTCAAGCATATCGTCGATGCTCGAGACATCCCAAAAGCCGTCAGGGCGATATCATCATAGATGGTATGTCACCAAGAGCAAGCTATTACTCTAATCTATATTGGTTTTACTCTAGATGTAAGCCTTTTGTCTGCTTCTTTCTGTTCATATTTTTTAAATTCCTTGGATTAAGTTTTATACTGTTTCCAATGATGGTCTAGGCTATCTAATATTTCACAAAGTTCAGTGTGAATTTTGGATTTTGAGATTCTTTTGATCATTTTCTTCTTGAATTTTGAGATTTAGGTGAATGGGTTTGACCGATTGGAGTTGCCAACTAAATATATCATTCTAACGTTGAGATTGTCTTTCAAATTTGAAGAGGAATTCTTTATATGAGTGTTTTTTTATGGTGGTGGTGATGGGCTACATCCATATACATGGGCTGCGATATGTTTGTTGGAACTCTGCTTTCTTTTTATCATGTTGTTGCCCCAATCATCCTTTGCAAATCTCTGGATTTCAGTAGGTTTATGTTTGTATTGTCATTTCCATTTTATTATTATTCTTCTGTGTTTTTTATTCTATCTAACATTTTCATACCTGTGTTTTTTCCCTTCTTTTGTGATATCTTCATTTCTTTCGGTAATGGTGTTAGGGATATTTTTCCTTTTTTTTAAACTTTTTCAATATCATCTATTTTGGGTAAAGGGGGTCGGCTCTTTTTTATTATGTCGATGGGGTTTTTTCTTTCCCTTTTTTTACACAATCAGTATCTACTATTTTGGGTAAAGGAGGTTGGGGATTTTTTTTCCTTTTTTATAGTTATTAATTAATTCACTCCTATGCGTAATTTGTTTCTTTTTTTTCTAAAAGAAATTCTGATTATTTTGTTTCAGATCGGCTAGGCCTCGACGATTTTGAGTCGGATTAGGTCACATCACTCTGTTTCTATCTCGAATACGAACATAAACTACAACAAAAAACCAACTAACACCACTGCGTTGTAAGCATGTAATCAAACTATAAAAAAATACATAAAACATTAATCTTTCTTCCTTTGCATAATTTATTGTTTTAGTTTTGAGTTATATGGTTCCGGCGTTCTGCTTCGAAAAATTATTTGGTTTGTTTGTCCTCCGTTACTGTGATATGTGTTTCCCTATATAAAACTATAGGCTGTTATTATTTGATTAAAATGATAAAATTTCACTTTTAAATGACTTGAATGCCTTCAGACCTTCTCTTCAAAGGCAAATTTAACCCTTTTTCCCTCTCTATTTCAATCCAAAAGCAATTTGCCCTTTTGGATTATTTGGGTTTGTTAACCTGATTTTCTTTGATTTCTCATAATTTGAAATTTAACCCAGGTTATACCCCAAATCATGGAAATATATATACTTGTCTTTGGATTCACTTTTTAAAACTAATAAATAATATTCCCATAATTAGAATGAAAATAGCTTTTAAGCATATTTTTTTCCTCGCCCTGTGCATCGCACGGGTCTGCAACTAGTATATATATATAGCTAGAGAAGCTAGAGAAAAAGAGGAATTTCTTTTCTTTTTATCTGAGATTTACACGTCAGCATTACTCTTTTACCATTAACCCCTTTGCTGATATCTAACATCTATCTCTATGAGAAATTATTTGAGGGTAAAATCGTAATCTACATACGAAAAGTACGGACACAGGGTACCTATCTATGACAATTACGGAAAAAACTACTAAGAAGAGGTAAAGACATATGACAATGACAAAAGAACTACTTTATATTATTCATGTAGGACACCAAAATATTGACGGATTCCAGACACCTGAAGAGGAACAACAATTATGGAAACCTCTATCGATTGGAGGGCTAGGATCAACCTATATCGATTGGAGGGCTAGGATTAACATATGGAAATGATTTTGCGAGCATAACCGATTGATGTTGTGTTCCATCACATGGACGGTTTGGATCAACTTATAACCCTCTATAGATCAGAGGGTTCGGATCAACATATGAAAATTATTTTTGGGGCACAACCTATGTAGACAGTGGCCCATCTAATGGACGGTTTGGATCATCCTATGGTACGGGCCATACCTTACATTTTAATAAAGTGAGGAGTGTGATCATCAAAATACAGTGAGTAGTGCCATTATAAAATATGGTAGTGAGGACATTAGCACTATATATAATTTGAAACCATCGTTGTTACTTGGATGTTCCCACGCAGGTCGGTTTCAACCCGAATTTGGGTTGGGTCAAGTTAAGCTTTTTTGCAAATCGGATTTGGGTTGGGTTGGAAAAAATCAACCCGAATTGGAAATCGGGTCAGGTTTTTCCTTTTTCAACATTGAAAGTCTCCACAGTCCCCAATGGACGGTTTGGATAATCCTATGGTGAGAGCCATACCGTACTTTAATAAAGTGAAAAGTGTGATCATCAAAATATAGTAGTGCGGATAACATTTCCCTTTGTTAATTGTTAGTCCCTGTTTGGTTTGGATTTTGAGAACCGATTGTGAGTTAAAGACTGATTATTGGTGACTCAATATTGGTTCTCAAAACCCAAAACAACCCGGCTTGAGTTGAGGTGGTCAACTATTGGTACCATATCAAATCGGGTCAACCCGACCCAACCCAACCCGAATTGCAAATCGGGTTGGGTCGGGTTGAGGAAATTGCAAATCGGGTTGGGTCGGGTTGAACCCAGTCGGGTTGGAAATCGGGTCGGGTTGGAAAATATGGGTTCCTCGGGTTGGGTCGGGTTGAGACTTAAGTTGCACCCCTAACGATGACGAAAAAACTACTTTTCCTTATTCACTATGTGCGGGTCAAATTACGGAAAGTTTGATATTACGAATCCAGGACACCTGTAAAAATATTGACAAATTCTGGGCACCTTAAGAGGAACGACAATTATGGAAACCTCTATAGATTGGAGGGCTAGGATCAGCCTATGGAAATTATTTTACAGGCACAACCTATTTATGTTGTGTTCCATCACATGGATGGTTTAGATCAACCTATGATGTGGTCTGTACAATTCTTTGTCGGCCCGTGCATCTCACGGGGTTTTCTGCTAGTGTGTGTGTGTGTGTGTATATATATATATATATATATATATATATATATATATATATATATATATATATAGGAATTTCATTTCTTTTTATGTGAGATTTACACATCAGCATTACTCTTTTACCATTAACCCCTTTGTTGATATCTAACATCTATCTCTATTAGAAATTATTTGAGGGTAAAATCGTAATCTACATACGAAAAGTACCGACACAGGGTACCTGTCTATGACAATTACGAAAAAAAACTACCAAGAAGAGGTAAAGACATATGACAATGACGAAAGAAACACTTTAGATTACTCATGCAGGACACTTGCAAAATATTGACGGATTCCGGGCACCTGAAGAGGAACAACAATTATGGAAACCACTTTCGATTGGAGGGCTAGGATCAGCCTATATCGATTGGAGGGTAAGGATCAACCTATGGAAATGATTTTACGGGCACAACCGATTGATGTTGTGTTCCATCACATGGATGGTTTGGATCAACCTATAACCCGCTATAGATCGAGGGGTACGGATCAACCTATGAAAATTATTTTTGGGGCACAACCTATGTAGGCAGTGGCCCATCTAATGGATGGTTTGGATCATCCTACGGTACGGGCCATACCGTACATTTTAATAATGTGAGGAGTGCGATCATCAAAATACGATGAGTAGTGCCATTAAAAAATATGGTAGTGAGGACATTAGAACTATATAGAATTTGAAACCATCGTTGTTACTTGGATGTTCCCACGTGGGTCGGGTTCAACCCGAATTTGGGTTGGGTCGGGTTAAGCTGTTTCGCAAATCGGGTTGGGTTGGGTTTGGAAAAATCAACCCGAATTGGAAATCGGGTCAGGTTGAGTTGGGCTATCGGGCAACCCGACCCGAAACCCGAATTTGGGTTTCATCTGAAGAAGTTCTGTATATGTGTTTTTCCTATTCAACATTGAAATAGTCTCCACAGTCCAAAATGGACGGTTTGGATAATCCTATGGTGCGGGCCATACCGTACTTTAATAAAGTGATGAGTGTGATCATCAAAATATAGTAGTGCGGATAACATTTCCCTTTGTTAATTGTTAGTCCCTGTTTGGTTTGGATTTTGACAACCGATTGTGAGTTAAAAACTGATTATTGGTGACTCACTATTGGTTCTCAAAATCCAAACAACCTGGCTTGAGTTGAGGTGGTCAACAATTGGTATCATATCAAATCAGGTCAACCCGACCCAACCCAACCGGAATTGGAAATCAGGTTGGGTTGGGTTGAGGAAATTGCAAATCGGGTTGGGTCGGGTTGAACCCAGTCAAGTTGGAAATCGGGAACTACTTCTCCTTATTCACTATGTGCGGGTCAAATTACGGAAAGTTTGATATTACGAATGCAGGACACCTGTAAAAATATTGACGAATTCTTGGCACCTTAAGAGGAACAACAATTATCGAAACCTCTATAGATTGGAAGGCTAGGATCAGCCTATGGAAATTATTTTACGGGCACAACCTATTTATGTTGTGTTCCATCACATGCACGGTTTAGATCAACCTATGATGTGGTATGTACAATTCTTTGTCGGCCCATGCATCGTACGGGGTTTTTTGCTTATATATATATATATATATATATATATATATATATATATATATATATATATATATATATATAATCCTATAGGAAATCAGACATGCAGCTAAAATAAATTAAATAAGGAGAACAAAATAGACAAACAAAAAATCTAATCTTACTATCTTATCTAATCTATCTAACTACTATATATATATATATATATATATATATATATATATAGCAAAAAAACCCGTGCGATGCACGGGCTGACAAAGAATTGTACAGACCACATCATAGGTTGATCTAAACCGTCCATGTGATGGAACACATCATAAATAGGTTGTACCCGTAAAATAATTTCCATAGGCTGATCCTAGCCCTCCAATCTATTGAGGTTTCCATAATTGTTGTTCATCTTAAGGTGCCCATTTGTTAATATTTTTACGGTGTCCTGCATTCATAATATCAAACTTTCCGTAATTTGACCCACAGATAGTGAATGAGGAAAAGTAGTTTTTTCGTCATCGTTAGGGGTGCAACTTGGGTCTCAACCCGACCCAACCTAAGGAACCCATATTTTCCAACCCAACCCGACCCAACCCAATTTCCAACCCGACTGGGTTCAACCCGACCCAACCCGATTTGCAATTTTCTCAACCCGACCCAACCCGATTTGCAATTTCCTCAACCCGACCCAACCTGATTTTCAATTTGGGTTGGGTTGGGTCGGGGTTACCCGATTTGATATGGTACCAATTGTTGACCACCTCAACTCAAGCCGGGTTGTTTTGGATTTTGAGAGCCAGTAGTGAGTCACCAATAATCAATTTTTAACTCACAATCAGCTCTCAAAATCCAAACCAAACAGGGACTAACAATTAACAGAAGGAAATGTTATCCGCACTACTATATTTTGATGATCACACTCCTCACTTTATTAAAGTACGGTATGGCCTGCACCATAGGATTATCCAAACCATCCATTGTGGACTGGAAACTATTTCAATGTTGAAAAAGAAAAACATATATACAGAACTTCTTCAGATGAAACCCAAATTCGGGTTTCAGGTCGGGTCGGGTTGCCCGACAGCCCAAATCGACCTGACCCGATTTCCAATTCGAGTTGATTTTTCCCAACCCAACCCAAACCGATTTGCGAAACAGCTTAACCCAAACCCAACCCAAATTCGGGTTGAACCCGACCCGCGTGGGAACATCCAAGTAACAACGATGGTTTCAAATTATATATAGTGATAGTGCCCTCACAACCATATTTTTAATGGCACTACTCACCGTATTTTGATGATCGCACTCCTCACTTTATTAAAATGTTCTGTATGACCCGTACCATAGGATGATCCAAACCGTCCATTAGATGGGCCACTGCCTACATAGGTTGTGCCCCAAAAATAATTTTCATGGGTTGATCCGAACCCTCCGATCTATAGCGGGTTATAGGTTGATCCAAACCGTCCATGTGATGGAACACAACATCAATCGGTTGTGCCCGTAAAATCACTTCCATAGGTTGATCCTAGCCCTCCAATCGATATAGGCTGATCCTAGCCCTCCAATCAATAGAGGTTTCCATAATTGTTGTTCCTCTTCAGGTGCCTTGAATCCGTCAATATTTTGCAAGTGTCCTGCATGAGTAATATAAAATAGTTCTTTCGTCATTGTCATATGTCTTTACCTCTTGTTGGTAGTTTTTTTTCGCAATTGTCATAGACAGGTACCCTGGGACGGTACTTTTTTGTATGTATATTACGATTTTACCCTCAAATAATTTCTCGTAGAGATAGATGTTAGATATCAGCAAAGGGGTTAATGGTAAAAGAGTAATGCTGATGTGTAAATCTCACATAAAAAGAAAAGAAATTCCTTTTTCTCGGGCTATATATATATATATATATATATATATATATATATATATATATATATATATATAGAGAGAGAGAGAGAGAGAGAGAAAACGGTTCCTACACATATGTGTAGATAAGTTATCTACACACTAGCTTAAAATACAGTGGGGGCCACATTATTTGGGTGATCCAAACCATTCATTTTTAAGGCCCTCACATAGATAGGGTGTCCACAAAAAATCAGATCCATAGGATCATCCTAACCATTCGAACTGTGGAGACAAAAAATGGACTAATTTGTGAAGGTTTAAAGACATCCATTTTACCTCCACAAATCGTAGGGTTGGGATGATCCTATGGATCTGATTTTTTGTAGACACCCTATCTATGTGAGGGCCTTTAAAATGGATGGCTTGGATCACCCAAACAATGTGGGCCCCCACTGTATTTTAAGCTAGTGTGTAGAGAACTCTCTACACATATGTGTAGGAACCGTTTTCTCATATATATATATATATATATAGAGAAAACATTTCCTACACACTTGTGTAGGTAAGTTACCTACACACTAGCTTAAAATACAGTGGGGGCCCACATTGTTTGGGTGATCCAAACCATTCATTTGAATGGTCCTCACATAGATAGGGTGTCCACAAAAAATCAGATCCATAGGATCATCCCAACCATTCAAACTATGGAGGCAAAAAATGGACTAATTTGTGAAGGTTTATACACGTCCATTTTACCTCCACAATTCGTAGGGTTGGGATTATCCTATGGATCTGATTTTTTGTGGACACCCTATCTCTGTGAGGACCATTCAAACGAATGGTTTGGATCACCCAAACAATGTGGGCCCCCACTGTATTTTAAGCTAGTGTGTAGGTAACTTATCTACACAAGTGTGTAGGAAATGTTTTCTCATATATATATATATATATATATATATATATATATATAGAGAGAGAGAGAGAGGACGGTTCCTACACACATGTGTAGATAAGTTATCTACACACTAGCTGTGGTACCCTGATCCCGCGAGAGGGGTGTGGGTACCACAGTTTGGCGACTCTGCTGGGGATTTTGATAACTGAAACCTTGAACAAGACATTTGAGATTGGTAATTTAGAACAACGGCTCTCTAACATGGAAAAGCGGGATCTGTTTTTTGACAGGTGCTTAGATGAACATTTCTTGACCAGGATAGTATTTAACTAACCGGAAGGAAATTCTGAATTTTAATGGTTCATCTTTCTGAGAAATTGGCTCAACCACCATTGCATCTGGGGCTCTTCCAAGCTTAAGGTGCCTTCCTGGGGTATGATCTTTTTACGGAAGCTGAGCTTTCTGATGTTTCTACTTCTGAACTCTTCTGAGTTGATCTTCTTTGAAATGTAGCTGTTTGACTAGATTCTCGAACCCTTTCAGGTATAATTGCAGGGAGCTGCCTAGGCCGGGCCTCCTTCACCAAGACAGTTACATCATTTGGACATAGGAACGACGATTGACTCTTTCTAAAGAGAAAACTTAGATGAAAGGCACTACTCAAAGGATTGAGCAGCCCTGAAGGAGTGAACTTAGAATAACAAAGATTGACTGACTATACTGACAAACACAGTGATGCTTCTGACTTAGTTAATATTTTGTTTGGTAAGTCTATCCTTTCGAGGAATAGTTTTTCAATTGGTAAACACTGGACTTTTTCCTTAAAACAGTAATGCCTCAAGGATTTAATTACGCCCCCTAAGATTGCTTAGCTTCAATGCCCCCAGTTTTGAGGATATCACTTGAATTTGCTTGAACTTCAGTTGATCTTCAGTCTTGATACCAGCTGTAGCCTTCTTATAATGATTCTCTTACCGTGACCAAGTCACCTCTTCGGGGTTTTTAACTTGGCGGACCGCGCTAGCCTTAACTTTTGCCTGAACCACCATTCTAGGTTTTCGATCCAGCAGGCTATCCCCTTAGCTTTTGCCTAAGCCGCCCTTTCGGGTTTTCAACTTAGCAGGGGAATGATCTTAAATTTTGCCTAGACCGCCCTTTCAGGTTTTCAGTCTAGCAGATCTTCAAACTCCGTTCGTTTTCTTATTCATCATTTTTTTTTATTGTGTCTCGGGACCTAGCTCATTAGTTCTGAACACCAGAAGGACTTTATAGGTAGGATAGGGCTTTTCAAAGAATGGCTTAAGGTTCAACAAAGATTTCGACCGAACCTGTGAACAGGTTGCCTACATATCCCAAGGTAGGAATCAGGTCGTGTGTAGGTCAAGGCGAATGCCCCTAGTTTGAAGATCAATTGTTTGATTTTTTTTTTCTTTTTTCTTTTCTTTCTGGAACAATTAACTTCTCTTCTTTTGGAACTTGTCCCTCTCTTTTTTTTTTTTGAAAGGATTGAATTTCTTTTCCTTTTTGAATCGACCGAACTCGGTTCAACCGAGTTGCCTACGTACCCCAGTATAGGGATCAGGTCTCGCGTAGTTCGGGGGAATGCCCCAAGTTTGATGGGTTTTCAAGAAAATTTGATTTAGGCTCGAAGGGTTTGCAAATCGGTATTCTTTTGACATTGGGTTTTGATTTTGGGATTTAATCGGCCAAAGGAGGCCTTTCGATGTTCAGATTGGGAATCGATCTAGGTTACTAGAGTCCCTCTGGTACTGATTATTTTTTTTTCTCTTTTGTTTTTTTTTTTCGCGGAGTTTGACGGCATTTCCAGGTAAGAGATAATGGATCTTCTTCTTTCAAGATTCTAATACGTGCTTTTGACTTTCATAGAGCGAAACTTGTTCTTTGACATCCTCCATCTATGGATTCGTACTCTCGATATCTGATGATCACTTTTCATTGTTTGCTTTTGAACTTTTCATCTTGAATTTGTTGGCTTTATGAATTTGAGAACCAAGGTCATTGATTGGAAATATGAAAGTTGTTTCCACTCTATGCCCCTTGTATAGCATATATCTTCTCACTTTCTTCATTTTCTTTGAGCTTTCCATCTATGTCTTGCCCCTGGTATCGGTTGTAGCTTTTCTAGACAATCTTCTTATTCTTGAAATAATTTTATCAATTCTTCACACTCTTTAGAGGGTAATGTATTTTCAATCGGCATTCACTGAATCAAAGTTTCAGTGCCAGTGTTTATCATTTCAATTTCATCTTTGAAAGGTTGGGATTGGCGCTCCTCCTCTCGTTCAAGTAATTGCTGTGACTCAAGTGGAGTTTCGTCAATTTTGTCCTCATTTGAGGAGGGAGTCTTATTTTAAGATCAGAAGCACACTTAAGAACAGACACAAGTGAACTTTTTGGAACTGACTGAAATTTTATTTAAAGAAAAGCTATTACATCAGACGACCTATCCTGAACATGCTCACGATTCACAACTCTAAATAAGAAAGAGAAACAGAAGATAACTTGCCTGGACTAGGCATTGACCTTTAACTGTAAGACCGGACTCAACAATTATACTGACCATGATGACTGACTCAACATAAAATAGTAAGTGACTAAAACTTTAACTGCTGCAACTGTTTGGCGTTGAAGGCTCGGCGAAGGCTGGTTCGTTCTGAACATCATCATGGCTGATACTTTCAATTTTGGACAATGATGACTGATTCGCATAGGGAAATGCCCCTAGCTCAATGATTCTGAGAGTGAACTCTGAAGGACTTAGCAAAATAATCTTGAAAAAGGTAGCCCCTAGAGGAGGAACAGACCAGGGGTACAAGCAAGATTGGATTATCTGGACCAGGCATGATCAGATCATGAGAACGCATAATCGAAAGATTGTGAGATTCTGCATCTGCCAGTTAGGGGATGGCATGAAGATACGATCGAATCGTATGACAGAAGAACGAAAGACGCACGATCAAAAGATTAGATGAGATAGCATAAGATTGCTTTCAACGGATAGATCATGAATGACTAATCCTATGAGATCTTTGAAAATTATGGGATTTATATCCTAACCCAAAGGGAAATTTTTTTTTTTTTTTTTTTCACATTTTATCAGTGTTACCTGAAGGCATCAACCCTAATCCTAATCTATCGGAGTGGAGAGAGAATCTCGACTCATGACTTTGTTCGTGTATCTAAGGACCGATCGTGACCATTGGAAGATGGACCACGGCCTAATCTAGACACCAATGGGTAGGATATCCTAAACTAGGCTCACACACGTGATGCACATGTGTTCGTATACTACATGCATGTGTGGGTTAATCTAGGGGTAAGGCCAAGAGTTCCCTTAGCGCGAATCCCTGTTCGATATACTGTACCAGTGTCCGGCGTATCAGTACGTGAACAAGAGATCCGTTTACGTACCATAAAGGTACTAGGCTAAGGGTGGAATGCTTCTCTAGCACAGAGGCACCAGGTGATGAAATCCCAGTCAACCATGCTAGATAACACTCCGGGTTCCTAAAATAGGACGTGTGTGCACGTGAGATGCAAGAGTTTAGATGCAAGTGATGTAAGTGTGTGCAATATGTTTGCGCAATCTATGATGCCTTCAGGTTTTGTTAAATTAAGTTTGAGTAAAATGTGATGAGAAAATAAAACAAGACAAACTAATCTAACAAGTATAGAGTTTTATGAGCCATTTAAAATTAAATTCAAATGAATTATCTTTTGAAGTTTTAATGAAGTTAGGTGATCCCCAGCAGAGTCGCCAGACTGTGGGACCCGATCCCGCGAGAGGGATGGGGCGCGAGCCGCCGCGCTCTCTCTCTTGGTCTCTCGTACCCACGCGATTGGCGTGTGCATTTTAATGTTGATTTGAATTAATCTTTCCTGTGAACTTGGGATCACTAAGGCAATCCGAATTCCACACGAAAGAGACTGACAGAGTCGCCACCTAGATGTGGGATCTAGGACCCGTAATTAACCAGAAATCTAGACTCGCTACCTGGTTACGAGAATGGAAGGTATGGGGAGTTATCCGCCACATGCACCATTCCTGCCCGATAATCGGTCTTCGATTCCAAAAGCTAACTCTTTTAAATTTATTTTAAATGGCTCATTCAACTCTATGTTAATGTGCGAACTAAGTGACATGCATCCTATGATCTAATTTCAATGTGAATCCTAGATGTGTATCTTGATTTATTAATTTGTCTGGATTCAATCTAAGTGAAAGTTCTCCTAGAATTCTAATTTAATGGAAAATCCTAAGTGATTTGATTAAGCATTTACAAGAAAATTAATATACAAAACACCACAATTTGTTTGTGGTGCCGACTCGCGGGTGGTATGCCATCAGACATCCAAGCTGCCTACGTACCCAAGCCTTACTGGGATCAGAGTCGACGTAGTTCGGTGCATTTAAGCTAAGCTACATATGCCTAACTCAACTAGGACATCGATCTAGACGGGATTGACTGTTTCAACAGTTTTAAGAGAAGTTATTTAATTCAAGTTGAGGATTTTATTATCTTAGGATTTCATCGAAGATGCTATATGATCCTATCTAAATGCAAGTTGTCCCTTAGACTAATGCAGGTTAGCCTACATCCTAGTTTACTAGGCTTGTCCTAGGGAAAAACTGGATGACTAGTGTAACTTGACCTATGGCACGGTTGCTATACATAGCAAGCGTCCGTGATGAGGCTGGACTCCTAACTCTAGGACTCCCTAAAACTTAGGACACAACACGACACGACACCATTGTTCCTAAATTGGGCTCTAAGGGTTCTTACGACGGAAACCATAATCCAATGGTTCCGAGAGACACGAGATGAATCGAGATGATGAATAGTGTGAGGGAATGGGAAAGATAGAGAAAGGTGCGACTGAACTTGGGAGTGCCAAATTGCCTACGTACCCCGTGATGGGGATCAAGCCACACGTGGTTCCACTGGGGAGGTTACTTGGATTTTGGAAAACAGAATTGGTATTTGGATCAGGAATCGGGTTTATATTTGAGCATTGGACTTGAGATTCAGAAACATTGATTTATCAATGGGATTTTGGAATTGGGAATTTGCATCAAAGAATTGAGCATATAGGAATCATCAAGGGTTTGAATTTTGGGAATTCAAAATGGGCGGGCTTATGAGATTCGGCCAAATGGATTCAGACATGCGACTCGGATTGTGTTGGGATATTACTTGGTTGGATTGGGTTAATGGTTAGGGTCAAGTGAGTCGGGTCTAAGTTAGGAGCAAACCCGAGACTAGCCATGGTCTAACTAGGAGGAAGCAGGGTACAAACCAGGGTGCGGACCAGGGTGCACCAGGGTGCGAACCAGCAGGGAACCAGGGTGCGAACCAGCAGGGAACCAGGGTGCGAACCAGCAGGGGAACCAGGGTGCAACCAGCAGGGAACCTGGGTGCAACCAGCAGCGAACCTGGGTGCAACCAGGGTCTAACCAGAGTGCGAACCAGCAGGGAACCAGGGTGCGAACCAATATCGAACCAGGGTGCGAACCAGTAGGGAACCAGGGTGCAACCAGCAGGGAAGCAGGGTGCGAACCAGTAGGGAACCAGGGTGCGAACCAGTAGGGAACCAGGGTGCAACCAGCAGGGAACCAGGGTGCGAATCAGTAGGGAACCAGGGTGCAACCAGCATCGAACCTGGGTGCAACCAGCAGCGAACCTGGGTGCAACCAGGGTCTAACCAGAGGCTAACCAGGGGGAAAACAGACCCTACATGCTTCCTAACATGGTTTTTCTTTTAAAGTAAAAGATATGCATGAAAACAGACCCTACATAGAATTGAAATAAATGCCTACCTCTTTGGAAACCCACTTTGTGTTTGATTTTTCTTTGATGGTAATTCCTTGAAGATGATTCCTTGCTTGATAATGACTGCTTTTGATATATATCACCCAACGTATAAAATCACCCGATCCGGCAAGGATGGCCGAACCCTTGAAGAGATGAGGGATTTGGTCTAGAGAGAGGGCTTGAATTTTCTAAGAGAGGGGTTCTCTCCTCTTTTCTTCTCTTTTTCCTCCTTTTCTTTGGTGAGATGAGAGGGTATTTATAGGAGAATGGGATAGGAGGTTAGGTGAGGTTAGGTGAGGTTAGGTAAGGTTAGGTGAGGTTAGGTGATGTTAGGTGAGGTTAGGTGAGGTTAGGTGAGGTTTGGATGGTTATGATGGGAGGAGAGGTTAGGTGAGGTTAGGTGAGGTTTGAATGGTTAGGATGAGAGGAGAGGTTAGGTGGTTTTGGATGGTTAGACCCAGGTCATGATCTGCCATTGATCTAACGATTTACGGAAATCGGGTCTCGGAATGGAATCAGGGTCCGGGCTATGAAGTGACCCTAGCTTATTTTGTCCCGATTGATGATCCGTAAAGTCAGATCAAGATATTAATGACCTAAAACATATAAATCAATGATAGAGGGGGTTCTCACATGGATTTAACACACTAATTTATTTGTTGATTAAAACAAAACAAAATGGGGTGTCTACACTAGCTTAAAATACAGTGGGGGTCCACATTGTTTGGGTGATCCAAACCATTCATTTTTAAGGCCCTCACATATATAGGGTGTCCACAAAAAATCAGATCCATAGGATCATCCTAACCATTCGAACTGTGGAGGCAAAAAATGAACTAATTTGTGAAGGTTTAAAGACATCCATTTTACATCCACAAATCCTAGGGTTGGGATGATCCTATGGATCAGATTTTTTGTAAACACCCTATCTATGTGAGGGCCTTTAAAATGGATGGCTTGGATCACCCAAACAATGTGGGCCCCCACTGTATTTTAAGCTAGTGTGTAGAGAACTCTCTACACATGTGTAGGAACCGTTTCTCTCTCTCTCTCTTTCTCTCTCTCTCTCTCTCTCTCTCTATATATATATATATATATATATATATATATATGAGAGAACGGTTCCTACACACATGTGTAGATAAGTTATCTACACACTAGCTTAAAATACAGTGGGGGCCATATTATTTGGGTGATCCAAACCATTCATTTTTAAGGCCCTCTCATTGATAGGGTGTCCACAAAAAATCAGATCCATAGGATCATCCTAACCATTCGAACTTTGGAGGCAAAAAATGAACTAATTTGTGAAGGTTTAAAGACATCCATTTTACCTCCACAAATCGTAGGGTTGGGATGATCCTATGGATCTGATTTTTTGTAGACACCCTATCTATGTGAGGGCCTTTAAAGTGGATGGCTTGGATCATATGAGAGAACGGTTCCTACACATATGTGTAGAGAGTTCTCTACACACTAGCTTAAAATACAGTGGGGGCCCACATTGTTTGGGTGATCCAAACCATTCATTTTTAAGGCCCTCACATAGATAGGGTGTCCACAAAAAATCAGATCAATAGGATCATCCTAACCATTCGAACTGTGGAGGCAAAAAATGGACTAATTTGTGAAGGTTTAAAGACATCCATTTTACCCCCATAAATTGTAAGGTTGGGATGATCCTATGGATCTGATTTTTTGTAGACACCCTATCTATGTGAGGGCCTTTGAAATGGATGGCTTGGATCACCCAAACAATGTGGGCCCCCACTGTATTTTAAGCTAGTGTGTACATATGTGTAGGAACCGTTTTCTCATATATATATATATATATATATATATATATATATATATATATATATATATATATATATATATAAGGCAAATATATATATATATATATATATATTATATACTATACGTACTATATATAAAGGCAAAATGATGGGTTAATGTGTTCCACCCTTTGCCGTTATTTCCGCTTGTGTCCCACCTTTTGATACACACGTCAGCATTACTCTTTTACCATTAAACCCTTTGATGGGTTAATGTGTTCCACCCTTTGTCATTATTTTCGCTTGTGTCCCACTGCCATAATTCCAATTGTATCCCACATGTAAGGGCATTTGTGTCATTTGCCGTTATTTCTGCTTGCTCCCACCTTTTGATACACACGTTAGCATTACTCTTTTACCATTAAGCTTTGCTGATATCTAACATCTACCTCTATGAGAAATTATTTGAGGGTAAAATCGTAATCTACATACGAAAAGTACCGACACAGGGTACCTGTCTATGACAATTACGGCAAAAAACTACCAAGAAGAGGCAAAGACATATGACAATGACGAAAGAACTAATTTATATTACTCATGCAGGACACTTGCAAAATATTGATGGATTTCAGGCACCTGAAGAGGAACAATAATTATGGAAACCCCTATCAATTGGAGGGCTACATCAGCCTATATCGATTGGAGGGCAAGGATCAACCTCTGGAAATGGTTTTACGGGCATAACCGATTGATGTTGTGTTCAATCACATGGACGGTTTAGATCAACCTATAACCCTCTATAGATCGGAGGGTTCTGATCAACCTATGAAAATTATTTTTGGGGCACAACCTATGTAGGAAGTGGCCCATCCAAAAGAAATTTCTTTTCTTTTTATCTAGGATTTACACGTTAGCATTACTCTTTTACCATTAACCCCTTTGCTGATATCTAACATCTATCTCTATGAGAAATTATTTCAGGGTAAAATTGTAATCTACATAGGAAAAGTACCGACACAGGGTACGGGCCATACCATACATTTTAATAGAGTGAGGTGTGCGATCATCAAAATACAGTTAGTAGTGCCATTATAAAATATGGTAGTGAGGACATTAGCAGTGTATATAATTTCAAACCGTCGTTGTTACTCGGATGTTCCCACGCAGGTCGGGTTCAACCCGAATTTGGGTTGGGTTGGGTTAAACTTTTTCGCAAATCGGATTGGGTTGGGTTGCAAAAAATCAACCCCAATTGGAAATCGGGTTGGGTCTGGTTGGGCTGTCGGGCAACCCGACCCGACCCGACCCGAAATCCGAATTTGGGTTCCATCAGAAGAAGTTCTGTATATTTGTGTTTTTCTTTTTCAACATTGAAATAGTCTCCACAGTCCACAATGGACGGTTTGGATAATCCTATGGTGCGGGCCATACCGTACTTGAAAAAGTGAGAAGTGTGATCATCAAAATATAGTAGTGCGGATAATATTTTCCTTTGTTAATTATTAGTCCCTATTTGGTTTGGATTTTGAGAATCGATTGTCAGTTAAAAACTGATTATTGGTGACTCACTATTGGTTCTCAAAATCCAAAACAACCCGGCTTGAGTTGAGGTGGTCAACAATTGGTACCATATCAAATCGGGTCAACCGGACCCAACCCAACCCGAATTGGGTCAGGTTGACACCCAAGTTGCCCTCCTAACGATGACAAAAAAACTACTTTTCCTGATTCACTGTGTGCGGGTCAAATTATAGAAATGTTAATATTACGAATGCATGACACCTGTAAAAATATTGACGAATTCTGGACACCTTAAGAGGAACAACAATCATGGAAACCTCTATAGATTGGAGGGCTAGGATCAGCCTATGGAAATGATTTTACGGGCACAACCTATTGATGTTGTATTCCGTCACATGGACAGTTTAGATCAACCTATAATGTGGTATGTACAATTTTAAATGGATAGCACGTTGGCATTTTTACTAGTAAAGAATAAAGCAAGAGCATATATATCAAAAAGACGAAAACCCCACAGGAAATCAGACAAGCAGATAAAATAAATTGAGTCTTCTGCATCAAACACGAAAACATTAAAAACCCTACAAAAAAGAAAAAACGGAAAATTAAAATTAAAGCAGGATGAAAATGAAATTCCTTAAAATACAAAGAGTTTTTTCGTTTCCCTTATCTTCACCATGTTCTGATCTCCTTGCGCATGCCTTCTATCCCCACTGAATAAGCTAAAATCCCAAGGGAAATTTTTTTTCCGCAACAACCAAACATGGCCCAAGAACACTTCTGGAGTTAAAATCACACATGGTGGGATAGGCAGGAATTGACTGATTGGTGGTGGCCCACCGCAATGGTATCTCTTATCAGGTATGACGTGGCTCGTGCCTTTTATTTGTTTTTATTCCATGCAGTGGGATCTGAAAATGATATTTTCACCTCCTTTTATTTGTTTTTCCCCCCTAAAATTGACCTAATTTTCATACCATTTTGTTTTAGTCTACTAATATTAGCACTACATATCTACAATTTTATGATTATTACATTAACTCATCTTGTCCTCTATTATTTCAATCTCTGTCCAATGGTTATTACTTTAGCTCGATCTGAGTTTGTGCAATTATTGAAACATTGGCCATGTTTTCACCCCAGCTGCAGTACGCATTCGCGACGGGTGGAATTATCATTTCACAAAAACGAAATGTCTAAAAGGCCCGTGCCACGTGTCAGGCACAAAAAACCTGAAAACATGTCATCTCGCACTTGCAAGCCTCCCTAGCGTAAAAAGGAAGATGATTTTTCACCCTCCTAGGATTATGCGCCCCCTTTTTAACGGAATTGTTGGGCAGATTTTAACGCTTTTTGACGTCAAATCACGTTACCAGAGGGGCGCATAATCCTGCAGGGGGTGAAAAAATCATCTCCCGTAAAAAAATGGTACTTTGTCCATCCGACACTTTTGATTCCTTGTCTGCCAAAAAAACTGAAAAGGCCTCTACTCGACACTCGTTATCTGCAGTTCTGCACTTCCTCCCCCACTCTCAACCCCAATACTCTATTTTTCACCCCACAAAACCCTAATTTCTCCCAAAAACTCATACCTTCTACCAATCTACCATGGCTTCTTCCCAAAATAAACCCTACAAAACCCTAACAAAAGATCATTAAAACACCCCCTCTCTCCCCCCTCTCTCCACAGAGAATGCCGAAGAGCGATGGCGATTCAAACCCTAATCCTAACCCTAACCCTAGCAAAGGAGAAACCCCACCGCTTCTTAAAAAATCCCGAACAATTTCCGCAGACGGCCGTACACCTCCGCACTTCCACGGCCCGCTCTTCCCGGCCGTTCGCCGGATCTCCACATCTCCTCCTTCCTCCGGTCGTCTCACCATCGACGATCCGCCGGAAAATTCTAATGGCGGAATTTCCGATCGAGACTGGTACTATCCTTCTTTCCTCGGCCCACACTCATCCAGAAATCGCGTTAGTATTAAGGCAACGAAATCTCAGGCCAAATCGCCAAAGATCGATTTGCCCCCTTTGCCCCCTCGCCGTTCCCCAACACCTACTAGGAAAGAATTTGGGGATTTTCACCTGTCGAATTACTCTCCTAATAAGGGTTTGATTGTTTCAGAAGAAAAACAGAAAGCTGAAGAAGTGGAAATTAAGTCAGTTTTTGAGAGTTCTTCTTTATCTAAGGAAGAAGCTCATGTAGGTGGGAGGAGGGTTAGGCAATTGGATACTTCTCTAACCTTTTTGTTGGTGAGTGAGATTTTCAGTTTTGGGTCGTTTGGATACATAGATTTTATAATCCAGGAATGTAGCATATTGAATTTTACAAGGCTAAAACCTGAATTTTCCAATCCTGAGAATGTACAATCCATGTTTTGGCTTATAAAATACTACAGGTTTTAGCTTATAGAATCCAGGTTTTTACAACCCTAGATTATAAAATCCATGTATCCAAACGGCCCATTTGAGTTTGTGTTTTTGACGATT
The DNA here is from genome assembly GCF_043159265.1 of Tasmannia lanceolata. Taxonomy (NCBI): domain Eukaryota; kingdom Viridiplantae; phylum Streptophyta; class Magnoliopsida; order Canellales; family Winteraceae; genus Tasmannia; species Tasmannia lanceolata. Next base: position 43,563,799 of record NW_027518689.1, read on the forward strand.
TGTTAGTTTTCAGCTCGTGATTCAGTTGCTTCTCATTGCAGCTTGTTGTCACTTGTATATTATCCGTGTCATTTGCGGCTTCACTAAGGATCAAGGTCGTGGAACTTGAGGTGTGGGTTTTGGGTTTTAAATGTGTGAATTTTAGCTTCCAATTTTGGTTTTCTGATTTGCTTTTGTGATGGGGTATTTGGTTGTTTGAAAAAAAATGGGGTATGAGTGTGATTGCTTTTGTTTTGGTGGCAGGAAGAGATTGTTAACCTTCGTAGGTTATGTAACAGAAATAATGTTGTTGTTCCTGACGGCGTCAAAGTTTTGCAGCATGATGATAGCAATTTCTTTTTTAATGTTGGTAATATTGACATTAGAACCGTTGCTCTGTATACGGTGGTAATCACACTTGTGACACCATTCTTGTTGTATAAATATCTTGACAATCTTCCCCAAATAAGAACTTCCTCCAAGAGAAAGAATAACGAGGAGGAGGTTCCCTTGAAGAAAAGGATCGCATACAGGGTGGATGTTTTCTTCTCTGTGTACCCGTATGCGAAGCTGCTTGCTCTTCTCTTTGCTACAATACTTCTTATTTGTTTTGGTGGGTTGGCATTGTTTTCCGTTAGCGATGGTAGCCTTTCTGAGGCTCTCTGGCTTTCTTGGACTTTTGTGGCGGACTCCGGGAATCATGCAGATAGGGTGGACACTGGTCCAAGGATCGTTTCGGTCTCTATAAGTTCAGGGGGCATGCTGATATTTGCAATGATGCTTGGTCTTGTTTCTGATGCAATATCAGAGAAAGTGGATTCGTGGAGGAAAGGGAAGAGTGAAGTCATTGAGAGTAACCACATACTAATCCTTGGATGGAGTGACAAACTGGTATTCAACTCTTACATACTTCTTTTTGTATAGTAATCTTGGAAATGAGTTTAATTGGAAGAACCTGATTTTGAGATGTCGATTGTTCATATTGTAGATATGAATGTAGTACATCTGTCTTGTTGTGATGTCAGAGCTTCCAGTGTGAAGAGAATGCCATATTTTATAGATTGTGTCTACTTGGTTAATATTTTAATGTCATGTCTAAAAACCATGTTGAACTCAATGGCTTTCTGCAGGAGTTATTTGTTACTTTACTAACTGAAACTCTAGCTAATATGATTATGTCAGATAATGTTGTGTTTGAAGAATTGTTCCCTAGTTACCTTGACAAACCATGAGTCAGAAGTGTATCCTAAATGTATATAAAAACAGAGGCGTTCTGCTATTTTTTTAAAATGGTATTTTTCTGGGTAGGTAAGCTGGGACTTGAACCTCCAACCTACATGTTGAACAACAAAGCCTTGACCATTGAGCTAGAGGCTTAATCCCAAGCGTTCCCTAAATGCTTTAGAAGCCTTTCCCGCATCCTTCAGGTGCATTTCTCTTGCATTTCGAGTGTGTTTCCTTGTGTTTCGTATTTATCCCACTTACGCTTCTCTATCGTTTCCCAAACGTCTCTAACGCATTTTGTAAGACATTTCTTAATGTGTTTCTCATATTATTTCCAATCGCTTACACGCTTCCCTTTTTCCCTTATTTTCCCCCGTGTTTCCCACATTTATTTCACATTTGGCTTCTGATATTAATGACCCTATGTGATATATACACTAACGAGAAATAATAGTCTTTTTTCTTAATCATTATAAAATGAACATTAGCTACGAATGACATATATTGAACCTAGAAATTGGTAATATATTTTCTTTTTGATCTTTTGTAATCAAAATAAGATAGGCATTGGTTCCCCAAAATAGGTATTTGTGACACTAACTAAGTAGGCTATCGACTCTGTGTATAGCTTCCCCTCCTCTGCCAGTGTCGTTGACTCCACACTTACTACCAATGCTGCCTTCGCCTCATCCAAATTGACACCAGTTGTGATATATAGATCCCCTATGGTTGCTAAATCTCCCTCATCTTCTTCTTCGCCAATGGCTATGCTCCCTGTAATTGCTTTGTTGCATGATGCCCTGATGCAAGAACTCATGCTCGGGATCATTTGACGGATTTTTTCCATGCTCATCAATCTCTCTTTGGATTGCTGCTGCTCATCCAATTAGGGTAAATCAATTTCCCCTTAAATTGGTTCCCCCAATATATGATTTCCCCTTAAAATCAATTTCATGGCTGCCAGATGACCCTTAAATTATGTTGTTATTAGTGGTCTTTGTTTCTTGACCTTATGTTCGTTATGCAATCAATAACAGGTGAATAATTCAATGGGAGCTCATGGTTTCTGTAGCTTTTTGGTCAAGAGCTCATGGCTTGTTTGGTGCATGATGAATTGGATGGTCCAAAATTTTCTAAAATGCAACTACAACGAAAATGCAGCAATTAGTTTTTTATTTTATTTTTTCAAATTCTTCTTCTTCTATTGTACTACAAGACCATTTTTGATTTTTTTCCCTAAATCTTCCAAACAAAAATTAACTTCTCTCCCTCTTGTCAAGCTTTTGGATCAGGCGTTAGGTCCAAGAAAAACCTCGGTTAAGTAGGGATTGGTTATAGGAAACTAAAATTACCTTCTCAGTTAAGTAGGGGTTGGCTATAGGAAACTAAGGCTGCATTCTTTAACCATTCGTGTGATTTTCTTTCTAAAATTCAGAATAATTTTTTTATCCTTCAGAGTCCATTGGAATCAGGATTGTGTTTTTTAATTACCTCAAATCCAAGGATTCTCAATTTTGTGCTGCGGTGGGCTAAAAAACATGGCTTCTTTCTATAGGGAGAGACATCGAAAAAGTTGGAGAGTGGGGTTCTTGATTTTGTGCAGCTGTTGAGGTGGAAAACGTGGTTTCCCTGTATAGGGTGACCCGCGTAAAAGTTGGAGAGTGGAGATATGGGAAGATCATGAGATACATACTCAACTCAACTCAACTCAACTAAGCCTTTGTCCCAAACTAGTTGGGGTCGGCTAATGAATCCTTTAGAAAATTTTCATGAAGAAGGTCAAAGGATCTACCCGGCTCAAATTGACTAAGTCTAATCCTGACACTAGTTGGGTTCATCTACATGGATCATTTTCTTCCATTCTATCCTATCCAAGGTCATGTTTTCCGTTATGTTCCTAGCCCTCGAGTCTTTCCTCATTGTTTCTACCCAAGTTGTTTTCGGTCTGCCCCTAACTCTTTTTACTCCATCAACTTGGCACGGGTCACTTCTTCTCACTGGAGCATCCAAAGGCCTACGTTGGATATGCCCAAACCATCTTAAGCGGTGCTCTCTCATCTTCTCCTCAATTGGTGCCACCCCCACCTTTTTACAGATGTTTGCATTTTTAATTCGTCCTAACCTTGTGTGACCGCACGTCCATCTAAGAAACTTTAGCTCCAGAAAATAAAGCCTAAAAATTAGGATGAATCCTTAGGCAAATTGTTGAAATCTTTAAGGAACAAAATTCTCATTATTTTTAGTCTTAAAAAAAACACTCTGTGGGAAGGTTAAAGAACGCACCCTAAGCGTTTGGTTGGGTATGGGCATAAAACATGCTTTGTTAAAAGTTGTAGAAATATGTATTGAGGATATTTTTGTCATTTGACCTTCATATGCATTGTTTTTTCTTTTGAGATTGTACCTTCATGTGTATTGTTGAAGAGGTTAAATTAGATAGGTTGCACTCATTAATCCTTTTAAAGCCAATTAGGGTTAGTCATTTTGTTAATTTGATATGGCCCATCTTTTGAAGGCCTTAGTGATATCTCTTGTTATTATGTTTTGTTGAAATTTTTTCATCCCCTCTCTAATTTTCTTTCTCTGCACTCTTCATCTGTCGTTTCTTCTATGTTTTGCATGTAGGATATAGTGTTGGGATGCATATTCTCTCTAACACGGTACGAGTGCATGACGATCAAACATTCAAAGACGATGTCTTTCTTCTTTCATCTTGACTTCTCCTCCATCAGATTCATACAATCGAGGGTCTTAACCAATATTGGTGGCTATTCTCTCCCCCCCCCCCTCTTTTGTCCTGCGGTCTGTGTTGCACGACCCCAAACACGGTACATTCGTAATTCGTAAAAACTCCCTCGCATCATCGTTGACACCCCCGAGTCGACTCTCTTTTGCCTTGCCATGTTATTGTCCGTGTCCACTTTTTGCCCTACAAAATCAATCAAAACTCCTTTGACTCCCCCAATTTATGTCCGCGTCAACCGAGTACTCGACTGCGTTGTGTCGAGTCGAGTAGGATTTGCTTTGGCCATAGTTTGACCCGTTTCTGTGTTTTGAAACACTGTCTGGATCGCTAAAAATGGCGACCCCACTGTACTACGTGGTGAAGTATTTTTCTATTTGCTTTCGTGGTAAAGTATTTTATGGTTGCTTTCTTTTAGGACTGAGTATGGGATATATGCTGGTACTTTATTTAGTGATATTTTGAGATCTTCAAATTTTATATATTTTGGTTTGGAACCGGAACATTCTTTTTGAATAAATTATGTCACACCCGCATGCCAGGCTCACCATCATACCTCGTACCCATTCTCGTGCCGCGTACGGAAACTAACCACGTTGCTGGTTACATGGAGTACGTTCCTGGTAACATTGAGTAGAAGTTGCTGCAAAAAAATGGCCTAGATCTGCTGCTTCACAGAATGATAAATGACCACAAAAAGATAATTCCTGGACTGAAGTGAAAACAGTTTTTGAGTTATGACTTCATAAGTGCAAATAATCATGTTTTCTATATTCCTTGTAGGATAAAAAATTCAATATCAATTTCGAGTGAATGTTCAAAGTGTCTTTCATTCATTTGTTTTTGTATCTGTATTTTGTTACTACTCAATGTTACTAGAGTCGCTACCTCCCTCCTCTAATTGTCCCATGATCTGGATTGCACGACCCTGAGCATTGTACGCTTGCTATCCAGACTGCTAAAAATGGCATCCTCGTCGTCCCGGACTACAATAAACTCACCAATCCAGCTTTGTAAGAGGGAACACTTCGGTGGACAAGGGAAAGACAGGTGTACACTACCTTACTAGTTTGATCATTTATCATATTTTTATCTTTTTATTTTAAAACCGTGTGATTTTTTGTTTGTTTGTTTTTTAGGATTGAGAATGCAATATATTTTGGTATTTTATTTAGTGATATTTTGAAATCTTCAAATTTTATATATTTTGATTTGGAACGAGAACTTTATTTTTGAATAAATATATATGGCATACCCCCATCACACTGCGTACCGACCTAACCATCGTACCACGTATCCTTTCCCGTACCCGTACCGACGTAACCATGTTCCAGGTAACATTGGTCTTAACTTCTCTGCTTAGAAAGTCATTGGGGCCTTCGACTTTATCAATCAAAACTCTAAATCCTCTTCCTTTCCAATTCAAAATCCCTAATCACCCTACAACCTAACTTCATAACCCTTATTCCCCATAGCCCCATTTTTTAAAATCCTAACCGATCAACTCCACCAATCAAAACACTAAACTCCTTTCCAATTTTAAAACCCTAATCACCCTCCACCTTGTCTTAGAAATCGTAAGTCCCCATAAGGCCATAACCTTAGCCTTGAAAACCCTATCCCATAAACTCCACCATCTGAAACCCTAAAACCCATCCTTTCCCATTCGAAAACCCCATCCCTTTCTCTTCATTCAAAATTCAGACACCCACCTCTATCAATTCACAACCCTAACCTTGATCCATAAGAACCGTATATTTTCATCTTTTCTATTCAAAATCCACCCACGCTATCTTCTATCCTTTCGTAAGCATAATCGGAACAAAACCTTAATCCCCACCTTATACATCATTTGAAACCCTAGTCTGCCTAAGTTACCTTTTGACAATACCCCGCTTCATTTGAAATCCCCTATGATTTGTGAACATGGACACGAGTGTCATGTGTTGACACGGACACGGACACGGAAACCCCCCAAAATTTAGAAACGGGGAGACGGCTAAAGTAGAAAATATATAATCATAATTTGTGGATACGGATTAGTGTGTCGAAACCGATACGAGTTGTCTGACATGGCAACATCTAAAAATCTAGAAATAGTGACACGTACGTACATATAAATTTATTGATTACTATTATAATTTGTAACAATATAAATAGGGAAATGTTATCAGCACTACTGTATTTTGATGATGGCACTCCTCACTAGGGCTGTTCATTATTCGGGTTTAACCGAAATAACCGACCGAACCGAATTCGTTCGGTTATTTCGGTTCGGTTGGAAGATCAATCGGTTCGGTTTCGGTTTTCATGGATGCCAAATTTCGGTTTTCGGTTTCGGTTATCTCAAAAAACAATTCGGTTAACCGAAATAATGATAAAAATCATTATTTTTTCAAAAAAATGTGTGATACGGGCACTCCAAAGGATGATCAAAACCGTCCATTTGATTGATCACAACTTAATTAGGTTGTGCTTCAAAAATCATTTCTATTGGATGATCCTAGCCCTCCGATCGAAACCAAGATTTTGCATTTTTCCCTCTTTTTTTCCCACTATTCGGTTATTCAGTTTATTCGGTTATAACCGAATAACCGAATATTTAATCGGTTCGGTTTTGAAAATTTTCGGTTCTGTTTCGGTTACCGAAATTTGATAACCGAAATTATTTCGGTTATCAAATTTCGGTTATAACCGAATAACCACCCCTACTCCTCACTTTATTAAAAGTACGGTATGGCCCGCACCATAGGATGATCCAAACCGTCCATTAGATGGGCCACAGCCTAAATAGGTTGTGCCCCAAAAATCATTTCCAAAGATCGGAGGGTTAGGATCAACCTATGGAAATGATTTTTGGGGCACAACCTATTTAGGCTGTGGCCATCTAATGGACGGTTTGGATCATCCTATGGTGCGGGCCATACCGTACTTTTAATAAAGTGAGGAGTGCCATCATCAAAATACAGTAGTGCTGATAATAAAAGAGCTAAAAGAAGAGTTAAAGAAATAAATATTAGTTAAAGAAGAGTTAATAATAAAAGAGATAAACACAATATTCTATAATAAAATAGAATGTCACACTTGATATGGTACAAAAATGTGTCCACACGCCCACATTAAGTCTGACACTTCTAGCAGTACATTTAAAATTGTCCAAAGGAGTGTCGACTCGTGTGGAAACGCGTGCCGTGTCAGACACGGCAAGACACATGTGTCAGCAATAAATTCAAAGTGTCGGCTAAATCATCGGAAATCTCTCTTTCCTCATTCTTCTCAGTCGGAACGCTAAACCTTTTTTCCCCTATTCAAAATCCCTCCGATCATTTTCACTTTCACCATTCGCAATCCTACATTCAACTCCATTGGCCAACTCTTGGGTTTCTTTGTGATCCGTGGCATTTAATGTGTTCCATTTCTGGGTTTGCAGCAATTTCTATTTATTTTATGCTAATTAAAGGAGGATGCTCTACATGTAATATAATTAATCTTAACAACCTCATTAATTAGGATGGTTATGTGAAACTGTTATACTAACATATCTGGACTATCGAGCTTCGTATGAGGGTTGTTTCTTACTCGTTGTGGGCCGTTTTGCATCCTTTTGGACTGACTGTTGTTCCAAGATATTACCTGTTTCCCTGTTTCATGGACCATTGTGCCTTGAAGACGAGTGTTTCTTGCTCATTTTTTGGGGCTGCTACACATCTGTATGGACTTCTGTTTCCCATTCTAAAATCTAAACTGCTGCAGAGTTCTTTGTTTTTGTGGGCCACCTTCTCTGAATGACTGATGATACTGTCTATGCTAGATGAATTGCTGAAGGATCCCTGACGCAGAGCTGAAAGGCATAACCTTCTGCAGAGGATATTGCTCGGTGAACCAAAGAGGGCTATTCTAGTCAATATCCCTATTAAGGGGTATTTTCGTCATTTCTTATCAGTAGGCTCAATATAAATTGCAAGGTCGTTTCATTTCAGGGACTTTTGGCAAATCATAAAGAAGGATCTGGATCATTTTGGGTTTGGGAAGAACTCCAACAAGCTGGAGGAGTTCAAATTCAGGAAATTGGAGAATTAGAAGGCCATTGAAAATAGATCACCTTCATCTCATTAATTTCTTGAAGATCCTTGTTGCAAACAAGGAATCCGCTATTCTTAGAAACTTCGGTAAGCTCTTCTTGTCCCCACGATTGGAGCACATTTACTGAGTTTCTACTCTATCCATCTATCGCTGCCTATCGATTGAGATTTCTACACATTCTGTAAAAAAGAAAAGAAAAGACAACTCTGGCCAGTTTTGAAAGGAATCTAATGGATCATCTCTTCATGAGTTTCTGTCCTTTTTCATGAAGTTCGTGTTATCAGAAAGATGTCGAATTCATTCGCACAACGATCAGTAGCTTAATTGTATGAAAGTTGTCTTTCATGTTTTCAGCTTTGTAAATTGAGATGTTAAAGGGAACTTGGTGCCAAGAGAAAAAATATTCTGCCTCTAATCTGCTTCTTTGAATGCCTAAGCCAAGGTGCTTATTATGCTTTGTTTGATAAGTAGTCCTCTATGGAGAATTTGAGTGCACAGCTGTATTTTAGAATCTAACTCAAAAACCATTTCCATCAACATCATAAACACAACTGCCTAGTGTTTGTTAAAAGGCCCAACTGGGATGCTTGGGGAACTCAAATGAGATTATAAGAATATTGTCTTGTTATTGTTGGTAAGAAGGTCTGAGCCAATACATGATAGCCTATTGAATTAAGCTACCACAGGGAGTCCAACATCTTTTTGAAGGAAGGCCAACATTAAAATTCAGTTTCCTAAATCCTTAGCCCAGTACCTTTGCTTCAGCTTGGGTAAAGAATCCTTCAACAAGCACACGGAACTAGGCTCAAGAGTCCTTTGTGAGTGAATTTCACAACCACCACATAGAGCTCTTCATCAATCCCCCATCAGAGTTCTTTAGTTTTGGGTTTTCTTTCCTTTCATTGTTATTGTTTTCATACTTTCGCTATAGTTGGTGTTTTTTCAATCCACTGCATCTGACCATGTCGAAGACTTGATGAAAAATCATCACTTTTATGTATATTGCTGACTAGATATGGTTTCTTGTTTTACTGGTAACTTGAGAACAGGGTTCACTTCTCAAACAACTAGCAATAGCAAATAAGAGCCTTGGTGGTGGTGTAGTTGTGGTGCTTGCAGAAAGGGACAAGGAAGAAATGGAGATGGACATAGCAAAACTAGAATTTGATTTTATGGGAACTTCTGTCATATGTAGGAGTGGCAGTCCTCTTATACTAGCCGACTTAAAAAAGGTACATCCAAATGATTTGATTCTCTTTGAAAGAACCTCCAATTATACTGTCATTTTGGTGTGTATTTTTTGTCACGTCTTTTCCTTATTGAGGTTGATTGAATGATTGGTAGTTTGGTACATGCCATCACTTGGTATAAACTTTCATTTGCCTGTCTACAAATTGTCTAAGCCACGTGCCCTATTTTTTTGCTTTTCTACAGGTATCAGTGTCTAAAGCACGAGCCATCATTGTATTGGCAGCTGATGAAAATGCAGATCAGGTTTGTTTTCATTTTCTAGGCTTTTGCATGCAGAATTGAATGTTTTATGAGTTCTTGCACGAGATTGTAATTCTTACAAGAATTTGGATCCTTCTCACATAGAGTGATGCACGTGCTTTGAGGGTTGTGTTGAGCCTCACTGGAGTAAAGGAAGGTTTGAGGGGTCATGTTGTTGTAGAAATGAGTGATCTTGACAACGAGCCTTTAGTTAAGCTTGTTGGAGGGGAACTCATTGAAACAGTTGTTGCTCATGATGTGATTGGACGATTGATGATACAGTGTGCTCTGCAACCTGGCCTTGCACAGGTTAGTTGAATAATTAGTTTTCTTTGGAAGTTGTTATGAAAGACACACTGGATTAGTTGAGTTTTTCATGGTCTTATATTTTCCCAATATCCATATTATTTGTGGAAAATCATTTCTGTAACACGTGTTGAATCACTCTATTTGCTTATTAATCATAACTGTATAATTTTTTTCACTCCAAAAACAAGACAATTCAATATGTTTTTGAACATTTAGATTTTGATTAGACCTATAGCTATCAAAATCTCTTCTTTTTATAAAAACTAATTGGCTTTGTCCATATTTTAGTATTAGTGGAGTAATGTTTTTCATAATGTTCTTGTCAGATCCAAATGTATACCATGTGCTGAGTCACAAGTGGTTTCCTCCTAGATCATACTTTGTCTTCTTGTTTTAAAATGAACTAGAAATGTTCAACTTTTTACTTCTCACTTCCTCCCAAATATCAGATGATGAGGTTTGTTTGATGAAAGATATCGAGAATGATTATCGTATTAAAATTATAATTGCCTTGATGTTAAATAGAGAAGTATACATCTAGAAGCATATTTTCCTTAACTTCTCACGAGAATCTTTATGATCTAGCCATCTGGATCTGACGGCATTTATGATGCACAAGATCACTGTTTTTACTTTGTAATTTGCCTCCGCGCTGTTAAAAAACTCTGGTGTTTGTTCCCTCAGTGTCTGAACCATTTTCTGGTAGTTTTTTTTAGTTTGAAAAATCTTGGCTTATTTTTTTTTTTTTGTCTTTAATCTTGCTTATGGATTTTATATGAATCAATATCATTATTTTTTTGTGTGTGTGCAGATATGGGAGGATATTTTAGGGTTTGAGAATGCTGAGTTTTATATAAAAAGGTGGCCTCAATTGGATGGTATGCGTTTTGAAGATGTACTAATTTCATTCCCTGATGCAGTACCCTGTGGAGTTAAGGTTGCTGCAAATGGTGGGAAAATCATCTTAAACCCAGATGATGATTATGTTCTAAATGAAGGTGATGAAGTCCTCGTTATAGCTGAGGATGACGATACATATGCCCCGGGCCCTTTGCCAGAGGTGATATTTTTTATAGCATATTTTATTGCACTTTTTGCCATGCAATTGTCAGAATAAGTTGATTGTTATTGTTTTGCTCTCTGATAAACTCATCTTCGCCAGTTTAAAGTATAGACTGTGCATGGGCTTATTAGTGGCAGATCAAATTCTATATATGTTATCCTTGTTGGAGTCGGGTAAAATCTGTAGCTTACATAGAATTTTTAAAGAGATCTTTGCATGAAATTTGATCCTCTTAGCTGTGCCTATATTTTAACGTGTCAACCCACATTGATATGCATCGTCAGCATACACAAGGTTATATTCTCCAGATGACCAGTGCAGATATTCTGTCAGTTGATGCCCAATACACTTCACTACTACCTCTCATGTGGACTGTGATTGCAATAAAGAACACTAGTACTAGCTATGCACTTCATTTCTTTTCTAAATGGACATTGGGGTAATTTTTATGCTACTTCTACCAATAGGAAAATGGCAATGTTTAGTTTTAAGATTCATTCTTGTCATCTTATTCTCTACATTTTACCTTTTCTCTTTTTAAAAGATGAAAGGATGCATTCTAGACTTTTAAAAATGGTGAAAGGATGCATTCTAGAGTAAAAGAAAAAAGAAAGATATTTAACATGCCATTTGCAAGCCAGCATGCCTCCGTAACCTGTGGCCGTGGATAATGGACGTACAAAAACCCGTGAATTGTTAGGAGGATTTTGTCTGCTTATGCAGAATATGCTATAGAGATGAGATTTTTGACCAGGAGATCTGATCTTCTTGTGATGCACCATCTGCTGTTTTCTGTAAACTTTCATTCATGTTTGGTGCCTTGCTCTCTACTTCATGCCTGAATTCTGCTAACTGTCATTGTAATTACAGTGATTTATATTAATGTCTTCCATGCTATTTTAACTCTGGATTTTGGATTCTGAACATATTTGAAAATAAGATATTTGAGCTTTCATATACTGTACTTCATAATAATGAATGACCGCTAAAATTTGCCCCCTCTGGATATTGAATGACACAGATGAATAAATTAGGAACTTTTTGCAGGCTTCAGGTTAGAGGACGCATTGGTAGATGTTATTATGCTTATAAAGAATCTCTCAAGAGTCCATTTTCTATAATATCATGAAATTATTGTTGTTATTAATATTTTGCTTGCAGAACCACTATCTCTGATGATTTTTCATTTTAGATTGTGTTGTAAATTGATTGCATGACCTTATGTTGCACATTCTTCTGCATTTTCACCTTTTCTCATTTATGCTGCTTCCATTCTATAGGTGCGTCGGGGTTGTCTGCCTAATGTTTTCAGCCCTCCAAAGTTTCCAGAGAAGATTCTATTTTGTGGTTGGCGTCGTGACATCGATGATATGATTATGGTAATTTGACGGCACATGCTACAGATTTTCTCGTGATGATTGATGGCATATTTTAATCCTCTATATTTTTTTGTTGATACTTATATTCTACTTTATCTTGGTCTTTTCAGCTTTGATATTATCTGTAGTTCCTTTCATGTTTTCAATATATTACTTTTACCTAATTTTCATGTAATTTTCTCTCCTTTCGGCGTTCATATGTTTTAGTTTTCAGTTTCTTCCCAAAATTGCCAATTTTGAAAAGGTGTGGGGAGCAAGTATTTTTTGCTTGTTTGTTTCTGCCGACCCCAACTAGTTTGGGACAAAGGCTTAGTTGAGTTGAGTTGAGGAGTTGTTTCTGATGAAATTTCACCCTGACTTGGTTTGATTCTCTTTCCATTTCAGGTGCTAGAGGCATTTTTGGCTCCAGGTTCAGAATTATGGATGTTTAATGAAGTTCCAAAGAAAGAAAGGGAAAAGAAGCTAAGGGATGGCGGACTCGATCTTTCGGGATTAGTGAACATAAAACTTGTCCATAGAGAAGGAAATGCTGTCATCCGGCGCCATTTAGAGAATCTTCCTTTGGAGACATTTGATTCTGTGAGTATGCATCATCTTTACATAGAGATAATGAATCTGACGACTGTCTTTACATGGTAATTTATACTATTTACTTTTATCACATAATTGTTCATTTCTATCTGCCTAAGGATATTCCGAGTCTTTGAATGGAGCCCAAGCAGGTCCTGATGTGATACAAAGGGCCAAAATTGGTTCCATCCATTCTGGATGTATTGTGTTACTATGATTTCTAGTTATATTATGCCAATTGAGTCCATATTGATTGGTATGAACTAATACTGTTATCTTTATTTCGACTGTCCATAGCCTGAAAAATGAACCATTTTCACCGTGCTTTCAATTGAATTTTTGGCCATTAAATCTTGACCGTTTCATGTTTAAACTCATTGTAGTCGAGGTCATTGCCACCTTCATTGTAATATCCGAGGTCACCTTCATCATCTATGTGATGAGAGCGTCTATTGGATTTCTCACTTGACCCACCTGCATTTGTCAGTAACTCTTCATGTTCAGCTCCTTTTCCTCTACTATTCTGTCCATCTAAAACCGGTGTGCCCTTCTCCACTAACCATTCCTCCACATTATCCTCACCAAAATATATGTCCAAGTCAATGCGAGCTTTGTTAGGTCTCCTAAGATTCCGTTCACGTAGTCTCAAGTTGTCATGTAATGGATGTATACCCGTTATCCATCTTTTCCACTACAAGCCTATTTTTTTCTTTGTATAAATGTGAGCAAATGTACTCCAATTGTGCTCACCTACTGATGAGCATGTTTGGCTCAACACAACCATAATTATCCTTTGTAATTTGAGATGCTTGCTGCCATGCGAATGGTGTCGGGTTTGATATTGATTTATTGATATTGTCAGTAACTCTTCCTTTTGATTTATTGATTGCATGGCAATAAAAAAACCGTGGAGCCGTGTCGGGAGGGTGTCCCCACAAGCCCACGACGAATGGTGTCGGGTTTGATATTTCTGAGAGTAAACCTTCTTTTCCATAAACTTGGGACTACGAAATAATCCGAATTTCACGCAAAAGAATTATGACCAGAATCGCCGCCTAGGTAAGGGATCTAAGACCCATAAGTGACACTGTAAACTAATCTACGATCCCAGAGAGTCAGGTCTGTTACCTGATTACCAGAAGGGAAGGTGTTAGGCACCCTTCTCGCCCGATAAAACCGGTCTTTAATTCCAAGAGTTATTTATTTAAATTTAATCAAAATAATTAATAAATTTTTTTTATTGAGATATGTGATCTAAGGGACATGCAACCTAAACGATCTAATTGAATGTGAGGCCTAGTATTTTTATTTTGTTTATTTTATTTACACCAAAAAAGGCAATCGATACAAAAGAGCAAGCAATGAGAAGGGACACAAAAGAAAAGAAAAGAGTGCGTCTGAACTTGGAGGCCACCCAAGCTGCTAAGGCCCCTAAACTACATGCTTAAATGCCTAACCTTTAGGACTGAGACTGGTGATTGACTTTGCGTGCTTAAGGATTCCATCTAGGATCTCTACATGCAACTAATGCAAAGGACCTAACCTTCTAGGTGCAACTAGACTTGACTTAAGAGATTGAGGGTTTGCAAGCGACCTACATCTAAGGTTCAACTAGCTTAATGACTAGGATTTCCTAAGAGGTTCTAAGGGTTCCTAAGCAGTGTTAGATTTCTGATAAATTTTGGGGCTTGTTGCCTCTTTAAGGGTTTTTACAGCTTTTACTGGACTTGAACTTTGACTTCTACTTTAATTATTTATCAATTATGTATATTCTGGAATTTTCTGGAACTTTTTGATTTTTTCTGGATTTTAGTGATTTTAATGATAAAATAAATTTTTTTATCCTTTTTACCATTTTTATTGATTTTTCTAAAAAAATACCTTTTTAAGAGAAAAATAATTATTTCTCAGTGAAAATACATTCTTATTGGGTTTTGATAATTTTATTAAATTTTCCAATGTATTTTAAAATTATTGCCCAATTTTAACTGACTTTTGAATTGGTTTGTTATTTTTCCTAATTTTCTCTTTGAAAATGCGTCTTTTACGGGCTTTTTAATTTTAACAATTAATTCTTCTGAAAATTATGACTTTCAAATATGTTTTCCAATATAGTTCTAATGTGACGGACGCAATAAAAATATGATATTTTGAGAAAAAGATAATCCTTCGATAGTTATTTTTCGTAATTTTTGAATTTTTAGCCCATTAATTTTAATTAAATCCCAAACATCATCGAAATTCCCCAAATCCTTAAATCTAACATCCGGTCCAATATGGGGAACCCTGGACCAGCTGGGATTGGGGGTGTTTTAAGAGATAGTAACGGTGTGGTCCTCCAGGCTTTTCCGGGGCCCATCGGTAGGGCTGATTCGAACGAGGCAGAGGTCAGGGCAGTGCATCAAGGCTTTTTAAGTTTGTTAAAGGGGCGCTCAGTTAGATGTGTGGTGGAGGGGGACTCGTTGAATGTTATAAGATGGCTCAGAGGCTCGCGGGAACCCCCGTGGCGTTTTCTTCAATATTTTGATGAGATTAAGGACCTCGTCAAAGAAATGTCGGTATCTTTTCAGCAGGTGAGAAGATCGGCTAATGAGGTGGCTGATAAGTTAGCAAAAGATGGAGTGTCAAATCAAGTTCTCACTCTTTATGATTTCCTCCCTCCTTAATTTCATCTCTTAGTTGTTGTATTTGGTTTTGTTTCTCTTCTAGTTCTGTAAGGGGGACTCCCTCAGTCTTCTTTAATATATCATACTACCATTCAAAAAAAAAAAACATCCGGTCCAATCCGATAGTCCTATTAGGCTAATTAAATGGAACCACATTAAATTTTGAGATGAAACATACACTAAAAACCCATATAAGACAAAACTATAAGCCGCCAATTATAATATTGAATTAAAGACGCATATTTCTATTAAATACTGAAAATCATGCAAAAAACAAAATGCCAAAAATACAAAAAAAAAAAAAATCTTAAAAGATTGAGCATAGAGCCTACCTCGTGGAGGGTTCGATCTGGGCCAAGAGCGAGATTCCGAAGGTGATCCGCCGCGATGCTTGGAATTTCACTGTGTGAGTTTGAGATGTATTTCGTCCAAGCAAGATGAACCCCAAAGGATTTCGATCATGCAAGGTTGTAGAGATGAGAAATCAAATACCAATTTAGGGAGAGATAGTGGGTCAGCTACAAGGGTTGGGAGTGAAGGTGGATAGGGGACAAGATTAAGAAGGGGTTTCTCAAACAATGACTCTGGACCGAGAGAGAGAGAGAGAGAGAGAGAGAGAGAGAGAGAGAGAGAGGGCTGCTCGGTTTGGTTTGTATAGGAGGGATAGAGGGCTGCTATGGAGGTTTCTCAAACAATGACTCCGGAACAAGAGAGAGAGAGAGAGAGGGATGCTCGGTTGTGTAATAGGTCCAAGATAAGGCTTTTCTGGCGTTTAGTGTCGATTCTCAAATTTATCGTTGCCATTGTATTTGATGAAGAACGAGGTTGAACCCAATTCTTTGATTAATTTAACCAAAGTGAACCAATGAATAGAAAAGCCTCCAATAAGATTTTTTTAAGGATTAATGGAAAGAGGCGAAGGAATTTGGCTAAGGTTTACGAGAAGAAGATAGTAGGGTTGGAGGGGAGAGGGAGAACTTTTGTGTGTGAAGGGAAAGGAGTTTTTGTTCTACCCATAATGTGGAATGGATGGGTATTTATAAGGGAAATGGTAGCATGGATTGCTAAGATAAGGAGATTGGATTGATTGGATTTTGTGTGGTTAAGATCAAGTAGGAAAATTTGGACACAAATGAATGGACAAGATCAAAAGCATATGGGATATTCTATTTTCACTCTGGAAAATGCTTTTAGGTACAAGGGAAAACGTTCATATATGGTTGCAATGGTAGAAAATAGAAAGAATTTGAGTGGTGAGGATTAGTAGCCCAAAACTTTGAAACAATTGAAGGACTAGGATGATGCCACTTGTCCTTAGGATCTTTTGTGATTTGAAAACAAATTGGGAAGCAAGAGAAAACGTCCAAATAGGTTTCTCTTGCTGAAATTTTAGCAACAAATTGGTTTAACGTGTGTCCTTTTTAGTTTAGGCAACTCCATAGACCAATGAGCTTGTGGCAATCAATTTCTTCCCAATTTACAAGATCTTTACAAAATCTCTAAAATATAGCCCAAAAATCCTGAAAAATAGGAGAAAGAAGAGCATGGCAGTTGGGAAAACGTATTTTCCCATGTTGGGAAAACGTATGGGAGAGGAGAGAGAAAGAGAGGAGAGAGCAAGTATGTGAAAGTTGCAACTTTTGAGATTTTGCGAGATGCCGCAAAATATCGCTACATTTTCGAAATTTTCTTCCCAATTCTTATTCCCTGATTTTTCATTGACATTTTAAGTCCAATGTTGCCGTAGAAATTCCAAACTTAATTATTTGGATTAATGAGAGTCATCGATTTTGAACAACGGATCATTTTTCAAACATGAGAATAAATAGCTAGTTATTGGACTCTGTTGGTTGGTCAAAAGTAGACACCCCCATTTTTCTTCACTTTAAGTTACAATATTCCACAAAAGATTCGTAAAATTTCGCTAATTTTCGCACTCATAGAG